>NC_135319.1:2312462-2975462 GCF_048772815.1 Callospermophilus lateralis
GCACCCAGTGCCAGTCCCAGTCCCCGTCCCAGTGGTCACACTTGTTTGGTTCTAACAAGGACAGTGTCAGTCTTTCTTGGTACCTACTGTGGTGAGGATTGCCAAATGCCAGGAGAGCTCTGAAGAGGGCCTTTCCTTCGAAAGCAGGTAGTGGTTCATAGCTGGCTCCTGACAACTTCAAAGGGTGGCCAAGGAGACCAGATCTGAAACAAGACAGGCTATTTTGGGGGAACATAATAAGTCTCACCAGTCAGAGGACACTCTGGGTACTCACAGACCTGCTTTGGAGAAGGAGGTGCCTTTGTGGGTGTGGGTGTTAGTTTGTGGTTTTGACTCATGTTCTGAGAATAGGTAGGAAAGGCAGTTTGTTTGGTTTAAAATGGACTGTTTCTGGTAAGTCGTTTGACAAGGCGAGTGTTTCTATGTCTAGTATCCCACTGTGTCCATGGTTGTAGACATTGAAAAATAAAATACATCAATGGATGTATCCTGTCTAGAAGAAAGCTTCCCAGCATTTATTCTGCCCAATTGATAAATGGACTGCGGTTTGCCTTATGAATGGGCAACACCTACTATCTTCCTAAGCTCTGTTTTCTTCCTGAATTCTGGCCACTCTCCAGAATAGGCTCATGGTTTTGTGTCCAAGATTGTACCACCTCCAATCTCTGTGACATGCCCATGTACTGGATAGCAGAAGAGAATGGGAGCATATCAGAAAACTCAGATATCAGTGTGACCAGGAAAGTCTCAGTGGAGAAACCCTGATTTGGGCCTTTTGCTTACCTATTGTTCTGTTGCCCTAAATGTCAGGAAGGTCTTTGAATTAGGCCACCCCTTTGTGAAGCCAGAAGAAAACAGTTTTCAAATGGAAATGAATGGGCATCACCTGTGGCTCTTTGCTTAATTTCTTGGAAAGGGATGTGTCTGAATCAGCCCATTGGCCCTGTGTGAGTCTGTTGCTTAGATTCTCAGCACCTGATGGATCTACAGAAAGATCCCATGTGTGAATCCAAAACCCAAATGCCAAAAGAAGAGTCAATGTGGATGAAGTCTCTTTCCTTCTGCTGTAAGGTCCTGACCTCTATCAATTAAGAATAGATATCCTTTGGGTCAATTGAGTTAGTCAAAGCCCTGTAGAGGCAAGGGCTTTGGTGCTTGGATTTTCTCATGACTCCAATTCACACAAAGAATCTATACCCGACAGTCAGTAAGTCTCAAAATGAAGAAGCAGAGCAATATTATGGGCAGGCCTATTTGATCACTCTTGGTTCTCAGGAAGGGTGTCCAGGCCACCCTGACTTAAGCAAATGAGGCATAAGGGAGCTTATTTTGGACCCTGTCTTGGGCTGTGCCCCTCCTGAAAACCTCCAGCTAGAGGTTATGATGAGTGTCTGTATAGGAGAAGATTAGGGCCATGTGGGAGTGTTTTGGTTTTAATTGTGGTCATTTGTGTGGTGGTGGAAAAGATGACTGGGTCCACCTGGGCTCGATCTCTGGTGTGACTCACCTTAGAGACTGAGTTCTGGAACTTACCTCAGAGAAGTTTTGCCATGAATTGTGTTGGGATTTTACGAGGCCATGCATGAGAGTCGTTCTTGGCAACTGAGAACTAGGCCCATGGTGGATTTCCACAGAGCACTGGAATCTCAGCCAGGATATCACAGGATTTTATTCTGAAAGACATGGCAGCCATAGTTGAGAGTCAAAACACATATGGAACACACATTGTAGACCTCAATGGGCCTGGCTTCATGTGACATTTTGGCTACTCTTTGGGAAGCCTTGCCTGTGAGAGTTCTCCAGAGCTTTCATTGAAATGAGTTTCCTCACCTGTTAATGGTTCCTGAATGAATTGAATCCCACAGTGCATCCAACTTCATCCTTGAAAGTTGGCTAGATAAATACCATGAAATTTTTGAAATTCCCATGACCAGGTGGCACTGGAGAATCATTGGATGTCCTGTTGCTTATCATGAGTGTACCAGACAGTGCCTTGATTGACTGGGTTTCATGAAAATGGTGTAAAACAGAGATGCCAGTAAGTTGGAGCCTGCTGATTAGTGGGGCTAGAGCCGTGGTGGGCAGGTGTGTGATAACACATCTGTGGTGGATTCATGTGGATCTGTCATTTGCTTCCAAATGGCTTGTGGCTGACATGGTGCAGCCAGCAGACCCTTAAATGTAAAGACCTCTTGTTATATGGAGAGGTTTCAGGGCAATGTTCAGAATCAGGTTGTTATTGTCAATGGGGCAAGCAATGTCGGATAGAATCCTGGTTGGTGCATTATCCTGCAGACCCTGACCCACCAAACGTGACAGAACTCCCTCCAGCACTGTGTCCCAGTTGAACTCCTTGTATTTCATGAAGCAAATACCAAACTCCCAGTGCAGCAGCAAAAAACACCATGAAAATTGGAGGATTACCAAATGGCTTCACAGTCCATACAGGGAGACACTTACCTTCCAGAGGCAACAGTTTACCTACAAAGAGAGATTTCAGCACTGTTGCCTCGTGTCCATTGGAAAATCAGAAACCATGTCCTCCAGGTAACATAGATGCACACCCAGCTTTGATGGTCTCACTACAAAGGAAGCTAAAGCTCCTGACAATAACAGATATTTCAAGTGCCCAACCTCGGAGGCAGTTTCTCAAGAAGTCTTTAGGTCGGCAGAGCTCCATGTTTGTGGAGTGTTTACCTGTTAGACCAGGATGCAAGAAAAGACCACTGACTAAAATTAAAATCAAATTAAAGCAAGCTTATTATTTCCACTGGTCGGGCTGCGTCTCCCTCCGAAAATGGCGGGAACAATACAGAAACCCCACCTTTCCTACAGCCCAGCTTTATAGCCCAGAAAGTTACACAAAACGAGGGTTAAAGATAACAGATCACTGACAAGCATCACACTAATGGTAGTTTACATTTTCTTTTGCTGGCCCCAACATCAGAATTTATGAGGACCATTAGAGCCTCAGAGAGGGTCGTTTTCTGGCCAGGGAAGGCCAATATTTATGAGGTGTCACTAAAGTTTCAGAGAGGGCTGATATCTGGTCAGAGAGCCAGGAATGGGTGATTTCAAGGCACTGGGAGGCATTCCAAGCAGGTTCAGAATTTGCAGTAATTTATAGTTAATTCAAAACTATCTTTTCATGGCTTTTTGGCAAGATGGCTACCAATTTTAATAAAAGATCAGGTTGGGTCTATCATTCCCCCGTTTCTAATGTGTCCCTTTCAAATCTTTGATAGAATAGGGGAAGAGCACTGAGGAAATTTTAATCACTCAGGTAACAGTCTCCAAATTTTTAGAACTCACCCAAAACTGAATTCCTGATTTTACCTGACTTAATTATTTACTTATCTTGATAGTCTATTTATTTTTGGCTTCATTGTTGTAAGAAGAGAGGCGTCACACATTTTGGCTTCATCTGAGCTGAGAGAGGGTGAAGTGAGGGTCCACGGAGTGAGGGACATGAGTTGCCTTTTAGAATTCAGTTAAAGGACATGAGTTGCCTTTTAGAAGTCAGTTTGTTTCGAAGTCTGGTTGGGGAAGAACAGGTTGTAAAGTCATCTGAGGATGGGTTCTTCTATGAGAGAAACAAAAACCATGAGTACTGAATAAATGTTTAAACAGCTGGAACATGTCACTGTATAGAAGTTCCCTCACACGTCTTTAATATCCCCAGTTATCAGGACTGTAAACTTAATATTTAACTTTTTGTGTTACAGTTGTCCTTCCCCATAAGTTACAGTTTAATAATTTAATGTCATCTGATCTTGCAAAATCCTTTTACTAGTATTACCTCTGTGTCTAATAGAGAAACTTTTAATTCTGTTACTCAGGGCTGGATAATCTTACTAGCAAACACCAAGCCTACCTGTGTAGGTTAGGAATATCTGTAGGCCTTAAACTAAAAACCTCTGCCTCTGGAAGCTCCTCTTGATAGTCTCTTTTTATGGTTATAGGGCATTCTTGTTTGGAATCCTTCTTTGTAACCTCCAGTCTTATTTATTTGGGGAGGCTAACATAAAGTGTATACCTTAAAATATTATTATTATTATTATTATTATTATTATTATTATTATTATTTAAAATGCTTAGGAATGGCTGTATTTTGGTTTTCACTGTCTTTGCTAAGTGTTTCAGATGAAGCAGTCAAACTGACTTTTGTTTCTATCTATTGTTAACAGTCAGCTGAGCTTTTATGGGAGTCATTCCTGGGGAAACTTGAGAGCAGCTTCTCAGTTCTGCTAGTGCTGTTTGCGCTAGGTTGGTCCAGGTCTTGCTTGACCATGTGCCTTCCCTTGGAAGCATCAGGGATGTCTCCCTTCTCTGATGACTCTCCTCTTCGTAACAAATGCACTGATTGGCTTCCTGTTCTCCAGTGGTCTCATTTATCTCCCTGATCAGGAGATTATGTGGCTCAGAGGTACAAAGCTCATTAGTGAAGTACCCTGTTCCCTGGATTTAGACTGACTCAGAGGGCAAGAGCCAAATATTGGTTTTCTTGGCCCTTTCATTTAACTTTAATTTTAAATCCTAATCTTAAGCATCCAGCAAATAAATTTTAACAGCCTTATATTAAGAGTACTGGGCTTTAATGTCTATAACTGTATAATTATTTATCTTTTTATTAAATGTGATCTGTATTATTCTGTCTGTATTGTAGGTGATGACTTATTATCTTGAATAAACCCATGTTGTGTTCTTAAAGCAAAACATCTGTAAAACAATAACAGGGAATCTTTGGATCACTTATAAGAAAATTTCAAGATAAAATTAACAAGAGTAAAAATACTTAGTTCGTGTAATACCTACCCTGAATTTTTGACTGAGTTATACATTATATCCCCTGTTTGAGATCCTAGTAATCTTGACTGAAAAAAAAAAACAACTTTTGAACGTAACTTTAAATGAAATAAAATCTGACCTACTGCTTTCGTAGTTATTCTAACATGTAGTAAGATGGGCCAGCAGAACTCCATGTTTGTTGCTTTTTTCCCTGTCCCTTACTTTTGGAAACTCCTCTACCAGCTTCAAGGTTGTGAACTCCTGAGCATTTTCCATTCCAGATATATATTCAAAGATTTTCTAATTCTTATCCTCTAATTGTGTCTTACTTGGGGCGACGGTAATGTCAAGGCATTGTTCTGGACGAGAGTGGGAAGATTTTTGTGTAGCACATATTTGCGTACACATTGGATTAATTTTCAAAATTTCCATTTGAAGTGCTGAATCCCTGACTGTCAGTGGTAGAAGGAAGTTCTCCTTCATTGAATAGCCTGACACAATAAACAGCCCCCTGTGAGACATCACGCCTGGCGAGACATCCTGTAGCCTTCTGTCTGCCTGAGACCTCCTGCGGCCATCTGTCTCCTGAAACATCCAGGGTTATCTCACCTTGTGAAGACATCCAGAAACTGCGATAAGAGTGTGTTCCCATCCCCAGCATATAAATACCCCTGTGTGAACAATAAAAGTTTGCAGCTTGATCAGAATTTCTGTCTTGCTGTCATCTCTCGTGTCTCTTGTGCCTTCATTTCTCCACATCTAGGTTCGCCGGCCACATTGATGTGTCCTGCAGGACGGGATATCTGGCCCCCACTGACTGGGGCTCGAGCCTTTGACAAAGGGGGAACCCCATCCTCCTGAAATACTTGGCTAAGCGGAGCTCGCGATCGCCTTGGCAGACACCACCAAGAGACAGATCTAGGAGGAGAGTGGGGATGACGCACTGTGGGTGACCCACCATGGGACAAGGAGTTTCGTCACATGATTTGTTTTTGTCAGGACTCAAAGAGTCCCTCAAGATTGGGGGGTGCATGTTAAGAAAAAGGACTTAAAATTATTCTTTTCTTACATAGGAAAATTGTGTCCCCAGTTTCCCCTTGATGGGACCATTGATGATAAAAAATGGCTTAGAGTAAGAGACTGTTTAAAAGATTATAATGAATCCTTTGGCGCAGAAAAAGTGCCTGTTTCCAACTTTTCTTACTGGAACTTAATTAATGAAATTCTTAAAAGTTCACCCTTTGAAAATGGTACCTTAAAATTTGTCAGGATTGGGGAAGATGCTATGCAAAAGACCTCTCGTCCCCCCTCAGCATGCCAATCAGTTAGTATAGACATAGACCCATCTCAGTCTCTCCAGGACCCTGGGAAACTTCCTGGTCCCCCTCAAAATCCCACTGTAATAAATAATGCTCCAATGCTTACCAACCTCATTTATCCAGTTTCAAATCCCTGAGACACATTGACCCCTGGGGAGGAGGCTACCCTGGAGAAGGAAGCAGCTTGCTACCATTCAGAAGACCCGCCACCTCTCAGGACCCTGCCACAGCCTATAGGACTTACATATCCACCTTCCTCCTATATCCCTCCTACCTTTTGTGCTCTGGCCCTTCAGGGCCAACTGCCCCCCCCCAGATATTTTTTCCCCACTTCCCTTGCCTGACCAGGCTCCCTTGCAAGAGTCTCTCCAACATAGAAGGGAACAGATTCAACTTCTAAATGAGTTAAGATCCCTTGACTCTGAGCTCTGCTCAGTAGCCTTAGGCAAGGAGTCAATGCGAGCTGGCCCAAGGTGGTCTAATACAAAGGTCAAGCCACTCCATCGGCCTGTTCTCGCCTTCCCAGTCACCACCAGTCAGATAGATAAGGCTGCCCAAGCTGAGGACAAAGACTTAGAAGAGGATCAAGAGGAGGAAGCGGGGGGAAATTGACCAAGAGGGACGAAGCGGGGGAAGGGCAAGAGGAAGATCAGGACTAAGAGGATGAGGAGTTCAGCCCTAGGCAGGAAGGAACCCAGAGTGTTTACAAAAAATTAAGCCTGTGTTTTCTTGAAAAACTTAAAAATGCTTGTGCTCACTATGGCCCCACTGCACCCAACACGTTGGCTTTATTAGAAAGCCACAGCACACAATGGCTTACTCCCAATGATGGGAAATTTTCAGCCCGAGCTATTCTCAGTGCCACAGACTACCTATTATGGAATGCAGATTTCAAAAAGCACTGTCGGGAAACTGCTCAAAAACTATCTATCTAAGGCCTGCTCTAAATCCTGGGCTTATTTTAAGCTAGTGGGCAATGTGCCTTTTGACACTAACCCTAAACAGGCGCGTTTCCCTGCTGGACTTTTGGCGCAGATTCAGGTGGCTGCCTTACATGCTTGGAGAAGCCTCCTTCAAAATAGCTCAGCTACCCCTTCCCTGGCAAAAATTTGACAAGGGTCTGACGAGCCTTATAGCGACTTTGTTGCCCGGCTTAACCTAACCACATAATGCTTGCTTGGACCAAGCGAAAGTGAAAGTACCTTTGTAAAACATCTTGCCTTTGAAAATGCCAACCCAGCATGTCAGGATGTTCTTCAACCACATAAGGATAAAGGGGAACTTTCTGACTTTATTAGACTCTGTGCTGGGGTGGGTGCAGCCCGTGCCATTGGTCTCGCCCTAGGTGCCGCCTTTACCAAGGCCTTTCACAATCCTGGCTCACGTACTTGCTTTACTTGTAAACAACCTGGCCATTTTGCACGCGAGTGTGCAACAGGCAAACAAAGCCTAGGAATAAAATCTCCTCAAACTGCAGCTAAACCGCCCCCAGCTACCCTTTGCCTTAGATGTGGTAAAGGTCATCACTGGGCCAGTGAGTGTAGATTTTAAAAAAAATGCCCTCAGACAGCCTATTTCTTCCTGCTTCTTGGGAAAATCCCTGCGGAGCCAGCCCCTGACCCTGACCTCCCCCAGGACAATCCCAGGGGCAAAAAGGGTTCTTCCCTCTCAAACTCCCAACTTACCTCAAAATCCTTCTCCACAATTGTCTCCCTCCAAGGAGAAACCCCAGGAAGCACAGGATTGGACCTCTTTGCCGCCACCGATACAATATTAGACTCAATGCTAGGGCCCCAGATAATACCCACTGGAATTATGGGTCCCCCTCCATCTCATACGTGTGCCCTTATTCTTGGAAGAGCCTCTACTACCTTACAAGGTGTTCAGGTCTTCCCTGGCATTATTGATAATGATTTCACTGGAGAAATAAAAATACTGGCCACAGCTATTAATGGAGTTTCGGCCATCCCAGCAGGAACAAGACTTGCAGAATTAATACTCCTTCCCTAATATTAAGGAGGCACTTCCACCACCCAAACCCTACTGCGGGGGACTGACTCCTTGGGCTCCTCTGATGTTTATTGGGTTCAGCCCATTTCTCATTATAGACCCACCCTTACCTTACTTATTGAAGGAAAGGAATTCCAAGTAATTCTTGATACTGGAGCTGATGCCACAATTATTTCTCAAAAATGCGGGCCATAAGTTTGGCCCCTCACCCCATCCTTGACTGACCTTAAAAAAATAGGACAGTCAAAAAATCCTCTGGTCAGCTCTAGGGCTCTTAGCTGGACTGATAAAGAGGGTAATAAGGGAACTGTCACTTCTTTCGTTGTTCCTGACCTCCCTGTTAACATATAGGGCCGAGACATTTTGAGTCAAATGGAAGTTATTCTTGCCAGTCCCAATTCCATGGTGACTCATCAAATGCTTCATATAAATTTTGTCCCTGGTACAGTCCTAGGGAGACTGAGACAAGGACTGGTTGAGCCTATACAACCCATAAAAAAAAATACATATGGACTTGAGTATTCGGATTTTTAGTGTCGGTCCCTGACCCTCCTGTACCCCATGCAGATAAAATTATTTGGGAGACTCAGACTCCTGTGTGGGTGGATCAGTGGCCCCTTACCCAAGAAAAATTGGAGGCTGCCTCCATGTTAGTTCAGGAACAGCTGGCAGCTGGTCATGTAGAGCCCTCAAACTCACCATGGAATACTCTTATTTTGTTATCAAGAAAAAATCAGGCAAGTGTTTCCTTTTACAGGATTTGTGTGCCATTAATAAACTTATGTGCCCGATGAGAGCACTACACCTTTGGCTATTCCCAAAAACTATTATAAAATGTTTATTGATTTAAAAGACTGCTTTTTTTTACCATTCCTTTACATCCTGAGGATAGACCCTATTTTGCCTTTAGTCTCACTCACATTAATTTCTATGGCCCTATGCAGAGATTTCAATGGAAGTTTCTTCCCCAAGGTATGGCCAACAGCCCTACTCTTTGCCAAAAATAAGTTGCTCAAGCAGTAGACCCTGTGAGAGAGTGATGGCCACAAATTTATATTTTATATTATATGGATGATTTGTTAATTGTTGCACCTAATACCCATGACCTTAATAATTGTTACTTGGACATTTACAAAACCCTCACTACCTTGGGACTACAGATAGCTCTGATAAGGTTCAAACACAGGACCCTTATACCTATTTGGGCCTTAAACTTCAAGATAATAAGATGCAAATTCCTAAAATACAACTACGTGTGGACCATCTTCACACCCTTTACGATTTTCAGAAATTACTGGGGGATATTCAATGGCTAAGAACATATTTAAAATTGCCCACTTGTGTACTTTGCCCGTTAATGATATTTTGAGAGGGGATTCCCAACCCTCCTCCCCTCGAAAGCTTACTCCCAAGGCATGACAGGCATTAAACCAAGTCACTGAAGCCATTGCCCAACAGTTTGTTACACAAATTTCTTATAACCTTCCTCAGGTTCTGGTTATTTTACACACTCCTCATACACCCAGAGGAATATTTTGGCAGCGGGATCCACATTTTAAAAATAAAGGCTGCCCCTTGCTTTGGGTCCATTTCCCCACCACATCCTCCAAGGATATTATTGTTTATCCTGCTCAGGTAGCTTCTATTATTATAAAATGTCGCTTGCTTTCTCGACAACATTTTGGCAAAGACCCTGATAATATTTTAATTACATATACTAAGGACCAAACCCACTTTTTACTACAGACAGGGGATGAATGGGGTATTGCCCTATCAGGCTTTTGGGGAACAATTGATAACCACCTCCCCAATGACCCACTTTTACATTTTTCCCAAATACATCCATTTATTTTTTCCAAAATTACTCAAAAGGCTCCCATTCCTCAAGCCCTTACTGTCTCTACAGATGGTTCCAGTAATGGCCGTGCGGTCTTTGTTGTCAATAACCAGCCTAACACCTGTGATACTGTCTATAGGTCAGCACAGCTTGTGAAATTTTTTTGCCATAACACAAGTTTTTATAACATTTTTTGATAAGCCTGTTAATATTTACACAGACAGTGCCTACATTGCTCATTCTGTGCCCCTGATGGAGATTTCAACCGCCATTAAGGCTTCTTCCAATGTGGCCATTTTGTTTCACCAGCTTCAGCAGCTAATTTAGGCCAGACAAACCCATTTTTCTTAGGACACATGAGGGCACACTCCGATCTTTTCAGCCCTCTAACAAAAGGTAATGCCCAAGCTGATGCAGCAACTCATCCCATCTTTCCCAATTTTTGTTGGCTCCATTCAAAATGCCACGGAGTTACACAATCTTCACCATCTAAATTCCCAGAGCCTTTGATTACTTTGTAAATTTACCAGGCATCAGGCACAAGAAATAGTAAAATCGTGCCCTGCTTGTGCTGTCTCCCTCCACATCCAACAATTGGGAGTTAACCCCGAGGATTACTGCCCAATCAGGTTTGGCAAATGGATGTTACTCATTTTCCTGAATTTGGAAAAAAACAAATATATACACATTTCTATACATACCTTCAGCGGCTTTATTTTCGCATCACCACATTCCGGAGAGGCTACCAAAGATGTCCTTTCTAATCTTGTTTCACCCTTTTCTGTAATGAGTAAACCAATACATATTAAAACAGATAATGGTCCTGCACATACCAGTGCCAAGTTTAAACAGTTCTGTGATACCTAGCAAATATGTCATACTACTGGAATTCCATACAACCGTCAGGGCCAAGGCATTGTGGAAAGTGCCCACCTTACCTTAACGACTTGGCTAATCCACCTGAAGGCTTCTGCCCTTGTATTTACAACTCCCAGGGATTGCCTTAACGTTGCATTATTTGCCCTTAATTTTCTTACCCTAGACAGTGAAGGCCAGTAATATTCTGGACACAAAAAGCAAAGGTGACACTTATGATTGTACCACTGTAAAGGTCGAGTGAGTGTCGGAGGAAGAGACAACCAAGACACTGTCTCATGCAACAGCAAAGGGTTTATTGGTGGTCCAGCATGCTGGGGCTCAGAGTTCACTTGAATATAGAAGAGAGTGCTGAGAACAGCTGAAGCAGGGCTTATATACTTTCCGTGGTGAGGGCAGGGGGGGAAGTTTATTGATGTGTCAGGGAGAGTGGGCGGTTTGCGTGCAAATGGGTGAGGGAGTACATTCTGCAGTTTGGCAGTTGGGGACATCACATATTGGGAACAAGATTATCAAACAGTTCTCAAGATTTCAACAGTGTTTTGTTAAGCATACAGAAAAACAGGAAGTGACAAGTACCTATTTTATTAACCTTTCATTCCCCACTTCTTCGTCTGGTTACTTTTAATCATAAAATTGATCATTGGGGGGTGTCACATTTTATGTCTGCTAGTGGGGTATATTGTTGTCTGATTACCATAAATTTAAATTGTCTAATTTGTGCTTGGAGAAAGGAAACTACACGGTTGAGCAAACAGGGTCCTACAATTAGCAATAATATGAGGGTTATTAATGGATCAGCCAGGGATGATAAAAGCATAGTTAACCAGGTGGACTGTGTGAACCAAGACTCAAACCACCCTTTTTGGGCCTCTGTCTCACGTTGAGGCTCTTCAAAGCGTTTTCTTAATTTACTCATAGATTCTTTTACAACTCCAGTATTGTCGGCATAAAAACAACATTCTTCCCTCAATGCAGCACAAAGGCCCCCTTCTTTCATGAAGAGGAGGTCCAACCCTCGCCTGTTCTGTAAAACAACTTCAGAGAGAGATGATAAAGACTCCTGTAAAGCCGTGATGGAGGTTTTTAATATCTTAAGTTTTGGTCTATTGCTGCTTCTAATTGGGTCATTTGTATGCCCCATGAACTAGGGCAGTGGTTCCTGTGCCCACCCCTGCAGTAACCATTTTTCCTAATAGGATGGCTAAAATGAGGGATACAGGTTCCTGGCAGAACCGGGTTGTATGCCCCCCTGTTTGATCTTTAAATGAAACTGCGTCATGATAGAGCACTCTGGGAAACTTCTGCACCATTACATAATTAATCACATCTGTTGACCACTTTATGAAAACATAAACAATGTTTAAGTATATAGAATTATACTGTTGTAGGGACAGACAAGGCAAGGCATCTAAGATAGCACTGAAGGCAGCGAAACAGTCCTATTTGGTTGCAACCGGATTCAGAGCGCATTGCTTCTGTTGTAATCAATTAATCCCCTGAACCCCAAGTTTAGATAGTTTCAGATTTTGTTCCCAACATGTAAGGGAAGGGGCTCAGAAGACCACAGTGTGCAGAAGTTAACAAAAAGCAGCTTTTGTTTTTGTTTTTTTTCCTCTGTTCTGGGCAAGTTAACTTTTCAAGGACACATGGGAGGGGGAGAGATTTTCCTTCCCTTTCTTTTTCCCCCTGCCAGCTGTTGCCATGGAGCCCAGTTGGTAACTTCTTTATCTTAGAAATGTAGCCATCTCTGTGAAGCCCCAGCTCAAGGCCAGAGGCCTTGTTCACATATTTTGTGAAAAACTAGTAAGGGGGTGTCTAGCTTAGGAGTATGGATTTTTCCAGCCAGTGGACAAGTAAAACAGAGCAACACGAAAAGAGGAAATTTATCAATATTGAACTCTTTTATAGGGACCCTTTGCTGAAAGTCCTAAATTCCGCAATGATGAAGACTTCTGGAGAAGGTCAGTTAAGACTTTTCTGTGGACCTGGTACAAATGAGGAAGATGGGGAAGGCGGAGCTGAGAGCAGCTACTTGGATCTGAGAATGAGGAAGGAGATATGTAAAAGAGTAATGGTAAAGGGGTTTAGGATTTTCCAGGCAACAAAAACGTGAGCAGTAGAACAGGTAGTGTAGAGGGGAAGACGGGAGTGAGTATCCCAAAAAGTTTGTGAGGGACTTTAAATTATTAGTAGTCTGTTTTCAGTGATGACAAAGCATCTTTAAAGGCCATTTTCATTACATCTTGGATAGGGGTCTGAGGGCTCTCCTCAGCTGGTTTGAGCTTTGGGTTAGCTGGTAAGAGTACCTGCTGGAACTCGTTGCGGGCACTGACAGGAGAAGAGAGAAATGTCTGGGTGGAGGGGTACCTCAGTACCTGCTACCTCAGCAAGGAGGCAATGGTCTGAGAACTGGTGGAGATTTGGGTTTTTGATCTAGTAATTGGAGGGGAAAAATCATGTTGCTGAGGTGGGAGTGACAGCAGACTGTCTGGAGCAGAAGGCTGAGGGTGAGGATCTAGTAGAGAAGCATAGTTCAGGATGTGAGCAAAGGAGAGAAAAGGCCTTAACGTAGGAAAATTTCCTTCAACCCTTTTGAGCACTTGCTGAAGTTAAAAAAGTCATGCAGAATTTGATTATCTAGAGACCCCTCTGTAGGCCATGGGTTTTGGTTGTCTAATTGGTAATATGGCCAATGCTGTCTACTGAATTTGATGAGGAGTTTGGGTTCCAGCAGGCAGCCCCTGAATGCTCACATCCCTATGACTTACAGAAGAAGTCGGCTTTCCCCCAAACAGCCGTGGCTGTTTGTGCCTTTGATAGTCCACCGGGCAAACATAGTAATCTAGGCTAGCCAACCTGCATCTGGCTCACGTGTCCCTACATCCATAAGATTTGTTTCCATTATCTATGGTATGGAAGGGATTTAATGGAATTTTAGTGGGATCTTCTTCATCAGGCCAATCCCAATATGAAAGACCTATAGCCATCTGACAAATGTCTGGGTGGGGGTCCCTAAGGGGGCTGTATGCGAGATAGACCATACTTCTTGTCTAGTAGGATTTGTGATCAGCCATCGCTGATTAACGGGCTGATGATGGTTAGGACTACTGGTGGCCATGGGCGAGTATAGCCTTGTCCACAAGGCAAACTAACAGTTTGAAAGGGTTACCAGTATTTTCCAGTTTCCAGCCAGAGTCTGGACATGGCGCAGGCTTGAAATGAGAGGCATGAATCCAGGAAGTGATTCTGTCTACTTTTACCACCCTAGGTGTTATAAGTAGCACCTGGTATGGTCCTTTCCAGCGGGGTTCCAGGGATGACACCTGATGTCATTTTTAGTAGATGAAGTCTCTTACGTGATATCAATGTGGAGTCCCATCATCCCCAGGTTGGTAGGCAGTGGCCAGCTGTTTCAACAAGTATCGCTGAGTTCTTTCAACAGCTTTAAGTTTGTCAAGCAAGGGGGTGTAGAAGGGATCGTTATGTCTTAGAGTTGGGGTTAGGTCCCTTACCTGAGGAGGGGCACCATAGAGAATTTCATAGGGGGTGAGTGTAGACAAAGAAACAGAGGGAGTATTTGTTGCATGAAACAGTGCATAAGGCAGGAGCATAGTCCAATCTTTTATGCCGGTCTGTAAGCTTAATTTTGTTAAGATCTCTTTAATTGTTCTATTTATTATTTTACCTGTCCTGAGCTCTGGGGTCTATAAGCACAATGTAACTTCCAATAAATCCCCAGCGTCCTGGCTAACCCCTGACATACCTGGGCCATGAACGCAGATCCATTATCATACCCTATTACCTTAGGCAGGCAGAATTTGGAAAAATATCTTTCAGGATCTTGTTGACCACCATTTGCACCTTTTTTTTTCTCTTTTCTTTTTTTTTGTGGGGGAGGCTTCAATCCACCCTGAAAAGGTATCTACAAAGACTAGGAGATATTTAAGTCCATACCTTGCTGGCTTAGATTCTCAGCACCTGATGGATCTAAAGAAAGATCCCAAGTGTGCATCCAAAATCAAAGTGGCCAAAAAATCAGTCATTGTGGATGAAGTCTCTCACATTCCTCTGTTAGGTTCCTGACTTCCATCAAGTGAGAATAGGGATTCATTGGGTCAAATAAGTTCTTTAAAGCCCTGCAGATGCTAGCCCATAGGTTCTTGGGTTTTCTTATGAATTCAATTCAAATAAAGAATCTACACCCCACAGTCAGTAGGCCTCAAATTGGAGAATCGGAGCAGTATTAACGGCAGGCCTATTTGATCACTCCTGGTTCACGGGAAGGGTGTAAAGGCCACCGTGACTTTAGGCAAATGAGGGGAAAGGGAGATTATTTTGGACACTGTCTTGTGCTGCGTCTATCATGGAATCCTCCAGCCAGAAGTTATGATGAATGTCTTTATGGAAGAAGATGAGGGCCATGTGGGAGTGTTTTGGTTATAATTGTGGTCATTTATGTGGTGGTTGGAAGTGATGACTGGGTCCACCTGAGCTTCAACTCTGGTGTGATTCCCCTTAGAGATTGAGTTCTGGAACTGACATCAGAGAAGTATTTTTAGGGATTGTGTTGGGACTATAGGAGGCCATGCATGAGAGTCGCCCTTAGAAAATGAGATCTTGGCCCAGGTTTTCTTTCTACAGAACACTGGGAATTGCAGCTAGGATATCACATGATTTTATTCTGAAAGAATTGGCAGCCATAGATGAGAGTCAAACCACACATGGACCTCACATTGTAGACCTCAATGGGCCTGGCTTCTTGTGACTTTTGGCCACGCTTTGGGATTTTTCATGTTCAGTAAAATGAATATTTTTCTATCTGTGGAAGATATATATTTCATACAGAATTACGATTGGCATATATATTGCTACATTTTAATGTCTATGAGTGTGTGTGTGCGTGTGTGTGTATATATATATAAATATATACTCTCCAGATTTTTCAAAATATGAAACATATGGGTCTTAATGTACACGCCCTAAATTATTCCATATTCATGTATGTGGATTTATAAACAACTTTTCTCAAGATTATTCTAAGAAATATTCATCCGTCTGAAATACATATTTCTTTCCTAGTTCTCAGAACTAATTTCAGTGAATGGTGGATACAAATCCTAATATTTCTACAGTAACTGACCCAGTTTAACATCAATGCAAGTAAATTCCTATGGGACATGATGTGTATTTTGACATTCATTTTTATTTAACACTGGTATATTACTATTTCTTCAGTTAATTCACATCAAAGGATATATATTTCATCGACAAGTTAGCAAATTTATAGGCATTTTTTCACTTTCAATCACTTCCTGCTTCAGAACAAAAGTATTCCTCCATGTTTCTTGACTTGTCTTTTCATTAGACTTCTTTCTAAACACATTATTTTCGATTTCCATAATTATTTTTGAAGCAAAACTCGCACACACTTCATGAAAAACAATAACCTTAATATTACCATTAGATATATAACTGGTTGGAATGAATGATTTTATGAAAATATATGATTTCTCATATATTTTCACATATCAATTCAATCCATTATTTAAAGTGGAACCAGTTATATTATTTATTCACCGTTTGGCCTATTCGTGCATTATCTCTATATACATAGACACAGGGTACACCTCTGTACCCTGAATACTAATTTATAACACTTGAAATATCGCTCCCAGAAATAGTGGAAGAAATACTCATGTTACCTGATCTACATATACTTTTTATCACAGTAATATTCTGGACCCAAAATGCAAAGGTCAAACTTATGATTGTACCAAAGCATAAATGGAAAGTGAATATGGATTACTAAAAACATCCATGCGAAGGTTGCCTAATGTTTTAAAATGTCATTCCTATTGGTGACTACATATTTGTTTCTTCCTAAGATTATATATTGAATCTCAACCCTGTTGAAAATGTCTAATCCTATCTCTCACTTTATATTTGCCTGATTTCGTAATGTCTCTATTGATATCTGCTTTCCTACATATTTTACACAGTTCATCATTGTGACTAACTCTTCACATGTGCTGACATTTACCTTCACTCTCTTACCAAGACCCTATTGCTAAAGTACTTTTGGCCCAAATTTTATACTCACTCTTCTTCCTAAACCTACCGACTATCTTCTTAATCCTACTGACTATGCCTGTTTCAGTGGATGTTCTCTTCTACAATCAATCATCCAAGGTACAAGTCCTATGTCATTCTGTATAGATTTATCTGAGACAACTGTGCAGAATGTAATTCAAAGCTAAGTATCCCAATCAAGGGCCCAATGCCCTTCTGACCTTCAAATCTTACCTAGATTTCTGTTTTCATACTTATATTTCACCTCTACATTCTTATAAAGATCGAAGGTTCCCAATACCACTAATCATCCTGCAGAATGATTCCTAACCCAAATCAAACATGTTTTTAAACCTAACCATACACTGTTCCCTCAATATGACTTTACAGTAGAGCAGGGACAGAGTTGGTCTTACAATACAGGATTGTAGGGGAACTTCCACCTGCTGAGAACCTCAATGGTCCATGCAGAAATTATACCTGGAGAAGGTGTAGGCAGCTATGAAGGAACTGAGAGAGCAAAAGTCATCTTCCATGGCAAACAACCTGGTTAGGATGAAGGGTTGTGTCTGAATAAGCCGCTCTATTCTTAAAGTAGAGAAATTGGACTAAACCAGGCCTGTGTGGAGAGCTGCTCCCGGGTTCCTATGGTTGATATACCATTCTAACTTGTAAAAGTGTCACAGGAAGTAGGGGTAGCCTCCTTCTCATTGCAACCCTTGGAAGCATCTGTTAGGACAAAGTGGATGCCAAGGCAGTGACGTCATTCAATTCCTGAAGGAAGTAACCTCAACTCACTTCCTTGGTGATGGAACTTTCTGAAATTGGGATCCAGGAAACCAGGCACCCATAGCCAGTATTATTCCCAGTCCCAGTTGTCTCACTTGTTTGGATTTACCAAGGACAGAGTCAGTCTTGGTATCTACTGATGTGAGGATGGACAAATGTCATAAAAGCTCTGAAAAGGGGCCTTTCCTGAAAAAGCATGTAGTGTCTCATTGCTGGCTCCTGCCAACTTCATAGAATTGGCCAAGGAGACCAGATCTGACACAGGACAGGCCATTTTGGGGGAACATAGTATGACCCACTGGTAAGCGGACACTTCAGATACTCACAAATGTACTTGGAGGAAGGTGGTGCCTTTGTGGGTGTGGGTGTGGGTTTGTGGTTTTGTCTCATGTTCTGAGAATAAATAGGAAAGTCGGTTTGTATGGTATGGAGTGGACTGTTTATAGTAAGTCGTTTGACAAGGCGAGTGTTTCTAAGTCTGTTTATCCCACTCTGTCAGTGGTTGTAGACATTAGAAAAGAGAATGCATCAATGGATATGTCCTGTCTAGAAGAAAGCTTCCCAGAATTCATCTTTCCCAATTTATGAATGGACTGCGACTTGACTTGTGGATGGGCAACACCTACTATTTTCCTAAGTCCCTGTTTCCTTCCTGAATTCTGGCCACTCTGCAGAATAGGCTCATTGATTTTTGTCAAAGATATGTACCACCTCCAATCTCTGTGACATGTTCATGTACTGGATTGCTGAAGGAAATGGGACCATTTCAGAAAACTCAGATATAAGTGTGACCAAGAAAGTCTCAGTGGAGAAACCCTGCTTTGGGCTTTTGCTTACCTATTTTTCTGTTGCCCTGAACATCAGGAAGGTCTTTGCCTCTGCCCCACACTTTGTGAAGCCTGAAGAAATCAGTTTTCAAACGGAAATAAAAGGGCATCACCTGTGGCTCTTTGCTTAATTGCTTTGGAAAGGGATGTGTCTGAATCAGCCTCTTGGCCCTGTGTAATGCAGTGGCTTAGATTCTCACCACCTGATGGATCTAAAGAAAGATCCCATGTGTGCATCCAAAAACAAAATGGCCAAAAGAGCAGTTCTTGTGGATGAAGTCTCTCACCTTCCTCTGTAAGGTTCCTTAACTCCATCAAGTGAGAATAGAGATCCTTTGGGTCAAATGAGTTCTTCAAAGCCTGCAGAGGCTAGCCCATAGGTGCCTGGTTTTTCTCATGACTCCAATTCACTTAAACAATCTAAACCCCACAGTCAATAGGCCTCAAATTGGAGAAGCAGAGCAGTATTAACAACAGGCCTATTTGATAACTCCTGGCTCACAGGAAGGATGTCCAGGCCACCATAACTTTAGGCAAATGAGGGGCAAGTGAGGTTATTTTGGACACTGTCTTGGGCTGAACCCCTCATGGAAACCTCCAGCCTGAGGTTATGATGAGAGTCTATATGGAAGAAGATGAGTGCCATGTGGGGGTGTTTTGGTTTTAATTGTGGTCATTTGTGTGGCTTTTGGAAGAGAAAACTGGGTCCAACTTGGCTTGAACTCTGGTGTGATTCCACTTAGAGACTGTGTTCTGGAACTGACCTCAGAGAAGGTTCAAGGTCCTATGCCATTGTATATCGATATTTCTGGGACATCTGTGCAGAACGTAATTCAATGATAAGTATATCAATCAAGGGCCCAATGAACTTCTGGGCTTCAAATCTTACCTAGATTTCTGTTTTCATACTTATATTTAAAGGTTAATAAAATAGGTACTTGTCACTTGCTGTTTTTCTGTATAATTAACAAAATACTGTTGAAATCTTGAGAACTGTTTGCCATTCTTGGTCCCAGAATGTGTTGTCCCCAACTGCCAAACTGCAGAATGTACTCTGTCATCCATTTGCATGCAAACCGCACACTCACCCTGACCCATCAAAGAAAGCACCTACGAGGAACCAGACAAGGACAATTCTGGGAAGTGGAATTTACTGAAATTAAGCCAGCAAGATATAGACTTAAATATATCCTAGTCTTTGTACATTTATTTTCAGGATGGATTGAAGCCTTCCCCACACACACACACACAAAAAAAAATAATAATAAAACCAACCAACAAACAAACAAACAATGGCACAAATAGTTTTCAAGAAGATCCTGAAAGATTTTTCCAAGATATGGTCTGCCTAAGGTAATAGGGTTTGATAATGGACCAATGTTCATGGCCCAGGTAAGTCAGGGGTTAACCAGGACCCTGAGGATTAATTGGATGTTAAATTGTGCTGATAGACCCCAGAGCTCAGGAAAGGTAGAAAAAATAAATAGAACCATTAAAGAGGCCTAAACGAAATTAAGCTTAGAGACCGGCATAAATGATTGGACTATTCTCCTGCCTGATGCACTGTTTCATGCGAGAAATACTCCCTCTGTTTCTTTGTGTAAACTCACCCCCTATGAAATTCTCTATGGTGCTGCTCCTCCAGTAAGGGAACTAACCCCAACACTAAGGCCTAACGATCCCTTCCATACCCCCTTGCTTGATAGACTTAAAGCTCTTGTAAGAACTCAGTGATACCTGTAAAAACAGCTGGCCACTACCTACCAACCTAGGGACGAGGGGACTCCACATCAATATCAAGTAAGAGACTTCATCTACATAAGACGACATCAAGTGTCATCCCTGGAACCCAGCTGGAAAGGAACATACCAGGTGCTACTTAAAACTCCTTCAGTGGTAAAAGTAGACAGAATCACTTCCTGGATCCAAGCCTCTCATCTCAAGCCTGCGCCATTTCCAGATTCTGGTTGGTAACTGGAAAAGACTGGTAACCATTTCAAATTGGGTATTCACCATGTGGATAAGGCTATAGACTCTCCCCTTGGCCACCAGTAGTCCTAACACTCATCAGTCCGTTCAGCAGTGATGGCTGATCACAAATCCTACTAGACAAGAAGTATGGTCCATCTTGCATACAGCCCCCTTAGGGAACTGGTGGCCATCTCTCCACCCGGACAGTTTTCAGCTGGCTATAGGTCGTTCCTATTAGGATATCCTTGATGAAGAGGATCCCACTAAAATTCCATTAAATCCCTTCCATACCATAGATAATGAAAACAAACATTATGGATGCAGGGACACAGAGCCAGATTCAGGTTGGCTAGCCTAGATTACTATGTTTGCCCGGACGACTATCAAAGCCACAAACAGCCACGGCTGTGTGGTGGAAAAGCCGACTTCTTCTGTAAGTCATGGGGATGTGAGCATTCAGGGGCTGCCTGGTGGAACCCAAACTCCTCATCAAATTCAGTACACAGCATTGGCCATATTAGCAATTAGACAACTAAAAACAATGGCCCACAGAGGGGTCTCTAGATCCTCAAATTCTGCGTGACCTTTTTAACTTCATCAAGTGCTCAAAAGGGTGAAAGGAAATTCCCCTATGCAGAGTCCTTTCCCCTCCTTCTCTCACATCCTGTACTATGCTTCTCCAATAGTTCCTCACCCTCAGCCTTCTGCTCTAGACTCTCTGCTGTCATTCCCACCTCAGTAACCTGATTTCTCCCCTCCAATTACTAGATCAAAAACCCAATCCTCCGCCGGATCTCAGACCATTGCCCCCTTGCTGTGGTAGCAGGTACTGAGGTACCGCTCCACCCACTCACTCTTCTCTTCTTCTGTCAGTGCCCGCTCTGGGTCCCACAGGTAATCTAACAAGCTAACCCAAAGATCAAACCAGCTGAGAAGTGCCCTCAGACCACTATCCAAGATGTAATGAAAATGGCCTTTAAAGTTGCTTTGTGATCACTGAAAAGAGGTTACTAAGAATTTAAAGTCCCTCACAGGCTTTTTGGGATACTCACTCCCATCTTCCCCTCTGCTGTACCTGTTCTACTGCTCAAGTTTTTGTTGCTAGGAAAATCCCAAACACTTATCCCATTTTTCTTTTACATCTCTCCTTCCTCATTCTCAGATCCACTGAGCTGCTCTCAGCCTCGCCTACCCCTTCTTCCCCCTCTGTACCAGGCCCACAGAAAAGTCTTAAATGACCTTCTCCAGAAGTCTTCACCAAGGCTTATTTTAGGTCTCTTAGCAAAAGAGTCCCTCTGAAAGAGTTCAATGTAGATAAACTTCCTCTTTTCGTGTTGCCCTGTTCTACTTGGCCACTGGCTGGAAGAATCACCACTCCTAAGCTAGACATCCCCTTACTAGTTTTTCACAAAATATGTGAACAAGGCCTCTGGCCTTGAGCTGGGACTTCACAGAGATGGCTACATTTCCAAGATAAAAAGTTACCAACTGGGCTCGGTGGTGACAGCTGGCAGGGAGAAAAAAAAAGAGACAAAAAAGCTGTCCCCTTCCAAGGTTTCCTTGAACAGTTAACTTGCCCAGAACAGAGGAAAAAAAAAACAGAAACAAAAACTGCTTTTTGTGAACTTCTGCAGACTCTGAACTTCTGAGCCCCTTCCCTTACATGTTGGGTACAAATTCTAAAACTACCGAAACGTAGGGTTGAGGGGATTAATTGATTAGAACAGAAGCAATGCCCTCTAAATCCGGATGCAACCAAATAAGACTGTTTTCTTGTCTTCGGTGTTCTCTTAGGAGCCTTGCCTTGTCCATCCCTACAACAGTATAATTCTATACACTTTAACATTGTTTATGTTTTCATAAAATGGTCAACAGATGTGATTAATTATGTAATGATGCAGATGTTTTCCAGAGTTCTCTATCATGACGCAGGTTCGTTTAAAGTTCAAATAGGGGAGCATACAACCCAGTTCCACCTGGAACCTGTATCCCTCACTTTAGCCATCCTATTATTAACAATAGTTGCTGCAGGGGTGGGCACAGGAACAACTGCCCTAGTCCATGGGACAAAACAAATGACACAATTAGAAGCAGAAATAGACCAAAATTTAAAGATATTAAAAACATCCATCACAGCTTTACAGGAATCTTTAACCTCTCTCTCTCTGAAGTTGTTTTACAGAACAGGCGAGTGTTGGACCTCCTCTTTAAGAGAAAAGGGGGCCTTTGTGCTTGCAATGAGGGAAGAATGTTGTTTTTATGCCGACAATACTGGAGTTGTAAAAGAATCTATGAGTAACTTAAGAAAACGCCTTGAAGAGCGTCAACGAGAGAAAGTGGCCCAAAAAGGGTGGTTTGAGTCTTGATTCACACAATCCTCCTGGTTAACTACTCTTTTATCCGCCCTGGCCGGTCCATTAATAATCATCATATTATTGCTAACTATAGGACCCTGTTTGCTCAACCGTGTAGTTTCCTTTCTAACCCAAATCGAACCTGTTATTAAGCATAACCATACCCTGTTCCCTCAATCTAATTTTACAGAAGAGCGGGGACAGAGTTGGTCTTAAAATACAGGAATATAGAGGATCTTCCACCTGCTGAGAACCTCAAAGGTCCATGCAGAAATGATCCCTGGAGAAGATGTAGGCAGCTATGAAAGATGTGAGAGAGCAAAATTCATCTTCCATTACAAACATCCTCGTCAAGATGAAGGGTTTTGTATGAATCAGCCTCTCTCTTCTTAATGTAGAGAAGATGGACCAAACCAGGCCTGTGTGGATAGCTGTTCCCAGGTGCCTATGGTTGGTATACCATTCTAACTTGTGAAAGTGTAACAGGAAGTAGGGGCAGTCTCCAACTCATGGGACCTTTGGAAGCAACTGTTAGGACAAAGTGGTTGCTAAGGCAGTGACCTCATTCAGTTCCTGAAGGAAGTGACCTCACCTCACTTCCTTGGTGAAGGAACTCTCTGAACTTCGCATCCAGGAAGCCAGGCAGCCAGAGCCAGTCGCAGTCCCAGTCCCAGTGGTCTCAGTTGTTTGAATTTACCAAGGACAGATTCAGTCTTTCTTGGTACCTAATGATGTGAGGATGACCAAATGCCAGGAAAGCTCTTAATGGCAGCTTTTCCTGAGAAAGCGGGTAGTGGCTCACCAGTGTTTCCTGACCACTTCATAGAGGTGGCCAAGGAGACCGAATCTGAGACAGGACAGACAATTTTGGGGAAACTGTGTATGGCCCACCAGTCAGAGGTCACTCCGGATAGTCACAGAAATTCTTGGGGGAAGAAGATGCCTTTGTGGTTGTGGGTGTGGGTGTGTGGTTTTGTCTCATGTTCTGAGAATAGGTAGGAAAGGCGGTTTCTTTGTTGTTGTTGTTTGGAGTGAAATGTTTCTAGTAAGTCGTTTGACAAGGCTAGTGTTTCTATGCCTGTGTATTTCACTGTGTCCGTGGTTGTACACATGAGAAAAGAGAATGCATCAATGGATGTATCCTGTCTTGTAGAAAGCTTCCCAGCATACATCCTGCCCAATTTATGAATGGACTAGGGCATGCCTTATCGATGGGCAACACCTGCTATCTTCCTAAGTTCCTGTTTTCTTCCGGAATTCTGGCCACTCTCCAGAATAGACTCATGGTTTTGTGTCCAGGATATGTACCACCTCCAAGCTCTGTGACATGGCAATGTACTGGATAGCTGAAGGTAATGGCGAGCATCTCAGAAATCTCAGATATCAGTGTGACCAGAAAAGTCTCAGTGGAGAAACCCTGCTTTTGGCGTTTTTCTTACCTATTGTTTTGTTGCACTGAATCTCAGGATGGTCTTTGACTCAGGCCACCGCTTTGTGAAGCCTGAAGAAAACAGTTTTGAAATGGAAATGAATGGGCATTACCTGTGGCTCTTTGCTTAATGGCTTTGGAAAGGGATGTGTGAATCAGCCTCTTGGCCCTGTGTGAGGCTGTGGCTTAGATTTTCAGCACCTGATAGATGTAAAGAGAGATCCCACGTGTGCTTCCAAAACCAAAATGGCCTAAAGAGCAGTCACTGTGTATGAAGTCTCTCGCCTTCCTCTGTAAGGTTCTTTAACACCATCAAGTAAGAATAGGGATCCTTTGGGTCAAAAGGTTTCTTCAAAGACCTGCAGAGGTTCTTGAGTTTTCTCATGACTCCAAATCGCATAAAAATATATACCTGACAGTCAGATTTACTCAAATTGGAGAAGCATAGCAGTATTAACGTCTAGCATATTTGATCACTCCTGGTTCACATGAAGTATGTCCAGACCACCCTGACTTTAGGCCAATGAGGAGCAAGGGAGTTATTTTGGACACTCACTTGGACTCCTCCCCTCATGGGAAACTCCAGCCAGAGGTTATGATTAGTGTCTATATGAAAGAAGATGAGGGCCATGTGGGAGTGTTTTGGTTTGAATTGTGATCATTTGTGTGGTGGTTGTAACAGATGACTGGGTCCACCTGGGCTTGAGCTCTGGTGCGATTTCCCTTAGAGAATGAGTTTTGGAACTGACTTCAGAGCAGTATTGCCATTAATTTTGTTGGGATTTTAGGAGTCCACTCATGAGAATCACCCATGGAAACTGTGATCTAGGCCCAGGGTTGCTTTCCAGAGAGCCCTGGGAATCTCAGACAGGATATCACATGATTTTATTCTGAAAGACTTGGCATCCACAGTTGAGAGTCCAACACCCTTGGATGTTACATTTTAGACATCAATGGGCCTGGCTTCATGTGACCTTTTGGCCACTCTTTGGGAGGCCATGCCTGTGAGAGTTCTCCAGAGCTTTCATTGAAATGAGCTTCCTCACCATTGAATGGTTCCTGAATGAATTGAAACACACAGTGCCTCCAACTTCATCCTTGAAAAATGTCTAGACAAATACCATGAAATTTTTGAAATTCCCATGACCAGGTGGCACTGGAAAACCTTTGGATTTCCTGTTGCTGATCATGAGTGTAGCAGACAGTGCCTTAATTGACTTGGTTTTATGAAAATGGTGTAGAATAGAGATGCCAGGAAGTTGGCACCTGCTTAATAGTGGGCCTAGAGCAGTGGTGGGCAGGTGTGTGATAAAACATCTGTGGTGGGGCCATGTGGATCTGCCATGGGCTTCCAAATAGCTTGTGACTGACATGGTGCAGCCAGCAGACCCTTCCATGTAAACTCATCTTGTTATATGGAGATGTTTCTGGGCAATGTTCAGAATCATGTTGCTATGGACAAGGGGCCAATTTATGTGGGATAGAAGCCTGTTTGGTGCATTCTCCTGCAGACAGTGACCCACCACATGTGACAGAATTTCCTCCAGCACTGTGTTCCAGTTGAACTCCTTGTATTTCCTGAAGCAAATGCCAAAGTCCCAGTGCAGAATTGAGGAACACCACGAAAAGTGGAGGATGACCAAATGGCTTCACAGTCCACATGGGAAGACACTTAGCCCCCAGTGGCCACAGTTTACCTACAAAGAGAGAATTCAGCACTGCTGCCTCATGTTCATTGGAAAAGAAGAAACCATGTCCTCCAGGTCACATAGATGCAGACAAAGCTTTGATGGTCTCACTAGAAAAAAGCTAAAGCTCCTGACAACAACGTATATTTTAAGTGCCCAACCTCAGAGGAAGTTTCTCAAGAAGTCTTTAGGCCAGCAGAGCTCCATATTTGTGGAGTGTTTACCCTGTCCCATACTTTTGGAAACACCTCTACCACTTCCAAGGTTGTGAACTCCTGAGCATATTCCATTCCAGATATGTATTCACAGATTTTCTAACTGTTCTCCTCTAATTGTGTCTTACTTGGGGCAAAGGTAATGCCAAGGAATTGTTCTGGATGAGAATGGGAAGATTTTTGTTTAGCACATGTTTGCATATGCATTGGATTCATTTTTTCTATTTTACATTTGAAATACTGAATCCCTGACACTAACACATACCATACTAGATTCTGAATACTAATCCTAATGTGGTGAAGAAAAATAACCCAAACAGAATAGAAATACTAGCAGTTCAGGAGAGGCATGTTGTATACTTGGACTTGCCTTTTGCATTATATAGGTTAGGAGTTATAAATCTAGTAAAATTTTGTTGAAATAGATCTACATGTGTTTTTAAAGTTAACAAATAAGTGAATTCCTGTCTCCCTTTTTCTGTAGTCTATTCAGCACATGTATTTTTATATGCACATATAGAATCCTACCTGGTATCACACGTACATTCTTGTGAGTTACATGACTTGGCAGATACAAAATGTGAGAAGAGATCACTCCTCCTAAACGCTGTTGAAACTGAAAATTCAACCTACGGGTGAGCTTCCTAGTTGAAAAAAGTTATACATCAATCCATATTCAGTAAAATGAAAATATTTTTTGATCTGTGGATGATATATATTTCACGGTGTAATTCGATTGGTATATATATTGCTACTTTTTAAAGTCTGTGTGTGAATATTGTATATATATATATATATATATATATATATATATATATATATATACTCTCTAGATATTTCAAAAAATTAAATATTTGTGTCTTATTATACCCTCCATAAATTCATTCATGTTCATGTATGTGGATTTATAATCAACTTTTCACAAGATGATTCTCAGTAATATTAATTCACCTGAAATACATATATGTTTTCTAGTACTGAAAACTAACTTCAGTAAAGGGTACATATAACTCCTAATATTTCTACAGTAACTCATCCAGTTTACCATCAATGCAAGTAGATACCTATGGGACATGATATGTATTTTGAAGTTCATTTTTATACAACTCTGTTACATTACTATTTCTTCAGTTTATGCACATTGTAGGATGTATATTTCATCCACAAATTCACAAATTTATAGGCATTTATTTCACTTTAAATCACATCCTGCTTCAGAAAACATGTATTCCTCCATGTTTCTTGACTGGTCTTTTCATGAGACTTCTTTCCAAACACATTATTTTTGATTTCCATAATCACTTTTGAAGCAAAACTCACATACTCTTCATGATAAACCATAACTTTAATATTACAATTAGACGTATAAATAGTTGTTATGAATGATTCTATATCAATATATGATTTCTTATATATTTTCAGTTATCAATTCAATCCGTTATTTAAAGTGGAACCAGTTATATTATTTATTAACTGTATGGTCTATTCATGCATTATCTCTATATTCATACTCAAATTGTACACCTGTTTTTATCCTCAATACTAATTTATACGTCTTCAAAATATTCCTCAAAGAAGGGTGGAAGAAATACTCATGTCACCTGTTCTACAAATACATTTTATCACAGTAATATTCTGGACAAAAAAAGCAAAGGTCACCCTTAAGATTGTAACAAAGCCTAAATGGAAAGTGAGCATGCATGGATTACTAAAAACTTCCTTGTCCAGGTTGCCTAATGCTCTCAAATGTCAATGCTATTGGTGACTATATATTTGTTTCTTCCTAAGATTATATATTCAACCTCAAGCCTGCTGAAAATGTCTAATACTATCACTCACTTTATACTTTGCCAGATTAGGTAATGTCTCGATTTATATCTGCTTTCCTACATATTTTCCCCCGTTCATCATTGTGACTGACTCTTCAAATGTGCTGACATTTACATTCACTGTCTACCCGAAACCCTATTGCTTAAGAACTTTTGGTCAAAATCCTATACTCACTCTTCTTTCTAAACCTACCGACTATCTTCCTAATCCTACCTACTATCCCATTTTGAGTGGATGTTCTCTTTGACATTCAATCATTCAAGGTACAAGGTCCTATGCCATTGTATAGATTTATCTGAGACATTTATGCAGAACATAATTCAAAGATAAGTATACCAATTATGGGCCCAATGACCTTCTGGGCTTCATATCTTCCCTCAATTTCTGTTTTTATACTTATATTTCACCTATATATTCTTGTAAATATCATAGTTTCCCAATACCATTATTCGTCATGCAGAAAGATTCCTAACCCAAATTGAACATGTTATTAACCCTAACCATACACTGTTCCCTCAATCTAACTTTACAGAAGAGCAAGGACAGAGTTGATCTCACAATACAGGAATGTAGGGGATCTTCCACCTGTTGAGAACGTCAAAGGTCCTTGCAGAAATGATCCCTTGAGAAGATGAAGGCAGCTATGAAAGACCTGAGAGGGAACAGTCATCTTCTATGAAAAACAGCCTGGTCAGCATGAAGGGATGTGTGTGAATCCGCCTCTCTCTTCTTAATGTAGAGAAGATGGACCAAACCAGTCCTAGGTGGAGAGCTGTTCCCGGGTGCCCATGGTTTATATACAATTCTAACTTGTAAAAGTGTCACAGGAAGTAGGGGCAGCCTCCATATCATGGGACCCTTGAAAGCAACTGTTAAGGCAAAGTTGTTGCCAAGGCAGTGACCTCATTCAGTTCCTGAAGAAGTAACCTACCTCACTTCCTTGGTGATGATACTCTCTGAACTTGGGATCCAGGAAGTTAGGCACGTGGAGCCATTCCAGTCCCAGTCCCAGTGGGCTCACTTGTTTGGATTTATCAAGAAGAGTGTCAGTCTTTCTTGGTACCTACAGATATGAGGATGGCCAAATACCAAGAGAGATCTGAATAGTGACCTTTCCTGAGAAAGCAGGTGGTGGTTCACCAGTGGCTCCTGACACCTTCAGAGAGTTTGGAAAGGAGAACAGATCTGAGAAAAGACAGGCCATTTTGGGAGAACATAGTATAGCCCAACAGTCAGAGGACACTCTGGATAGTCACAGAGTTTCATGGGGGAAGTTGGTGCCTTTGTGGGTGTGGGTGTGATTTTGTGGTTTTGTCTCATGGTCTGAGAATAGGTAGGAAAGACGGTTTGTTTGATTTGGAGTGGTCTGCTCCTAGTAAGTCTTTTGACAAAAAAGTGTTTCTATGTCTGTGTATCCCACTGTGCCCGTGGTTGTAGACATTAGAAAAGAGAATACAACAATTGATGTGTCCTGTCTAGTAGAAAGCTTCCCAGAATTCATCCTGCCCAATTTATGAATGGACTGCGGCTTGCCTTATTCATGGGCAACACCTGATAACTTCCTAAATTCCTGATTTCTTCCTGAATTCTCGCCATTCTTCAAAATATGCTCATGGTTTTGTGTCCAAAATATGTACCACCTCCAAGCTCTGTGACATGGCCATGTATAAGATAGCTGAACGGAATGGCGAGCATCTCAGAAAACACAGATATCAGTGTGACCAGGAAAGTGTCAGTGGAGAAACCCTGCTTTGGGCCATTTGCTTACCAATTGTTCTGTTGCCCTGAATGTCAGGAAGATCTTTGCCTCAGGCCACCCCTTTGTGAAGCCTGAAGAAAACAGTTTCAAATAGAAATTAATGGGCATTACCTTTGTCTCTTTGGTTAATTGCTTTGGAAAAGGAATGTGTCTGAATCAGCCTCTTGGCTCTGTGTGAGACTGTGGCTTTGATTATCAGCACCTGATAGATGTAAAAAAAGATCCCATGTGTGCATACAAAACCAAAATGGCCAAAAGAGTAGTTATTGTGAATGAAGTCTCTCGCCTTCATTTGTAATGTTCCTGACATCCATCAAGTGAGAATAGGGATCCTTTGGGTCAAATGATTTCTTCAAAGCCCTGCAGAGCCTAGCCTATAGGTTTTTAGGTTTTCTCATGACTCCCAATAATATAAAGAGTCTATACCTGACATTCAATAGGCCTCAAATTGGAGATGCAGAGCAGTATTAACAGCAGGCTTATTTGATCACTCCTTGTTCACAGGAAGGGTGTTCAGGCCACTCTGACTTTAGGCAAATGAGGGGCAATGGAGCTTATTTGTTACACTGTCTTGGGCTGCATCCCTCATGGAAAACTCCAGCCAGAAGTTATGATGAGTGTCTATATGGAAGAAGATGACGGCCATGTGTGAGTGTTTTGGATTTAATTGTAGTCATTTGTGTAGTGGTTGGAAAAGATGACTGGATCCACCTGGGCTTGAACTCTGTTGTGATTCCTCTTAGAGACTGAGTTCAGGAAGTGACCTCAGAGAAGAATTTCCATGAAATGTGTTGGGATTTTAGAAGGCCACGCATGAGAATCGCCCTTAGAATCTGAGATCGAGGGCCATAGTGGCTTTCCACAGAGCACTGGCAATCTCAGCCAGGATATCACATGATTTTATTCTGAAAGACTTGGTAGCCATAGTTGAGAGTCTAAACACACATGGAACTCACATTGTAGACCTCAATGATCCTTGATTCATGTGACCTTTTGGCCACTGTTTGGGAAGCCTTGCCTGTGAGAGTTCTCCAGAGATTTCATTGAAATGAGCTTCCTCACCCTATAATGATTCCTGCATAAATTGAAACCCACAGTGCCTCCAACTTCATCCTTCAAAAATGGCTAAATAAATACCATCAAATTTCTGAAATTCCTATGTCCAGGTGGCACTGCAGAACCTTTGGATGTCCTGTTGCTGATCATGAGTGAAAGAATTCCCCACGCAAAGACACTTCACCGGGAGAATTCCAATTTTATTGCAATAAGCTGTGTGCTTATGTAGAACTAAGGGGAAGATGGTAGGGCTTAGATAAATGGCAGACATTCATTTATTGGCAAGTTCTTTTAGATATCAGATCCGGAGCCCAGGAATTAGTTCTCATTGGGGTTAAGGTTCCCCACCAGCGAGATTTGAAATTTGCGTCGGCGGAAGAGTTCACACGGGCGGGAACTTTTCACGTCACTGCAGAAAAGAAGAAGGTAGGAAGAAGAAGTCCTTAGGCACCATGTTGGCGTTTTTACTCTGGGTTATAACTGCCGTTTATACTTTTCCCAACATTCCTCCTTTTTTGTTTTCTTAGGAAGTGTGGCATTGTTGGTTAGATCCGGCTGCTTCCTGCTGTTTGGGGGCGCTGTGGTGCCTAGAAAGGGAGGTGAAGGAATGCTCGTGGGGCAGGTCTGGGTATATCATGGCAGCCAGAACGAAAACCCAGTGGCTATATACAGCTACTTCCGTAGGGTTGAAGTCTATGAAAGTTCCCTGAAGCCACAAGTTGTTGATGGCATGGAACCAGTCCTGGATGCAGGAGTTTGTTGTTATCAGCCTCTGATCCTGTAACAGAGACTCTAGGAAATACTGGAAGCATTGCCTGGACATGGTGTCATCAGCACCTGAAGAAGATCAGAGCGAATAAAAACAGAATGAAGATAAAAATTAAAGCAGAGGTCAATTTTTGGCAGAAGTACCATGTTGGGGGACTGACAGAGAAGAGGCCAAGGGCCATGAGGAAGCTTAGAAGGACATAAAGACTCATTAATCCAAGATGGCAGATTAAGAGGTTCTCTGAGCTCATTGTCTCTCGCCGTCTGATGTCTGTTGCATTCCATCATGCCTGGTAGTGAGTTTCAGCACTGAGTGAACTGTTCTCTTCGAGATGTTGAGGGTTCTTCGGTCATCAGAGGCTGGTAGTGCCTAAGGAAAAGCTGGTTGAATGTTTGATTAGAAATTTTTTGCTGTTGGGTTTGAAGTAACGTCATTATGCAGGGCAAGAGAGCAAAAAAAGTAGCATCCCAATAAGGGGCCCCAAGATAGGTAGTAAGTACATGGCAAGAGAGGATTGGAAGAACCCCGTAATGGGATTGGAGGAGGTATGTTTGAGCAATTGGGTCGATAATTCCTGCAATTTAACCACATTTTTATTCTATTAGCCCAGATTCATTAACATAATAGCAACATTCCTCTCTGAGGAACAGGCATGTACCCCCTTTTTCTGCAGTGAGAAGATCAATTGCCCTTCGGTTCTGTAAAGCCACTTGTGCCAATGAAGTAACCTGCCACTGCAAGGAGCCCAGAGACTCAGCAGTGGTATCGAGTGCTTCCTGCAGTTTTTGTTGCAGGTCATTGGATGCCCATAGAGCATGACCTATAGCTCCACCAGAGAGTCCGAGACTTGCCACTGAGGTTGTTAATGTGAGGCCTACCAGAACCGGCAGAAAGACTGCCCTATGGGTGCGGGAAGGTACGGCAAACTGTCGGAATTTGGTGGGAGTATACAAAGACAGTTGAGGGACTACAGTAACCAAGAAACAGGTGCCAGAGACATTGATCATTGAGGTACTTAAAGACCCATTAAACCAGAGAAAATGTCCAGGTTTCATAAACGCAGGGCTTGATGGGTTGCTATAGCTCAAGGAATAAATGAGTAAATGATTCATTATTGTCAGGTGGAAACAGATGAAGAGAAAATGAAGTATTGGTGGAATAACTTTCCCATAGTGGGATATGTGTCACATGTAGGGGTTGTCCTTTCTTAGAGAAATTGTAGGTTATTGCTGAAATATTTGCTCCTGCTAATGGGACCACTGCTAGAAGTGGACGACTAAGTGAAGCACAGAGAAAGAACTGAGAAGTATGCACAGAAAGAGGGGTGGAGTTTAATAATCGAAGAGTTTGGTGTAGCAAATTGAGCCATGTGGGAGGGGGACCTGAGGGGGTTGAAGGCTCTGAATCCTCTTTGGATGAGCTCTGGATAAGATCTTGAAGTTTTGATTCTGACTCCTTAATGTGTTCGACTACCTGGATGGTTGCCTTAGGTGGCGTAATCAGGGTGCGGCCAACAGTCATGCACATTGTGGGTCTAGCTGAGGTTGTCCGAGCATAGACAGCAAACTCAACATAGTCCCAACGTTTGGCCTTGGGGTCAGGTATATCTAAAGTATACCATCCATTGTTATTGGATGAAGAGCCTTTATGCCACTTTAGGTAACTAGAAGTCCACCCTTCAGGGTAACCACGTGAGTGGTAAGAATAGCTAGCACGTTCATCATGGAACCTGCATGACTTATAGGGGCACCCATTATATATCTCAGGCCACCAATGACAGTAGTCCTTGGTTTGATCAAAAAGGAAGCAAATGAAAGGCCAGTTCCAGTTACCATGGATGAAGGTCCTTGAAGGTGACAATTTTAGGGAAATAGAGGTGCAGTTGTGGATGAAGCAAGTAGTTGCATCCACTGTGCAGACCTTCTGCATGCCATGTTCTGAGTATCGTTCCCGAAGAGTGAAAAAATACATGGTAGGAGAGGAGGGTAAAGACCAGTCCTGACAGAGCACAGAAAATAAGCAGAGCACAAAAAAACAAGCAGTTAGAGAAGACTAAGGGTGTTGGGAGAGCTCATTGAGCCTTCTTTAAGAGGAATTGTGCTGTGGGAAACACCGTGTTAGCCGCAACTTAAATGGGTGAGATGGGTGTGGAGAGCAGGAGTAAAGGGGAGGTTCAGGAGGTGATTCTTGGAGTTCCTCTGGGGTGGTCCTGTCGTCAGCAGGTGGGACCTCCTGGTGATATGGCTTAAACCAAGATATGTAAATCCAAGGAGTGAGATGGTTGTCTGGTAAGAAGAGTTTGTGGCGGTGGGGGTACAGAGAATGACAGGATAGGGGCCTTCCCATTTTGGGGCAAGAGGCCCTTTCTCTTCTGGGGTATTATAATAGACTAGTCTCCCAGCTGTTAAGGGAGGAGTGTTTGGAGCGGAGACTGGGTCTGAAAGAAACCAGTCCTGATATTTCCAGAGTTCCGACCGGAGATGAAACAAGAGAGACAAAGACAAATCTCGGGTGAGAGGTCCTTGTGAAGTGACCAACCCAGGGGGTATAAGAGGTCTTTCATACCTTATCTCAAAGGGAGAAAGTAAAGATGGTTTCTTAGGTAGAGCTCTGATTCGAAGCAAAGCCAAGGGAAGGAGTTTGACCCAGTCTAAGATTAATTCCATTGTCAATTTGGTAAAGACTTCCTTTAGAGTACGATTTACCCTTTCCACTTTCCCTGAAGCCTGTGGGTGATATGGACATTGGAAATTCCATTTGAAGGAGAGGGATTGAGAGACCTTTTGTGTGATCCTAGAATTAATTTCAGGGCCATTGTCAGATTGTGAGGAAGTGGGCATACCAAACCTGGGGATGATGTCTGTCAGAAAGATTGAAGCTGCAGTGGAAGCCTTTTTATTGGAAGTGGGAAATGCCTCAACCCAACCAGAGAAAGTGTCCACAAAGACAAAGAGGTATTTAGTGTGCCGTACTGTGGGCATGTTGGTGAAGTCTACCTGCCAGTCAGCAGCAGGAATGTGTCCCCGGGCTTGGTGGGAAGGGAAAGGTTTGGGCCTTAAAGGAGTATGAAGGTTGATCCGCTGACAGATCTGACAATTAGAGGCTATATTCTGTAGCATGGCTTTGTCAGAGGGGTGAGGGAGAAGAAGCTCTGTAAAAAGAGGGTCAAAGACTGAGAATTGGAATGGAATAGAGTATGAAGGAACTTGAAAAGATCCTTGTTCTTACTTAAAGAAGTAGTGGCTTCAGATGAGACGTCTAAAGTGGCCATTATATATCCCCCAGGGGGGCCATAATTGAAAGTGGTGGCAGCCATTTGTGCCACCTGGTCAGCTTTGGCATTGCCCTCAGTGATAAGAGAGCCGTCCTTCTGATGGGACCTACAATGGACAACTCCCAACTGGGTGGGTAAGTGGGAGGCCTCTATCACCATTGTTATAAGAGCCGAATTAGTGATCGCATTACCTTTGGTGGTAAGTAGTCCTCGCTCCTTTCATATTTCAGCATGGGATAATAAGATATGGAAGACATATTTTGAGTCAGTATAAAGGGTGAGGGATTTGCCTTGTGCTAGAAGGTAGGCACGAGTGGCTGCTATAAGTTCAGTCTGCTGGTTGGTAGTTCCTGAAGGCAGAGCTTTGGACTCTATAATCTCAGTGGCTGAAACTGCAGTGTATCCAGAGTAATGAGTGCCGTTCTGCCTAAAGGAACTGCGGTCAGTGAACCAGATTAGGTCAGGCTTGGTGAGTGGTCCCTCAGAAATGGAAGAATGACAGGGGATGAAATCATCTAAGGTTTCCAAGCAATTATGAATTGGTGTGTTAGACGTGGGAGTCATTGGGAGCAGTGAGGCAGGGTTCAGTGCAGAGCAGGGGAGGAAAGTAATATTAGGGTTTTCCAGAAAGGAAGTGAGTAGCGACAGAACTCTTGATGGAGGAAGGGTTTGAAGGCCCTTATAAGCTAAAAGATCCTTCAAGTGATGTGCGCAGTGGATATTTAAAGGGGCCCCAAATGTCAGCGTGGAGGCTTCTTTTTGTAAAATTTGTCCAACAGCCAGAGCTCTTAAGCAAGGGGCCCACCCACGGATGGTAGGATCTAGTTTATTGGACATATATGCCACAGGTGCAAATGTAGGCCCATAGTTTTGACCTAAGACCCCAAGTGCTTGCTCCCCTTTTTCATGGACATATAGATGAAATGGTCTTGAAAGATCAGGAAGGTGAAAGGCAGGTGCCTTTAAGAGGAGTTGCTGAAGCCTGCAGAAGTGGTAGTTGGGGGAGGAGGCAAGAGATTCACTACGGGGTCCCTTTGCTAGGTCATACAGGGGTTTGGCTAGAAGAGAATAATTTGGGATCCAGGCCCTAAAATAACCTGCTAGTCCTAGGAATGATAGTATTTCGGCTTTCGTATGGGGCACTGGAAGATCAGAGAGGAGTTGCCTCCTATCCAGTGTTATTTCCTTTTTCCTGGGTGTAAGGCGAAAACCAAGATAGGTGACAGTAGACTGGGAAACCTGGACCTTCTGGGGAGACACCCTATATCCCTTGTATGCTAGGAAATTAAGAAGCTGGGCAGTGTGGGATTGAGAGTGTTCCCAAGAGGGACTACATAGAAGAAGGTCATCAACATATTTAATGAGAGTAGAGTAAGGACAGGTTGGGTAAAAGGATGTGAGGTCCTGGGCAAGAACTTGGCCAAAGAGATGGGGGCTATCCCTGAATCCCTGTGGGGGGACAGTCCAGGTAAGCTGATGAGAATGGCGGGTGTGAGACTCAGTCCTCGTAAAAGCAAAGATATCCTGAGATTCTGATGACAAGGGAATAGAAAAGAATGCATATTTTAAATCTAGGACCAAGAAGTGGGTAGTAGTGGCAGGGATCTGAAAGAGGCAGGTGTAAGGGTTGGGCACTACCGGGTGGATGGGGACCACATAGGAGTTGACAAGGTGAAGGTCTTGAACCAGCCTGTAGGACCCGATAGGTTTCTTAAATGCCAGAATGGGGGTGTTGAAAATAGAGTGTGTAGGCCTAACATACACCTTTCGTAATAAATCCCGGATGATGGGTTCTAATCCGAGGAGGGCTGTGGTTGTGAGTGGATATTGTGGTTGACTAATATATCTTGAAGGGTCGCATAAGACAATATGCATAGGACTGAATTTAGCCATAGAGGGTGTAGTTGTTTCCCAAACCTCAGGGTTAACTGGTTTAGATTGTTGTGGGAGAGTGCATGAAGAAGGTGTATCTGCCCCTAGGAACATGATGAGGAAATGAGAGGTAGGAGAGGTGTGGGGTGATATGTGAATGGTGACTTTTAATAGTGAGAGTATGTCCCTTCCCAGAAGGGGAATGGGGCAATGGCTCATAACAAGAAAGGAGTGTGTGAATGACAAAAGGGATCCCTGCATATAACATGATGGGGGGGGGTTGAGGGAAAATCTTTTTACCTCCTACCCTGACAATAGGAGTTTTTGAGGGTGTGGTAGGACCCACCAGTATCCAAGAGGAAGGTAATGAAGCTTCCATCCACCAAGAAGGTGACCCTAGGCTCTTGCTTCTTGATGGTAATAGTCGGGAGGGAAGGCCCAGGGCTTCATCAATCCTCCTCTGCCAAGCCCAGGAGAGGCTGGGGTTGCCAGGCTGCCTACCAACCTCCCTTCCAAGTTGTTGGGCAGTCTACCCCCAGTGTCCCCTTTGATGGCATTTTGGGCAGGGGTTGGAGGGTGTCCTCAGTGAAGGACAAGCTCTGGCCCAATGTCCCTCCTTACCACATTTGAAGCAAGCTCCTGGGGATGTCTTATTGGGACGGCGTGGTGATGGGCCTTCTCTGAATGACCTGGGCCAACATTTGGAATTTGGCATTTTCAGCCCTCTGCCTACGGCGTTCACTTTCATCCTCTCTACCATAAAAAACCTTAAAAGCGACAGCGAGGATTTCGGTCTGAGGAGTAGCAGGGCCCTGTTCAAGCCTTTTAAGCTTGGCTTTAATGTCAGGGTAGCTTTGGGCCAGAATATATGTCATTAAGACATGACGGCAATCAGGGGTTTCTGGGTCAAGGTTTGTGTACTGTTGAAGGGCCTTGGTTAGTCTATCCAGGAATTCTGAAGGTGTTTCCTCCTTCCTTTGAATGACCTTTTGCACTTTTTGAAAGTTAACAGCCTTGCAGCTAACCTTTTTCAGGCCCACCAAGAGGCAGGATGTAAAATGGTCATGAGACTGTAAGCCTTCAGGGGTGTTATAATCCCTTAGGGGATCCTGCTCTGGGATAGCATGAGGGCACGTGGGGTGGTTAGGATTGGTCCTATGATTTTCATCAGCGTGGTCTTGGGCTAGCTCCCAGATCCGTCGCCTTTCCTCAGGGAGAAGTGTATTGGACAAGAGCATGAAGATATCATGATGAGTGAGGCTATATGCTTGCAGGACCCATTGAAACTCCCTAATGTAAGTGGTGGGGTCAGTGGTGATTGAGCCTAACTTCCTCTCTAGCTGATAAATGTTTAACATGGAGAAGGGCACGTGGACTCTGATGACACCCTCGGGACCAGCTCCCTCACAAAAGGGTGCAATTGTCTTGGGTGTGGGAAGGAGTCCCTTAGACCTGGTAACAGGAGTACTGAAAGAGGCAGGCGATGGACAGGAAGGAGAGGGAGAGGAAGGGAGTGTCTCTGTGGAGAAGGAGGAGGTGGAGCAGGCAGAAGAGGGTGGAGGGGAGGGGGATGAAACGGAAGGCTGAGGATCCATGGAATCAGGCAGAGGAAGAGGAAGGTATAGGGGGAGAGAAGGGGCAGATGGGGCTGGGGGATAAGGTGGGGGTTCATCTGCTGGGTCAAATGAGGAAGAATCTGGGAAGTCAGGAATAGAAGTAGGGGAAGAGAGGGGTTTGCAAGCAAGGAGGACCTGAGAGGAAGGGCAAAAGGAGCAGAGAGCAGGGTGCTGTGTGTGAAGGCTAAAACCTTCAACTCAGGGAATCTCCCTCCACTTTTTCAGACGCCGGCAGTAGTTAAAAAGGTCACGGAGGAGGTTTGGATCTAAGGAACCTTCTGGTGGCCAATGATTGCCATTATCCAGTGGATATGTAGACCAATCTTTGGTACAGAATTTGATTAGAAGTTTGGGTTTATGTCTGGTGTGAGGGAGAGTGTGGCCAGATATTTAATTAAACATTTGTGAGGTGAGGCTTCAGGTACAGATGAAGAGGTGCCCATAGTCTCAGGGAGAGTTGGGAGAGAGAGAGAGAGAGAGAGAGAGAGAGAGAGAGAGAGAGAGAGAGAGAGAATAAGAGTAAGCGAGAGAGACAAAGAGAAAACCCCGGCTGGAACGGCTTCCAGGAAGCTCAGGGCAAACGGGGGTCAGGTGGGCGTCCCCAAAATGACCAGCCATCACGAGGAAATACAGAGGGCCCTACCTGGTCGTCACCAGTGAAGTGCAATCTGTGAGACCCAAAGGGATTGGAGCCAAGGGCAAACTGACGTCAGGAAAGTTTTCCACCACAGCAGAAGAAGTCAGTAATGAAAACAGAACCCCGGCTCTGGCAGAATGCAGTTCCAGGCCGGGAGTTCAGTTTTCCCCGAGCAGACAGGCAGCTTCAGCCAGACACAGCAGCCCCGCAGGAAACAGCAACTCTAGCTGGCAGCGGCAGCAGCAGTGGAGGAGGAAAAACCACAGAGCCTCTCCTGTAAACTCAGAAGACTCACACTGCAAAGGGAAATTGATCACCAGAGGGTCCACTGCGACCAATAAAGGTCTTAGTGCGAGGAATTCCCTCCCCCCTACCGGGCGTCTGGAGTGTGCCACACAATCACAGTCACAAAACCAGCGGTAGCCCGAAGGGAGTTGGCGAGCCGGGGTCAGGGGAGGATTACCTACATCAGATCAGTGGTCAGTGCAGGAAGCCGGCATCTGAAAAGAGCGGACCAGGGCAGAGTGTCTCAGCGGAGTGGGGGATGGGGCTCTTTTTGGAAGGAGCTCACCTGTATCCTCACATGGGGCACCAGAATGAAAGAACTCCCCACGCAAAGAAACTTCGCCTGGAGAATTCCAATTTTATTGCAAAAAGCTGTGTGCTTATATAGAACTAAGGGGGAGATGGAAGGGCTTAGATAAATGGCAGGCAACCCATTTATTGGGAAGTTCTTTCAGATATCAGCTCTGGAGCCCAGGAATTAGTTCTCATTGGGGCTAAGGTTTTCCGCCAGCGAGATTTGAAATTGGAGCAGGCGGGAGAGTTCACAGGGGCAGAAACTTTTCGCGCCATTGAAGAAAAGAAGAAGGTAGGAAGAAGAAGGCCTTAGGCGCCATATTGGGGATTTTTTCTGGGGTATGGCTGCTGTTTATACTTTTCCCAACAACGAGTATACCAGACAGTGCCTTGATTGACTGGTTTTCATGACAATGGTGTTTAACAGAGATGCCTGGAAGTTGCATCCTGCTGAGTAATGGGCCAACAGCAATGGTGGGCAGGTGTGTGATAAAACATCTGTGGTGTCGCCATGTGGATCTGACATTGGCTTCCAAATGGCTTGTGACTGACATGGTCAAGCCAGCAGACCCTTATATGTAAAGGCATCTTGTTATATGTAGAGGTTTCAGGACATTGTTCAGAATCAGGTTGCTATGGACAAGGAGGCAAGCTATGTGGGATAGAAGCCTTGTTCTTGTATTCTCCTGCAGACTCTGACCCACCACACGTGACAGAACTCCCTCCCGCACTGTGTCACAGTTGAAAACCTTGCATATCATGAAGCAAATGCAAAACTCCTAGTGCCACAGCAAGATACACCACGAAAATGGAGGATGACCATATGGTTTCACAGACCACATGGGGAGACATTTAGCCCCCAGTGGCCACAGTTTACCTACAAAGAGAAAATTCAGCACTGCTGCCTCATGTTCAATGGAAAAGAAGAAACCATGTCCTCCAGGTCTCACAGATGCAAACCCAGCTTTGATGGTCTCACTAGAAAGCAAGCTAAAGCTCCTGAAAACAACATATGTTTCAAGTGCCCAACCTCACAGGCAGTTTCTCAAGAAGTCTCTAGGCCAGTAGACCTCCATGTTTGTGGAGTGTTTACCCTCTCCTTTACTTTTGGAAACTCCTCTACCACTTCCAAGGTTGTGAACTCCTGAGCATATTCCATTCCAGATATGTATTCACAGATTTTCTAACTCTTCTTCTCTAATTGTGTCTTACTTAGGGTGAAAGTATTGTCAAGGCCTTGTTCTGGATGCGAGTGGGAAGATTTTTGTGTAGCACATCTTTAGATACACATTGGATTCATTTTCAAATTTTCCATTCGAAATACTGAATCCCAGACACTAACCCATTCCCTACAATACTCTGACTGCAAATCCTAATGTTATGGAGAAAAATAACTCAAAAAAAATAGAAATACTAGCAGTTCAGAGGAGGCATGGTGTATAGTTGGTCTTGACTTTTGCATGATATAGGGTAGGAGTTATAAATCTTGTCAGTTTTTTGTTGAAATAGTTCTCCATGTGTTTTGAAAGTTAACAAATATGTGAATTTCTGTTTCCCTTTTTCTGTAGCCTATTCAGCACAGTTATTTTCATATGCACATATAGAATCCTACCTGGTATCACACGTACTTACCTGTGAGGTGGCTAACTTGGCAGATACAAAGTGTGTGAAGAGATCACACCTCCTAAATGCTTGTGGAACTGAAAATTCGGACTATGAGTGAGCTTCCTTGTAGAACAATATTATACATAAATCCATGTTCAGTAAAATTAATATTTTTGGATCTGTGTATGATATATATTTCACGATGAATTTTGATTGGCATATATATTGCTACTTTTTAATGTCTTTGTTTGTGTTTTGTATATATATATATATATATATATATATATATATATATATATACACACACTCTCCAGATTTTTCAAAATATGAAATATATGCATCTTATTATACACTCCCTACGTTCATTCATGTTCATGTATGTGGATTTATAGTAAACTTTTCACAAAATTATTCTCAGAAATATTCATTCACCTGAAATACATATTTTTTTCCTAGTTCTAAAAACTAACTTCAGTGAATGGTGCATACAAATCCTAATATTTCTACAGTATCTGACCCAGTTTAACATTAATGCAAGTAGATTTTTATGGGACATGATGTATATTTTGATGTTAATCTTGTTTCAACATTAGTACATTACTATTTCTTCAATTTATGCACATCACAGGATGTATATTTCATTCAGAGTTAGCAAATTTATACGCATTTGTTTCACTTTGAATTACTTCCTGCTTTAGAACACATGTATTCCTCCATGTTTCTTGACTGGTCTTTTCATGAGACTTTTTTCCAAACACATTATTTTCAATTTCCATAAACACTTTTGAAGCAAAACTCACACACTCTTCATGATGAACCATAACCCTAATATTACCATTAGATGTATAACTCGTTGGAATGAATGTATGTATATCAATATAAGATTTCGTGTATTTTTTCAGATATCAATTCAATCCATTATTTAAAGTTGGAACTAGTTATATTATTTATTCACTGTATGGTCTACTCATGCATTATCTCTATATTCCTAGACACAGGGTACACCTATTTGTACCCCCTATACTAATTAGTATGTCTTCAAAATATTGCTCCAAGAAATGGTGGAAGAAATACTCATGTCTCCTGATCTACATATACATTTTATCACAGTAATATTTTGGACACAAAAAGCAAAGTTCACACTTATGATTGTACCAATGTAAAGGTCGTTCTAGCGTTGACGGAAGAGACAACCAAGAGACTGTCTCATGCAACAGCAAAGGGTTTATTGGGGGTCCAGCATGCTGGGGCTCAGAGCTCACTTGAATAGAGCAGAGAGCCCTTAGAACATCTTAAGCAGAGCTTACATACTTAACTTGGAGAGGGCAGGGAGGGAAGTTTATTGCTGGGTCAGGGCGAATGGGCGGTTTGCGTGCAACCGGGTGAGGGATTACATTCTGCAGTTTGGCAGTTGGGGACAGCACATTCTGGGAACAAGATTACCAAAGAGTTCTCAAGATTTCAATAGTGTTTTGTTAAGAATACAGAAAAACAGGAAGTGACAAATACCTATTTTATTAATCTTTCATTCCCCACTTCTTCTTCTGGTTACTTTTAATCATAAAAGTGAACTTTGGGGGGTGTCAGATTTTATGTCTGCTAGTGGGATATATTGTTGTCTGATTACAAAAATTAAAGTTGTTCAATTTGAGCTTGAAGAAATGAAACTACACGGTGCAGCAAACAGGGTCTACAGTTAGCAATAATATGATGATTATTAATGGACCGGCCAGGGCTGATAAAAGCATAGTTAACCAGGGGGACTGAATGAACGAAGACTCTAACCACCCTTTTTGGGCCTCTCTCTCTCGTTGATGCTCTTCAAGGCGTCTTCTCAATTTACTCATAGATAATTTTACAACCAGTATGATCGGAATAAAAACAACATTCTTCCATCAATACAGCACAATGGCCCTCTTTTCTTATGAAGAGGAGGTCCAACCCTCGCCTCTTCTGTAAAACAACTTCAGAGAGAGATGTTAAAGATTCCTGTAAGGCTGTGACGAAGGTTTTTAATATCTTTAAGCTTTGGTCTACTGCTGCTTCTAATTGGGTCATTTGTTGTGTTCCATGGACAAGGGCAGTGGTTCCTGTGCCCACCCCTGCAGCAACTCCTATTCCTAATAGGATGGCTAAAGTGAGGAATACAGGTTCCCGGCAGAACCAGGTTGTATGCCCCCCACTATTTGATCTTAATGAACCTGCATCATAATAGAACACTCTGGGAAATATCTGCACCATTACATAATTAATCGCACCAGTTGAACATTTTATGAAAACATAAACAATGTTTAAGTATATAGAATTATACTCTTGTAGGTATGGACAGGGCAAGGCACCTAAGACAGCACCGAAAACAGAGAAACAGTCCGATTGGGTTGCAACTGGATTTAGAGGGCATTGCTGCTGTTGTAATCAATTAATCCCCTGAACCCCAAGTTTAGGTAGTTTCAGAATTTTGTACCCAAAATGTAAGGGAAGGGGCTCAGAAGTTCACAGTCTGCAGAAGTAAACAAAAAGCAGTTTTTGTTTCTGGTTTTTTTTTTCCTCTGTTCTGACCAAGTTAACTTTTTAAGGACACCTAGGACGGGGAGAGCCTTTTTCTTCTCTTTTTTGTTTTCTCCATGCCAGCTGTTACCATGGTGCCCAGTTGGTAACTTCTTTATCTTACAAATGTAGCCATCTCTGTGAAGCCCAAGCTCAAGGCCACAGGCCTTGTTCACATATTTTGTGAAAAACTAGTAAGGGGGTAGCTAGCTTAGGAATGCTGATTTTTCCAGCCAGTTGCCAAGTAGAATAGGCAACATGAAAAGGGGAAGTTTATCTACATTGAACTCTTTTATAGGGACTCTTTTGCTGAATGTCCTAAAGTCAGCCATGGTGAAGAATTTTGGAGAAGGTCACTTAAGACTTTTCGGTGGGCCTTGTACAGAGGGGAAAGAGGGGGAAGGCGGGGGGTGAGAACAGCTCCGTGGATTTGTGTATGAGAAAGGAGAGATGTAAAAGAATAATGGGAAAGGGGTTTGGGATTTTCCTAGCAACAAAATCTTGAGCAGTAGAATAGGTAGAGCAGAGGGGAAGACAGGAGTGAGAAAACCAAAAAGCCTGTGTGGGACTTTAAATTCTTAGTAACCTGTTTTCAGTGATGACAAAGCAACTTTAAAAGCCATTTTCATTACATCTTGGATAGGGGTCTGAAGGCTCTCCTCAGCTGGTTTGAGCTTTGGTATAGCTGTTAAGAGAACCTGGTGGGACCCAGTGCAGGCACTGACAGGAGAAGAGAGGAGTGAGTGAGTGGAGGGGTGCCTCAGTACCTGCTACCTCAGCAAGGGGGCAATTGTCTGAGAACCGAGGTTTGGGTTTTGATCTAGTAATTGGAGGGGAGAAATCAGGTTGCTGAGGTGGGAGTGACAGCAGAGATTCTGGAGTAGAAGGCAGAGGGTGAGGATCTATTGGAGAAGCATAGTTCAGGATATGAGAGAAGGAGGGAATAGGGCTCCACATAGGGAAATCTCTTTTCACCCTTTTGAGCACTTGCAGAAGTTAAAAGGGTCACACAGAATTTGAGGATCTAGAGACCCATCTGGGGGCCATCAGTTTTGGTTGTCTAAATGGTAATATGGCCAATGCTGTGTACTGAATTTGATGAGGAGTTTGGGTTCCACCAGGCAGCCCCTGTATGCTCAAATCCCCATGACTTACAGAAGATGTCGGCTTTTCCCCCACACAGCCATGGCTGTTTGTGGTTTTGATAGTCCGCTGGGAAAACATAGTAATGTAGACTAGCCAACCTGCATCTGGCTCGCGTGTCCCTACATCCATAATGTTTGTTTCCATTATCTATGGTACGGAAGGGATTTAATGGAATTTTAGTGGGATTCTCTTCTTCAGGGATATCTTAATAGGAAAGATCTATAGCCAGCTGACAAATGTCTGGGTGGAGAGATGGCCACCAGGTCCCTAAAGGGCCTGTATGCGAGATAGACCATACTTCTTGTCTACTAGGATTTGTGATCAGCCATCGCTGATGAATGGGCTGATGAGCATTAGGACTACTCGTGGCCAAGGGGAGAATCTATAGCCTTATCAACATGGTGAATACACCATTTGAAAGAGTTACCACTGTTTTCCAGTATCCATCCAGAGTCTGGACAGGGCGCAGGCTTGAGATGAGAGGCATGGATCCTGGAAGTGATTCCGTCTACATATACCAGTGTAGGTGTTATAAGTAGCACCTGGTATGGTCCTTTTCAGTGGGCTTCCATTGATGACACCTGATGTCGCCTTATTTAGATGAAGTCTCTTACTTGATATCCATGTGGAGTCCGCTCATCCCCAGGGTGGTAGGCAGTGGCCAGCTGTTTCCACAGGTATCGCTGAGTTCTTTCAAGAGCTTTTAGTCTGTCAAGCAAGGTGGTGTGGAAAGGATCGTTAGGTCTTAGAGTTGGGGTTAGGTCCCTTACTGGAGGAGGGACAACATAGAGAATTTCATAGAGGGTGAGGTTACACAAAGAAACAGAGGGAGTATTTCTTGCATGAAACAGTGCATAAGGCAGGAGCATACTCTAATCTTTTATGCCGGTCTTTAAGCTTAATTTCGTTTAGGTCTCTTTAATGGTTCTATTTATATTTTCTACCTGTCCTGAGCTCTGGGGTCTATAAGCACAATGTAACTTCCATATAATCCCCAGGGTCCTGGCAAACCCCTGACTTACGTGGGCCATGAACGCCATTTAAATATCATACCCTATTACCTTAGGCAGACCGTATCTTAGAAAAATATCTTTCACAATCTTCTTGACCACATTTGCGCCTTTTTTTTTTTTTTTTGTGGGAACGGCTTCAATCCATCCTGAAAATATATCTACAAAGACTAGGAGATATTTAAGTCCATACCTTGCTGGCTTAATTTCAGTAAAGTCCACTTCCCAGAATTGTCCTTGTCTGGTTCCTCATAGGTGCTTTCCTGCAGGAAGCTTGGAAGGGTAAGCATTAACCAATTGACAGACCCGACAGGCTTTTGTTACCCGTTCAAATATTTCTTTTTGCTGTGAGTCGGTTAGTCGAAAACTCTGTTCTTGATCCTTCAGGAATGCCTGTAGTTTCTTTGAACCAAGGAGAGTGAGTTGATGTACACTTTTAACGTAGTGTATGGCTTTCTGTAATTGCAGGCTGGACTCTGTGAAGTTGAGGATTTCAGTGTCCGTGTCCTTAGATGTTATCAAAAGCTTGCTGGTGCTCAGGGGTCCATTGGAATTGGGCATCCTCATTTAACAGAGGGTATAAAGGAGCATCTAAGAACACAAACCCAGGTATCCATAACCTGCAAAAGTCACCAGTCCCAAGAAACTCTCTGTGTTGTCTCCTGTTAGATGGGAGTGGTATCTACACAACAGTTTGTTTTCTGGGCTCAGTGAGCCATCATTTACCGCCCATAAGGGAATACCCCAGGAAGATTACTTCTTGCTGGAAAATTTGGGCCTTTTTGGCCGAAGCTCTATCACCGAGTTCAGCAAGCTCAGATAATTTTGCTTGGGTTCCAGACTCACAGTTTTCCTTGGTGTTAGCAGCCAGTAGCAGGACATCCACATATTGAAGCAGGGTAACTTCGGGGTGCGTAGTTCTGAAGTTGTTGAGATCTCTGTGGAGGGCTGCATCAAAGAGAGTGGGGGAGTTTTTGAACCCCTGTGGGTGTCTAGTCCTAGTTAGTTTACCTGACGTTCCGGTTTCTGGGTCTACCCAGTCGAAAGCAAACAGAAACTGACTATCTTTATGCAGAGGCAAGCAAAAGAAAGCATCTTTTAAATCTAGAAGAGTATACCATTTTCACTCAGCTACAGCAAACGGTTTATTGGGTGTCCAGCATGCTGGGGCTAAGAACTCACATGAATAGAGCAGAGAGCCCTGAGCACAGCTTAAAAAGAGCTTATATTATTTCCTAGAGAGGGCAGGGAAGGAAATTTTTTTATGGGTCAGGGCGAGTGGGCAGTTTGCGTGCAACCGGGTGAGGGAGTACATTTTGGAGTTTGGCAGTTGGGGACAGCACATTCTTGAACAAAATTAGCAAACAGTTCTCAAGTTTTCAACAGTGTTCTGTTAAGCATACAGAAAAACAGGAAGTGACAAGTACCTATTGTATTGACCTTTCACCAAAGCAAAATGCAAAGTGAGCATGGATTACTAAAATCAACCATCCAGATTGCCTAATGCTCTCAAATGTCCATCCTATTGGTGACTACATATTTGTTTCTTCATAAGATTATACATTCAACTTCAACCATGTTGAAAGTGTCTAATCCTATCACTCACCTTATTCTGTGCATGATTTCCTAATGTCTATATTGATATCTGCTTTCCTACATATTTTTCCCAGTTCGTCATTGTGAATGACTTTTCACATGTGGTAATATTTACGTTCACTCTCTAAATGAAACAATATTGCTAATAAACTTTTGTTCCAAATCCTATACTCACTCGTTTTACTAAACCTGCCGACTGTCTTCCTAATCCTACAGACAATTCATTTTTGACTGGATGTTCTTTTTGACATTCAATCATCCAAGGTACAATGTCCTATACCATTGCATATCGATTTATCTGAGACATCTGTGCAGAACATAATTCAAAGCTAAGTATCCCACTAAAGGGCCCAATTCCCTTCAGGGCTTCAAATCATACCTAGATTTTCTGGTTTCATACTTATATTTCACCTATATATTCTTGTGAATATCGCAGGTTCCCAAAACCATTATTAATCCCACAGAATGATTCCTAACCCAAATTAAATATGTTATTAACCATAACCATACAATGTTCCCTCAATCTAACATTACAGAAGAGCAGAGACAGAGTTGGTCTTACAATACTGGCATGTAGGTGATCTTCCAATTGATGAGAACCTCAAAGGTTGATGCAGAAATGATCCCAGGAGAAGTTGTAGGCAGATATAAAGGACCTGAGAGAGCAAAAGTCATATTCCATGGCAAACAACCTGGTCATGATGAAAGGATGTGTCTGAATTAGCCTCTTTCCTCTTAACATAAAGAAGATGGACCAAACCAGCCCTGTATGGAGAGCTTCTCCTCGGTCCCTATGGTTGATATACCATTCTAACTTGTGAAGTGTCACAGGAAGTAGGGGAAGCCTCCATCTCAAGGGACCCTTGGAAGCAACTGTTAGGACAAAGTCGTTGCCAAGGCAGTCTCCTCATTTCATTCCTGAAAGAATTGACCTACGTCATCTTTGGTGATGGAACTCTCTGAACTTGGGATCCAGGAAGGCAGGCACACAGAGCCAGTCCCAGTCCCAGTTCCAGTTGGCTCACTTGTTTGGATTTACCAAGGAAAGAGTCTACCTTGTTTGGTACCTAATGATTTGAGGATGGCCAAATGCAAGTAGAGCTCTGAAGATGGGCCTTTCCTGAGAAAGCACGTAGTGGTCAGCACAGGCTCCTTACAACTTCACAGAGTTGGAGAAGGAGACCAGATCTGAGACACGACAGGCCATTTCGGGGGAAGATAGTATGGTCCACCAGTCAGAGGACACTCTGGAAACTCACAGTCTTTCTTGGGGAAAGGAGGTGCCTTCGTGAATGTGGTGTGAGTTTGTGGATTTGTCTCATGTTCTCAGAATAGGTAGGAAAGTCAGTATGTTTGGTTTGGAGTGGACTGTTTCTAGGAAGTCATTTGACAAGGTGAGTGTTTCTATGTTTGTGTATCTCACTGTGTCCATGGTTGAAGACATTAGAAATAAGAATGCATCAATGGATATGTCCTGTCTAGTAGAAAGCTTCCCAGCATTCATCCTGCCCATTTTAGGAGTGGACTGCAGGTTTCCTTATCGATGGGCAACACCTACTATTATCCCAAGTTTCTGTTTTCTTCCTGAATTCTGGCCACTCTCCAGAATAGGCTCATGGTTTTGTGTCCAAGATATGTATCACCACAAAGCTCTGTGACATGGCCATGTACTGGATAACTGAAGGGAATGCGAGCATCTCAGAAAACTCAGATATCAGTGTGACCAGGAAAGTCTCAGTGGATAAACCCTGCTTTGGGCCTTCTGTTAACCTATTTGCCTGTTGCCATGAATGTCAGGAAGGTCTTTGCCTCAGGCCACCCCTTTGCGAATCCTGAAGAAAACTGTTTTAAAATGGTAATTAATGTTCATCACCTGTTGCTGTTTGCTTAAATTCTTTGGAAAGGGATGTGTCTGAATCAGCCTCTTGGCCCTGTGTGAGGCAGTGGCTTAGATTCTCAGTGCCTGTTGGATCTAAAGAAAAATCCAATGTGTGCATCCAAAACCAAAATGGCAAAAAGATCAGTCATTGTGTATGAAGTCTCTCACCTTCCTCTGTTAGGTTCCTGACCTCTATCATGTGAGAATAGGAATCCTTTGGGACAAATGAGTTCTTTCAAGCCCTGCAGAGGTGATTGAGTTTCCTCATGAGTCCAAATCACATAAGGAAAATATACCTGATTGTCAGTAGGCGTCAAATTGGAGAATGAGAGCAGTATTAATGGCAGACCTATGTGATCAATCCTGGTTCACAGGAAGGGTGTCCAGGCCACCCTGAGGTTAGGCAAGTGAGGGGCAAGGGAGCTTATTTTGGACACTCTCTTAGGCTGCGCCATTCATGGAAACATCCAGCCAGAGGTTATGATGAATGTATATATGGAAGAAGATGAGGGCCTTGGGGGAATGATTTGGATTTAATTGTGGTCATTTGTGTGGCGGTTGGAAGAGATGACTGGGTCCACCTGGGCTTGAACTCTGGTGTGATTCCCCTCAGAGACTGAGTTCTGTAACTGACCTCAGACAAGTAATTGCTTTGGAAAGGGATGTGTCTTAATCAGCCTCTTGGCCCTGTGTGAGGCTATGGCTTTGATCATCAGCACCATATGGATCTAAAGAAAGATCCCATGTGTGCATCCAAAACCAAAATGGCCAAAATTGCAGTCATTGTGGATGAAGTCTCTCGCCTTTATTTGTAAGGTTCTGAAAGAATAAAAGAAATTGGAATTGAAACGTAAAGAACCAGGTTTTTGTAATGTTTCCAAGCTGCAATCAGAACCTGAAATTCCTGTGGCAGTAAAGACAATTCCCGGAACTTCCAATTTGATGTGTGTTGATATCTTCCCTGACCACCTAGTTACTTAACAACCTCTTCCCAGAAACCGTGCATCTCAGCACGTATATATCTCAGGGCTTCAACCAATCAGTTTAAATATATACCCCTTCTCAGGGCTGACCAATCACCCCCTGCCCGAACGGTTCCCGCCAATGAATGTGCTAATCATGTTTTAGAGTTGTTATTTGATTTTCCCACGGTATATGGTGATTTGCTAAAGGAAGCTATGATGTATGTAAAGTCCCTGCCCTCTCTAGAGAATGTATATAAAATCTGCTCAAGTTGTTCTCGGGGCTCTTTGTTCTTTGCTCATCAGAAGTGAGCTCTGAGCCCCAGCATGCTGGACCCCCAATAAACCCTTTGCTGTTGCATGAGAAATTCTCTTGGTTGTCTTTTCCTCTAATGTTCGGCCCACCTTTTCATCTGGAGGCCCCAGCTGAGATATCCAGCAGTGACGAACAAAAGACCCCAAGTGACTCCTCTTGGGGTAAGTAAGGTGCCTCTTTCTGGTTTCGGGTTTCAGGTTAGGGCTTGGCAAAGTGGCTGTCGGTGAAGAACATTAGCTCTCTGTGACGATGGCTGACAGAGGTGTCACAGAGCCACAGGCCACGTCCCTGGGGGACACTCCAGAGGACTCAGGAAATCGAGGAATAGTAGTTTCCTCAACTCAGTTATATTTTGCTTCAGGATTCGGTTTGCCAGCCCATCAGGTTTTTCCAGCTACTCAGTTTTGTTCATTGTCAGGAACTCATGTTGAGTTTACTGTCTTTATTGTCTAACCCATCAGGTTTTGCAAGTTACTCAGTTCTAATGTTTGTCTTGGACTCATGTTAAACGTTTACTGTTTGTCTTTGTCTGTGTCACATTTGTGTATTCACTGTCCCTGTTTGAGTAACTCCCATTATGGGACATTATGGGACAAAGCACTTCCACGCCTCTGTTCCTTACCCTTGATCATTGGACTGATGTCCGCTCAAGGACCCAGAATCTTTCTTTTTCAGTAAAATGCCGGACCTGGCAGACTCTCTTTGCTTCAGAATGCCCCATCCTCGGTGTCGGATGGCCCCCAGAAGGATCCTTCCACTACACTATAATCTGAAAAGTCAGAGATATTGTCTTTCAGCCGGGGCCACGTGGCCACCCAGATCAACAGCCATATACCCCTTCCCCCACGATCCAACATTCAAACAGTCTGCTCCTCCCCCTCTTTCCTCCATTCTGAGTCACAAGACTGGACACTCCTCTTTCTCCTTATCCTCTACCCTCGTTCCCCAACCCCCAACACATTCCAGATGATCCTCCCGCTGCTGACTCAGCCTCTCTGCCGCTAGAGGCAATTGGGCCAGACCCAAGCCCTCCAGGGGACTTCCCCACAGCAGCAGCAGCCCCTCCTTCCCTGGAGGAAGCTGGGCCACCTAAAGGAACCCGCAGGAGATGGATAATAGAAAACTCAGAAGCCCCTGTGATGCTCCCTCTCCGTCCCTACAGGCCCATGAACCGAACCAACTGGGACCTCAAAACCTTTGAAGGTAGGTAGCATCTGTCCACTTATCACAGTTCTCTAATAGTGGGTCTCCGAGTGGCCGCCAGAGGGCCGACTAATTTGGCCAAGGTAAGAGAGATTATCCAAGTGCCTAATGAGTCTCACTCTATGTTTGTGGAGAGAATTATGGAAGCATATAGAAAATATACTCCTTTTGATCCTCAGGCAGAGGACCAAAAGGCATCTGTTGCAATGGCCTTTATCGAGCAGACAGCCCTAGATATTAAGAGAAAGTTACAATGTCTAGACGGATTACAAGATATGACCTTAAGAGATTTAGTCAGAGAAGCTGAGAAAGTATATTATAAGAGAGAAACTGAGGAGGAAAGGGAATAGAGGAGAGAGAAGGAAAAAGAACAAAAGGAGGATGAAAGGAGCAAAAGGCAGACTAAAGCAATGGCTAAAGTTTTGTTCATAGTAGCAAATAGGCCAGAAGTTAAAAAGCAGGAAGACAGGAAGGGATACCTGGGCCCACGCAAAAGGCTGCCCCTGGCCTAAGATCAATGTGCCTTCTGTAAAGAAAAAGGACACTGGGCCAAAGAGTGCCCCCAAAAGAAGCAGCCACGGCAGCCCGCCGTGCTGACTCTAGAAGAGGACTAGAAAAGTCGGGGCTCAGATCCCCTCCCCAAGCTCAGAGTAACATTTGAAGATGAGGGGAACACAGTGAACTTTGAAGTGATTACAGGAGCAGTATACTCAGCCCTTAAGACCCCACTGGGCCCCCTATCAATTAAATGGTCCCTAGTTCTAGGGGCTAATCACAGTAGATATCGGGCTTCGACAACTAAGATGAATATGGACCTAGAAAGGGGAAAAGTCCACCACTCTTTCCTAGTAATTCCAGAATGCCCAGCCCCATTGATGGGCAGGAATCTGCTTACCAAACTCCAGACTAGAATAACCTTTAACCCTGATGGTCCCCAAGTGGAGTTTCTAAAGCCTTCAGTAAAAACTCCCATAGTCACATCTTTGACTATGTCGGTAGAAGATGAACATCAAATCTTCGCGCCCCCTAGGACTGATCAAACAGGCAAACTACCCCAGAAATGAATAATAGATTATCCTAATGCCTGGGCAGTAACTGCTGGATTAGGTCTAGCCATAAACAACTTCCAATAGTAGTAGAATTAAAAGCCTCTGCCTCTCCAATCAGTGTTAAACAATATCCTCTAAGCAAAGAAGCTAAGGATGGGATAAGGCCCCATATTCATAAATACCTGGCTCTTGGGGTCCTAAGGCCCTGTCAATCAGCCTGGAATACCCACCCCCGGTACCAGTAAGAAAGCCAGGAACTTGGGACTACCGTGCTTTTCAAGACCTAAGAGAGATCAACAACAGAGTGCAGGACATTCAACCCACAGTACCCAATCCGTATAATTTCCTTAGCACTCTGAATCTGGAACGGGAATGATACACTGTGCTAGACTTAAAAGATCCTTACTTCTGCTCGCCCCTACATAAGGACTTTCAGTTGCTGTTTGCTTTCGAGTGAATAGACCCAGAACCTGGAACATCTGGCCAAGTAACCTGGACTAGACTCCCACAGGGGTTCAAAAACTCCCCCACTCTCTTTGATGAAGCCCTCCACAGGGACATCAATGACTTCAGAACTGCACACCCCGAAGTCCCCCTACTCCAATATGTGGATGATCTTCTACTGGCAGCCGACATCAAGGAGAGCTATGAGTCTGGGACCCAAGCACTATTATCTGAGCTTGCTCGGCTTGGATATAGGGCTTCTGCCAAAAGGCCCAAATTTCTCAGCAAGAAGTAATCTTCCTGGGTTATTCTCTTAGGGGCGGCAAATGATGGCTCCCTGAGCCCAGAAAACAAACCGTTGTGCAGATACTGCCCCCATCTAATAAGAGACAACTCAGAGAGTTTCTTGGGACTGCCGGCTTTTGCAGGTTATGGATTCCTGGGTTCGCATCTCTGGCTGCCCCTTTATACCCGATGATAAACGGGGATGCCCATTTCCAATGGACCCCTGAGCGTCAACAAGCTTTTGATAATGTCAAAAAAAATGCTGCTATCTGCTCCGGCCTTAGCACTCCCAGATGTAGAAAAACTCTTCATTCTCTACATCGAGGAAAAGAAAGGAATAACATGGGGAGTGCTCACTCAGACTTTGAGACCTTGGAAAAGGCCGGTAGCATATTTATCAAAAAAACTGGACCCAGTGGCTAGCGGTTTGCCCCATTGCTTAAGTCCTATAGCAGCGGCAGCCCTTCTAATAAAAGATGCTCATAAATGAACGTTGGGACAGAAGCTAACCATTTAAGCCCCCCATGCCCTGGAGAGCATCATCTGTCAGCCTCCAGAGAGGTCGCTATCAAACTCCAGAATAAACCACTACCAGAGCCTCTTGCTTGACAAATACAGAATAATGCTGGGACCCCCTGCTCCACTCAACCCGGCTACACTGCTGCCAGAAGAATCATCAGGACCCATCACTCATGAGTGTCAACACATATTGGCAAGGAAACCAGTATACGACGAGACTTCAAGGATCAGCCACTGCCTCGCCCTGAAGTCGTATGGTTTATGGACGGCAGCAGCTTCCTCCAAGATGGTAAACGGCGGGCTGGAGCAGCAGCAGTTAGCAAAACTAATTTCATCTGATCCTCTGGTCTCCCAGATGGGACATCAGTCCAAAAAGCAGAACTGATTGCCCTTATGAAAGCATTGGAACTAGCAACAGGCAAAAGGGCCACCATATACACTGATAGCCTCTATGCATTTGCCACTGTTCATATGCATGGGACTATTTACCAACAATGGGGGCTATTAACCTCTGCCAGGAAAGAAATAAAGAATAAAGATAAGATCCTCCACCTTCTCTCAGCAGTGCAGGACCATAAGCAACTAGCTATAGTTCACTGTCCAGGGCACCAGAAGAGAAACAACCCCTTGGCGGTTGGAAACAGAAGAGCAGATGAGGAAGCTTAATTGGCTGCCATAGACGGAGTGACTCTGTTAACTTTTTCCACACCGGGGGAAACAACAATCAGGATACTTGGCCAACCCGAAACATACAGGCAACTTATCATCTGAGGAGACAGATACAGAACTCTGGGACCCTACAGAGCCAAGTTTACAATTTCAAAAAGCCCACCTTTATGTCAAAGACGTACACCAGCTCACCCACTTAGGCTCAAAGAAGTTGTAGGCACTCTTAAAAAAAACTGAAGAAAGGACTTATTATTGACTGACTGACAATGGAAAGAAATAGCTGAGCAGGTGATGAGAGCTTGTAAACTCTGCCAATTAGTTAATACTTTCCCATCCAAGCTTGCTGCAGGGAAGTGCTTATGAGGAACCAGACCAGGACAATTCCGTGAAGTGGACTTTACTGAAATTTAGCCAGCAAGGTATGGACTTAAATATCTCCTAGTATTCGTAGATACTTTTTCAGGATGGGTCAAAGCGTTCCTCATGAAGAAAGAAACAGCTCAGATGGTGGTCAAAAATATCCTAGAAGACATTTTTCCAAGGTTCGGCCTGCCTAAGGTAATAGGGTCTGATAACGGACCGGCATCCATGGCCCAGGTATGTCAGGGATTTTCCAGGACCGTGGGGATTAATTGGAAGTTATATTGTGCTTATAGACCCCAGAGCTCAGGACAGGTAGAAAGGATGAATAGAACCATCAAAGAGACCTTAACGAAATTAAGCTTGGAGACCGGCATAAAAAATTGGAAATATGCTCCTACCTCATGCACTTTTTCGTGCAAGAAATACCCCCTCCACCTCTTTGTGTAACCTCACCCCTTATGAAATTCTCTATGGTGGCCCTCCTCCAGTAAGGGACCTAACCCCAACTCTGAGATTAATTATTCCTTTCACATCCCCTTGCTTGACAGACTTAAAACCCTTGAACAAATCCAGCACCCAGCGATACCTGTGGAAACAGTTGGCCACTGCTTATCAGCCTGGAGACGAGGGAACCCCACATCGATATCAAGTGGGAGACTTTGTCTACATGAGACAGCATCAGGTGTCATCCCTGGAACCCCGCTGGAAAGGTGCATACCAGGTGCTGCTTATAACACCTACAGTGGTGAAAGTGGATGGAATCACTTCCTGGATCCATGCCTTCCATCTCAATCCTGCGCCCTGTCCAGACTCCGGCTGGAAACTGGAACAGACTGGCAACCCACTCAAGTTGCATGTCCGTGGTGTGGGTAGGGCTATGGATTCTTCCCCTGACCACAAGCAGTCCTAATTCCCATCAGCCTGTTCAGAAACAATGGCAAGTGATAAATCCTACTGGGCAAGTAGTGTGGTCTATTTCACATACAGCCCCCTTATGGACTTGGTGGCCATCTCTCCACCCGGACATTTGTCAGCTTGCCATAGGCCTTTCTGGAATCTCCCTGACATAGTGGACCCCACACAGATCCCACTCAAACCCAAACCAGGGCTACATAGACCAACTTACCCCAGGAATTACGGATGTCATCTCCCCCAGCTCAGGTGTAAACTAGCCAGGCTTGTTTATTATGTGTGCCCAGCTGATTTCTGAAGTCGCAAAAAGGCCCAAACCTGTGGAGGACCCAGTGACTTTTATTGTAGATCTTGGGGTTGTGAACAAATGGGAGCTGCATTGTGTAACCCAAACTCCCCAGACAGTATGATTCGGGTAGGATGAAATGACACCTGGATTGATCCCAATAAATGTGCCGCTATCCAAGTGGTGTCAAAAACTCGCTGTGGAAAGAATAGTATATGTTACCCCCTCAATATAACTTTCACTTCCAAAAGAAGGGGCTACCTCAGAATAACATTGCCTATGGGAAATACTTGGGAAATGCGATTCTATATTTATGGCCCTGGTTATGACTTTGGTCTCTGGTTCACCATCAGGCTTAAAAAGGAAAAAAAATCCCACAGCAATAGGGCCCAATCCCCTCATGTCAGAAATTAAGCCTCCTAAACCTCCCATGCCTAGATCTACCAAAACCCCTCTACCATTTCATACTTCCCAGTTTCCGTCTTTGCCTACTTTCCCAGTCCAGAGTACACCTGACTCCTCCCCCTGGGAACTAATTAAACGAACCTTTATGGTACTGAACTCCACAGAGTCAGAACTCCTTGCATTTCAGCCCAGGTATTGGACAGCTCTGTAAATCATTGTGTAATGGTGCAGATACTCCCCAGGGTTCTCTATCATGATGCAGAATCCTTTGAAGGTCTACTAGGGGGACAAACAACCTGATTTTGCCAGGAGCCAGTGTTCCTTACTCTAGCAATCCTATTGGGGATAGGAGCTGCTGCAGGAGTGGGTACGGGAACAGCTGATAAGATCCATGGGTCACAACAAAGGGCCCGATTAGAAACAGGAATAAATCAGGACTTGAAGACATTAGAGACCTCCATCACAGTTTTGCAGGAATCCGTAACCTCTGTCTCTGAAGTTGTTTTACAGAACAGGCGAGGATTAGACCTACATTTCATGAGGGAGGGGGGCCTCTGTGCTGTACAGAGAGAAGAAGGCAGTTTTTATGCTGACCATACTGTGGTTGTAAAAGAATCCATGAGTAAATTGAGAAAATGCCTTGAAGAGTGCCAGAGAGAAAGGGACATTCAACAAGTGTGGTTTGAGTCATGGTTTACCCATTACCCCTGGTTAACTACACTCCTATAAGCCTTAGCTGGACCCCTGATCATGCTTATGGTGTTGCGAACTGTGGGACCTCGTTTGCTTAACCACATAGTTTCCTTTCTCCAGGCTCAGATTGGGCAGGTAAAACTCATGGAAATCAGACAGAAATACACTCCACTGGCAGAAATAGAATGTGAGACCCTGCAATAATTATGATTCATTACTTTTAAGATTAAAAGTAGTCAGAAAAAGGAGTGGGAAATGAAAGAATTAAAGAAATTAAAATTGAAACGTAAAGAAACAGGTTTTGTAAAGTTTACAAGCTGCGCTCAGAGCCTGAAATTCCTGTGTCAGTTAAGACAATTCCAGGAACTGCTCATTAGATGTGTTGAAATCTTCCCTGAACACTAGTTACTTAAAAACCCCTTCCCAGAAACCGTGTATCTCATCACGTATACATCTCAGGGCTTCAACCAATCAGTTTAAATGTATACCCCTTCTCAGGGCTGACCAATAACCCCCTGCCCAAACTGTTCCCACCAATGAATGTGCTAATCATGTTTTAGAGTTGTTATTTGATTTGCCCGCAGTATATGATGATTTGCTAAAGGAGGCTATGATGTATATAAAGTCCCTGCACTCTCTAAAGAATGTATATAATCTCTTCTCGAGTTGTTCTCGGGGCTCTTTGTTCTTTGCTCCTCTGAAGTGAGCTCTGAGGCCCAGCATGCTGGACCCCCAATAAACCTTTTTCTCTGGCATGAGACAGTCTCTTGGTGGTCTTTTCTTCCAACGTTCGAACAGCCTTTTCAGTTCCTGACTTCCATCAAGTGAGAATAGGTATCCTTTGGGTCAAATGAGTTACTAAAAGCCCTGCAGAGGCTAGCACCATAGGTGCTTGGGTTTTCTCATAACTCCAAATCACATAAAGAATCTATACCTGACAGTCAGTGGCCTCAAATTGGAGAAGCAGTGCAGTATTAGCGGCAGGGCTTTTTGATCACTCCTGGATCAAAGGAATTGTGTTCAGTCCACCCAATGCCCTTCTGGACTTCAAATATTACCTAGATTTTTTTTCATACTTATATTTCACCTGTATATATGTATAAATATCAAAGGTTCCCTATGCCATTATTCATCTCGCAGAATGATTTCTAATCCAAATCAAACCTGTTATTAACCTTAACCATGGAATATTTCCTCAATCTAACTTTACAGAAGAACAAGGACATAGTTGGTCTTACAATACAGGAATGTAGGAAATCTTCCACCTGCTGAGAACCTCAAAGTTCCATACAGAAATAATCCCTAAAGAAGATGTAGACACCTATGAAAGACCTGAGAGAGCAAAAGTCAACTTCCATGTCAAACAACCTGGTCAGGATGAAGGGATGTGTCTGAATAAGCCTCTCTCTTCTTAATGTAGATTAAATGGACCAAACCAGACCTGTGTGGAGTGTTGTTCCTGGGTGCCTATGGTTGACACTTGTGAAAGTGTCACAGGAAGTATGGGCAGCCTCCATCTCATGGGACCCTTGGAAGCAACTGTTAGGACAAAGTGATTGCCAAGTCAGTGAGCTCATTCAGTTCCTGAAGGAAGTGACCTACCACACTTCCTTGGTGATGGAACTCTCTGATCTTGGGATCCAGGAAGCCAGGCACCCAGAGAAAGTTCCAGTCCCAGTCCCAGTGTTCTCAATTGTTTGGATTTACCAAGGACAGAGTCAGTCTTTCTTGGTACCTACTGAAGTGAGAATGGCCAAATGCTAGGAGAGCTCTGAAGAGGGGCCTTTTCTGAGAAAGCAGGTAGTGGCTCAATTATGGCTCCTGACAACTTCAAACAGTTGGGAAAGAAGACCAGGTCTGAGATAGGACAGGCCATTTTCGGGGAACATAGAATGGCCCACCAATCAGAGGACACTCAGGATAGTCACAGACATATTTGGGGGAAGGAAGTGCCATTGTGGGTGTTGGTGTGAGTTTGTGGTTTTGTCTCATGTTCTGAGAATAGGCAGGAAAGACTGGTTTTTTTGTTTGGACTAGAATTTTTCTAGAAAGTCGTTTGACAACGCGAGTGTTTCTATGTCTGTGTATTCCACTCTATCCGTTTTTGTAGACATATGAGAAGCGAATGCATCAATGGTTGTGTCCTGTCTAGTAGAAAGCTTCCCAGCATTCATCTTGCCAAATTAAAGAATGAAGAGCTGCTTGCCTTATAGATGGGCAACACCTATTATCTTCCTAAGTTCCTCTTTTCTTCCTGAATACTGGCCACTCTCCAGAATAGCCTCATGGTTTTGTTTCCAAGATATGTACCACCTCCAAGCTCTGTGACATGGCCATGTACTGGATAGCTGAAGGAAATGAGAGCATCTCAGAAAACTCAGATATCAGTGGGACCAGTAAAGTCTCAGTGGAAAAACACTGCTTTGAACCTTTTGCTTACCTATTTTTCCTTCATCCTGAATGTCAGGAAGGTCTTTGCCTCAGGCCACCCCTTTGTGAAACCTGAAAAATCAGTTTTCAAATGGAAATGAATGGGCATCACCTGTGGCTCTTTGCTTAATTGCTTTGGAAACAGATGTGGCTGAATCAACCTCTTGGCCCTGTGTGAGGCAGTGGCTTAGATTCTCAGCACCTTATGGATGTAAAAAAAGTTTCAAAGTGTGCATCCAAAACCAAAATGGCCAAAAGAGCAGTCATTGTGGATGAAGTCTCTCGCCTTCCTCTGTAAGCTTCCTGACCTCCATCAAGTGAGAATAGGAATCCTTTGGGTCAAACCAGTTCTTCAAATCTCTACAGAGGCTAGCCAATAGGTGCTTGGGTTATCTCATGACACCAATTCACATAAAAAATCTATACCAGACAGTCGGTAGGAATCAAATTGGAGAAGCAGAGGAGTATTAAAGCAGGCCTATTTGATCACTCTAGGTTCACATGAAGGGTGTCCAGGCCACTCTGACTTTTGGCAAATGAGGGGCAAGGGAGCTTATTTTGGACACTTTCCTGGGCTGCGCCCCTCATGGAAACCTCTAGCTAGAGGTTATTATGAGTGTCTATGTGAAAGAAGATGAGGGCCATTTTGGAGTGTTTTGGTTTTAATTGTGGTCATTTGTTGGTGATTGGAAGAGATGCCTGGGTCCACCTGGGCTTGAATTCTGGTGTGATTCCACTTAGAGACTGAGTTCTGGAACTGACCTCAGAGAACTATCGCCATGAATTGTGTTGGGATTTTAGGAGGCCACGCATGAGAGTCGCCCTTGGAAACTGAGATCTCAGCCTGGGGTGGTTTTTCACCGAGCACTGTCAATCTCAGCCAGGACATCACATGATTTTATTCGGAAAAACTTGGCAGCCATAGTTGAGAGTCAAAATACACATGGACGTCACATTGTAGAACTCAATGGGCCTGGCTTCATGTGGCCTTTTGGCCACACTTTGGGAAGCTTTGCCTCTGAGAATACTCCAGAACATCCTTTGAAATGTGCTTCCTCAAAATTTAATGGTTCCTGAATGAATTCAAACCCACAGTTTCTCCAACTTCATCCTTGAAAAATGGCTAGATAAATACCATGAAATTTTTGAAATTTCCATGACCAGGTGGCACTGGAGAACCTTTGGATGTCCTGTTGCTGATCAAGAGTGTACCAGACAGTGCCTTCATTGATTGGGTTTCATGAAAATGGTGTAGAACAGAGATGCCGTATGTTGGAGCCTGCTGAGTAGTGGGCCCAGAACTGTGGTGTGCAGTTGTCTGACAAAAGATCTGTGGTCGGGCCATGTGGATCTGCCATTGACTTCCAACTGGCTTGTGGCTGCTACTGTGCAGCCAGGAATATCTTATATGTCTGAAACCTCTCCATATAGTGCATCTTGTTATATGGAGATGTTTCAGGGCAATGTTCAGAAACAGGTTGATATGGTCAAGGGGTAAGCTGTGTGGGATAGAAGCCTGATTGGTGCATTCTCCTGCAGACCCTGAGCCAACACACGTGACAGAACTCCCTCTCGCACTGTGTCCCAGTTGAACTCCTTGTATTTCATGAAGCAAATACCAAACTCTCAGTGTAGCAACAAGAAACACAACGAAAAGTGGAGGATGACCAAATGGCTTCACAGTCCACACAGAGAGATTCTTAGATCCCAGTGGCCACAGTTTACCTACAAAGAGAGAATACAGTACTGCTGCCTCATGTTAATTCGAAAATAAGAAACCATGTCCTCCAGGTCACATAGATGCGTACACAGCTTTGATGGTCTCACTAAAAAGGAAGCTAAAACTCCTGAAAACAACATATATTTCAAGTGTACAACCTCAAAGGCAGTTTCCAAGATGTCTTGAGGCCAGCACACCTCCATGTTTGTGGAGTGTTTACACTCTCCGTTTCTTTTGGAAACTCCTCTACCACCTCCAGAGTTGTGAATTCCAGAGCATTTTCCATTCCAGATATGTATTCACAGATTTTTTAACTCTACTCCTCTAATTGTGTCTTACTTGGGGCGAAGGTAATGTCAAGGCATTGTTCTGGATGAGAGTGGGAAGATTTTTTTGTAGCACATATTTCCATACACATTGGATTCATTTTCCAATTATTCAACCAAAATACTGAATCCCTCATACTAACCCACTTCCTATTAGACTCTGACTACAAATCCTAATATGATGGAGAAAAATAGACCAAACCAAATTGAAATACAAGCAGTTCAGAGGAGGCAAGGTGTCCAGTTGGACTTTCCTTTTGCATTATATAGGGTAGGAGTTATAAATCTAGTCAATTTTTTGTTGAAACACTTCTCCATGTGTTTTTAAAGTTAACAAATATTTGAGTTCCTGTCTCCATTTTCTGTAGCCTATTCAGCACATGTATTTTTATATGCACATATAGAATCCTACCTGGTACCACACGGACATTCTTGAGAGGTGGCTGACTTGGCAGATACAAATTGTAAGAAGAGATCACCCATGTTCAACGCTGTTGGAACTGAAAATTCAACATATGAATGAGTATCCTAGCTGAACAACATTATACATAAATCCATGTTCAGTAAAATGAATACTTTTAGATCTGGGGATGATATATATTTCATGGTGAATTTCATTTTGCTTGTATATTAATAATTTTTAATTTCTGTGTGTTTATTTTAATGTCTGTATATATATATATATATATATATATATATATATATATATATATATATATACTCTCCAGAGTTTTCAAAATATGAAATATATGTATCTTATTATATACTCCCTAAACACATTCATATTTAAGTGTGTATTTATAATCAACTTTTCACAAGATTATTCTAACAAATATTCATACTCCTGAAATGCATATTTGTTTCCTAGTACTGAAAACTAAGTTCAGTGAATTGTGCATACATATCCTAATATTTTTACAGTAATTGACCCAGGTTAATATCAATGAAAGTAGATTCCAATGGGACAGGATGTGTATTTTGACGTTTATTTTTTTTAACACTTGTACATTACTATTTCCTCAGTTTATGCATATCATAAGATATATATTTCATCCACAAGTTCACAAATTTAAAGGCTTTTGTTTCACTTTCAATCATTTCCTGCTTCAGAACACATGTATTCCTCCTGGTTACTTGACTGGTCTTTTCATGAGACTTGTTTCCAAACACATTATTTTCGATTTCCATAATTACTTTTGAAGCAAAACTCACATATTCTTCATGATAAACCATAACCCTAATCTTACCATTAGATGTATAACTGGTTGGAATGAAAGTATGTATATCAATATAAGGTTTCCTGAATATTTTCAGATATCAATTCGAAATATTATTTAAGTTGGAAACAGTTATATTATTTATTCAATGTATGGTCTATTCATGCATTATCTCTATATTCATAGACACAGTGTACACCTATTTGTCTTCAAAACACAGTTCCTCGAAATGGTGGAAGAAATACTCATGTCACCTAATCTACATATACATTTTATCACAGTAATATTCTGGAAACAAAAAGCAATTGTCACACTTATGATTGTACTAAAGCCTAAATGGAAAGTGAACATGAATTACTAAAACATCCATGTCCAGGTTGCCGACTGCTCTCAAATGTCAATCCTATTGGTGACTACATATTTGTTTCTTCCTAAGATTATATATTCAACCTCAAACCTTTTGAAAATGTCTAATCCTATTACTCACCTTATACTTTGCCTGATTTCCTAATGTCTCTATTGATATATTTTTTCCTACATATTTTCCACAGTTCATCATTGTGACTGCCTCTTCACATGTACTGACATTTACATTCACTCTCTACATGAAACCCCATTCCTAAAGAACTTTTTTGTCCAAATCCTATACTCTCTCATCTTTCTAATCCTACCGACTATCCCTTTTTGACTGCATGTTCTCTTCGACATTCAATCATCCAAGGTACAATGTCCTATGCCATTGTATATCGATTTATCTGAGACATCTGTGCAGAAAATAATTCAAAGCTAAGTATCCCAATCAAGGGCCCAATGCCCTTCTGGGCACCAAATCTTACCCAGATTTCTGTTTTCATACTTATATTTCAACTGTATATTTTGTAAATATCGTATGTTCCCATAACCATTATTCATCCTGCCGAATTATTCCTAACCCAATCGAACATGTTGTCAACCCTAACCATACACTGTTCCCTCAATCTAACTTTACAGAAGAGGAGGGAGAGAGTTGGTCTTCCAATACAGGATTGTAGGGTATCTTCCACCTGATGAGAACCTCAAATGTCCATGCAGAAATGATACGTTGAGAAGAAGAAGGCAGCTATGAAGGACCTGAGAGAGCAAAAGTTATTTTCAATGATAAACAACTGGGTCAGGATGAAGGGATGTGTCTGAATCAGCCTTTCTCTTCTTAATGTAGAGAAGATGGACGAAACCAGGCCTGTGAGGAGAGCTGTTCCCGGGTGCCTATGGTTGATATACCATTCTAACTTGTGAAACTCTCACAGAAAGTGGGGGCAGTCTCCATCTCCTGGGACCCTTAGAAGCAAATGTCAGTACATACTTCCTTGGTGATGGAACACTCTGAACTTGGGATCCAGGAAGCCAGGCACCCAGAGCAAGTTCTAGTCCCAGTCCCAGTGGTCTCAATTGTTTGGATTTACCAAGGACATAGTCATTCTTTCTTGGTACCTACTGAAGTGAGGATGGCCAAATGCCAGGAGAGCTCTGAAGAGGGGCCTTTTCTGAGAAAGCCAGTAGTGGCTCCACCATGGCTCCTGACAACTTCACAGAGTTGGCGAAGGAGACCAGATCTGAGAAAGAACAAGCCATTTTGGGGAACATAGTATGGCCACCAGTCAGAGGACACTCAAGATATTCATCAACATACTTGGGGGAAGGAGGTGCCGTTGAGGGTGTTGGTGTGAGTTTGTGGTTTTTTCTCATGTTCTGAGAATAGGTAGAAAAGACTCTTTGTTTGTTTGGACTGGAATGTTTCTAGAAAGTCGTTTGACAATGCAAGTGTTTCTATGTCTGTGTATTCAACGGTATCCGTGGTTGTAGACAATTGAAAAACGAATGCATCAATGGTTGTGTCCTGTCTAGTAGAAAGCTTCCCAGCATTCATCCTGCCCAATTAAAGAATGGAGAGCGGCTTGCCTTATGGATGGGCAACACCTACTATCTTCCTAAATTTCTGTTTCCTTCCTGAATACGGGCCACTCTCCAGAATAGCCTCATGGGTTTTTTTCCAAGATATGTACCACCTCCAAGCTCTGTGACATGGCCATGTACTGGACAGCAGAAGAGAATGGGAGCATCTCAGAAAACTCACATATCAGTTTATCCATTAAAGTCTCAGTGGAGAAACACTGCTTTGGGCCTTTTGCTTACATATTGTTCTGTTATCCTGAATGTCAGGAAGATCTTTGCCTCAGGCCACCCCTTTGTGAAGCCTGAAGAAAACAGTTTTCAAATAGAAATGAATGGGCATCACCTGTGGCTTTTTGCTTAATTGCTTTGGAAAGGGACGTGGCTGAATCAGCCTCTTGGCCATGTGTGAGGCAGTGGCTTAGATTCTCAGCACCTGATGGATGTAAAAAAAGTTTCCAAGTGTGCATCCAAAACCAAAATGGCCAAAAGAGCAGTCATTGTGGATGCAGTCTCTCCCCTTCCTCTGAAAGCTTCCTGACCTCCATTAAGTGAGAATAGGAATCCTTTGTGTCAAATCAGTTCTTCAAACCCTGCAGAGGCTAGCCCATAAAGGCTTGGGTTTTCTCATGACACCAATTCACATTAAGAATCTATACCAGACAGTCAGTAGGCCTCAAATTGGAGAAGCAGAGCAGTATTAAAGCAGGCCTATTTGATCACTCTTGGTTCACAGGAAGGGTGTTTAGGTCACCCTGACTTTAGGCAAATGAGAGGCAAGGGAGCTTATTTGGAAAACTGTCTTGGGCTGTGCCCAACATGGAAACCTCCAGCCAGAGCTTATGAAGAGTGTCTATGTGGAAGAAGATGAGGGCCATTTTTGAGTGTTTTGGTTTTAATTGTGGTCATTTGTGTGGTGGTTGGAAGAGATGCCTAGGTCCACCTGGGCTTGAACTCTGGTGTGATTCCCCGTACAGACTGATTTCTGGAACTGACCTCAGAGAAGTATTGCCATGAATTGTGTTGGGATTTAATGTGGCCACGCATGAGAGTTGCCTTTGGAAACTGAGATCAATGCCCTGGGTGGCTTTCCAGAGAGCACTGTCAATCTCAGCCAGGACATCACATGATTTTATTCTGAAAGACTTGGCAGCCATAGTTGAGAGTCAAAACATGCATGTGCCTCACATTGTAGACCTCAATGGGCCTGGCTTCATGTGTCCTTTTGGCCACACTTTGGAAAGCCTTGCTTCTGAGAGTTCTCCAGAGTTTCCTTGAAATGTGCTTCCTCAAACATTAATGGTTCCAGAATTAATTGAAACCTACAATTTCTCCAACTTCATCCTTGAAAATTGGATAGATGAATACCATGAAATTTTTGAAATTTTCATGACCAGGTGGCACTGGAGAAACTTTGGATATCCTCTTGCTGATGAAGTGTGTACCAGACAGTGCCTTGATTGACTGGGTTTCATGAAAATCGTGTAGAACAGAGATGCCAGTATGTTGGAGCCTGCAGAGTAGTGGGCCCAGAGCTGTGGTGTGCAGTGTGTGTGATAAAATATCTGTGGTCGGACGATGTGGATCTGCCATTGACTTCCAAATGGCTTGTGGCTGACATTGTGCAGCCAGGAATCACTTATATGTCTGAAAACTCTCCATATAAGGCATCTTGTTATATGGAGATGTTTCAGGGCAATGTTCAGAATCAGGTTGCTATGGTCAAGGGGACAAGTTATGTGGGATAGAAGCCTGGTTGGTGCATTCTCCTGCAGACCCTGACCTATCTCATGTGACAGAACTCCCTTCAGCACTGTGTCTCAGCTAAACTCCTTGTATCTCGTGAAGCAAACACCAAACTCGCAGTGCAGCAGGAAGAAACACCACAAAAAGTGGAGGATGACCAAATGGCTTCACAGTCCACACGGGGAGACACTTAGCCTTCAGTGGCCACAGTTTACCTACAAAGAGAGAATTCAGCACTGCTGCCTCATGTTATTTGGAAAATAAGAAACTATGTCCTCCAGGTTACATAGGTGAAGATCCAGCTTTGATGGTCTCATTAGAAAAAAAGCTAAAGTTCCTGACAACAACATATATGTCAAGTGCCAATCCTCAAATGCAGTTTCTAAAGAAGTCTTTAGGCAGGCAGAGCTCCATGTTTGTATAGCGTTTACCTATTAGACCAGGATGCAAGAAAAGACCACTGACTCCAATTAAAATCAAATTAAAGCAAGCTTATTATTTCCACTGCCCAGGCGGCCTCTCCCTCCAAAAACAGCGGGAACAAGACAGCCACCCAACTTTCCTACAGCCCAGGTTTTTTAACCAAGAATGTTACCCTACAGGGGTGTTACAGATATCAGAACTCTGACAAGCATCACACTAATGGTGGTGTACATTTTTTTTTTTTTTGCTGGCCTCAACATCAGAATTTATGAGGACCATTAGAGCCTCAGAGAGGGTCGTTGTCTGGCCAGGGAAGGCCAATATTTATGAGGTGTCAATAAAGTTTCAGAGAGGGCTGTTCCTGGTCAGAGAGCCAGGCATGGGTGAGTTCAAGGCCACGGGCAGGCATTCCCAGCAGGTTCAGAATTTGGTGTAACTTATAGTTTAGCCAAAAATATCTTTTCATGGCTTTGGGGCAAGATGGCCCCCAATTTTAATAAAAGATCAGGTTGGGTCTATCATTCAACCCTTTTCTAACGTGTCCCTTTCAAATCTTTGATAGGGTAGGGGAAGAGCACTGAGGGAATTTTAATCCCTCAGGTAACATTCTCCATATTTTTTGAACTCACACAAAACCAGTCTCCCTGATTTTATCTGACTTAATTAATTACTTAAAATGACAGTCTATTCATTTTTGTCTCCATTGTTGTAAGAAGAGAGGCGTCACTCATTTTGGCTTCTTCTGAGCTGAAAGAGGGTGACATGAGGGGGCACAGCATGAGGGACATGAGTTGCCTTTTAGAAGTCAGTTCGGTTTGAAGTCTGGTTGGGGAAGAACAGGTGGTGAAGTCATCTGGGGATGGGTTGTTCTATGAGAGAAATATAGTGCTGAATAAATGTTGCAGCTGATGGAACATGTCAATGTATAGAAGTTCACTCATCAGTTTTCAATATCCCCAGTTTTCAAGAATTTCAACTTAATATTTAACTTTTAGTGTCACAGTTGTCCATCTCCATTAGATACAGTTTAATAATTTAATGTCATCTGATCTTGCAAATTCCTTTTACTAGTATGACCTCTGTGTGTAATAGAGAAAACTTTAATTCTGTTACTCAGGGCTGGATAATCCTACTAGCAAACACCAAGCCTATATCTGTAGGTTAGGAATATCTGTAGGCCTTAAACAAAAAACTTCTGCCTCTGGTAGATCCTCTTGATAGACTCTTTTTATATTCATCAGGCATTCCTGTCTGAGAATCCTTCTTTGTAGCCTCCAGTCTTACTTATTTTGAAGGCTACCATAAAGTGTATACGTTAAAATATTATTATTACTATAATTATTTTAAATGCCCAGGAATGGCTGCATTTTGCGTTTATCTGTCTTTGCTAAGAGTTTAAAATGAAGCAGTCAAACTGACTTTTGTTTCTATCTATTGTTAACAGTCAGCTGAGATTTTATGGGAGTCATTCCTGGGGAAACTTGAGAGCAGCTTCTCAGTTCTGCTAGTGCCATTTGCGCTAGGTGGGTCCAGGTCTTTCTTGACATGTGGCTTCCCTCTTAAGCATCAGGGATATCTCCCTTCTCTGATGACTCTCTTCTTCATAGAAAACGCACTGATTGGCTTTCAGTTCTCCAGTGGTCTCATTAATCTCCCTGATCAGGAGGTTATGTGGCTCAGAGTTGCAAAGTTCTTTAGAAAAGTCCCGTTTCCTGGATACAGACTGACTCAGAGGACAAGAGCCAAATATTGATTTTGTCCCTTTTCATTTAAATTTAATTTTAAATCCTAATCTTAAACATCCAGCAAATAAATTTTAACAGACTTATATTAAGATTACTGTGCTTTAATATCTATAATTTAAAATTATTTATCTTTTTATTAATTGGGATCTGTATTATTCTGTCTTTCTTGTAGGTGATGACTTATTATCTTAAATTAACCGATGTTGTGTTCTAAAAGCAACACTTCTGTAAAACACTAACAGGGAATCTTTAGTTCACTTATAAGGAAATTACAGAATAAAATTAACAAGAGTAAAAATACTTAGTTCGTGTAATAGCTACCCTGAATCTTTGGCTGAGTTATAAATTATATCCCCTGTTTGAGATCCTAGTAATCCTGACAGAAAAAAAAAACAACTTTTGAACTTAAATTTAAATTAAATAACATCTGACCTACTGCTTTCATAGTTATTCTCACATGCAGTAAGATGAGACACAGAGCCTTATCTCAGGTAAGGGAGGGCTCTATATAAATCTTAAGTGTTTTAGTTCTAAAGCTGATCTTTGTTTTTTAAATATCATTTTACAAAGTTTACATAAATTGTTTGAGGTCACATGAACATTAGCTAACACCATATGATACAACATTTAAAACATGAATTAAAGAAAGGCTGAAAGTTTTTAACTTTTACATAGATTAGGCTCTTATTAACTTAAAAATACATTCAAATTTTTCCCCAATGTAAAAAGTAACATAAAACTTTACATATCTTATTGATAACAAGTAAATAAATCCCCAATATATTTTTTTTACCATACAACTTCAGAACACCAGCTTTATGTAATGCTCTTTTAAAGTTTCTTACCTTACAGACTTGTATAACTGGAAGATATATGCACATTAATAGCATCACAATGACATTGATGTTTCTACATTAACCAAGTTTAGCTTTTAAAGAAATGGCAGTACAGTGATCTAAAATAACAGTTCTTATTTAATCAGTTGTTTAATTTTTATGGTTGCTTTTTCTAGAAAAATAAAACTTAATAAACACAATGTTATGGGTAAACTTTTGTTTTAAGAAATTTTTGTCGCTTTATCAAATGACTGATTTTTACAATCTTATACAGACTTTAGAACAAACTTATACAGACTTTAGTAAATTAATCAGATATCTAACAAATGTACTCATGAATGAGTAATCCCATATCAAATTTACTTCACTTATTTATCAAAATATTAGAGAAATGCATTGAACAGTGTAAAGCAATTTTTTTCTTAAAGGAAAAGTCCTAGAACCAAGGCATACTAGACATTTTATAGACATTAATATTTTATTAGATTTTTGAGCACCTAGAAAAACTTGTAAGCTTAAATTTAAAGACATTTATTGTTATCTGTTTATCCAAATTTAATGTGAACCATTTAAATCACGTGAATTAAAGATCTTTGAATCCACTTTTTAAAATTTGTTTTTATGAGTGCTCCTTTTTTTTAATGAGCGCTCCTTATATATGTTAATTTGTATATCATATATATGGTATGCGGACATATGATTATATAGACATACAACGCATAACAAAAGTGTGCACAAATAATAATAGTAAAGGCCTTGTAGCTTTTCCAGGTGAAATCTCCATTGCAATGTTTCAAAAATCCATTGTTGGTCAAAGATAGAGCTCATCAGAAAAATATTAACCTAGTTCTGCAGGATCAAAATAATGAGTTCAAAAAATTACAGAATCTAAGGAAAAAAAATAGAGTCCTAGAAAAAATGACTGGCCAGTAATTAGTAATACCATACAATTTACCTTTTTTTTTCCCACTTAGACATCAGATCAGTCTCCTACTGAGCTTGCAGGCTTTTTTCATTTGCATTTCAACATAAGTCCTGGCTGATGTCTGGAAGGAGCAGGGAAAAACTGCTATTCTGAGCAGACACCTTAGGCCTAAGGCATTTTAACCATAATTTTCAGGTTTGAATGTTGAAAATTATGATACAATTTTAAGATACAATTCACAAAATTTTATATCTTTACATCTTGTTTTGTCAACAGATACCATACTATGATTTACTATCCTTGTCCAAATTAATGCACTGGTACACACTGTGATATTTTCTCAGGCTACCCAATTAAAAATTGGTGAAAGAAAAGACTGAATGATTGGGAAGTTACTTGCCAACTTGGAAGTAGAATTCTTTAGTTTTCCATCCTAAGTATTTAATTTCTCTGGCATGAATTATCTGAAATCATAAACTAAACAATTACCTAAACCCGACTTTTAGCTGCAAGATTGTGCAATGCTTCAATAACCCATTCAGACACCAGATTATTACAATGAAACATCATCATTTAGACACACATTCAGCTAAGATCATTTCCAAAAAACAATTTATAATATCAACACATTATTGCACATGTCTTAAAGGGTCAGAAACAAAGACAAAATACAGACAGAAAGGAGCTCCAGACTATGGCTGACAGGACGGAAGTTTTTAAAACAGCAGATAAGAGAAAAATCTCCTACACCAGTGGCACCATAGATGTCCCCAAAAGAAGATCAGATGTTTTCACAGAGGGGCAACCTGAAACGTAATATCAAAGGTTTCCATGGTGACTTTACTGCATTTAGTGTCCCCTTTTTCTTTTTCTCTTTTTTTAAGAAGACAGAGGTGGCATAATCCTTACAGTGCAGGGAAGGAAGGAAGGAATTCTCTGAAGCAACAGGGCTTTAGCAGCTGCTGGGAGTCCCTTAGTCCCGTCTTTTACTTACAGGATTTGCTCCTCTGGTTAAGTTCCACCCCAAGCACGCTCCATCTCCTAACTTTTCAGTAGTCAGCTCTCAAAAATTCCGGGGTAATTGGGGGGTGTCACAATTCGTAACTTAAATTTTGGTTCCGGACCTTGAAGCCAATTAATACCAATTTAATAATAAGGACAGGGTTTGAGAAAAAGAAAAAGGGAGGTTTACTGCTTTGCTAATAAAGGAGAAAAACAGGGGACTCTGTCCAAACTTGTGACTCTCTTGATCTGGAGGGACAAGGGGTTTTAAAGAAGTTTCACTTGTTAACCTGGGAGATATTCAGTTATTAGGTCCCCAGCAGGCCTTGCCCTCTGCAGTGGGTGTGCTCCAGACAGCCAGCTAGAGGCTTCTCTCATCCTGCTTAACAAAGGGGGGTAAAGTGCATCACAGTTCCATAAAACAAAGTCCAAAGGGGTGTCAGGCTTACTTGCTATATTACCCATTTTCACGTCCAATATCCTTAAGTTTTTACCACAGAAATCACACAACAAAACGCACAAAAACAAACAAATAAAAAACATATAGAACACAGAACAAAACACAAAGAAACAGAAACTCGGCAAATAAACAGAAAAACAGAGGAGCAATGCAACGTCTTGCTAAAGCTCCGGGGTAGGAGTTCCTGCGTGCCAGTCGGATCCTCTCTACACTTTCAGAGGAATTCCCTACAGAACAGAACAGAGGAAAGAAGGATTTCCGTTACTGTCCCAGACAGGAGTATATGTGAGCCTCCTCAGGCCACCTCTCTGTCATCAGAAGACATCTCCCTTAACCGGATATCAGATGTTATAAAGGCACCTCTTACCTATGGAGGCCTCCTCCACCAGGTGCTTGATAATAGTTTTAGTGTGATGGTTAACTGCAGTGATCCACGGACCGAAGGCTCATTCCAAGGCCTTGGAACTTGGCTCTCCAGCCTGGAGTCTTGGTGGAAAGGCCAACTTCAGAATTTCCAGCAGTCTGGACTTGGAATCTTGTCAGGTCATCTCGCTGGGGAACTCCAAAATGTTAGACCAGGACACAAGCAAAGACCACTGACTCCAATTAAAATCAAATTAAGGCAAGCTTAATATTTCAACCGGCCTGGCTTCCTCTCCCTCTCAAAGCAGCGGGAACAAGACAGCAACCCCACCTTTCCTGCAGCCCAGGTTCATAGCCCAGAAAGTTACACAAAAGGGGGGTTACAGAAAACAGAACTTTGAAAAGCATCACACTAATTGTAGTTTACAATTTCTTTTTCTTTTTGCTGGCCCCAGCATCAGAAATTATGAGGACCATTAGAGCCTCAGAGAGGGTCGTTGTCTGGCCAGGGAAGGACAATATGTATGATGTTGGGTGATCAAACCTGTCCCTTGCCTTTGGAAAATCCTCTACCACCTCCAAGGTTGTGAACTCCTGAGCATTTTCCATTTCAGATACGTATTCACAGAATTTCTAACTCTTCTCCTCTAATTGTCTTTACTTGGGGCACAGGTAATGGCAAGGCAGTGTTCTGGATGAGGGTGAGAAGAAGATTGTGTAGCACATAATTGATTACACATTGGATTAATTTTCCAATTTTCCAATTGAAATACAGAATCCCTCACAATAACCCATACCCTATTAGATGCTAACTACTAATATTAATATGATGGAGAAAAATAACCCAAACGAAATTGAAATACAAGCAGTTCAGAGGAGGCATGGTGTATTTGGGACTTGACTTTTGCAAGATAAAGGGTAGGTGTTATAAACCTAGTCATTTTTTAATTAAAATAATTTTCTATGTGTATTTAAAGTTAACAAATATGTGAATTCCTATCTCCCTTTTGCTGTAGCCTATTCAGCACATGTATCTTTATATGCACATATAGAATCCTACCTGATATAACACGTACATTTTTGTGAGGTGCCTGACATTGCAGATACAAATTGTGAGAAGAGATCACTCCACCTAAACGCTGTTGGAACTGAAAATTCAACCTTTGGGTGAGCTTCCTAGTTGAACAACATTATTCATAAATCCATGTTCAGTAAAATGAATGTTTTTGGATCTGTGGATGATATATATTTCATGGTGAATTTCCATTGGCATATATATTTCTACTTTTTAATGTCTTTGTTTGTTTGTGTGTTTGTGTGTGTGTGTGTGTGTGTATAATATATATATATATATATATATATATATATATATATATATATATATATATATATATATTCATTCTCCAGATTTTTCAAAATATGAGATATATGTGTCTTATATACACTCCCTAAATTCATTCATGTTCATGTATGTGGATTAATAATCAACTTTTCACAAGATTATTCTCAGAAATATTCATCCACCTGAAATACATATTTGTTTCCTAGTACTGAAAACTAACTTCAGTGAAAGGTGCAAACAAATCCTAATATTTCTACATTAACTGACCTAGTTTAACATCAATGCAAGTAGATTCCTATGGGACATGATGTGTATTTTGACATTCATTATTATTCAACACTGGTACATTACTCTTTCTTCAGTTTATGCACCTCATAGGATATATATTTTATCCACTACTTAGCAAATTTATAGGCATTTGTTTCACTTTCAATCACTTCCTGCTCCAGAACACATGTATTTTCCTATGTTTTTTGACTAGTCTTTTCATGAGACTTTTTTCCAAATATATTATTTTCAATTTCCATGACCAATTTTTTAAGCAAAACTGACACACCCTTCATGATAAAACATAACCCTAAGATGACCATTAGATATATAACTGGTTGGAATGAATGATTGTGTATCATTATAACATTTCTTATATATTTTCAGATATCCCTTCAATCCATTATTTAAAGTGTATCCAGTTATATTATTTATTTCCAGTATGGTCTATTCATGCATTATTGCTATATTCATAGACAGAGGGTACACCTATTTGTACCCCAATACAAATTTATATGTCTTCAAAATATTGTTCCCGGAAATGGTGGAAGAAATACTCATGTCACGTGATATACATACACATTTTATCACAGAAATATTCTGGAGACAAAAAGCAAAGGTCAAATTTACAATTGTACCAACGCCTAAATGGAAAGTGAGCATGCATTATTAAAAACATCCATGTCCAGGTTGCCTAATGCTCTCAAATGTCAATCCTATTGGTGACTACATATTGGTTTCTTCGTAAAATTATATATTCAACCTCAAGCCTGTTGAAAATGTATAATCCAATCACTCACTTTATACTTTGCTTGATTTCCTAATGTCCCTATTCATATCTGCTTTCTACTTGTTCTCGCCAGTTCATCATTGTGACTGACTCTTCACATGTGCTAACATTTACATTCACTCTCTAACCAAAAACAATGGAAATCTCAGCCAGGATACACATGATTTTATTCTGAAAGACTTAGCAGGCATAGTTGAGAGTCAAAACACACATGGACCTCACATTGTAGACCTCAATTTGCCTGGCTTCATGTGACCTTTTGGCAACTCTTTGAGAAGCCTTGCCTGTGAGAGTTCTCCAGAGCTTTTATTGAAATGAGCTTTCTCAACACTTCATGGTTCATGAATGACTTGAAACCCACAGTGCCTCCAACTTCATCCTTGAAAAATGGCTAGATACATACCATGAAAATTTTGAAATTCCCATGACCAGGTGGCACTGGAGAAACTTTGGATGTCCTGTTGCTGATCATGTGTATACCAGAAAATTTCTTGTTTGACTGGGTTTTATAAAAATGGTGTAGATCAGAGATGCCAGTAATTTGGATCCTGCTGAGTAGTGGGCCTAGATCAGTGGTGGGCAGGTATGTGATAAAACATCGTGGTGGGGCCATGTGGATTGGCCATTGGCTTCCAAATGGCTTGTGACTGACATAGTGCAGACATCAGACCCTTATATGTAAAGGCATCTTTTTATATGGAGAGGTTTCAGGGTAATGTTCAGAATCAGTTTACTATGGTTATTGGGGCAAGCTATGTGGGATAGAAGCCTGGTTGGTGCATTCTCCTGTAGACCCTGACCCACCACACGTGACAGAACTCCCTCCAGCACTGTATCCCAGTAGAATTCCTTGTATTTGGTGAAGCAAATATCAAATTCCCAGTGCAGTAGCAAGAAACACCACGAAAATTGGAGGATGACCAAATGTCTTCACAGCCCACACGGGGAGACACTTAGCCTCCAGTGGCCACAGTTTACCTACAAAGAGAGAATTCAGCACTGCTGCCTCATGTTCATTTGAATATAAGAAACCATGTCTTCCAGGTCACATAGATGCAGACCCAGCTTTGATCATCTCACTACAAAGGAAGTTAAAGCTCATGACAACAACCTATATTTCAAGTGCCCAACCTCAGAGGCAGTTTCCAAAGAAGGCTTAAGCCAGCAGAGTTCCTTGTTTGTGAAGTGTTTACCCTGTCCCTTACTTTTGGAAACTCCTCTACCACCTCCAAGGTTGTGAACTCCTGAGCATGTTCCATTCCAGATATGTATTCACAGATTTTCACACTTTTCTACTCTAGTTGTGTCTTACTTGGGGCGAAGCGAATATCAAGGCATTGTTCTGGATGTGAGTGGGAAGATTTTTGTGTAGCACATATTTACATACACATTCGATTTATTTTCCAATTTTCTATTTGCAATACTGAAGCCGTGAAACTAACACATACCCTACAATACTCTGACTAATAATTCTAATATGATGGTGAAAAATAACCCAAATAGAATAGAAATACAAGCAGTTGAGAAGAGGCATGGTGTATAGTAGGAATTGCCTTTTGCATTATATAGTGTAGGAGTTATAAATCTAGTCAATTTTTTGTTGAAATAGTTCTACATATGTTTTTAAAATTAACAAATATGTGAATTCCTGTCTCCCTTTGTCTGTTGCCTATTCAGCACATGTATTTTTATATGCACAAATAGAATCCTACCTTGTACCACACGTACATACTTGTGAGGTGACTGAATTGGCAGATGCAAATTGTGAGAAGAGATCACTCCTCCTAAACACTGTTGGAACTGAAAATTCAACTTATGGGTGAACTTCCTAGTTGAATAACATTATACATAAATCCATGTTCAGTAAAATGAATATTTTTTTATCTGTGGATTATATATATTTCATGATGAATTTCGATTGGCATATATATTGCTACATTTTTTTTCTTTTATTGGTTGCTCAAAACATTACAAATCTCTTGACATATAATATTTCATACATTAGATTCAAGTGGCTTATGAACTCCCATTTTTACCACAAATAGAGATTACAGAATCACATTGGTTACACATCCACATTTTTACATAATGCCTTATTAGTTACTGTTGTATTTTCTACCTTTCCTATACTCTACTATCTCCCCTCCCCTCCCTTCCCATCTTCTCTTTTTTCCCATCTACTGTAATTCATTTCTCTCCATGTTTATTTTCCCATTCCACTCACAACAATATGTAATTTTGTGTAACAATGAGGGTCTCCTTCCATTACCATGCAATTTCCCTTTTTTCTCCCTTACCCTCCCACCTCATGTCTCTGTTTAATGTTAATCTTTTCTTCCTGCTATTGCTCCCTGCTGTGTTCTTAGTTGCTCTCATTATATCAAAGAAGACATTTGGTATTTAATTTTTAGGGATTGGCTAGCTTCACTAAGGAGAATCTGCTCTAGTGCCATCCATTTCCCTGCAAATTCCATGATTTTGTTATTTTTAGTGCTGCGTAATACTCCATAGTGTAAAAATGCCACCTTTTTATCCATTCATCTATTGAAGGGCATCTGGGTTGGTTCCAAAGTGTAGCAATTGTGAATTGTACTGCTATGAAAATCTATGTGGCAGTATCCCTGTAGTTCACTCTTTTAAGGTCTTCAGGGAATAGTCCGAGAAGGGCAATAGCTGTGTCAAATTGTGGTTCTATTCACAGTTTTCCCAGGAACCTCCATACTGCTTTACAAATTGGCCACACCATTTTACAGTCCCACCACGAATATACAAGAGTATCTTTTTCCCCACTTCTTTGCCTGCACTTTTTGTTGTTTGACTTCATAATGGCTGCCAATCTTACTGGATTGAGATGGTATCTTAGGGTGGTTTTGATTTGCATTTCTCTGACTTCTAGAATGGTGAGCATATTTTCATGTACTTGTTGATTGATTGTATGTCCTCCTCTAAGAAGTTTCTGTTCAGGTCCTTGGCCCATTTGTTTATTGGGTTATTTGTTATCTTATTGTCTAATTTTTTTGGAGTTCTTTGTATATTCTGGATATTAGGGCTCTATCTGAAGTGTTAGGAGTAAAAATTTATTCCCATGATGTATGCTCCTTATTTACCTCTCTTATTCTCTCTCTTGATGAGAAAAAACTTTTCAGGTTAAGTAGTCCCATTTGTTGATTCTTGTTATTAACTCTTGTGCTATGGGTGTCCTATAAAGGAATTTGGACCCCAATCTCATAATATGTATATCAGAGCCAACTTTTTCTTCTATCAGATGCAGAGTCTCTGATTTAATATCTAGATCCTTGATCCACTATGAATTAACTTTTGTGCATGGCGAGAGAAATGGATTCAGTTTCATTTTGTTGCATATGGATTTCCAGTTTAACCAACACCATTTGTTGAAGATGCTAATTTTCCTCCATTGCATGCTTTTAGCTCCTTTATCAAATATAAGATAGTTGTACCTTTTTGGATTAGTCTCTCTGTCCTCCATTCTGTACCATTGGTCCACCTGCCTGTTTTGGTACCAGTACCATGCTGTTTTTGTTCCTATTGCTCTGTAATATAGTTTGAAATCTGGTATCGCTATACCGCCTGATTCACGTTTCCTGCTTAGAATTGCTTTTGCTATTCTGGGTCTTTTATTTTTCCATATGAATTTCATGATTGCTTTATCTATTTCTACAATAAATGCTGTTGGGATTTTGAGTGGCATTGCATTAAACCTATAGAGAACGTTTGGTAATATCGCCATTTTGATGATGTTAGTTCTGCCTATCCATGAACAGGGTTTATTTTTCCATCTTCTAAGATATTATTCTACTTGTCTATTTAGGATTCTGTAGTTTGCATTGTATAAATCTTTCACCTCTTTTGATGATCCCCAATAATTTTATTTTTTTGAGGATATTTTGAATGGAGTGTTTTTCCTCATTTCTGTTTCAGAAGTTTTGTCGCTGATATACAGAAATGCCTTTGATTTATGCGTGCTGATTTTATATCCTGCCACTATTCTTAATTAATTTTTTAGTTCTAGTAGTTTTTTGTAGACCCTTTTGGGTCTTCTATGTATAGAATAATGTCACTCGCAAATAGTGATAATTTACGTTCTTATTTTCCTATTTTTATGCCTTTTATTTCTCTCGTCTAATTGCTCTGGACAGTGTTTAGAGAACTATATTGAAAAGAAGTGGTGATAGAGGGCATCCTTGTCTTGTTCCAGATATTAGAGGGAATGCTTTCAGTTTTTCTCCATTCAGAATGATGCTAGCCTGAGGCTTAGCATAGATAGCTGTTACAATGCCGAGGTAAGTTCCTGTTATCCCTAGTTTTTCTAATGTTTTGAACATAAAAGGAAGCTGTACTTTGTCGAATGATTTTTTTGCTTCTATCGAGATGATCATATGATTCTTATCTTTAAGTCTATTGATGTGGTGAATAACATTTATTGATTTACGTATATTGAACCATCATTGCATCCCAGGGATGAATCTTACTTGATCATGGTGCATAATTTTTTTGATGTGCCTTTGTATTCGATTCGCCAGAATTTTATTGAGGATTTTTGCATCTAGGTTCATCAGATATATTGGTCTGTAGTTTTCTTTCATTGAGGTATTTTTTTCTTGTTTCGGGATCAGCGTGATGTTGACCTCATAGAATGAATTTGGCAGAGCTCCCTCTTTTTCTATTTCCTGAAATAACTTGAAAAGTATTGGTATTAATTTTTCTTTAAATGTTTTGTAAAACTCCGCTGTATACCCATCCAGTCCTGGGCTTTTCTTGGTTGGTAGTCTTTTGATTGCTTCTTCTATTTCATCCATTGACATTGGTCTGTTTAAATGGTGTGTATCCTCCTGACTCAGTCTGGGCAAATCATATGACTTAAGAAATTTATCGGTGTTTTCACTATATTCTATTTTATTGGAATATAGGTTTTCCAAATAATTTCTAATTGTCTTCTGTATTTCTGAAGCATCTGTTGTAATATTGCCTTTTTCATTCCATATGTTAGTAATTTGAGTTCTCTCTCTTCATCTCTTCTTTAGCATGGCTAAGGGTCTATTGAACATATTTATTTCTTCGAAGAAGCACCTATTAGTTTTGTCAATTTTTTCAATAGTTTCTTTTGTTTCAATTTTGTTCATTTCCGCTCTGATTTTAATTATTTCTGCCTTCTGCTACATTTTCTGTTGTTTTTCTCTTCCTTCTCTAGGACTTTGAGATGAATTGTGAGGTCATTTATTTGTTGGGTTTTTTTTTTTCAGGAATGACCTCCAGGCAATGAATTTCCCTCTTAAAAGTGCTTTCATTGTGTCCCATAGATTCCGATATGTTGTGTCTATATTTTCATTTATCTCTAAGAATTTTTTGATTTCCTCCTCTTCTGTAACCCACTGATCATTCAGTAACTTATTGTTCATTTTCCATGTGATGTAGGATTTTTCCTTCCTTCTTTTATCATTGGTTTCCAGTTTCATTCCATTGTGATCAGAAACATTCAAGGTATTGTCTCCACCCCTTTATATTTACTGAGGGTTGCCCTATGGCATAATATATGGTCTATTTTTGAGAAGGATCCCTGTGCTACTGAGAAAAAAGTATATCCACTTGATGATGGTTGATATATTTTTTATATGTCAGTTAAGTCTAGGTTATTGATTGTGATATTGAGTTCTATAGTTTCTTTATTCCACTTTTGTTTGGAAGATCTGTCCAATGGTGAGAGAGGTGTGTTGAAGTCACCAATTATTATTGTGTTTTGGTCTATTTCATTCTGGAACTTGAGGAGAATTTGTTTTTTGAACATCGCAGCACCATTATTTGGTGCATACATATTGATAATTTTCATGTATTGTTGGTGAGCAATATAGTATATAATGTCCTTCCTTATCCCTTTTGATTAAATTAGTCTTGAATTCGATTTTTTTTGATATGAGGATGTCCACCCCTGCTTACTTACAAGGACCGTGTGCATGGTATATTTTTTTCCAACCTTGCACCTTCAGCCTGTGTATGTCTTTTCCATTCAGATGTGTCTCCTGGAGGCAACGTATTGTTGGATTCGTTTTTAATCCAAGTTACAAGCCTATGTCGCTTTATTGGAGAGTTTATGCCATTATCATTTAGAGTTACTATTGATATATGGTTTGTACTGCCACCCCTGTTTGATTATTTACCTTTTTTTTTAATATAGTTTGTTTCTCCATGATTAGCTTTTCCCCCGCCCTCTGTCATTAATGAGGCACTTCCCACTGATGGTTTTGGTTGTTGATTTTCATTTCTTCTTCATGTATTGTTTTCCTCAAGATGCTTTGCAATGTTGGTTTTCTGGCTGCAAATTTTTTTAGCTTTTGTTTATCATGAAAGATTTTAATTTCATTGTCATACCTGCAGCTTAATTTTGCTGGATACAGAATTCTTGGTTGGCATCCATTGTCTTTCTGTATTTGAAATACATTTTTCCAGGATCTTCTCACTTTCAGCGACTGTGATAATTAATCCATTGTCAACCTTATTTGTTTACCCCTGAATGTAATCTGCCTCCTTTCTCTTACCCCTTTTAATATTTTCTCTTTGTTCTGTATATTGGATATCTTCATAACAATGTGTCTTCATGTTGGTCTACTGTGATTTTGTTTGCTCGTTCTCCTGTAAGCATGTAAAATTTGTATATCCGATTCCTTTTTATTTCTGGAAAGTTTTCTGTAATTATTTCATTCAGCAGGTTACTCATTCCCATGGTTTGAATCTCTGTACATATCCAGATGACTCATAAATTTGTTTTTTTTTATGTTATCCCATATCTCTTGGATGTTTTACCCATGATTTTTTTCAAGCCTTTCTGTGTTGGCTAGATTCTTTTCAAGATGATATATTTTGTCTTCATTATCTGAGATTCTTTCTTCTACTTGCTCCACAGTGTTGATACTCTCAATTGAGTTTTTAATTTGGTTTATCGTTTCCTTCATTTCTAGAATTATTGTTTGATTTTTTTGTAATCTCTATCAACTGATAAAGATGCTTAACTTCTTCTTTGATCTGCTTATGTAATTCATTTTCAAAGTGTTCTTTCACTGTTTGGATTTGCTGTCTCATATCCTCTTTATGTTTCCATTCCATCTGTCTAAGGTATTTTTTGAGTTCTTTACATGAGCATTTTTCTGATGACTATAGGTCCTCCTGAATATTTAGGCTGTCCTTCATTGTTTGTACTTATTTTCTTCCTTGATTTTTTGTGCTGCTCATATTACTTCTTGCTCTGTTTGACAGCTGAGTTACTGCATACTCTTATTAATTTATTTGATGCTTGGGAGGAAAGATAATAGTAGGGATGGAAGAAGACACTAAAGAGAATGAGAGTAGGCAGGTAGAATTCAAGGAAGGGGGAAAAAGAAAATTAAAAAGAAATGATAAGACAAAAGAAAAAAATAGAAAATAAATGAAGAAAGAAAAATATTTAAATAATAATGATAATTTAAAAAATAAAAATTTAAATTTAAAATAATAATAAAAATAAGATAAAAATATTTAAAAAATGAAAACATTTTAAAAAGTTAAAGTACAACCACACAAAAATGAATTCACATAAAGAATCTAAACCCCACAGTCAGTAGGCCTCAAGTTGAAGAAGCAGAGCAGTATTAACGGCAGGCCTATTTGATCACTCCTGGTTCACAGGAAGGGTGTCCAGGCCACCCTGATTTTAGGCAAATTAGGGGCAAGGGAGCTTATTTTGGACACTGACGTGGGCTGTGTACCTCATGGAAAACTCCAGCCGGAGGTTATGATGAGTGTCTATATGAAAGAAGATGAGGGCCATGTGGGGATGTTTTGGTTTTAATTGTGGACATTTGTATGGCAGTTGGAAGAGATGACAGGGTCCACCAGGGCTTGAACTCTGTTGTGATTCCACTTAGAGACTGAGTTCTGGAACTGACCTCAGAGAAGTATTGCCATGAATTGTTTTGGGATTTTAGAAGGCCATACATGAGAGTCCCCCTTGGAAAGTGAGATCTAGGCCGAAGGTGGCTTTCAACAAAGCAAAGGGAATCTCATTCAGGATATCACATGATTGTATTCTGAAAGACTTGGCAGCCATAGTTGAGAGTCAAAACACACATGGACATCACATTGTAGACCTCAATGGGCCTGGCTTCATGTTTCCTTTTGGCCACTCCTTGGGAAGCCTTGCCTCTGAGTGTTCTCCAGAGCTTTCATTGAAATTAGCTTCCTCACCATTTAATATTTCCTGAATGAATTGAAACCCACAGTGCCACCAGCTTCATCCTTGAAAATTGGCTAGATAAAAACCATGAAATTTTGGAAATTCCCATGACTAGGTGTCACTGGAGAACCTTTGGATGTCTTCTTGCTGATCATGAGGGTACCAGACAGTGCCTTGAACTACTGTGTTTCTTGAAAATGGTGTAGAACAGAGATGCCAGTATGTTGGAGTCTGCTGAGTAGTGTTCCTAGCGCTGTGGTGGGCAGGTGTGTAATAAAATATCTCTGGAGTGGCCATGTTTATCTGCCATTGGCTTCCAAATAGCTTGTGACTGACATTTTGCAGCCAGTAGATCCTTATATGTAAAAGCATCTTGTTATACGGAGAGGTTTCAGGGCAATGTTCAGAATCAGGTTGCTATGGTCACCGGGCAAGGTATGTAAGATAGAAGCCTGGTTGGTGCATTCACCTACAGAACCTGACCCACCACAAGTGACAGAACTCCCTACAGCACTGTGTCCCAGTTTAACTCCTTTTATTTCATGAAGCAAATACCAAACTCCCAGTGCAACAGCAAGAAACACCACGAAAAGTGGAGGATGACCAAATGGCTTCACAGTCCACACGGGGAGACACTTAGCCATCAGTGGCCACAGTTTACCTACAAAGAGAAAATTCAGCACTGCTGCCTCATGTTCATTGGAAAATAAGAAACCATTTCATCCATGTCACATAGATGCAGACCCAGCTTTTATGGTCTCACTACAAAGGAAGCTAATGCTCCTGACAAAATAATATATTTCAATTTCTCAACCGCAGAGGCATTTTCTCCAGATGTTAGGCTGGCAGAGCTTCATGTTTGTGGAGTGTTTACCCTGTCCCTTACTTTTGGAAAGTCCTCTACCACCGCCAAATTTGTGAACTCCTGAGCATTTTCCATTCCAGATATGTATTCACAGATGTTCTAACTCTTCTCCTCTAATTGTGTCTTACGTGGGGGCGAATGTAATGTCAAGGCATTGTTCTGAATGAGAGTGGGAAGATTTTTGTGTAGCACATATTTGCATACACATTGGATACATTTGCCAATATTTCATTCGAAATACTGAATCCCTGACACTAACAAATTTCCTACTAGACTTTTACTTCTAATCCTAATATGATGGAGAAAAATAACCCAAACAGAATAGAAATACAAAAGGTTCACAGGAGGCATGGTGTATAGTTGGACTTGCCTTTCGTATGATAAATGGTAGGTGGTATAAATCTAGCCAATTTTAATTGAAATAGTTCTCCATGTGTTTTAAAAGTTAAAAAAATATGTGAATAACTGTCTCCCTTTCTCTGTAGCCTTTTCAGCACATGAATTTTTTTATGCACATATTGAATTCTACCTGGTATCACACGTACATTTTGTGAGGTGGCTGACTTGGCAGATACCAATTGTGAGAAGAGATCACTTCTACTAAATGCTGTTGGAACTGAAAATTCAACACATGTGTGAGCTTCCTAGTTGAACAACATTAATCGATGTTCAGTAAAATGAATATTTTTGGATCTGTGGATGATATATATTTCATGGTGAATTTCAATTGGCATACATAATGCTACTTTTTAATGTCTGTGTGTGTGTGTGTGTGTGTGTGTGTGTGTGTGTGTATATATATATATATATATATATATATATATATATATTCACTCTCCAGATTTTTCAAAATATGAAATGTATTTGTCTTATTATACACTCCCTAAAATCATTCATATTCCTGTATGTGGATTTATAATCAACTTTTCACAAGTTTATTCTCAGAAATATTCATCCACCTGAAATACATATTCATTTCCTAGTACTGAAAACTAACTTCAGGGGATCATATGATGGTGGCGAAAGGAGTGCATCAACCCCATGTACAGCGTCACTGTGCAGGAGAATAACGAGTTAGAACGGCTAAAACCTATCTTGTTAGGAATTTCCATCAAAATTGGCGTGCTCCAAAACTTAGTGGAAGTATTTCCATCTCACAAGGATCAGCTATGGGGCTCAAACGTGAGTGATTTGTCCGCATGGAGCGTCATGCAGCTTATTCAGCAAATCACCCGGCGGCTAGGGTCTGAGGCGCGCGCTGGGAGACGATGAGATAGCAACACAAATATACAGCGGTGCAGATTCTGTGGGCTTCTGCCAGCTGTGCAATCACTGTGCTCATTGCTGAATTCTGGGTTTGAGACGGGGGAAGGAAGCGATCCAATTCGGTTTTCCACACTGGTCAGACCACAGAGGAAGCCAGTGGCCACCATCTTGGAGAGGTGACGTCACCATCCCTGTTTTCGACTGATTGAGCTTATTCAGTATTAGAACAGGAAATCTCAGGCTACCATTTGCCTGTGTCTAGCAGACAAATTACTCAGGTTCAGTGCTAAAGAACCCGCGGAAACTGCTTCTTGGAGCCTCCTCCTATCAGAACATACACTGAGCCCAGAGTGGCCGAATTCTGGCTCCTGGAACTGATCTGGCCCAGGGCTAAAGAACCCGTGGAAACTGCTTCTCGGTCCATGTCTTGCTGATTACTGTGCAGGTAAATACCTACCGAGCCTTCATAGGCAATGGCAACAGGATTGAGACGGGGCTTGTGAGGGCCGGTCAGGACTCACCCGTTGCTTTGGTCACCCGGCAAAGGGAACGAAGTGCGGCAATTTGCATGGGATACCAACATGGTAGAGATCTGATGTCATCACAAAGCGGCGGAGGAGATAACTTCATCGATACCAGCGGTGACAGAAACAGTTGGTCTCCTGGTAAAGAAAGTGAGTCACAAACACCCATGTCTCTCTCACTTTGTCATCAAGGCAGAGGTGCAGAGCAGAGCCGCCACCCACACCTGGCTCAGGCCCAGTGACCCACAGGCGTGGTAGTCACGTCATCCCAATTGGAGTAGGGGCAGAGCAGACCCGTCGCCCATGCCCAGAATAGGCCCAGCGACCCGCAGGAGTGGGAGTCACATCACCCCAATTGAAGTAGGGGCAGAGCAGAGCCACCACCCATGCCCGCAATAGGTCCAACGACCCACCGGTGTGGTAGACACGGCACCCCAATTGGAGTAGTGGCAGATCAGAGCCTTTGCCCATGCCTGGAACCGGCCCAGTGACCTGTTGGCATGGGAGTCACAACACCCCAATTGGAGTATGAGCAGAACAGAGCCACCACCCTCGCCCACAACGTAGGCAGACCTGCAACCGACCGGCGAAACAGGCCCAACGGCCTGCCGGCACGGCAGACACGTCACCACATTTGGAATAGTGGCAGAGCAGATCCACCACCAGTGCCCACAAGGAAAGCAGACCTGCGACCTACCAGCAGAACAGGCCAAGCGGCCTGCCGGCATGGTAGACTCGTCATCCCAATTGGAGTAGGGGCAGAGCAGAGCCGCCTCCTGCACCCGGAACAGGCCCAGCGACCCGGCAGCATGGTAGACACGTCACCCCAATTGGAGTAAGGGCAGAGTAGAGCCGCCGCCCACGCCTGCAAGGTAGGCAGACTTGCGACCGATCTGCAGAACAGCCCGAGGGGTCCGTGGGCATGATAGACACGTCACACTTATTGGAGGAGGGGCAGAGCAGAGCCACCACCCATGCCTGCATGGTAGGCAGATCTGCATCCGACCAGCAGAACAGGCCCAGAAGCCCATCAGCGTGGTAGATAGATCACCCAAATTGGAGGAGCAGAACAGCCGCCCCCCGCTCCTGCAAGGGAGACTTTTCAAATATACAAGAGCAATATAAATATATAGGAGAAAAATTTCTAAAACACAAGTTTCACCAAGCAGAGAGAATCGCGAGCAGTATAAAAAGACAAGGAAAGAAAGGACCACAAGCAATGCAGGTCAACACAATTTTAGAAGAGGTAATAGCTGCAGCAGATGGAATGTCAGATAAAGAATTCAGGATACACATGCTTCAGATGATCTGGAGTCTCAAGGTAGACATTAGACAACAAAATCAGAAGATGAAAAATCACTTCGACAATGAATTACATATACAAATCCAAGAAGCAAAAGATCAACTATACAGGGAGATAGAGGTTGTAAAACCAAACAAACAGAAATCCTAGAATTGCAGGAAGCAATAAACCAATTTAAAAACTCAATTGAGAATACTACCAGCAGTGTAGAACACTTAGAATATAGAACATCAGACAACGAAGACAAAGTATTTCAACTTGAAAAGAACATAGACAGCTCAGCAAGACTGTTAAGAAACCATGAGCAGAATATCCAAGAAATATGGAATTACATAAAGAGACCAAACTTAAGAGTCATTGGGATACAGAAAGGTATAGAGGTCCAAACCAAAGGAAAGAGCACCCTATTCAATGAAATCATACGAGAAAACTTCCCAGACATGATGAATGAAACAGAATCCCAAGTCCTAGAAGCCTACAGGACACCAAATGTGCAAAATCATAAGAGATCCACACCTAGACACATTATAATGAACATGCCCAACATACAGAAAAAGGAGAGAATTTTAAAAGCTACAAGAGAAAGGAAGCTGATTACATTTAGGGGTAAACCAATCAGGATAACAGCTGATCTTTCAAAACAGACTCTGAAAGCTAGAAGATCCAGGAATAACATATTTCAAACACTGAAAGAAAATGGGTTCCAACCAAGAATTGTGTATCCAGCGAAATTACTTCAGGATGAAAGATGAAATTAAAACCTTCCATGATAAACAAAAGTGAAAAGAATTTGCAGCTAGAAAACCATCTCTTCAAAACATCCTTGGCAAAACATTTCAAGAAGAGGAAATGGAAAACAACAATGAAAACCAACAGTGGGAGGTAGGACATTAAAGGGGGGGGGAATAATCAAAGAGGAAAATAAACCATGTTTAGTAACATAAATAAACAAATATGGCTGGAAGAACAACACATTTCTCAATAATAACCCTAAATGTTAATGGCTTAAACTCACCAATTAAGACACACCGGCTAGTAAAATTGATCACAAAACAAGACAAAACAATATGCAGCCTACAGAAGACACATTTGATAGGAAATTGCATACATTGACTGACAGTGAAAGTTTGGGAAAAATCATATCACTCATATGGACTTCGGAAACAAGCAGGAGTGTCCATACTCATATCAAATAAAATAGATTTCAAGCCAAAGTTAATCAACAGGGATAAAGAGAGACACTACATACTGCTCAAAGCAACCATACATCAACAAGACACAACAATCATAAATATATATGCCCCAAACAATGGTGCAGCTATGTTCATCAAACAAACTCTTCTCAAGTTCAAGAGTCTAATAGACCACCATACAATAATCATTGGAGACTTCAACACACCTCTCTCACCACTAGAAAGATCTTCCAAACAAAAGTTGAATAAGAAAACTATAGAACTCAATAACACAATTAACAACCTAGACTTATTTGACATATAGAGAATATATCACCCAACATCAAGCAGTTACATTTTTCCTCAGCAGCAGATGGTTTCTTCTAAAAAATAGATCATATATTATGTCACAGGGCAACTCTTAGACAATGTAAAGGAGTGAGGTAATACCATACATCTTATCTGATCATAATAGAATGAAACTAAAAATCAATGATAAAAGAAGGAAGGAAGAATCATGCATCACTTGGAGAATGAACAATAGGTTATTGAATGATTAATGCGTTATAGAAGACATCAAGGACGAACTTAAAAAATTCTTAGAGATAAATGAAAACACAGACACAAGATATCGGAATCTATGGGACACATTGGAAGCAGTTCTAAGACGAAAATTCATTGCTTGGAGTTCATTCCTTACAAAAAGAAAAAAACAACAAATAAATGATCTCATACTTCATCTCTAAATCCTAGAAAAAGAAGACAAATGCAACAGCAAAAGAAGTACAAGGCGAGAAATAATTAAAATCAAAGCTGAAATTAATGATATAGAAACAAAAGAACCAATTGAAAAAACTTGACAAAACTAAAAGTTGGTTCTTAGAAAAAATAAATAAAATTGACAGACCCTTAGCCATGCTAACAAAGAGAAGAAGAGAGAGAACTCAAATTACTAGCATACGGGATGAAAATGGCAATATCACAACAGACACTTCAGAAATACAGAAGATAATCAGAAATTATTTTGAATCCTTATACTCCAATAAAATAGAAGACAGTGAAGGCATCGATAAATTTCTTAAGTCATCTGATCTGCCCAGATTGAGTCAGGAGCATATAGACAACCTAAACAGACCAATATCAATTGAGGAAATAGAAGAAACTGTTAAAACACTACCAACTTAGAAAAGAAAAGGACCGTATGGGTATTCAGCAGAGTTTCACAAAACCTTTAAATAGGAACTAATACCAATATTTTTCAAGCTATTTCAGGAAATAGACAAAGAGGAAGATCTTCCAAATTCATTCTACGAGGCCAACATCACCCTGATTCCTACACCAGACAAAGACACTTCAAAGAAAGAAAACTACAGACCAATATCTCTAAAGAACCTAGATGAAAAAATCCTCAATAAAATTTTGGTGAATTGGATACAAAAAATATCAAAAAAATGTGCACCCTGATCAAGTAGGATTCATCCGTGTGATGCAAGGCTGGTTCAATATACGGAAATCAATAAATGTTATTTACCACATCAATAGACTTAAAAAATAAGAACCATATGATCATCTCGATAGATGCAGAAAAAGCATTTGACAAAGTACAGCATTCCTTTATGTTCAACACTCTAGAAAAACTAGTGATAACAGGAACATACCTCAATATTGTAAAAGCAATCTATGCTAAGCCTCAGGCTAGCATCATTCTGAATGGAGAAAAATTGAAGGCATTCCCTCTAAAATCTGGAACAAGACAGGGATGCCCTCTCTCACCATTTCTGTTCAACAAAGTTCTCGAAACACTGGCCAGAGCAATTAGACAGATGAAAGAAATAAAAGGCATAAAAATAGTAAAAGAAGAACTTAAATTATCACTATTGCAGATTACATGATTCTATATCTAGCAGGCCCAAAGGTTTCTACAAAGAAACCAATGGAGCTAATAAATAAATTCAGGAAAGTGCCAGGATATAAAATCAACATGCATAAATCAAAGGCATTCCTGTGTATCAGCGATAAATCCTTTGAAATGGAAATGAGGACAACCACTCCATACACAATATCTTAAAAAATAATAATTAGGAATCAACCTAACAAAAGATGTGAAAGTCTTATACAATGAAAAATACAGAACCCTAAATAGAGAAATAGAAGAAGATCTTAGAAGATGAAAAAATATATCCTGTTCATTGGTAGACAGAACTAACATCATCAAAATGGTGATATTACCAAAAGTTCTCTATTGGTTTAATGAAATGCCAATCAAAATCTAAACAGCATTTCTTCTAGAAATAGAGAAAGCAATCATGAAATTCATATGGAAAAATAAAAGACCCAGAATAGCAAAAACAATGCTAAGCAGGAAGTGTGAATCAGGCGGTATAGCGATACCAGACTTCAAACTATAATACAGAGCAATAGTAACAAAAATAGCATAGTACTGGTACCAAAAGAGGCGGGTGGACCAATGGTACAGAATAGAGGACACAGAAACCAAGCCAGAAAACTACAACTATCTTACCTTTGATGGAGGGGCTAAAAGCATGCAATAGAGGAAGGATAGCATCTTCAACAAATGGTGCTGAAAAAACTGGAAATCCATATGTAACAAAATAAAACAGAATCCCTTTCTCTCGACACGCACAAAAGTTAACTCAAAATGGATCAAGGAGCTTGATATCAAATCAGAGACACTGAGTGTGATAGAAGAAAAAGTTGGCTACGATCTACATACTGTGGGGTCGGGCTCCAAATTCCTCAATAGGAAACCCATAATACAAGAGTTAATAACTAGATTCAACAAATGGGACTTACTCAAACAAAATTTTTTTTTCTCAGCAAAAGAAACAATAAAAGAGGTAAATATGGAGCCTATATCCTGGGAACAAATCATTACTCCTCACACTTCAGATAGAGCCCTAATATTCAGGGTATACAAAGAACTCAAAAAATTGGACAATAAGATAACAAATAACCCAATAAACGAATGGGCCAAGGACCTGAACAGACACTTCTCAGAGGAAGACATACAATCAAACAACAAGTACATGAAAAAATGCTCACCATCTCCAGCAGTAAGAGAAATGCAAATCAAAACCACCCTAAGATACCATCTCACTCCAGTAAGATTGGCAGCCGTTATGAAGTCAAACAACAACAAGTGCTGGTGAGGATGTGGGGAACCAGGTACACTTGTACATTATTAGAGGGACTGAAAATTGGTGCAGCCAATTTGGAAAGCAGTATGGAGATTTTTTGGAAAGCTGGGAATGGAACTACCATTTGACCCAGCTATTCCCCTTCTTGGTCTATTCCCTAAAGACCTAAAAACAGCATGCTACAGGGACACTGCTACATCGATGTTCATAGCAGCACAATTCACAATAGCAAGACTGTGGAACCAACCTAGATGCCCTTCAATAGAAGAATGGATAAAAAAATTGTGGCATTTATACAAAATGGAGTATTACTCTGCATTAAAAAATGACAAAATCACAGAATTTGCAGGAAAATAGATGGCATTAGAACAGATTATGCTAAGTGAAGCTAGCCAATCCCTAAAAAACAAAAGCCAAATGCCTTCTTTGATATAAGGAGAGTAACTAAGAACAGAGTAGGGACGAAGAGCATGAGAAGAAGATGAACATTTAACAGGGAGGAGAGGTGGGAGAGAAAGGGAGAGAGAAGGGAAATTGCATGGAAATGGAAGGAGACCCTCAGGGTTATACAAAATTACATACAAGAGGAAGTGAGGGGAAAGGGAAAAATAATACAAAAGGGAGAAAATTATTAGAGTAGAGGGGTAGAGAGAGAAGAGGAAAGGAGAGGCGAGGGGAGGGCGGATAGTAGACGATAGTAAAGGCAGCAGAATACAATAGACACTAGTATGGCAATATGTAAATCAATGGATGTGTAACTGATGTGATTCTGCAATCTGTATACGGGGTAAAAATGGGAGTTCATAACCCACTTGAATAAAAGTGTGAAATATGATATATCAAGAACTATGTAATGTTTTGAACAACCATAAATAAAAATTAAAAAAAAAAAAAAGGAAAACTAACTTCGGTGAATGATGCACATGAATCCTAATATTTCTACAGTAACTGACCAAGTTTAACATCAATGCAAGAAGATTCCTATGGGACATGATGTGTATTTTTACGTTAATTTTTATTCAAAACTGGTACATTACTATTTCATCAGTTTATGCACATCATAGGATATATATATTTCATATACAATTTAGCAAATTTATAGGCATTTGTTTCACTTTCAATCACTTTCTGCTTCAAAACACATGTATTCCTCCATATTTCTTGACTGGTCTTTGCATGACACTTCTTTCCAAACACATTATTTTCGATTTCCATAATCACTTTTGAAGCAAAACACACACACTCTTCATGATAAACCAAAACACTAATATTACCATTACATATATAACTGGTTGGAATGAATGACTGTATATCAATATACGATTTCCTGTAATTTTTCAGATATCAGTTAAATCCATTATTTAAAGTTGGAACAAGTTTTATTATTTATTCACAGTATGGTGTACTCATGCTTTATCTCTATATTCATAGACACAATGTACACCTGTTTGTACCCCCAATACTAATTTTACATTAAATATGTTGCTCCCAGAAATGGTGTTAGAAATACTCATGTCACCTGATCTACATAAACATTTTATCAAAGTAATATTTTGGACAAAAAATGTAAAGGTCACACTTATGATTGTACCAAAGCCTAAATGGAAAAAGAACATAGATTACTAAAAACATCGATGTCCAGGTTGCCTAATGCTCTCAAATGTCAATCCTATTGGTGACTACATATTTGTTTCTTCCTAAGATTATATATTCAAATTCAACCCTGGTGAAAATATCTAATCCTATCACTCACTTTATACTTTGCCTGATTTTGTAATGTCTCTATTGATATCTGTTTTTGTACATATTTTTCCAATTTCATCATAGTGACTGACTCTTCATATGTGCTGACATTTACATTCACTCTCTAACCGAAACCCTGTTGCTAAAGAATTTTTAGTCCAAATCCTATACTCACTCTTCTTCCTAAACCTACTATCTTCCTAATCCTACCGACTATCCCTTTTGTCTGGATGTTCTCTTCTACATTCAATCATCCAAGGTACAAGGTCCTATGCCATTGTATATTGAATTATGTGAGACATCTTTGCAGAACATAATTCAAACATAATTCAAAACAAAGTATCCCAATCAAGGGCCCAATGCCCTTCTGGGCTTCAAATCATACCTAGATTTCTGTTTTCATACTTATATTTTACCTCTATATTATTAGAAATATCACAGATTCCAATACCATTATTAATCCAGCAGAATGACTCCTAAACCAATTCGACCATGTTATTAACCATAACCATACACTGTTACCTCAATCTCATTTTACAGAAGAGCAGGGACAGAGTGGTTCTTACAATACAGGAAAGTAGGGGAAATTCCATCTGCTGAGAACCTCAAAGGTCCATACAGAAATGATACCTGGAGAAGATGTAGGCAGGTATGTAGGACCTGAGAGAGCAAAAGTCATCTTCCATGGCAAACAACCTGGTCAGGATGAAGAGATGTGTCTGAATCAGCCTCTCTCTTCTTATTGTAGAGAAGATGGACCAAACCAGTCCTGTGTGGAGAGCTGCTCCTGGGTGACTATGGTTGATATACCATTCTACCTTGTGAATGTGTCACAGGAAGTAGGGGCAGCCTTCATCCCATGGGACACTTGGAAGAAACTGTTAGGACAAATTGGTTGCCAAGGCAGTGACCTCATTCAGTTCCAAAGAAAGAGACACACCTCATTTCCTTGGTGATGGAACTCTCTGAACATGGTATCCAGGAATCCAGGCACACAGAGGCAGCCCCAGTTCCTGTGGACTCACTTGTTTGGATTTACAAGGACAGAGTCAGGCTTTCTTGGTAACTACTGATGTGAGGATGGCCAAATGTCAGGAGAGCTCTGAAGAGGGACCTTTCCTGAGAAAGCAGGTAGTGGCTCACCCCTTTTTCCTGACAACTTCACAGAGTTGGCCAAGAAAACCAGATCTGAGAGAGGACAGGCCATGTTCTGAGAACAGATCGGAAAGTCGGTTTGGAGTGGATTGTTTCTAGTCAGTCGTTTGACCAGGTGAGTGTTTCTATGTCTGTGTATCCCACTATGTCCGTTGTTGTAGACATTAGAAAAGAGAATGCATTAATGGATGTGTCCTGTCTAGTATAAACCTTCCCATAATTCATCCTGCCCAATTTATGAATGGACTGCAGTTTGTCTTATCGAGGGGCAACACCTTCTATCTTCCTAAGTTCCTGTTTTCTTTCTGAATCCTGGCCACTCTCCAGAATAGGCTCATGGTTTTGTGTCCAAGATATGTACCACTCCAAGCTCTGTGACATGGCCATGTACAGGATAGCTGAAGAAAATGGCCAGCATTCCAGAAAACCCAGATATCAGTGTGAACAGGAACGTCTCAGTGGAGAAACCCTGCTTTGGGCCTTTTACTTACCTATTGTTCTGTTGCACTGAATGTCAGGAAGGTCTTTGCCTCAGGCCACCTTTTTTTGAAGCCTGAAGAAAACATTTTTCAAATGGAAATGAATTGGCAATACCTTTGGCTCTTTGCTTAATTGCTTTGGAAAGGGATGTGGCTGAATTAGCCTCTTGGCCTTGTGTGTGGCTGTGACTTACATTCTCAGCACCTGATGGATCTAAAGAATGATCCCAAGTGTGCATCCAAAACCATAATGGCAAAAAGATCAGTCATTGTGGATGAAGTCTCTTGCCTTCCTCTTTTAGGTTCCTTACTTCCATCAAGTGAGAAAATGGATTCTTTGGGTCAAATGAGTTCTTCGAAGCCCTGCAGAGGTGCTTGGGGTTTTGCATGACTCCAAATCACATGAAGAATCTATACCTGAAAATCAGTAGGCCTCAATTTGGATAAACAGAGCAGTATTAATGGGAGGCTTATTTGATCATTCCTGGTTCACAGGAAGGGTGTCCAGGCCGCCCTGACTTTAGGTAAATGAGGGGCAAGCGAGCTTATTTTGGACACTGTCTTGGGCTTCGCCCCTCATGGAAACCCTCAGCCAGACGTTAAGATGAATGACTATATGTAAGAAGATGAGGGCCATGTGGGAGTGTTTTCGTTTTAATTTTTGTCATTTGTGTGGTGGTTGGAAGAAATGAGTGGGTCCACCTGGGCTTGAACTCTGGTGTGATTCCCCTTAGAGAATGAGTTGTGGAACTGACCTCAGCAAAGTATTGCCACTAATTTTGTTGGGATTTTTGAAGGCCACACATGAGAGTCGCCCTTGGAACTGAGATCTAGGCTCAGGGTTGCTTTCCACAGATCACTGGGAATCTCTGGCAGGATATCACATGATTTCAGTCGTAAAAACTTGGCAGCAATAGTTGAGAGTCAAAACACACATGAAACTCACATTGTAGACTTCAAAGGGCCTGGCTTCATGTGAACTTTTGGCCACTCTTTGGGAAGCCTTGCCTGTGAGAGTTCTCCAGAGCTCTCATTGAAATAAGCTTCCTCAACTTTTAATGGTTCCTGAAAGAATTGAAACCCACAGTTCCTCCAACCTCATCCGTGAAAAATGGCTATATTAATACCATGAAATATTTGAAATTACCATGACCAGGTGGCATTGGAGAACCTTTGGATGTCCTGTTGCTGCTCATGAGTATACCAGACAGTTCCTTGGTTGACTGGGTTTCATGAAAATGGAGTAGAACAGAGATGCCAGTAAGTTGGTGCCTGCTGAGTAGTGGGCCTAGAGCAGTGGTGGGCACGTGGGTGATAAAACATCAGTGGTAGGGCCATGAGGATCTACGATTGGATTCCAAATGGCTTGTGACTGACATGGTGCAGCCAGCAAATCCTTATATGTAAATTCATCTTGTTATATGGAGAGTTTTCAGGGTAATGTTCAGAATCAGGTTAATATAGACAAGGGGGCAATGGGGCAAGCTATGTGGGATAGAAGCCTGGTTGGTGCATTCTCCTGTAGACACTGATCCACCACACATGACAGAACTCCCTCCAGCACTGTGTCTCAGTTAAACTCCTTGTATTTTGTGAAGCAAATACCAAACTCCCAGTGCAGCAGCAAAAACACCACAAAAAGTGGAGGATGACCAAATGTCTTCACAGTCCACACGGGGAGACACTTAGTCCCCATTGGCCACACTTTACCTACAAAGAGAGGATTCACCACTGCTGCCTCATGTTCATTAGACAATAAGAATCCATGTCCTCCAGGTCACATAGATGCAGACCCAGCTTTGATGGTCTCACTACAAAGGAAGCCAAATCTCCTGAAAACAACATATACTTCAACTGCCTAACCTCAGAGGCACTTTTTCACAAAGTTTTTAGGCCAGCCGAGCTCCATTTTTGTGGAGTGTTTATCCTGTCCCTTACTTTTGGAAACTCCTCTACCACCTCCAATGTTGTGAACTCCTGATCATGTTCCATTCCAGATATATATTCACTGATTTTCTAACTCTTCTCCTCTAATTGTGTCTTACTTTGGGTGAAGGTAATGTCAAGGCATTGTTCTGCATGAGAGTTGGAGGATATTTTTGCATCACATATTTGCATACACACTGGATTTATTTTCCAATTTTCCTTTTGAAATACTGAATCCCTGACACTATCAAATACCTACTAGACTCAGACTACTCATCCTAATATAATGGAGAAAAATAACCCAAACCAAATAGAAATACAAGCAGTTCAGAGGAGGCATGTTGTATAGTTGGACTTGCCTTGTGCATTATATAAGATAGGAGTTATAAATCTAGTCAAATTTTAACTGAAATTTTCTCCATGTGTTTTTCAAGTTAACAAATTTGTGAATTCTATTTTCCTTTTCTCTCTAGCCTATTCACACATGTATATTCATATGCACATATACAATCCTACCAGGTATCACACGTACATTTTTCTGAGGTGGCTGAGTTGGCAGATACAAATTGTGAGAAGACATCACTCATCCTAAACGCTGTTGGAACTGAAAGTTCAACATATAGGAGAGCTTCCTAGCAGAACAACATTATACGTAAATTCTGGTTCAGTAAAATAAATATTTTGCATCTGTGGATGATATATATTTAATGATGTATTTCGATTGGCATATATATTGCTACTTCTTAATGTCTGTGTTCATTTGTGTGTGTGTGTTTGTATATATATATATATATATATATATATATATATATATATATATATAGACACACTCTTCAGATTTTTCAAAATGTGTCTAATATACACTCTCTAAATTCATTCATGTTCATGTATGTGGATTTTTAATCAAATTTTCACAAGATTATTGTCAGAAAAATTCATCCACCTGAAATACATATTTGTTTCCTAGTACTGATAACTAACTTCAGTGAATGGTGGATACAAATCCTAATTATTCTACAGTAACAGACCCAGTCTAACATCAATGCAAGTAGATTCCTATGGGACATGATTGTAATTTGACGTTCATTTGTATTCAACACTGGTACATTATTATTTCTTCAGTTTTTGCACATCATAGGATATACATTTCATCCACAAGCTCTAAAATTTATAAGAATTTGTTTCATTTTTAATGACTTCCTGCTTCAGAACACATGTGTTGTCAGGGTTTCTTGACTGGTCTTTTCATGAGGCTTTTTTCCTAACACATTATTTTCGATTTCCATAATTACTTTTGAAGCAAAACTCACACACTCTTCATGATAAACCAAAACACTAATATTACCATTAGTTGTATAACTGGTTGGAACAAATGAATTTATATCAATATAAGATTTATTGTATATTTTCAGATATCAATTCAATCCATTATTAAATGTTGGAACCAGTTATATGATTTATTCATAGTATGGTCTATTCATGCTTTATCTCTATATTCATAGACACAGGGTACACCTGTTTGTACCCCCAATACTAATTATACATCTTCAATATATTGCTCCAACAAATAGTGGAATAAATACTCATGTAACCTGATCTACATATACATTTTATCACAGAAATATTCTGGACACAAAATGAAAAGTTTACACTTATGATTGTACCAAAGCCTAAAAGTAAATTGAGCATGGATTACTAAAAACATCCATGTCCATGTTGCCTAATGCTCTCAAATGTCAATCCAATTGGTGATGACATATTTGTTTCTTCCTAAGATTATATATTCAAACTCAACCCTGGTGAAAATGTCTAATCCTATCACTCACTTTATTCTTTGCCTGATTTCGTAATGTTTCTATTGATATCAGCTTTCCTACATACTTTCCCCACTTCATCATAGTGACTGACTCTTCATATGTGCTGACATTTACATTCACTCTCTAACCGAAACCCTATTGCTAAAGAACACTTGGTCCAAATCCTATACTCACTTTTCTTCCTAAACCTACCGACTATCTTCCTAATCCTATCGACTATCCCTTTTTGACTGGATGTTCTCTTCTACATTCAATCATCCAAGGTACAAGGTCCTATGCCATTGTATGTTGAATTATCTGAGACATCTTTGCAGAACATAATTCAAAGCTAAGTATCCCAATCAAGGGTCCAATGACTTCTGGGCTTCATTCATAGCTAGATTTCTGTTTTCATACTTATATTTTACCTCTATATTATTAGAAATATCACAGATTCCAATACCACTATTCATCCAGCAGAATGACGCCTAAACCTATTCGATCATGTTATTAACCATAACCATACACTGTTCCCTCAATCTAACTTTACAGAATAGAAGACACAGAGTTGGCATTACAATACAGGAATGTAGGGAATCTTCCACCTGCTGAGAAACTCAAAGGTCCATGCAGAAATGATCATTGGAGAAGATGTAGGAGGCTATGAATGACTTGAGAAAGCAAAAGTCAATTTCCATGGCAAACAACATAGTCAGCATGAAGGGTTGTGTCTGAATCAGCCCCTCTCTACTTAATGTAGAGAAGATGGATCAAACCAGGCCTGTGTGCAGAGCTGTTCCCGGTTGCCTATGGTTGATATACCATTCTAACTTGTGAAAGTGTCACAGGAAGTAGGGGCAGCCTCCATCTCATGGGACCCTTGGAAGCAACTGTTAGGACAAAGTGGTTCCAAAGCTGTGACCTCATTCAGTTCCTGAAGGAAGTGACCTCACCTCACTTCCTTTGTGATGGAGCTCTCTGTTCTTGGGATCCAGGAATTCAGGCACAAAAGACAGTCCCAGTTCCAGTCCCAGTGGTCTCACTTGTTTGGATTTACCAAGGACAGAGTCAGTCTTTCTTGGTACTTACTGATGTGAGGATGGCCAAATGGCAAGAAATCTCTGAAGAGGGGCCTTTCCTGAGAAAGCAGGTAGTGGCTCACAGCTGGCTTCTGACAATTTCATAGAGTTGGCCAAGGAGTCCAAATCTGAGACAGGAGAGGCCATTTCGGGGAAACATAGTATGGCCCATATGTCAGAGGACACTCCAGATAGTCACAGACCTACTTGGCGGAAGGAGGTGCCTTTGTGGGTGTGTGTGTGGGTTTGTGGTTTTGTCTCATGTTCTGAGAATAGGCAGGGATGGTGATTTGTTTGGTTTGGAGTGAACTGTTTCTAGTAAGTCGTTTGGAATGGCGAGTGTTTCTATGTCTGTGTATCCCACTGTTATCCGTGATTGCAGACATTAGAAAAGATATTGGATCAATGGATGTGTCCTGTCTAGTAGAAAGCTTCCCAGAAATCATCGTGCACAATTTATGAATGGACTGCTGCTTGCCTTATCAATGGGCTACACCTGCTATCTTCCTAAGTTCCACTTTTCTTCCGGAATTCTGGCCACTCTCCAGAATAGGCTCATGATTTTTTATGCAAGATATATACCACCTCCAAGCTCTGTATCATGGCCATGTACTGGATAGCTGAAGGGAATGGCGAGCATCGCAGAAAACTCAGAAATCACAGTGACCATTAAAGTCTCAGTGAAGAAACCCTGTTTTGGGCCTTTTGGTTACCTATTGTTCTGTTGCCATGAATGTCAGGAAGGTCTTTGCCTTAGGCCACCCCTTTGTGAAGCCTGAAGAATACAGTTTTCAAATGGAAATGAATGGGCATCACCTGTGGCTCTTTGCTTAATTGTTTTAAAGAGGATGTGTCTCATTCAGAGTCTTGGCACTGTGTGAAGCTGTTGCTTAGTTTCTCATCACCTGATGGATCTAAAGAAAAAATTCATGTGTACATCCAAAACAAAAGTGGAAAAAAGAGCCTTCATTGTGGATGAAGTCTCTCGCCTTCCCCTGTAAGGTTCCTGACCTCCATCAAGTGAGAATAGGGATCCTTTGGGTCAAATGAGTTGCTCAAAGCCCTGCAGATTGTATCCCATAAGTGCTTGGGTTTTCTCATGAGTCCTATTTACATAAAGAATCTAAAACCCACAGTCAGTAGTCCTCAAATTGGAGAAGCGGAGCAGTATTAATGGCAGGCCTATTTGATCACTCCTGGTTCACAGGAAGGGTGTACTGGCCACCCTGACATTAGTCAAAATGAGGGGCAAGGGAGATTATTTTTGACACTGTCTTGGGTGGAGCCCCTTTTGGAAACCTCCAGACAGAAGTTATGATGAGTGTCTATATGAAAGAATATGAGGGTCATGTTGTGAGTCGTTTGGTTTTAATTGTGGTCATTTGTGTGGCAGTTGGAAGTAATGACTGGGTTCACCTGGGCTTGAATGCTAGTGTGATTTCCCTTAGAGACTGAGTTGTGGTACTGACCTCAGAGAAGTATTGCCATGAATTTTGTTGGGATTTTAGGAGGCCACACATGAGGTTCGGCCTTGGAAACTGATATCTAGGCCCAGGGTGGCTGTGCACAGAGCACTGGGAATTTCAGCCAGGGTGTCACATGATTTTATTCTGAAAGACTGGGCAGCCATAGTTGAGAGTCAAAACATACATGGACCTCACATTGTAGACCTCAATGCGCCTAGCTTCATGTGACCATTGGCCACTCCTTGGGAAGCCTTGCTTCTGAGAGTTCTCCAGAGCTTTCATTGAAATGAGTATCCTCACCATTTAATGGTTGCTGAATGAAGTGAAACCCACAGTGCCTTCATCTTCATCCTTGAAAAATGGCTAGATAAATACCATGAAATTTTTGAAATTTTCATGATCAGGTGGCACTGGAGAAACTTTGAATATCCTGTTGCTGACTATGAGTATACCAGACAGTGCCTGATGGACTGGGTTTCAAGAAAATGGTGTAGAACAGAGATGCCAGTAATTTGGAGACTGCTGAGTAGTGGGCATATAGCTGTGGTCGGCAGGTGTTTGATTCATCATTTGTGGTGGGGCCATGTGGATGTTCCATTGGCTTCCAAATTGCTTGTGACTGACATGGTGCAACGAGCAGACCCTTATATGTAAAGGTGTCTTGTTATTTGGAGAGGTTTCAGGGCAATGTTCAGAATCAGGTTGCTATGGTCAAGAGGCATGCTACGTGGGATAGAACCTTGGTTGGTGCATTCTCCTGCAGACCCTGACACATCACACATGAGAAACTCCCTCAAATACTTTGTTCCAGTTGAACTCCTTGTATTTCGTGAAGCAAATACCAAACTTCCAGTGCAGCAGCAAGAAACCCCACGAAATGTGGAGGATGACCAAATGGCTTCACACTCCACACGGGGAGACACTTAGCCCCCAGTGACCATAGTTAACCCACGAAGATTGAATTCAGCACTGCTTTCTCATGTTCATTGGAACATAAGAAATTATGTCCTCCAGGTAACATAGATGCAGACCCAGCTTTGATGGTCTCATTACAAAAAAATCAAAAGCTCCTGACAACAACATATATTTCAAGTGCCCAACCTCAGAGGCAGTTTCTGAAGAAGTCTTTAGGCCAGCAGAACTCCATGTTTGTGGAGTGTTTACCCTGTCCCTTACTTTAGGAAACTACTCTACCACCTCCAAGGTTATGAACTTGTGTTCCAAGATTTTCTAACTATTCTCCTCTAATGATGTATTACTTGGGGCGAGAGTAATGTCAAGGCATTGTTCTGGATGAGAGTGAAATAGTTCTCCATGTGTTTATTTTTTTTTTCAATTATTTTATTTCATATTATTTTATTTTATTTTTTTAATTGGTTGTTCAAAACATTACAAATCTCGTGACATATCATATTTCATACATTAGATTCAAGTGGGTAATGAACTCACATTTTTTTCCCAAATATGGATTGCAGAATCACATCGGTAACACATCCACATTTTTATAATGCCCTATTAGTAACTGTTGTATTCTGCTACCTTTTCTATTCTCTACTATCCCCCCTTTCCCTCCCATCTTCTCTCTCTACCCCATCTACTGTAATTAATTTACCTCCTTGTTTATTTTCCCATTCCCCTCACAACCTCTTATATGTAATTTTGTGTAACAATGAGGGTCTCCCTCCATTACCATGCAATTAACTTTATCTCTCTCTTTCCGCCCCTCACCTCATGTCTCTGTTTAATGTTAATCTTTTCTTCCTGCTCCTCCTCCCTGCTCTGTTGTTAGTTGCTCTCATTATATCAAAGAAGATATTTGGTATTTGTTTTTTAGGGTTTGGCTAGCTTCACTAAGCAAATCTGCTCTGGTGCCATCCATTTCCCTGCAAATTCAATGATTTTGTCATTTTTTAATGCTGCGTAATACTCAATGGTGTATAAATGCCACATTTTTTTTTAATCCATTCGTCTACTGAAGGGCATCTGGGTTGGTTCCACAGTCTAGCAATTGTGAATTATGCTGCTATGAACATCGATGTGGTAGTATCCCTGTAATATGCTCTTTAAAGATCTTCAGGGAATAGTCCGAGAAGGGCAATAGCTGGGTCAAATGGTGGTATCATTCCCAGCTTTCCCAGGAATCTCCTTACTGCTTTCCAAATTGGCCGAAACAGTTTGCAGTCCCACCAGCAATGTACAAGAGTACGCTTTTCCCCACATCCTCGCCAGCACTTGTTCTTTGACTTCATAATGGCTGCCAATCTTACTGGAGTAGGATGGTATCTTGGGGTGGTTTTAATTTGCATTTCTCTGACTGCTAGAGATGGTGAGCATTTTTTCATGAACTTACTGATTGATTGTATGTCCTCCTCTGAGAAATGTCTGTTCAGGTCCTTGGCCCATTTTTTGATTGGGTTATTTGTCATCTTATTGTCTAATTTTTTTGAGTTCTTGGTATATTCTGGATATTACGGCTCTATGTGTAGTGTGAGGAGTAAAAATTTGTTCCCATGATTTAGGCTCCCTATTTACCTCTCTTATTTTTTATCCTGCTGAGAAAAAACTTTTCAGATTAAGTAAGTCCCATTTGATGATTCTTGTTATTAACTCTTGTGCTACGGGTGTCCTGTTAAGGAATTTGGAGCCCGACCCCACATTATGTAGATCGGAGCCAACTTTTTCTTCTATCAGATGCAGACTCTCTGATTTGATATCTAGCTCCTTGATTCACTTTGAGTTAACTTTTGTGCATGGGAGGGGATTCAGTTTCAATTTGTTGCATATGGATTTCCAGTTTTCCCAACACCATTTGTTGAAGATGCTATCTGTCCTCCATTGCATGCTTTTAGCTCCTTTATCAAATATAACATAGTTGTACCTTTGTGGATTAGTCTCTGTGTCCTCTATTCTGTACCACTGGTCCACCCGCCTGTTTTGGTACCAGTGCCATGCTGTTTTGTTACTACTGCTCTGTAGTATAGTTTGAGGTCTGGTATCGCTATACCACCAGATTCACACTTCCTGCTTAGTATTGCTTTTGCTATTCTGGGTCTTATATTTTTCCATATGAATTCCATGATTGCTTTATCTATCTGTACAAGAAATGCCCTTGGGATTTTTGACTGGCATTGCATTAAACTTATAGAAAACTTTTGGTAATATCGCCATTTTGATGATGTTTGTTCTGCCTATCCATGAACAGGGAATATTTTTCCATTTTTTAAGATCTTCTTCTACTTCTCTTTTAACGGTTCTGTAGTTTTCATTGTATACGTCTTTCACCTCTTTTGTTAGGTTGATTTTCAAGTATTTTATTTTATTTTTTTTTTAAGGATATTGTGAATGGAGTGTTTTTCTTCATTTCCGTTTCAGAAGTTTTGTCGCTGATATAGAGAAATGCCATTGATTTATGCGTTTTGATTCTATATCCTGCTACTTTCCTGAATTCATTTATTAGTTTTAGTAGTTTTTTTGTAGACCCTTTTGGGTCTTCTATGTATAGAATCATGTCACCAGCAAATAGTGATAATTTAAGTTCTTTCTTTCCTATTTTTTGACTTTGATTTCTTTCGTCTGTCTAATTGCTCTGGCCAGTGTTTTGAGAACTATATTGAATAGAAGTGGTGATAGAGGGCATCCCTGTCTTGTTCCAGATTTTAGAGGGAATGCCTTCAATTTTTCTCCATTCAGAATGATGCTAGCCTGAGGCTTAGCATAGATAGCTTTTACAATGTCGATGTAAGTTCCTGTTATCCCTAGTTTTTCTATTGTTTTGAACATAAAGGGATGCTGTACTTTGTCGAATGCTTTTTCTGTGTCTATCGAGATGATCATATGGTTCTTATCTTTAAGTCTATTGATGTGATGAATAACATTTATTGATTTCCGTATATTGAACCATCCTTGCATCCCAGGGATGAATCCTACTTGATCCTGGTGCACAATTTTTTTGATGTTCCTTTATATTCGATTTGCCAGAATTTTATTGAGGGTTTTTGCATCTAGGTTCATCATATATATTGGTCTGTAGTTCTCTTTCTTTTAGGTGTCTTTTTCTGGTTTTGGAATCAGGGTGATGTTGGCCTCATAGAATGAATTTGGCAGAGCTCCCTCTTTTTCTATTTCCTGAAATCAGTTGAAAAGTATTGGTATTAATTCTTCTTTAAAGGTTTTCTAAAACTCCGCTGTATAGCCAACCGGTCTTGGGCTTTTCTTGGTTGGTAGTCTTTTGATTGCTTCTTCTATTTCATCCATTGATATTGGTTGGTTTAAATTGTGTGTATCCTCCTGATTCAGTCTGTGCAAATCATATGACTTAAGAAATTTATCGATGTATTCACTATTTTCTATTTTATTGGAATAATGGTTTTCAAAATAATTTCTAATTGTCTTCTGTATTTCTGTAGCATCTGTTGTGATATTGCCTTTTTCATCCCATATGTTAGTAATTTGAGTTCTCTCTCTTCATCTCTTCTTTAGCATGGCTAAGGGTCTGTTGATCTTATTTGTTTTTTCGAAGAACCAACTTTTAGTTTTGTTAATTTTTTCAATAGTTTCTTTTGTTTCAATTTTTTTTTATTTCCACTCTGATTTTAATTATTTCTTTCCTTCTGCTACATTTGCTGTTGTTTTGCTCTTCCTTTTCTAGGGCTTTGAGATGAAGTGTGAGCTCATTTATTTGTTGGTTTTTCCTTTTTTTCAGGAATGACCTCCAGGTGATGAATTTTTTTCTTAAAACTGCTTTCATTGTGTCCCATAGATTCTGATATGTTTTCTCTGTGTTTTCATTTATCTCTAAGATTTTTTGATTTCCTCCTTTATGTCTTCTGTAACCCATTGATCATTCACTAACATATTGTTCATTTTCCATGTGATGTAGGATTTTTCCTTCTTTCTTTTATCATTGATTTCCAGTTTCATTCCATAATGATAGATAAAATGCATGGTATTATCTCCACACTTTATATTTACTGAGGGTTGCCCTATGGCATAATATATGGTCTATTTTTGAGAAGGATCCATGTGCTGCTGGAAAAAAAGTATATCCATTCGATGATGGTTGATATATTCTATATATGTCAGTTACATCTAGGTTATTGATTGTGATATTGACTTCTATAATTCCTTTATTTCACTTTTGTTTGGAGTATCTGCCTAATGGTGAGAGATGTGTGTTGAAGTCACCCATAATTATTGTGTTGTGGTCTATTTGATTCTTGAACTTGAAGAGAATTTGTTTTATGAACATCGCAGCACAATTATTTGGTGCGTAAATATTGATAATTGTTATGTCTTATTGGTGAATGGTTCCTTTTAACAGTATATAATGTCCTTCCTTATCCCTTTTGATTAACTTAGTCTTGAAGTCAATTTTATTCGATATGAGGATGTCCACCCCTGCTTGCTTATGAGGACTGTGTGCATGGTGTATTTTTTCCCAACCTTTTACCTTCAGCCTGTGTATGTCTTTTCATTTCAGATGTGTCTCCTGGAGGCAACATATTGTTGGATTTGTTTATTTAATCCAAATTACCAGCCTATGTCGCTTTATTGGAGAGTTTAAGCCATTAACGTTTACAGTTACTTTTGATGTATGGTTTGTACTGCCAGCCATGTTTGATTATTTATCTTTTTTTTTTAATTTAGTTTGTTTCTCCATGATTAGATTTCACCCCACCCTCTGTCATTACCAAGGTACTTCCCACTGATGGTTTTGGTTGTTGTTTTTTATTTCTCCCTCGTGTAGTGTTTTTTTCAAGACGCTTTGCAATGCTGGTTTTCTGGCTGCAAATTCTTTTAGCTTTTGTTTATCATGAAAGATTTTTATTTCGTTGTCATACCTGAAGGTTAATTTTGCTGGATACGGAATTTTTGGTTGGCATCCATTGTCTTTCAGTGTTTGAAATACGTTTTTCCAGGATCTTCTCGCTTTCAACGTCTGTGATGAAATATCCGTTTTTAACCTTATTGGTTTACCTCTGAATGTAATCTACCTGCATTCTCTTGTAGCTTTTATTATTTTCTCTTTGTTCTGTATATTGGATATCTTCATAACAATGTGTCTTGGCATTGGTCTACTGTGATTTTGTGTGCTCGGTGTCCTGTGTGCATCTACAATTTGTATATCCGTTTCCTTTTTTATTTCTGGAAAGTTTTCTGTAATTTTTCATTCAGCAGGCTTCTCATTCCATTGGTTTGAATCTCTGTACCTTCCTCTATCCCGATGACTCGTGTTTTTTTTTTTTTTATGTTATCCCATATCTCTTGAATGTTTTTCTCGTGATTTTTTACCAACCTTTCTGAGTTGGCTGGACTCGTTTCAAGATGATATATTTTGTCTTCATTATCTGACGTTCTGGCTTCTACTTGCTCCACTCTCTTAGTGATACTCTCAATTGAATTCTTAATTTGGTTTATCGTTTCCTTCATTTCTAGAATTATTGTTTGATTTTTTTTCTAATCTCTATCTCCTGATAAAGATGCATAACTTCTTCTTTTATCTGTTTTTGTAATTCATTTTCAATGTGTTCTTTGACAGTTTGGATTTTCTGTCTCGTATCCTCTTTAAGGATCCATTCCATCTGTCTAATGTATTCCTTGAGTTCTTCATATGACCATTTTTCTGATGACTCTACGTCCTCCTGAATATTTAGAGTGTCCTTCATTGTTTGTACTCCTTTTCTTTCTTGCTTGTTTATGCTGCTCAAGTTACTTCTTGTTCTGTTTGACTGCTTAGTTACTGTTTACTCTTATAAATTTATTTGATGCTTGGGAGGAAAGATTTTAGAAAGGAAGGGAAGAAGTCACTAAAGAGAATGAGAGTAGGCAGGTAGAATTCAAAGAAGGGGCAATAAGAAAATTGAAAAGAAATGAAAAGACAATAGAAAAAATAGAAAATAAAGAAAGAAAATGAAATTTTTTAAGAAAATGATAATGATAAGATAAAATTAGAATTAAAATTTAAAAAAATAACAAAATCAAATAAAAATTAGAAAAATTAAAAACATTTAAAAAAAGTTAAAGTACAACCAGAAAAAATGAAAATAGAAGAAAAAGAAAAACAAAACAAAACAAAACAAAAAAAAAACCCAAATTAAAATCATAATAATAATAATAAAAGAAGTCATAGATTTCAATAAACTTCTTTTCCAGTAGGTGGAGCTGTGCCCACTGGGACAAGCTTCTCCTCTCAATAGGTGGGAACCAATCACTGTGCAGCAGCTCTTCCTCCCAGACTGGGTGGGTGTCCAATCCTGAGTGCCTAGGGCCTTCTCTTGTGTTTCCTCAAGTCAGGCCCCGCTCACCTGTGACACTCACCACAATACTGGCTACATGCCATGTCTGCTGCTCCTGGGAGCCCTGTTTTCATGAAAGCCTGGGCACACTTTCCCTGTTTGTCTCCCTCAGACCCTAAGTTTGTAGAGCTTGGGCCTGAGAACCCCCAGCAAATTTGCTTGCCCTCCAGAAGCCATGCCCCCGAAGCTGGAGCAAGAGACCTCAGTTGTCAGCACTGGTGGGAGCGGTAGCCTGGAGGTCTGTGCCGCGAGTCCCATGCCACTCCTAATTCCCTCGGTCTGGCTATTGCGCTCAAGGGAGAGCTGGGAGGGGCCCTTAAGATTTCCCCACAAGTTCCAAATTTATAGGAATCTGTTTCACTTTCAATCACTTCCTGCTTCAGGACACATGTATTCTTCCATGTTTATTGACTGGTCTTTTCATGAGACTTCTTTCCAAACACATTATTTTCAATTTCGATAATCACTTTTGAAGGAAAACTCACATAAACTTCATGATAAATTATAACTCTGATATTACCATTAGACGTATAACTGGTTGGAATTAATGATTGTATACCAATATAGGATTTCTTACATATTTTCAGATAAAAATTCAATCCATTATTTAAAGTGGAACGAGTTATATTATTTATGCACTGTATGGTCTATTCATGCATTATCTCTATATTCATAGATGCAGTGTACACTACTTTGTACCCCCAATACTAATTTATACGTCTTCATAATATTGCTCCCTGAAATGGTGGAAGAAATACTCATGTCACCTGATCTACTAATACATTTAATCACAGAAATATTCGAAACACAAAATGCAAAGGTCACACTTACGTTTGTACCAAAGCCTAAATGGAAAGTAAACATGGATTACTAAAAAAATCTATGTCCAGGTTGCCTAATGCTCTCAAATTTCAATTCTATTTGTGACTAGATATTTGTTTCTTCTTAAGTTTATATATTCAAACTCAACCCAACTGAAAATGTCTAATCTTATCCCTCACTTTATACATTGCCTGATTTCATACTGGCTCTATTGCTATCTGTTTCCTACATATTTTTCCCAGTTCATCATTGTGACTGACTCTTCACATGTTCTGACATTTACATTCACACTCTAATCGATAACCTATTGCTAATAAACTTTTGTTCCAAATCCTATACTCACTCTTCTTTGTAAACCTACCAACGATCTTCCTAATCCTACCGACTATCCTTTTTTGACTGGATGTTCTTTTCTACATTCAATCATGCAAGATACAAGGTCTTATGCCATCATATATTGATTTATCTGATACCACTGTGCAGAATGTAATTTAATGCTAAGTTTCACATTCAAGGGTCCAATGCCTTTCTGGCCTTCAAATGTTACCTAGATTTCTGGTTTCATACTTATATTTCACATATATATTCTTATAAACATTGCAGTTTCAAATACCATTATTTATTCTGCAGAATGATTACTAAACCAAATCCAACATGTTATTGACCCTAAACATGCACTGTTCCCTCAATCTAACTTTACAGAAGAGCAGGGACAGATTTGGTCTTACATTACAGAAATGTAGGGGAACTTCCACCTGCTGAGAACCTCAAGGGTCCATGCAGACATGAACCCTGGAAAAGAGGTAGGCAGCTTGATGTCCTGAGAGAGCAAAAGTCATCTTCCATGGCAAACAACCTGGTCAGGATGAAGGGGTGTGTCTGAATCAGCAACTTTCTTCTTAATGTAGAGAAGATGGACCAAACCAGGCCTGTGTGGAGACCTGTTCCCGTGTGCCTATGGTTGATATACCATTCTATTTTTTGAAAGTGTCACAGGAAGTAGGGGCAGCCTCCATCTCATGGGACCCTTGGAAGCAACTGTTAGGACAAAGTCTTTTCCACGGCATTGACCTCATTCAGTTCCTGAAGGAAGTGACCTACCTCACTTCTTTGGTGATGGAACTCTCTGAACTTCAGATCCAGGAAGCCAGGCACCCAGAGCCAGTCCCAGTCCCAGTCCCAGTGGGCTCACTTGTTTAGTTTTACCAATGACAAATTCTGTCTTTCTAGGTACCTACTGATGTGAGGATGGCTAAATGCCAAGAGACCTCTGAAGATGGCCTTTCCTGAGTAAGTAGGTAGTGGCTCACCGCTGTCTCCTAACAAGTTTACAGAGTTGTCCAAGGAGACCAGATCTGAGACAGGATAGGCCATTTCATTGGAACATAGTATGGCCCACCAGTCAGAGGACACTCTGTATATTCACAGACTTACTTGGGGGAAGGAGGTGCCTTTGTGTTTGTGGGTGTGAGTTTGTGGTTTTGTCTCATTTTCTGAGAATAGATAGGAAAGTTGGTATGTCTGGTTTGCAGTGGACTGTTTCTAGATAGTTGTTTGACAAGGCGAGTGTTTCTATGTCTGTGTATCCCACTGTGTCCGTGGTTGTAGACATTAGAAAAGAGAATGCATCAATGTATGTGTCCTGTTTAGTAGAAAGCTTCCCAGCATTCATCATGCCCAATTTATGACTGAAATGCAGGTTGCCTTTTCGATGGGCAACACCTACTATCTTCCTAAGTTCCAGATTTCTTCCTGAATTCTGGCCAATCTGCAGAATAGTCTCATGGTTTTGTGTCCAAGATAGGTACCACCCCAAGCTCTGTCATATGGCCATGTACTGAATAGCTGAAGGTAATGGGGAGCATCTTAGAAAACTCAGATATCAGTGTGACCATGTAAGTCTCAGTGGAGAAACCATGCTTTGTGCCTTTTGCTTACCTATTTTTCTGTTTCACTGAATGACACGAAGGTCTTTGCCTCAGGACACCCCTTTGTGAAGCATGAAGAAAACAGTTTTCATATGGAAATTAATGGGCATCACCTGTGGCTCTTTGCTTAATTGCTTTGGAAGGGATGTGTCTGAATTAGCCTCTTGGCCCTGTGTGAGGCTGTGGCTTAGATTCTCAGCACTTGATGGAACTAAAGAAAGATCCCATGTGTGCATCCAAAACCAAAATGGCAAAATTCAGTCATTGTGGATGATGTCTCTCTCCTTCCTCTATTAGGTTGCAGACATCCATCAAGTGAGTATGGGGATCCTTTGTGTCAAATGAGTTCTTCAAAGCCATGCAGAGGTGCTTGGGTTTTCTCATGATTCCAATTCACGTAAAGAATCAAAACCTTACAGTCAGCAGGGCTCAAATTGAAGAAGCAGAGCAGTAGTAATGGCAGGCCTATTTGATCACTCCTGGTTCACAGGAATGGTGTTCAGGCCACCCTGACTTTAGGCAAATGAGGGCCAAGAGAGCTTATTTTGGACACTCTCATGGGCTGCACCCCTCATGGAAATCTCAAGCCAGAGGTTTTAATGAGTGTCTATGTGGAAGAAGATGAGAGCCATGTGGGAATGTTTTGGTTTTAATTTTGGTCATTTGAGTGGCATTTGGAAGAAATGACTGTGTCCACCTGGACTTGAACTCTGGTGTGATGCACCTTAGAGACTGAGTTCTGGAACTGACCTCAGAGAACTATCACCATGAATTCTGTTGGGATTTTAGGAGGCCACGCATGAGAGTCGCCCTTGGAAACTGAGATCTCAGCCTGGGGTGGATTTTCACTGAGCACTTTCAATCTCAGCCAGGACATCACATGATTTTATTCTGAAAAACTTGGAACCCATAGTTGAGAGTCAAAACACACATGGACCTCACATTGTAGACCTCAATGGTCCTGGCTTCATGTGACCTTTTGGCCACTCTTTGGGATGCCTTGTCTGTGATTGTTCTCCAGAGCTTATATTGAAATGAGCTTCCTCAACATTTTATGGTTCCTGAATGAATTGAAACCCACAGTGCAAACAACTTCTTCCTTGAATAATGGCTAGATAAATACCATGAAATTTTTGAAATTTCCATGACCAGATATCACTGGAAAACCTTTGGATGTCCTATTGCTGATCATGAGTATACCAGACAGTGCCTTGGTTGACTGGGTTTCATGAAAATGGTGTAGAACACAGTTGCTAGTTAGTTGGCACCTGCTAATAAGTGGGCCGAGAGCAGTGGTGGGCAGGTGTGTGATAAAACATTTGTGGTGGGGCCACGTGGATATGCCATTGGCTTCCAAATGGCTTGTGACTGATATGGTTACAGCCAACAGACCCAATATGTAAAGGCATCTTGTTATATGGAGAGGTTTCTGGGAAATGTTCAGAATCAGGTTGCTATGGTCAAGGGGGCAAGCTATGTGGGTTAGAAGCCTGGTTATTGCATTCTCCTGGAAACCCTCACCCACCACAATTGACAGAACTCCCTCCAGCAATGTGTCCCAGTTGAACTCCTTTATTTCGTGAAGCAAATACCAAACTCCCAGTGCAGCAGCAAGAAACACCACAAAAAGTGGAGGATGACCAAATATCGTTCCAGTTAACATAGGGAGACACTTAGCCCCAGTGGCCACAATTTAGCTACAAAGAGAGAATTCAGCACTGCTGCCACATGTTTATCGGAAAATAAGAAACCATAACTTACAGGTCACATATATGCAGAACCAGCTTTGATGGTCTCTCTACAAAGGAACTAAATCTCCTGACAACAACATATATTTCAAGTGCCCAACCTCAGAGGCAGTTTCTCAAGAATTCTTTAGGCCAGCCGAGCTCGATGTTTGCGGAGTGTTTACCTCTTGCCTTACTTTTTTGAACTCTGCTACCACCTCCAAGGTTGTGAACTCCTGAGCATATTCCATTCCAGATATGTATTCACAGATTTACTATCTCTTCTCCTCTAATTGTGTCTTACTTTGGTAAGAGGTAATGTCAAGGCATTGCTCTGGATGAAAGTGGGAATTTTTTTGTAGCACATATTTGCATACACATTGGATTCATTTTTCAATTTTTTCTTTAAAATACTGAATCTCTGACCCTAACCCATACTCAACTACACTCTGACTACTAATCCTAATAAGATGGAGAAAAATAACCCAAACAGAATAGAAATACAAGCATTTCAGAGGAGGCATGGTGTATAGTTGAACTTGCCTTTTGCATTTTATAGGGTAGGTGTTATAAATCTAGTCAATTTTTAATTGAAATACTTCTCCATGGGTTTTTAAAGTTAACAAATATGTGAATTTTTGTCTCCCTTTCTCAGTAGCCTATTCAGCACATGTATTTTTATATGCACATATAGAATTCTGCCTGGTACCACACGTACACTCTTGTGAGGAGGCTGACTTGGCAGATACAAATTGTGAGAAGAGATCACTCCTCCTAAACGCTGTTGGAACTGAAATTTCAAACTGTGGGTGAGCTTCCTAGTTGAACAACATTATACATAAATCCATATTCAGTAAAATGAATTTTTTTGGATGTGTGGATGATATATATTTCATGGTGAATTTCGATTGGCATATGTATTGCTAATTTTCAATGTCTGTGTGTGTGTGTGTGTGTGTGTGTATGTGTATATATATAAATATATATATATATATATATATATATATATATATATATATATATATATATATATATTACACACTCTAAATTTTTTTAAAATATAAAATATATGTGTCTTATTATACACTCCCTAAATTCATTCATATTCATGTATGTGTATTTATAGTTAACATTTCACAAGATTATTCACGGAAATATTCATCCACCTGAAATACATTTTTTTTTCCTAGTACTGAAAACTAACTTCAGTGAATGGTGCATACAAATTCTAATATTTCTACAATAATTGATCCAGTTTCTCATTAATGAAAGTAGATTCCTGTGGGACATGATGTGTATTTTGAAGTTCATTCTTATTCACCACTGGTACGTTACAATTTCTTCAGTTTATGCACATTATAGGATATATATTTCATCCATACTTTAGCAAAATTATAGGCATTTGTTTCACTTTCAATCATTTTCTGCTTCAGAACACATGGATTCCTCCATGTTTCTTGACTGGTTTTTTCATGAGACTTCATTCCAAACATATTATTTTCGATTTCCATAATCATATTTGAAGCAAAACTCACACACCCTTCATGATAACCTATAACCCTAATATTACTATTAGATGTATAACTGGTTATAATGAATGATTGTATATCAATATAAGATTTCTTATATATTTTAAGATATCAAATCAATCCATTATTTAAAGTGGAACCTGTTATATATTTTATTCACACTATTGTCTATTCATGCATTGTCTCTATATTCATAGACACAGGATACACCTATTTGTACCCCCATACTAATTTATACATCTTCAAAATATTGCTACCAGAAATGGTGGAAGAAATATTCATGTCAACTGATACAAATTTACATTTAATCACATTAATAATCTGGACACATAGAGCAAATGTCACACTTATGATTGTACCAAAGCCTAAATGAAAATTGAGCAAGGATTACTAAAAACATCCATGTCAATGTTGCCTAATGCTCTCAAAAGTCAATCCTATTTGTGACAACATATTTGTTTCTTCCTCAGATTATATATTCAAACTCAACCCTGTTGAAAATATCTAATCCTATCTCTCACTTTATACTTTTCCTGATTTCATAATGTCTCTATTTATATCAACTTTCCTACATATTTCCCCAGTTCATCATTGTGACTGAATCTTCAATTGTGCTTACATTTACATTCACACCCTAATCGAAACCCTATTGCTAAGGAACTTTTGTTCAAAATCCTATACTCACTCTTCTTCCTAAACCTACTGACTATCTTTCTAATCCTACCCATTATCACTTTTTGACTGGATGTTCTCTTATACATTCAATAATTCAAGGTACAGGGTCTTAAGCCATTGTATATTGATCTATCTCAGACATCTGTGCAGAACATAATTCAACGCTAAGTATCACAATCAAGGGCCCAATCCCATTCTGGGCTTCAAATCTTACTTAGATTTCTGTTTTCATACATATATTTCAAATGTATATAATTATAAATGTCGCAGGTTCCCAATACGATTATTCATCCAGCAGAATGATTCCTAATCCAAATCGAACATATTATTAATCCTAACCATACACTGTTCCCTCAATCTAACTTTACAGAAGAGCAGGAACAGAGTTGGTCTTACAATACAGGAATATAGGGGATCTTCCACCTGGTGAGAACCTCAAGGTCCATGCAGAAATGATCCCTGGAGAAGATATAGGCAGCTATGAAGGACCTGAGAGAGCAGAAGTCATCTTCCATGGCAAACAACCAGGTCAGGATGAAGGGTTGTTTATGAATCAGCCTCTCTCTTCTTAATGTAGAGAAGATGGACCAAACCAGATTGGTATGGAGAGCTGTTCCCGGGTGCCTATGGTTGACATACCATTCTAACTTGTGAAAGTGTCACAGGAAGTAGGGGCAGCCTCCATCTCGTGGTAGCCTTGGAAGAAACCGTTAAATCAAAGTGGTTACCAAGGCAGTGATCTGATTCAGTTCCTAAAGAAAATGACCTCACCTCACTTCTTTGTTAATGGAACTTTCTGAACTTGGTATTCCAGAAGCCAGGCACCCAGAGGCAGTCCCAGTCCCAGTGGTCTCACTTGTTTGGATTTACCAAGGACAGAGTCAGTCATTCTTGGTACCTACAGATGTGAGGATGCCCAAAAGCCAGGAAAGCTCTGAAGAGGGGCTTTTCCTGAGAAAACAGGTAGTTGCTCACTGCTGGCTCCTGACAACTTCACAGAGATGGCCAAAGAGAGCAGATCTGAGACAGAACAGGCCATTTCATTGGAACATAGTATGGCCCACCAGTCAGAGGACACTCCGGATAGTCACAGACCTACTTGGGTGAAGGAGGTGTCTTTATGGGTGTGGGTGTGGGTTTGTGGTTGTGTCTCATATTCTGAGAATAGGTAGGAATGGCGGTTTGTTTGGTTTGGAGGGAACTGTTTCTAGTAAGTCATTTGACAAGGTGAGTGTTTCTATGTCTGTGAATACCACTTTGTCCCTGGTTGTAGACATTAGAAAAGAAAATGCATCAATGGGTGAGTCCTGTCTAGTAGAAAGCTTCCCAGCTTTCATCCTGCCCAATTTATGAATGGACTGTGGCTTGACTTATGGATGGGAAACACCTGCTAACTTCTTAAGTTCCTGTTTTCTTCCTGAATTGTGTGCACTCTCCAGAATAGGCTCATGGTTTTTTGTCCAAGATATGTACCACCTCCAATCTCTGTGACATGGCCATGTACTGCATAGCTGAAGGGAACGGCGAGCATCTCAGAAAACTCAGATATCACTGTGACCAGGAATGTCTCAGTGGAGAAACCCTGCTTTGGTCCTTTTGCTTACCTCTTCTTCTGTTGCCCTGAATGTCAGGAAGGACTTTGCCTCAGGCCACCCCTTTGGGAAGCCTGAAGAAAACAGTTTTCAATTGGAAATGTATGGGCATCACCTGTGGCTCTTTGCTTAATTGCTTTGGAAAGGGATGTGTCTGAATTGGCCTCTTGGCCCTGTGTGAAGCTGTGGCTTAGATTATCAGCACCTGATGGATCTAAGGAAAGATCCCATTTGTGCATCCAAAACCAAAATGGCCAAAAGAGCAGTCATTGTGGATGAAGTCTTTTGCCTTCATCTGTAAGGTTCCTGACCTCCACCTTTGAGAATAGAGATCCTTTGGGTCAAATGAGTTCTTCACACCCCTGCAGAGGCTACACCATAGATGCTTGGGTTTTCTCATGACTCCAATTAACATACGGAATCTCAACCCCACAATCATTAGGCCTCAAAATGGAGAATCAAAGCAGTATTAATGGCAGGCCTCTGTGATCACTCCTGGTTTACAGGAAGGGTGTCCCAGCCACACTGGCTTTAGGCAAATGGGGGTAAGGGACATTATATTGGATACTGTCTTGGGCTGCACCCCTCATAGAAACCTACAGCCTTAGGTTATGATGAGTGTCTATATGGAAGAAGATGAGGGCCATGTGGGAGGGTTTTGGTTTTAATTGTGGTCATTTTTGTGGCCGTTGAAAGAGATGACTATGTCCACCTGGGCTTGAACACTGGTGTGATTCCCCTTAGAGACTGAGTTCTGGAACTGACCTCAAAGAAGTATTGCCATGTATTGTGTTGGGAATTTAGGAGGCCACGCATGAGAGTCGCCCTTGGAAACTGAGATCTAGGCCCAGGGTGGCTTTCATCAGAGCAATGGAAACCTCAGGAAGGATATCACATGATTTTATTCTTAAAGACTTGGCAGCCATCGTTGCAAGTCAAAACACACATGGACCTCACATTGTAGACCTCAAATGCCTTGCTTAATGTGACCTTTTAGCCTGTCTTTGGGAAGCCTTGCCTGTTAGAATTCTCTAGAGCTTTCATTAAAATGAGCTTCTTCTCCATTTAAAGGTTTCTGAATGAATTGAAACCCACAGTGCCTCCAACTGCATCCTTGAAAAATGGCTAGATGAATAGCATTAAAGTTTGGAAATTCCCATGACCTGGTGGCACTGGAGAACCTTTGGATGTCCTATTGCTGATCATGAGTGTACCAGACAGTGCCTTCATTGACTGGGTTACATGAAAATTGTGTAGAACAGAGATGTCAGTTACTTGGAGCCTGATGAGTAGTAGGCCTAGAGCAGTGGTGTGCAGGTGTGTGTTAAAACATCCCTGGTGGAGTGATGTGGATATGCCATTGGCTTCCAAATGCTTTGTGACTGATATGGTGCAGCCCCCAGACCCTTGTATGTAAAGGAATCTTGTTATATGGAGCGGTTTCAGGGCAATGTTTAGAATCAGATTGCTATGGTCGAGGGGGCAAGCTATATGGGATATAAGCCTGGTTGGTGCATTCTCCTGCAGACCCTTACCCACCACACGTGACAGAACTCCCTCCAGCACTGTGTCCCAGTTAAACTCCTCGTACTTTGTGAAGCAAATACCAAACTCCCAGTGCAGCTGCAAGACACACCACGAAAAGTGGAGGATGATCAAATGGCTTCACAGTCCACACTGGGAGACACTTAGCCCCCAGTGGCAACAGTTTACCTATAAAGAGAGAATTCAGCCCTGCTGTCACATGTTCATTGGAAAATAAGAAACCATGTCTTCAAGGTCACATAGATGCAGACCCAGCTTTGATGTGCTCACTGCAAAAGAAGCTAAAGCTCCTGTCATCAACATATATTTAAAGTGACCAACCTCAGAGCCAATTTCTCAAGAACTCTAGGCCAGCAGAGTCCATGTTTGTGGAGTTTTTACCATGTCCCTTAATTTTGGAAACTCCTTTACAACTTCCAAGGTTGTGAACTCCTGAGCATTTTCCATTCCCGATGTGTATTCACAGATTTTCTAACTCTTCTCCTCTAATTGTGTCTTACATGGGGTGAAGAAATGTCAAGGCATTGTTCTGAATGAGAGTGGGAAGATTTTTGGGTAGCACATATTTGCATACACATTGGATTCATTTTCCAATTTTCCATTCGAAATACTGAATCCCTGACTGTCAGGGGTAGAAGGAATTCTTCTTCAAAGAACAGCTTGACACTTACAAGAAACAGCCCCCAGGGGACATCCTGTCTTGGAGACATCCTGTAACCATCTGTGTCCCTGAGACATCCTGTGGCCATCTTTCTTCCTGAAACATTCTGAGGTTATCTCACCTTGTGAGGACATCCAGGAACTGCCGATAATAGAGCTTTCCCAAATCCAGCATATAAATACCCCTCTGTGAACAATAAAAGTTTGCAGCTTGATCAGAACTTTTGTTTTGCTGTCATCTCTCATGTCTCTTGTCCCTTCATTTCTCCCCATCTAGGTTCGCTGCCCACGTTGATGTGTCCTGCCGGCCGAGACATCTGGCACCTTGTGAATGGGGCTCAAGACTTTGACTGAGGGGGAACCCCGTCCTCCTGGAAGACTTGGTCAAGTGGAGCTCATGATCGCCTCAGCAGACACCACCAAGAGACAGATCCAGGCGGAGGGTGGGGATGATGCACGGTGAGTGAACTACCATGGACCAGCAGTTTCGTCACATGATTTGTTTTTGTCAGGCCTCAAGGAGTCCTTCAAGACATGAGGGGCACGTGTTAAGAAAAAGCACTTAAAACTTTTCTTTTCATATATAGAAGAATTGTGTCCATGGTTTCCCCTTGAATGGACCATTGATGGAAAAAATGGCTTAGAGTAGGAGACTGTTTAAAAGATTATTATGAATCTTTTGGCCCAGAAAAAGTGCCAGTTGCCACCTTTTCTTACTGGAACTTGATTAATGAAATTCGTAAAAGTTCACCCTTTGAAAATGGTACCTTACAACTTGTCAGGATTGGGGAAGAGACTATGCAAAAGACCTCTCGTCCCCCCTCTGCATGCCCATCATTATTATAGACATAGACACTTCTCAGTCTCCCCAGGACCCTGGGAACCTTCCTGGTCCCCCTCAAAATACGACCCTAATGAATAAGGATCCAATGATTAAAAACCGCCTTTATCCAGTTTAAAATCCCAGAGACACATTGACCCCTGGGGAGGAGGCTATCTTGGAGAAGGAAGCAGCTCTCTAACTTTCAGAAGACCTGCCACCTCTCAGGACCCATCCACAGCCTATAGGACTTACACATCCACCTCCCTCCTATATCCCTTCTGCCTTTTGTGCTCTGGCCTTACAGGGACCAAGTACCCCCCCAGATATTTTTTCCCCACTTCCCCTGCCTAACCTCGTTCCCTTGCCAGCGTCCTTCCAACATAGACGGGAACAGATCCAACTTTTAAAAGAATTAAGATCCCTTGACTCTGAGCTATGTTCATTAGCCTTAGGCACGTAGTCAATGCAAGCTTGCCCACAGAGATCTAATACAAAGGCGAAGCCGCTCCATCAGCCTGTTCTCACCTTCTGAGTCACCACCAGTCAGATAGATAAGCCTGCCCACGTTGAGGTCAAAGACTTAGACGAGGACCAAGAGGAGGAAGTGGGGGAAATGGATGAAGGAGATCAGGACTCAGAGGATGAGGAATTCACCCCTAGGCAGGAAGGAACCCAGAGTCTACAAAAAATTAAGCCTATGTTTTCTTGAAAAACTTAATAAGGCTTGTGCTCACTATGGCCCCGCTGTGCCTTACACGTTGGTTTTATTAGGAAGCCACAGTGCACAATGGCTTACTCCCAATGTGATTGGAAATTTTTAGACCAAGCTACCATCAGTTCCGGAGACTTCCTGTTATGGAATGCAGATTTCAAAGAGCAATGTCTGGAAACTGCTCAAAAAATTTTAACTAAGTCCTCCTCTGAATCTGGGACTTACGTTAACCTAGTGGGCAATGCACCTTTTGACACTAAAAAAAACAGGCACGTTTCCCACCTGGACTCTTGGCGCAGACTCAGATGGCTGGCTTACCTGCTTGGTGACACCTCCCTCAAAAGGCCTCGGCTATCAATTACCTGGCAAAAATTTGACAAGGGCCCGATGAGCCTTATAGCTACTTTGTTCCCCAGCTTAACCTAGCTGCGGAATGCTTGCATGGACCAAGCAAATGTGAAAGCACCTTTGTAAAACATCTTGCCTTTGAAAATGCCAACTCGGCATGTCAGGAAGTTCTTCGACCACATAAGGATAAAGGGAAACTTTCTGACTTTATTAGACTCTGTGCAGGGGTGGGTGCAGCCCATGCCATGGGTCTCGCTTTAGGGGCCGCCTTTACCAAGGCATTTCACAATCCTGGCTCACGTACTTGCTTTACTTGTAAACAACCTGGCATTTTGCACGTGAGTGTCCGACAGGCAAACAAACCCTAGGAATAGCGTCTCCTCAAACTGGGGCTAAACCGCCCCCAGCTACCCTTTTCCCTAAATATGGCAAAGGTCATCACTGGGCCAGTGAGTGTAGATCTAAGACAAATGCCCTCACACAGCCTATTTCTTCCTGCTTCTCGGGAAACTCCCAGCAGCACCAGCCCCTGGCCACAACATCCCCCAGGACAAACCCAGGGGCAATAAGGTTTGTTCTCTCCCAAACTCCCAACCTACCTCAAAATCCTTCTCCACAATTGCCTCCCTCTAACTAGCCACCCCAGGCAGCGCAGGATTGGACCTCTGTGCCGCCACCGATACAATATTAGACTCAATGCAAGGGCCCCAGATAATACCCACAGGAATTATGGGTCCTCCTCCATCTCATACGTGTGCCCTTATTCTTGGAAGAGCCTCTACTACCATACAAGGTGTTCAGGTCTTCCCTGGCATTAATGATAATGATTTCACCTGAGAAATAAAAATACTGGCCACAGCTATTAATAGAGTTGCCGCCATCCCAGCAGGAACAAGACTTGCACAATTAATACTCCTTCCCTTGGATTCAGGAGGCATTTTCACCACCCAAACCTACCTCGGGGGACTTCCTCCTTGGGCTCCTCTGATGTGTATTGGGTTCAGCCCATTTCTCACAATAGACCCACCCTTACCTTACTTACTGAAGGAAAGGAATTCCAAGGAATTCTAGATAGTGGAGCTGATGCCACAATAATTTCTCAAAAATACTGGCCAACAGGTTGGCCCCTCACTCCATCCTTGACTGACCTTAAAGGGATAGGACAATCAAAAAATCCTCTGGTCAGCTCTACGTCAATTAGCTGGACTGATAAAGAGGGTAATAAGTCAACTGTCACTCATTTCGTTGATCCTGACCTCCCTGTTAACGTATAGGGCCGAGATATTTTGAGTCATTGGAAGTTATTCTTGCCAGTCCCAATTCCATGGTGACTCATCAAATGCTTTGTATGAATTTTGTTCCTTGTACAGGCCTGGGGAGACTGAAACAAGGACTGATGGAGCCTATACAACCCATACAAAAAACAAATACATATGGACTTGGGTATTTGGATTTTTAGTGTCGGTCCTTGACCCTCCTGTACCCCATGCAGATAAAATTATTTGAGAGACTCAGACTCCTGTGTGGGTGGATCAGTGGCCCCTTACCCAAGAAAAATTGGAAACTGCCTCCATGTTAGTGCAGGAACAGCTGGCAGCCGGCCATGTAAAGCCCTCAACCTCACCATGGATTACTCCTATTATTATTATCAAGAAAAAATCAGGCAAGTTTCGTCTTTTACAATATTTGTGTGCCATTAATAAAGTTATGCGCCCGATGGGAGCACTACAGCCAGGCACTCCCACACCAGTGGCTATTCCCAAAAACTATTGTAAAATTGTTATTGACTTAAAAGATTGCTTTTTTACCATTCCTTTATATCCTGAGGATAGACCTTATTTTGCCTTTAGTCTCCCTCGCATTAATTTTCAGGGCCCTATGCAGAGATTTCAATGGAAGGTTCTTCCCCAAGGTATGGCCAACAGCCCTAGTCTTTGCCAAAAATAAGATGCTCAAGCAGTAGACCCTTTGAGAGAGTGATGGTCACAAAATTATATTTTACATTATATGGATGATTTGTTAATTGATGCACCTAATACCCATGACCTTAATAATTGTTACTTGGACTTTTACAAAACCCTCACTACTTGGGACTACAGATAGCTCTGATAAGGTTCAAACACAGGACCCTTATACCTATTTGGGCCTTAAACTTCAAGATAATCAGATCCAAATTTCTAAAATACAACTATGTGTGGACCATCTTCACACCCTTAATGATTTTCAAATATTACTGGGGGATATTCAATGGCTAGGAACATATTTAAAATTACCCACTTGTGTACTTTTACCCCTTAATGATATTTGGAGAGGTGATTTTTACCCCTCCTCCCCTCAAAAGCTTACTCCCGAGGCATGACAGGCAATAAACCAAGCCACAGAAGCCATTGCCCAAAAGTTTGTTGCACAAATTTCTTATAACCTTCCTCTGGTTCTGGTTATTTTCCACACTCCTCATACACCCACAGGAATATCTTGGCAGCGAGATCCACATTTTAAAAATAAAGGCTGCCCCTTGCTTTGGGTCTTTGTACCCACCACATCCTCCAAGGTTATTACTGTTTATCTTGCTCAGATAGCCTCTATTATTATTAATGGTTGTTTGCTTTCTCCCCAACATTTTGGCAAAGACCCTGATAATATTTTAATTCCATATACTAAGGACCAAACCCAATTTTTACTACAGACAGGGGATGAATGTGGTATTGCCCTATCAGGCTTTTTGGGAACAATTGATAATCACCTCCCCAATGACCATCTTTTAAATTTTGCCCAGTGACATCCATTTATTTTTTCCAAAATTTCTCAAAAGGCTCCCATTCGTCAAGCACTAACTGTCTTTACAGATGGTTCCAGTAATGGCCGTGCAGACTTTGTTGTCAATAACAAGCCTACCACCTTTGATACTGTCTATCAGTCAGCAAATTTTGTGGAATTGTTTGCCATAACACAAGTTTTCATAACATTTTTTATAATCCTGTTAATATTTATACAGACAGTGCCTACATTGCTCATTCTGTGCCCCTGCTGGAGATTTCACCCACCATGAAGGCTTCTTCCAATTCTCCCTTTTTGTTTCACCAGCTTCAGCAGCTAATTCAGGCCAGAAGACACCCATTTTCCTTAGGACACATCATGACACACTCTGATCTTCCGAGCCCTCTAACACAAGGTAATGCCCAAGCTGATGCAGCAACTCGTTCCATCTTTCCAATTTTTGTTGGCTCCATTCAAAAGGCCACAGAGCTAAACAATCTTCACCATCTAAATTCCCAGAGCCTTCTATTACTTTGTAAAATTACCAGGCAACAGGCACGAGAAATAGTAAAAGCATGCCCTGGTTGCACTGTCTCCCTCCCCATTCAACACTTGGGAGTTAACCCCCGAGGATTACTGCCCAATCAGGTTTAGCAAATGGATCTTGCTCATTTTCTTGAATTTGGAAAAACCAAATATATATACGTTCCTATAGATACCTTCAGCGGCTTTATTTTTGCATCACCACATTCTGGAGAAGCTACCAAAGATGTCCTTTCTCATCTTGTTTCAGCCTTTTCCGTAATGGGTAATCGAATACATATTAAAACAGATAATTGTCCTGCATATACCAGTGCCAAGTTTAAACACTTTTGTGCTGCCTTGCAAATTTGTCATACTACTGGAATTCCATACAACCCTCAGGGACAAGGCATTGTGGAACTTGCCCAGCTTTTTTAAAGACTTGGCTATCCCGCCTTAAGGCTTCTGCCTTTGTATTTAACACTCCCAGGGATCGCCTTAATCATGAATTATTGGACCTTATTTTTCTTACCCTAGACAGTGAAGGCCATTTGGCCGCACACAAACACTGGCATCCCTTGTCCAATTCTGTTTACACACCTGTTATGTGGCGCAATCCTATAACAAATAAATGGAAATGCCCAGATCCTATCCTCATCAGGGGATGAGGCTCACCTTGTGTTTTGGACCAAGAGCAAGCATCCCCAAGATGGTTACCAGAACGCCTGGTTAAACAGGTTAATGACTTACCTCAACCTAGGGATGGAGGCCCTCCCCCTGAGGAAAAATTTTCCTCCTTTTCAGATACAGCCAACAATCTGTGCGAGGATCCTGCTTAAGGCACTTCTGCTGAACAGGTTTGAACACGGAGGCCTTAGCCCTCCTCCTTCCAGCATTATGGAGTACCTTTTTGCCCCCCCCCCCTGGCGAATGCAAGGGAGGATCTTGGACTGAGGCTCCCACTAGTTGGACCCAGACTGCTGACTGCATGACTAAGGTGGCTTACCTCAGTGCCGAGGTTGACCATAAACTCGGAGGAGTTCATAGCCTAAATGGGTATGTGTTAACAAGCCAAAGATTATTCCCCCTAGTACAAGTAAAGCTCTCCAAAATTGTTCTGCAACTTGTACGCATACCCAGGCATTGCATGTCTCTTGTTATGCGTTGGCTTCAATTTGTGTTAACAAACTGGAAGAACAATTTTTTGAAGCCTCCCTAACTAAAACTCATGCAGCAGGGAGGACTACTATTCATTATACCCCCGTTCTCTTTGACCAGGGAGGAGATGGCAAATACACCAAGCTACAGTCAGCTGGGTGCCAAGGCACTGTCGGTAAACCTTCCTGCTGGCCCATTAAAGCCCCTACAGGCATCTCTGATGGTGGAGGAGCCACTTATGCTGTCAAGCATCCTCAGATAATCAAACTTCTGAAACCCCAAATCCCTGAGCTCACAAATCATCCCTTAATGTGGCCTAAATCCCAGTTCCCAGGTTTAGATACCAATACATTAGATATTTTGGAAACTACATTCTCCTAGCTTAATAATTTGAACCCCACTCTTGCCGGTGATTGCTGGCTCTGCATGACAACAGGGGCAATAAAGCCTATGGCAGTTCCTATTAATTCTATCATGGACAATGATAATACATGCCAACCCGGATTTCCTTTTAAAGTACAGCCTATAGGCACTTTTAAATTATGTCTTTTAGGCGCAATGCAAAATAATACCTATGATATTGATGATGGAGTTACTTCCTTTGGAAATTGCTCAACAGTATAAAATTATTCCTCACCCACCCCATCTCTTTGTCCCCTCAATGGCACAGTTTTTATGTATGGAGGAAACTCGGCCTTCCCAGGCTTCCAGCAAGTTGGACCATTGGCTGTGTTCTTGCCTTAATACTCCCTGATATAACTATTGTCCCAGGAGATGAACCTCTACCCATTCCTAGCCTAGACACCTTAGGCAAAAGACATAGGTGAGCAATATAGGCCTCACCACTCATTGCCAGCCTTGGAATAACAGCTGCTGTGGGCACAGGTACAGTGGCTTAGGCACGGCTATACACTCTTACCATTGCCTGTCTCAACAACTTATAAATTATGTACAAACTCAATCAGGAACCATTAAAGATTTGCAGGACCAAATAGACTCCCTGGCAGAAGTGTTCCTTCAAAACAGATGAGGCTTAGATTTGCTGACAGCTAACCAGGGAGGTATTTGCTTGGCCTTAGGGGAACGATGCTACTTTTATGCCAATAAATCAGGCATAGTATGCACTGAAATTAAGCAGCTTCAAGAAGATCTAGAAAAGAGACAAAGGGAACTATTTGAAAATCCCCTCTGGACTGGGTTTAATGGATTTCTACCCTACCTTCTTCCCCTATTAGGCCCTTTGTTGGGTTTACTTTAAATGATGTTCATAGGACCCTGCATTATAAACAGGCTGGTACAATTTATTAAAGAACAGATTAATATGTTGGCCTCTAAGCCCATACAGGTCCACTATCCTCGTCTGGAGATGGACGACAGCACTGCCAACATTTAAAAGAATGTTCTACCCTTCTCACAGGCTTATTAAGTTTACATCCCCACAGATCTCTCTTTCTTACATAAAACTATATGTAACAGCTCTGACCAACTATCTTTTGCCCTTGCAATAAGGGTTCGTCCTCCATGGGCCCCACCACTTGGGGGAGGACACACCCTTGGAATGAGGACGTTAGGTCATAATAACGGAGGGTGCAGGAAGGACTGCAGGAGGATGGATACACGGATCCCAAAGCACAAGACCTCTGAGTGACACGCTCTGGTGCATGGCGGTTGGCATGCTACCCCCTCAAAGACGTCTCCTCCAAAACATGCCTAAGCCACCATGAAATCTCCTAGTAAAGATGCTCGCTCGGATCAGGAGATATTCTAAGGCATCCTAGAGAAACAGAGCCTCTATCACTCCCTAAATACATGGCCTGTAAGGTAGGGTCGAATATTTTATATAAGAAAGGGGGAGATGTCAGGGGCTAGAAGGAGGTTCTCCTTCAAAAAATAGATTGACACAAGAAACAGTCCTCTGAGAGACAACCAGCCTGGGAGACATCCCGCAGCCATCTATCTCCTTTAGACATCTGGCTGCCATCTGTCTGCCTGAAACATCCTGAGGTCATCTCACCCTGTGAAGACATCCAACAACTGCTGATAAGAGAGCTTTAATATCCGCAGCATATATATACCCTCTGTGAATAATAAAAGTTTGCAGCATGATCAGAACTCCTGTCTTGTTGTCATCTCTCGTGTCTCTTGTCCCTTCATTCCTCTCCAACTAGGATCGACGCCCAAGTTAATGTGTCCTGCCGACCGGGCCACCTGAGACTAACCCATACCCTCCTAGACTCTGATTACTAATCCTAATATGATGCAGAAAAATAACCCAAACAGAATAGAAATATAAGCAGTTCAGAGGAGGCATGGTGTATATTTGCACTTGCCTTTTGCATGATATAGGGTAGGTGTTATAAATCTAGTTAATTATTCATTGAAATAGTTCTCCATGTGTTTTTAAAGTTAACAAATATGTGAATTCCTGTCTCCCTTTCTCTGTAGCCTATTCAGCACATATATTTTTATATGCACATATAGAATCCTACCTGGTATCACACGTACATTCTTGTGAGGTGGCTGACTTGAAAGATACAAATTGTGAGAAGAGATCACTCCTCCTAAACGCTGTTGGAACAGAAAATTCAACCAATGGGTGAGCCTCCTAGTAGAACAACATTATACATAAATCCATGTTCAGTAAAATAAATATTTTTGCATCTGTGGATGATATATATTTCATGATGAATTTCGATTGGGATATATATTGCTACTTTTTATTGTCTGTGTGTGTGTTTTGTGTGTGTATATATATATATATATATATATATATATATATATATATACACACTCTCTCCATATTTTTCAAAATATGAAATATATGTGTCTTATATATACTACCTAAATTCATTCATGTTCATATATGTGGATTTATAATAAACTTTTCACAATATTATTCTCAGAAATATTCATCCACCTGAATTACATATTTGTTTCCTAGTACTGAAAACTAACTTCAGTGAATGGTGCATACAATCCTAATATTTCTACAGTAACTAACCCAGTTTAACATCAATGCAAGTAGATTCCTCTTGGATATGATGTCTATTTTGAAGTTCATTTTATTCAACACTGGTACATTACTGTTTGTTCAGTTTATACACATCATTGGATATATATTTCATCAAAAACTTCAATAATTTCTAGGATTTTGACTCACTTTCAATCATTTCCTGCTTCAGAACACATGTATTCCTCCAGGTTACTTGACTGTTCTATTCATGAGACTTGTTTCCAAACGTATTTTTTTTCAATTTCCATAATTATTTTGAAGCAAAACTCACACACTCTTCATGATAAACCATAACCCTAACATTACCAGTAGATGTATAACTGGTTGGAATGAATGATTGCATATAAATATACGATTTCCTTGTTTATTTTCAGATATGAATTCAATCCAATATTTAAAGTTGGAACAAGCTTTATTATTTATTCACAGTATGGTCTATTCATGAATTATCTCTATATTCATAGAAACAGAGTAAATCTATTTGTAACCCCAATACTAATTTCTTCATCTTCAAAATGTTGCTTCCAGAAATGGTGGCAGAAATACTCATGTCACCTGATCTACATATACAATTTATCACTAATATTCTGGACACAAAAAGAAGAGGTCACACTTATGATTGTATCAAAGCCTAAATGGAAAGTGAGCATAGATTACTAAAAACATTCATGTTTAGGGTGCCTAATGCTCTCAAATGTCAATCCTATTGTTGACTACATATTTGTTTCTTTCTAAGACTATATATTGAACCTCAACTGTGTTGCAAATGTCTAATCCTATCACTCACATTATACTTTGCCTGATTTCCTAATGTCTCTATTGATGTCTGCTTTCCTAAATATTTACCACAGTTCACCATTGTGACTGACTCTTCACATGTGCTGACATTTACATTTACTCTCTACACAATACCCTATTGCTAAAGAACTTTTGGTCCAAATCCTGTACTCACTCTTCTTCTGAAACTTATCGAATATCTTCCTAATCCTATCGACTATTCTTGTTCTAGTGGATATTCATTTCTACATTCAATCATCCAACGTACAAGGTCCTATGCCATTGATTATTGATTTATCTGAAACACCTGTGCAGAACGTATTTCAAAGCTAAGTATCCCAATCAATAGCGCAATGCCCTTCTGGGCTTCAAATCTTACCTAGATTTTTGTTTTCATACTTATATTTCACCTATATATTCTTATAAATATTACAGGTTCCCAATACCATTATTCATCAAGTAGAATAATTCATAACCCAATTTGAACCTGTTATTAACCCTAACCATGCACTGTTCCCTCAATCTAACTTTACAGAAGAGCAGGGATAGTGTTGGTCTTACAATACAGGAATGTAGGGAATCTTCAACCTGTTGTAAAACTCAAAGGTCCATGAAGAAGTGATCCCTGGAAAAGATGGAGGCAGCCATGAAAGACCTGAGAGAGCAAAAGTCATCTTCCATTGCACACAACCAGGTCAGGATGAAGGGTTGTGTCTGAATCAGCCTCTCTGTTCTTAATGTAGAGAAGATGGACCCAAACAGTCCTCTTTGGAGAGCTGTTCCCAGGTGCCTATAGTTGATATACCATTCTAACTTGTGAAAGTGTCACAGTAAGTAGGGGCAGCCTCGATCTCCTGGGACCCTTGGAAGCAAATGTTAGGACAAAGTGGTTGCCAAGGCAGTGACCTTATTCAGTTCCTGAAGGAAGTGACCTCACCTCACTTCCTTGTTGATGGAACTCTCGAAACTTGGGATCCAGGAAGCAAGGCACCAAGAGCCTGTCCCACTCCCAGTCCCAGTGGGCTCACTTGTTTGGATTTACCAAGGACAGAGTCAGTCTTTCTTGCTACTTACAGATATGAGTATGGCCAACTGCCAGGAAAGCTCAGAAGAGGGGCCTTTCATGAGAAAGCAGATAGTGGCTCACCGCTGGCTCCTGACAAGTTCACAGAGTTGGTTAAGGAGACCAGAACTGAGACAGGACAGGCCATATCCTGGAAACATATGTGGGCCCACCAGTCAGAGGACACTCCCGATAGTCACAGACCTACTTTGTGGAAGGTGGTGCCTCTGTGGTTGTGGGTGTGGGTTTTTGGTTTTGTCTCATGTTCTGAGAATAGGTAGGAAAGGCGGTTTGTTTGGTTTGCAGTGAACTGTTTCTAGTAAGTCGTTTGACAAGGCAAGTGTTTCTATGTCTGTGTATCCCACTGTGTCCATGGTTTTAGACATTAGAAAACAGAATGGATCAATTGATGTGTCCAGTCTAGTAGAAAGCTTCGCAGCATTCATCCTGCTGAATTTATGAATGGATTTCGGCTTGCCTTATCGATGGGCAACACGTGCTATCTTCCAAAATTCCTGCATTCTTCCTGAATTCTGGCTACTCTCCAGAATAGGCTCATGGTTTTGATTCCAAGATATGTACCAGTTCTAAGCCCTGTGACATGGTCATGTACTGGATAGCTGAAGGGAATGGCGAGCATCTCCGAAAACTCAGATATAAGTGTGACCATGATAGTCTTAGTTGAGAAACCCTGCTTTGGGCCTTTAGCTTACCTATTGTTCTGTTGCCCTGAATGTCAGGAAGGTCTTTGCCTCAAGCCACCCATTTGTGAAGCCGGAATAAAACAGGTTCAAATGGAAATGAATGGACATCATCTGTGGATCTTTTCTTAATTCCTTTGGAAATGGAAGTGTCTGGATCAGCCTCTTGGCCCTGTGTGAGGCCGTGGCTTAGATTCTCATCTCCTGAATGATCTAAAGAAACATCCCATGTCTGCATCCAAAACAAAAATGGCCAAAAGTGGAGTTATTGTGGATGAAGTCTCCCTTCTTTCTCTGAGAGTTTCCTGACCTCCATCAAGTTAGAATAGGGATCATTTGTGTCAAAAAATTTCTTCAAAGCCCTACAGAGGCTAGCCCATAAGTGCTTGGGTTTTCTTATGACTCCAATTCACATAAAGAATTTAAACCGCACAGTCAGTAGGCCTAAAATTGGAGAAGCAGAGAAGTATTAACAGCAGGCTTATTTGAACACTCCTGATTCACAGGAATGGTGTCCAGGCCACCCTGAATTTTGGCAAATGAGGAGCAAGACAGAATATTTAGGAGACTGTGTTGGGCTTTGCCCCTCATTGAAACTTCCAGCTAGAGGTTCTCATGAGTGTCTATAAAAGAAAGAATATGAGGGCCATGTGGGAGTGTTTTTGTTTTAATTGTGGTTGTTTGGGTGATAGTTGGAAGAGATGACTGGGTCCACCGTGACATGAACTCTGGTGTGATTCCCCTTAGAGACTGAGTTCTGGAACTGACCTCAGAGAAGTATTGCCATTAATTGTGTTGGGATTTTAGGAGGCCACGCATGAGAGTCGCCCTTGGAAACTGAGATCTAGGCCCAGGGTGGCTTTCCACAGAGCACTGGGAATCACAGCCAAAATATCACATGATTTTATTCTGAAAGACTTGACAGCCCTACTTGAGAGTCAAAACACACATGGACCTCACATTGTAGACCTCAATGGGCCTGGATTCATGTGACCTTTTGGTCATTCTTTGGGAAGCATTGCCTGTGAGATTTCTCCATTGAAATGAGATTTCTTCATTGAAATGAGCTTCGTCAAATTTATGGTTCTGGAATGAATTGAAACCCACAGTGCCTCCACCTTCATTGTTGAAACATGGCTAGAAAAATACCATAAAATTTTTGAAATTCCCCTGACCAGCTGGCTCAGGAGAACCTTTGGATGTCCGGTTGCTGATCATGAGTATACCAGACAGTGTATTGATTGACTGGGTTTCATGAAAACTGTTTAGAACAGAGATGCCAATAAGTTGGAGCCTGATGATTAGTGGGCCTAGAGCAGTGGTGGGCAGGTGTGAGATGAAACATCTGTAGTGGGGCCATGTGGATCTGTCATTGGCTTCCAAATGGCTTGTGATTGACATTGTACAGCCAGCAGTCCCTTCTAAGAAAAGGCATCTTGTTATATGGAGAGGTTTCTGGGCAATGTTCAGAATCAAGTTTCTATGGTCAATGGGGCAAGCTATGTCATATAGAAGCATGTTTGGTGAATTCTCCTACAGAAACTAAAATACCGCACCTGACAGAACTCCCTCCTGCACTGTGTCCCAGTTGAACTCCTTGTATTTCGTGAATCAAATACCAAACTCCCATTGCAGCAGCAAGAAACACCATGTAAATTGGAGGATGACCAAATGGCTTCACAGTCCACATGGGGAGACACTTAGACCCCAGTGGCCACAGTTTACCTACAAAGAGAGAATTCAGCACTGCTGCCTCATGTTAATTGGAAAATAAGAAAACATTTACTCCAGATCACATAGGAGCAGAGCCAGCTTTGATGATCTCACTACAAAGGAAGCTAAAGCTCCTGATAACAACATATGTTTCAAGTGCCCAAACTCAGAGGCAATTTCTCAAAAAGTCTTTAGGCCAGCAGAGTTCCATGGTTGTGGAGTGTTTACCCTGTCCCTTACTTTTGGAAACTCCTCTACCACCTCAAAGGTAGTGAACTCCTTAGCATATTCCATTCCAGATAAGTATTTGCAGATTTTCTAACTCTTCTCTTCTAAGTATGTCTTACTTGGGGCGAAGATAATGTCAAGCCATTGTTCTGGATGATAGTGGGAAGATTTTGTGTAGCACATATTTGCATACACATTGGATTCATTTTCCAATTTTCCATTCAATATACTGAATCCCTGACACTAACCCCTACAGTACTAGACTCTGACTACTAATTGTAATATGATGGAGAATAATAACCCAAACAGAATAGAAATACAAGCAGTTCAGAGGAGGCATGGTGTATAGTTGCACTTGCCTTTTGCATTATATAGTGTAGGAGTTATAAATCTAGTAAATTTTTTGCTGAAATAGTTCTCCGTGAGTTTTTAAAGTTAACAAATATGTGAATTCCTGTCTCCCTTTCTCTGTAGCCTTTTCAGCACATGGATTTTAATATGCACATATAGCATCGTACCTGGTATCACACATACATTTTTGTGAGGTGACTGACTTGGCAAATACAAATTGTGAGAAGAGATCACTCCTCCTAAATGGTGTTGGAACTGAAAATTCAACCTATGGGTAAGCCTCCTAGTTGAACAACATTATACATAAATCCATGTTCAGTAAAATGAATATTTTTGGGTCTGTGGATGATATGTATTTCATGATGAATTTTGATTGGCATATATATTGCTAGTTTATAATGTCTGTTTGTGTGTGTGTGTGTGTTTGTGTGTGTGTGTATATGTATTTGTATATATATATACATATATACTCTCCAGATTTTTCAAAATATGAAATATATGTGTCTTATTATGCACTCCCTAAATTCATTCATATTCATGTATGTGGATTTATAATCCATTTCTTAAAAAAATTATTCTCAGAAATATTCATCCTCCTGAAATACATATTTTTTCCCAGTACTGAAAACTGTATTCAGTAAATGGTGCATCCAAATCCTAATATTTCGACATTGCAAGATGGCCGTGAATAGAGTGCATCACACCCAGTGAACCACGCCACTGCACAGGTGAATACCGAGTTAGAACGACAAAAAAACTACCTTGTTAGGATTTTACAGCAAAATGGGTGTGCACCGAAACCTAGAAGAATGATTTCCACCACCGAGGTCCGGTAATTGTGTCTCAAACACAAGCCACCTGTGCAACCGGAGATCCAGTCTGATTGATCCGCGTGGCCTGCCCCGTGGCTACAGATGGTGAGGCACCAACGATAAGAGACCAGCAAGCAGGGAGAAACGTTGCTGCGGATTCTGTGGAATCTTGCCAGCTGAGCATCCACTGAGCCCCCGGCTGAATTTGGGATTTCAGACGGGGAAGTAAGCAGTACATTTCTATCCCCCAAAACGGAAACTACACGAAGGAAACCAATAGCCACCATCTTGGAGAGCTGAAGTAACCACCGCCACTCCCCGACAGATTGCAACAATAAAACAGGTGTGTGTTTCTCAGCTCATCTCCCATACAGACGGGAATTCGCATAAAATCTCTCCTAGGCTCTCCGGGGGAGGGATTATCAGATCAAGCCTGCATAAAGACGGGGGGGAAATTAGAGGCAACTGACCTTCATCTCCCCTTCTCATCAGTGGCGAAAATGAAACCTGTCTCGCCAGCGCTGGGGGAGGAGCAAGCAAAAAAAATTAAAACAATAGAGTGCCAGGGTTCCCAATAGACAACCTCCCCACCCAACAAACGGCAGACCCAGAGTACAGTTTGAGCTGCCGAGAAGCATCACTCAGGAGAAATCTGGTCTAGTAGGAGAAATCAGGACTAGCAGGAGAAACCAGCGGACTAGAGGCCAGGCCCTCCTGACTGGGTGGCTGGGGAACGCCGGCCCACTGCCAGTGCGACTGGGAAACTGGAGACCGCCTTCTTGCCAGCAATAGCCCACCCGCTGACCGCACGTCTTGACGGCTGGAGACCGCGTGCCCGCCGGCGACCGAACACGTGACTGTGTGGCTAGAGATCACCCACCCGGCGGCGACAGCCCACCCGCTGCCCGCGCAACTGGGTGGCTGGAGACTGCCCACCCGCCAGCAACCGGGAGCTGAAACCAACCAGAGACAGTCCAGTCCCACCCCCCCATTCGGACACTCCAGCAAGGAGCCTGGGGCCCGCCATAACAGAGAGGTGACATCACTGGAGCTCGGCCGTTGGAATTCCTTAACAGTGGAATGCACTTTAGCAGGCATAGTCTACCAAAACAAAGGAGAGACAACAGAGATATATAAAACCAAAACAAATCTATAGAAGAGAGCAGAAACACAGCAATCAAATAGAGCTGGAAAGTAACGTGAACATCGTGAAAAAAAGAAGGGAAAAAAGGTGTACAAACAATGCAGGACAACTTAATATTACAGGAGGACCTAGAAGCATCAGAAACAGGGATAGGGAAAAAACTCAAGGCATAGCTAACTCAGATGAAAGGAATATTAGAGAAGACATGAGGCAGCAAGTCCAAGCAATAAAAGTATATTTTGAAAATGAATTAAACAAACAAATTCAAATGGCAAACAAGGATAAAGTAGGACACTATATACTGTTAAAAGGAACCATCCACCAACAAGACATAACAATTACCAATTGGTATGCACCAAAAATTGAGCTGCAAAGCTCATAAAACAAACTCTCCTCAAGTTCAAGAGTCAAAGAGACTACAACACAATATTTATGGGTGACTTCAACACACCGCTCTTGCCATTAGACAGATCCTCTAGACAAAAACTGAATAAAGAAACTATAGAATTCAACAGCACAATCAATAACCTAGACTTCATCGACATATACAGAATATATCAACCATCAACAAGTGGATACACTTTCTTCTCAGCAGCACATGGATCCTACTCAAAGATGGACCATACATTATGCCATAGGGCAACTCTTAGTAAATATAAAGGCATGGAGATAATACCATGCACCATATCTGATCATAATGGAATGAAACTGGAAATCAATGATAAAAGAAGGAAGAAAAAATCCTACATCACATGGAAAATGAACAATATTCTACTGAATGATCAATGGGTTACAGAAGACATAAAGGAGGGGATAAAAACAATTCTTACAGATAAATGACAATACAGACACAACATACTGGAATCTAGGGGACACAAAGAAGGCAGTTTTAAGAGGGAAAGTAATTTCTTGGAATTCTTTCCTTAAAAAAGAATAAAACAACAAATAAATGAACTCACACTACACATCAAAAACCTAGAAAAGGAAGAGCAAAACAACAGCAAGTGTAGTAGAAGACAAAAAATAATTAAGATTAGAGCAGAAATCAACGAAATTGAAACAAAAAGAAACATTGAAAAATTGATAAAACTAAAAGTTGGTTCTTTGAAAAAATAAATAAGATCGATAGCCCCTTAGCCATGCTAAGGAAGAGAAGAAGAGAGAGAACTCAAATTACTAACATATGGAATGAAAAAGGCAATATCACAACAGACACTACAGAAATACAGAAGATAATTAGAAAGTATTTTGAAACCCTATATTCCAATAAAATGAAAGATAGCTAAAATATCATTAAATTATTAAGTCATACATTCTGCACAGATTCAGTCAGGAAGACACACACAATTTAAACATACCAAAAACAAACAAACAAACAAACAAAAAAAAAGAAATAGAAGAAGCCATCAAAAGAATACCAACCAAACAAAGCCCTGGACATGATGGGTATACAGCAGAGTTCAACAAAACCTTCAAAGAAGAATTAATACAAAACTCTTCAAGCTCTATCAAGAAATAGAAAAATAAGGAGCTCTTCCAAATCCATTCTCTGAGTCCAAAATCACTCTGATCCCAAAACCAGACAAAGACACTTCAAAAAAGAAAACTACAGACCAATATCTCTAATGAACTTGGATGCAAAAATTCTCAATAAAATCCAGGTGAATCGAATACAAAAGCATATAAAAATAGTTGTGCACCATGATCAAGTAGGATTCATGATACTGGGATGCAAGGCTGGTTCAATATACGGAAATCAATAAATGCTATTCACCACATCAATAGACTTAAAGACAAGAACCATATGATCATCTCGATAGATGTAGAAAAAACATTCGACAAAGTTCAGCATCGCTTTATGTTCAAAACACTACAAAAACTAGGGATAACAGGAACTTACCTCAACATTGTAAAAGCTATATATGCTAAACCTCAGGCTAGCATCATCCTAAATGGAGAAAACTGAAGACATTCCCTCTAAAATCTGGAACAAGACAGGGATGCCCTCTATCACCACTTCTATTCAATTTAGTTCTTGAAATACTAGCCAGAGCAATTAGACAGACAAAAGAAATAAAAGGCATAAAAATAGGAAAAGAAGAACTTAAATTATCGCTATTTGTGGATGGCATTGTAATATATTTAACAGACCCAAAAGTATCTACAAAGAAATGGCTAGAGTTAATAAATGAATTCAGCAAAGTGGCAGGATATAAAATCAACATGCATAAATCAAAAGCATTCCTGTATATCAGCAACAAAACTTCTGAAATGGAAATGAGGAAAACAACTCCATTCACAATATCCTTAAATAAAATAAGATACTTGGGAATCAACCTAACAAAACAGGTGAAAGATTAAAATAATGAAAACCACAGAACCCTAAAGAGAGAGATAGAAAAAGATCTTAGAAGATGGAAAAATGTACCCTGTTCATGGATAGGCAGAACTAAATTCATCAAAATGGCCAAATTACCCAAAGTTTTCTACAGGTTTAAAGCGATGCCAATCAAAATCCCAATGGCATTTCTTGTAGAAATGATAAAGCAATCATGAAATTCATATGGAACAACAAAAAACACAGAATAGCAAAAAAAATTCTAAGCAGGAAGTGTGAATCTGGAGGTATAGTGATACCAGAGTTCAAACTTTACTACAAAGCAATAGTAACAAAAACAGTGTGGTACTGGTACCAAAACAGGCAGGTGAACCAATGGTACAGAATAGAGGACACAGAAAACAATCCACAAAATTACAACTTTCTTATATTTGATAAAGGGGCTAAAAACATGCAATGGATGAAGAATAGCATCTTCAACAAATGGTGCAGGGAAAATTAGAAATCCATATGCAACAAAATGAAACTGAATCCTGTTCTCTCACCATGCACAAAAGTTAACTCAAAATGGATCAAGGAGCTAGATATCAAATCAGAGACACTGCGTGTCACAGAAGAAAACGTTGGCTACGATCTACATACTGTGGGGTCGGACTCCAAATTCTTTAATAGGACACCCATAGCCCAAGAGTTAATAACAAGAATAAACAAATGGGACTTACTTAAACTAAAAAATTTTTTCTCAACAAGAGAAACAATAAGAGAGGTAAATAGAGAGCCTATATCTTGGGAACAAATTTTTAACCCCTCACACTTCAGATAGAGCCATAATATCCAGAATATACAAAGAACTCAAAAAATTAAACAATAATATAACAAATTAACCAATCAACAAATGGGCCAAGGACCTAAACAGACACTTCACAGAGGAGGACATACAATCAATCAACAAGTACATGAAAAAATGCTCACCATCTCTAGCAGTCTGAGAAATGCAAATCAAAAACACCCTAAGATACCAACTTACTCCAGTAAGATCAGCAGCCATTATGAAGTCAAACAACAATAAGTGTAGGCGAGGATGTGGGGAAAAGGGTACACTTGTACACTGCTGGTGGGACTGCAAATTGGTGAGGCCAATTTGGAAAGAAGTATGGATATTCCTGGGAAAGCTGGGAATGGATCCACCATTTGACCCAGCTATCACACTTCTTGGACTATTCCCTGAGGATCTTAGAAGAGCGTACTATAGGGATACTGCCACATCAATGATCATAGTGGCAAAATTCACAATAGCTAGAATGTGGAACCAACCTAGATGCCCTTCAATAGATAAATGGATAAAAAAAATGTGGCATCTATACACAATGCAGTATTACACAGCACTAAAAAATGACAAAATCATAGAATTTGCAGGGAAATGGATGGCATTAGAGCAGATTACGCTAAGCGAAGCTAGCCAATCCTTAATAAACAAATGCCAAATGTCTTCTCAGATATAAAGAGAGCAACTAAGAACAGAACAGGGAGGAAGAGCATTAGAAAAAGATTAACATTAAAAAAGACGAGTGGGGAGAGAGAAAGGGAGAGAGAAGGGAAAGCTTATGAAAATGGTAGGAGACCCTCAATGTTACACAAAATTACATATAAGATGTTGTGAGGGGAAGTGGGGGGGGGAACAATGGAAAAAATTGAACAACAGCAGATGAGGTGGAGAGGGAAGTTGTGAGGGGAGGAGACGGTGGGTAGTAGGGGATAGGAAAGTAGCAGAATACAACAGTCGCCAATATGCCATTATGTAAAAATGTGAATGTGTAACTGATGCCATTCTGCAATTCGTATTTGGGGAAAAAATGGGAGTTCATAACTCAATTGAGTCAAATGGATAAAAGATGATATATCTTGAGCTTTGTAATGTTTTGAACAACCAATACAAATAAATAAATAAATAAAGGTTTAAAATTGAGTGTGAAGAAATCAGCTAAAAATGGGTTGAGATGCATTCATTTTGCTATGCAGAAACTTTGTTGTGTGTAGTTGTAAATATCACAAATTTATTTTACCAGAAAATGCACATCAATTGAGATTAAAGGATAATTCATCTAACTTCACGAAAAATTCATAGCATTTCCTACATTTTTCATATTTCATTTTTTTTTTTTTGTGAATATTTTGTCATGGACCAGGTCTAGTCTTAGGCTATTCTTCCAGAAAACTACCTCATCTGACAAATTGGTAAAATGTGTTGGATTTTTCTTTTCATCTTTAAATTAATAGTTTTTAGCTGATAATGTGTATTTTTCCTTATCTTTATTTGGACATACAAACCCAATGATATCTTTGCATTTTATGTTTTACTGGGGAAGAAACTCATCAAAAGCTCTTTGTTATATGTATCAACAATCAAACATTTAGGGCATGCAATTATTCTTAATTTTTCATGAAAATATTTTTGTACCATTTTTCTTACAAAGATGTAGTATTATGAATAATGTCCCTACTGTAATAAGTAACTACTTACAAAAAGAATTAAACAATTGACTTTATATCAATTATGAACATGAAAAGTACTGAAATAAGTATTTGGCAATTAATACGCAATTGATAGAAAGTGAAATAACAAAAAAGCCATTTAAAATGTCAGTGCATATGGTCCTTTAATAATAGGTTGTTCAAATAAAATTTCTCTAATTTGTAAGAATTAATATGCCATATTACACCTTAATGTGATATAAAACCTAAAATTATCAGTATTGATAAATAAGAATGAGTCCTGTTTACTTAAATATGTTTATTTGATTTTCACTGTAAGATGTTAATTCTGGAAGAATTGCGAATTAAGAAAGACTTGGTCTATATTATTTCTAACAGAAAAATCAAAGTACTTTTAAATATATATGTATATATGTAAATATATATGTATATATGTAATGCATATGCATGAATATAGATACGTTTGTATAATAAATGTATTGTAATATATCTATCAAGTGATTATAATTTTTAAATTTTCTCAAGAAAAAAGAATGACTATAAAAAACAGTCTTAAATTTAAATTTCATAGCATTCTACTGTTTGTAATGACATGAGAGAAAAATAGATATGGAGGGGAAACGAAAAAGGAAGGGAGAGAAGGGGGAAAATGAGGAAGAAAGTGAGTAAAGAAGAGGGAGAGGAGTGTATGATGTTAAGATAAAAGTGGAGGGGCTGGGTTTGTGGGTCAGTTGTAACATGCTTGTCTAGCATGTGTGAGGCACTGGGTTCTATTCTCAGCACCAAATACAAATAAACAAGATGAAGGTCAATCAACAACTGAAAAAATAAAAAATAAAACGTAGAAATATTACCAAAATTCCAAGCTTTTATGAATGATAATAAAAAAAAAATTATGTTACAAAGCCTTATGTAATTTCTAGACTACACAAAATAGTCACTAAATGTTAAATTATTAGTGCTATAACTAAAAATCCATTGATCTTTTCTCTACATTCTGTGTTTTGGTTTTAATTGTGGTCATTTGTTTGGCTGATTGAAGAGATGACTGGGTCCACCTTTGCTTGAACTCTGGTGTAATTCCCCTTAGAGACTGAGTTCTGGAAATGACTGCAGAGATGTATTGCCATGAATTGTGCTGGAATTTTTGGAGGCCACGCATGATAGTGGCCCTTGGAAACTGAGATCTAGGCCCAGGGACCTTCCCACAGAGCACTGGGAATCTCAGCCAGAATATTACATGATTTTATTCTGAAAGACTTGGCAGTCATAGTTGAGAGTAAAAACACACATGGACCTCACATTGTAGACCTCAATGGGCCTGGCTTCATGTGATCTTTTGCCCACTTTTTGGGAAGCCTTGCCTGTGAGAGTTCTCAAGATCTTTTATTGAAATGAGCTTCCTCACCACTTAATGTTTCCAGAATGAATTTAATCCCACAGTGCCTCCAACTTCGAAAAATGGCTAGATAAATATCATGAAATTTTTGAAATTCCCATGAGCAGGTGACACTGGAGACACATTGGATTTCCTGTTGCTGATCATGAGTGTACCAGACAGTGCCTTGATTGACTGGTTTCATGAAAATGGTGTAGAACAGAGATGCAAATAAGTTAAAGTCTACTGAGTAGTGGGCCTAGAGCAGTGTTTTGCAGGTCTGTGATAAAACTTCTGTGGTGGGGTCATGAGGATCTTCCAAAATGCTTGTAAATGACATGGTGCAGCAAGCAGACCCTTGTATGTAAAGGCATCTTGTTTAATGGAGTTGTTTCAGGGCAATGTTCAGAATCAGGTTGCTATGGTCAAGGGGGCAAGCTATGTGGGATAGAAGCCTGTTTGGTGCATTTTCCTGCAGACCCTGACGCACAACATGTGACAGATCTTCCTCCAGCACTGTGATCCAGTTGAATTCCTTGCATTTCCTGAAGCCAATACCAAACTCCCAGTGCAGCAGCAAGAACAGCATGAAAAGTGGAGGATGACCAAAGGGCTTCACAGTCCACATGGGGTGTCACGAAGCCTCCAGTGGCAAGAGTTTACTTACAAAGAGAGAATTCAGCCTTGGTGTCTCACTTTCTTAGGAAAATAAGAAACCATGTTCTGCAGGTCACATAGATGGAGACCCAGCTTTGGTGGTCTCACTAGAAAGGAAGCCATAGCTCCTGACAACAACATATACTTCAAGTGCCAAACCTCAGAGGCAGGTTCTCCAGAAGTCTTTAGGCTGGCAGATCTCCATATTTGTGCAGTTTTTACACTGTCCCTTACTTTTGGAAACTCCTCTACCACCTCCAAGGTTGTGAACTCCTGATGATGTTCCATTCCTGATATGTATTCACAGATTTTCTAACTCTTCTCCTTTAATTGTGTCTTACTTGGGACAAAGGTAATGTCAAGGTATTGTTCTGAATGAGAGTGGGAAGATTTTGTGTAGCACATATTTGCATACACATTGGATTCATTTTCCTATTTTACATCTGAAATACTGAATCTCTGACACTAACTCATATCCTACTAGATTCTGACTACTAATCCTAATATAATGGAGAGAAATAATGCAAACAGAATTGAAATACAAACAGTTCAGAGGAGGCATGGTGGATAGTTGGATTTGCCTTTTGGATGATAAAGTGTAGGTGTTATAAATCTAGTCGATTTTTAATTGAAATAGTTCACCATGTGTTTTTATAGTTAACAAATATGTGAATTCCTGTCTCCCTTTCTCTGTAGGTTATTCAGCAAATATAATTTTATATGCACATAAAGAATCCTACCTGGTATCACACGTACATTTTTGTGACTTGGCTGACTTGGAGATACAAATTGTGAGAAGAGATCACTCCTCCTAAACGCTGATGGACCTGAAAATTCAACCTATGTTTGAGCTTCCTAGGAGAACAACATTGTACATGAATCCATGCTCAGTACAAAAAATAATTTTGCAACTGTGGATGTTGTATATTTCATGATGAATATTGATTGGCATATATATTGCTACTTTTTAATATCTCTTTGTGTGTTTTGGGTGTGTGTTTGTGTAAATATATACACTCTCAAAGTTTTTCAAAATATGAAATATATGTGTCTTATATACACTACCTAAATTCATTCATCTTCGTGTATGTGGATTTATAATCAACATTTCACAAGATTATTCTCAGAAATATTCATCCACCTGAACTACATATTTGTTTCCTAGTACTGAAAACTAACTTCAGTAAATGGTGCATACAAATCCTAATATTTTTACAGTAATTGACCCTGTTAACATTAATGCAATTAGATTCCTATGGGACATGGTGTGTATTTTGATGTTCGTTAATATTTCTTCAGTTTATGCACATGATACGATATATATTTCATCCAAAAGTTCACAAATTTATAGGCATTTGTTTCACTTTCAATCACTTCCTGCTTCAGAACACATGTATTTCTCTAGGTCTCTTGACTGGACTTTTCATGAGACTTCTTTACAAACACATTATTTTCGATTTCCATAATCACTTTTGAAGCAAATCTCACACACTTTTCATGATAAAACATAACCCAAATATACAATTAGATGTGTAACTGGTTGGAAAGAATGATTGTATATCAATACAAGATTTTCTGTATATTTTCAGATATCAATTCAATCCATTATTTAAAGTGGAAACAGTTATATTATTTATTCACAGTGTTGTCAATTCATGCATTTATTCTATATTCATAGACACAGGGTACAAATCTTTGTACCCCCAATAATAATTCATACATCTTCAAAATATTGCTCCCAGAAATGGTGGAAGAAATACTCATGTCACCTGATCTACATATACATTTTATCATACTAATATTCGGGTCACAAATTGCAAAGGTCAAACTTATGATTGTACCAAAGCCTAAATTGAAAGTGAGCATGGATTACTAAAAACATCCATGTCCAGGGTGCCTAATGTTCTCAAATGTCAATCCTATTTGTGACAACATATTTGTTTCTTCCTAAGATTATATATTCAAACTCAACACTGTTGAAAATATCTAATCCTATCACTCACTTTATACTTTGCATGATTTCCTAATGCCTCTATTGATATCTGCTTTCCGACATATTTTCCCCAGTTCATCATTGTGACTGACTCTTCACTTGTGCTCACATTTAAATTCACTCTCTACCCGAAACCCTATTTCTAGAGAACTTTTGGTCCATATCCTATACTCACTCTTCTTTCTAAAACTCCGACTACCTTTCTAATAATTCCGACTATCCCTTTTTGACTCGAAGTTCTCTTCAACATTCCATCATCCAACATACAAGGTCCTATGCCATTGTAAATTCATTTATCTGAGACAACTCTGCAGAAAATAATTCAACTCTAAGTATCCCAATCAAGGGCCCAATGCCCTTCTGGGCTTCAAATCATACCTAGATTTCTGTTTTCATACTTATATCTCACCCATATATTCTTGTAAATATTGCAGGTTCCCAATACCATTATTCATCCTGCAGAATGATTCCTAACTCAATTCGAACATGTTATTAATCCTAACCATACACTCTTCCCTCAATCTACCTTTACAGAAGATTATGGACAGAGTTGGTCTTACAATACAGGAATGCAGCGGATTTTCCACCTGCTAAGATCCTCAAAGGTCCATACAGAAATGATCCCTGGAGAAGATGTAGGCAGCTATGAAGGACCTGAGAGAGAAAAAGTCATCTCCATGGAATGACTCATCGCTGGCTCCTAAAAATTTCACAGAGTTGGCCAAGGAGATTAGATCTGAGACAGGACAGGCCTTTTATGGTGAACATAGTATGGCCCACCAGTCAGAGGACAGTCTGGATAGTCACAGGCCTACTTGGCGGAAGGAGGTTCCTTTGTGGGTTGGGTGTGCGTTTGTGGTCTTGTCTCATTTTCTGAGAATAGGTAGGAAAGGCCGTTTGTTCATTTTGGAGTGGACTGTTTCTAGAAATTCGTTTTACAAGGAGTGTGTTTCTATGTCTGTGTATCCCACTGTGTTAGTGGATGAAGACATTAGAAAGAGCATGCATCAATGGATGTGTTCTGTCTAGTAGAAAGCTTCCCAGCATTCATCCTTCCCAATTTATGAATGGACTTGGCTTGCCTTCTGGATGGGCAACACCTACTGTCTTCCTAAGTTCCTGTTTTCTGCCTGAATTCTGGCCACTCTCCATAATAGGCTCATGGTTTTGTGTCCAAAATATTTACCACCTCCAAGCTCTGGGACACGGCCATGTTCAGGATAGCTGAAGGAAATTGGAGCATCTCAGAAAGCTCACATATCAATGTGACCAGTGAAGTCTCTGTGGAGAAACCCTGCTTTGGGCTTTATGCATACGTATTCTTCTGTTGCACTGAATAACAGGAAGGTCTTTGATTAGGCCAGCCCTTTATGAAGCCTGAAGAAAACAGTTTTCAAAAGGAAATGAATGGGCATCACCTGGGGCTCTTTGCTTAATTGTTTGAAAACGGATGTGTCTGAATAGGCCACTTGGCCCTGTGTGAGACTGTGGCTTAGATTCTCAGCACCTGATGGATCTGAAGAAAGATCCCATGTGTGCACCCAAATCCAAAATGTCCAAAAATCATTCATTGTGGATGACATCTCTCGCCTTCCTCTGTAAGGTTCCTGATCTCCATCAAGTGAGAATAGGGATCCTTTGCATAAAATGTGTTCTTCAAAGCCCTGCAGAGTCTAGCCCATAGGTTCTTGTGATTTTTCATATCTCCAGTTCACATAAAGAATCTAAATCCCACAGTCAGTAGGCCTCAAATTGGAGTAGTGGAGCAGTATTAAAGGCAGGGCTCTATGATCATTCCGTGTTCAAAGGAAGGGTGTCCAGGCAACCCTGACTTGTGACAAATGAGGTGCAAGGGTGCTTATTTTGAACACTGTGTTGGTCTGTGACCCTCATGAAAACCTCCAGCCAGAGGTTATTATTAGTGTCTATATGGAAGAAGATGAGGGCCATGTGGGAGTGCTTTGTTTTTAATTGTGGTCATTTGTGTGGCGGTTGGAAGAGATGTCTGGTTCCACCTGGGCTTGAACTCTGGTGTGATTCCCCTTAGAGACTGAATTCTGGAACTGTTCTCAGAGAAGTATTGCCATGAATTGAGTTGGGATTTTAGGAGGCCACACATGTGATTTGATCTTGGAAACTGAGATCTAGGCCGAGGGTGGCTTTCCACAGAGCACAGGTAATCTCAGCCAGGATATCACATGATTTTATTGTTAAAGACCTGGCAGCCATAGTTCAGAGTCAAAACACACATGGAGCTCACATTGTAGACCTCAATGGGCCTGGCTTCATGTGACCTTTTGGCCACTCTTTGGGAAGTCCTGCCTGTGATTGTTCTCCAGATCGTTCGTTCAAATGAGTTTCCTCGCCATTTAATGGTTCCTGAATGATTTCAAACCCACAATGCCTCCAACTTCATCCTTGAAAAATAGCTAGATAAATACCACATTTTTTTTAAATTTCCATGACCAGGTGGCACTGGAGAACCTTTGGATTCCTGTTGCTGATCATGAATATACCAGACAGTGCCTTGATTGACTTGGTTTCATGAAAATGGTGTAGAACAGAGATGCCAGTAAGTTGGAGCCTGCTGAGTAGTTGGCCTAGAGCAGTGGTGGGATGGTGTCAGATAAAACATTTGTGGTGGGGCCATGTTTTTCTGCCATTGGCTTCCAAGTGGCTTGTGACTAACATTTTGCATCCAGAAGACCCTTGTATGTAAAAGCATCTTGTTATATGGAGAGGTTTCAGAGCAATGTTCAGAATCAGGTTGCTATGGTCAATGGGGCAAGCTCTGTGGGAAAAAAAGCTTGCTTGGTGCATTCTCCTTCAGACCCTGACCCACCACATGTGACAGAACTCCCTCCAGCCCTGTGTCCCAGTTGAACTCCTTGTATTTCTTGAAACAAAAACCAAATTCCCAGTGCAAAAGGAAGAAACACCAAGAAGAGTGGAGGATGACAAATGACTTTAGATTAAACATGAGGAGATACTTAGGCCCCAGTGGCCACAGTTTACTTACAAAGAGAAAATTCAGCACTTCTGCCTTATGTTCATTGGGAAATAAGAAACAATGGCTCCAGGTCACAAAGATGCAGACCCAGTTATGATGGTCTCACTAGAAAGGAAGATAAATCTCCTGACAACAACATATATTTCAAGTGCCCAACCTCAGAAGCAGTTTCTCAAAAGTCTTTAGGCCAGCAGTGCTCCATGTTTGTGGAGTGTTTACCCTGTCCCTTACTTTTGGAAACTCCTATACCACCTCCAAGTTTGTGAACTCCTGAGCATATTCCATTGCTGATATGTATTCTCAGATTTTCTAAATCATGTCCTCTAATTGTGTCTTATTTTAGGCGAAGGTAATGTCAAGGCATTGTTCAGGATGAGAGTGGGAAGATATTTGTGTAGCACATATTTGAATAAATTTTGAATTCATTTTTCTATTTTCAATTTGAAATACTGAATCCCTGACACTAACCCATACCCTACTAGACTCTGACTACTAATCCTAATATGATGGAGAAAAATAACCCAGACCGAATAGAAATACAAGCAGTTCAGATGAGGCATTGTGTATAGTTGTACTTTCCTTTTGCATGATAAAGGGTTGGTGTTATAAATCTAGTCAATTTGTAGTTGAAATAGTTCTCTATGTGTTTTTAACAAATATGTGAATTCCTGTCTCCCTTTCTCTGTAGCCTATTCAGCACATGCATTTTTATATGCACATATAGAATCCTACATGGTATCACATGTACATATTTGTGAGGTAACTGACTTGCCAAATACAAATTATTAGAAGAGATCACTTCTCCTAAATGTTGTTGGAACTGAAAATTTAACCTATGGGTGAGCTTCCTAGTTGAACAACATAAATCCATGTTTAGAAAATCAATATTTTGGGATCTCTGGATGATATATATTTCATGGTGACTTTCGATTGGCATACATAATGCTACTTTGTAATGTCTGTGTGTAGGTGTGTGTGTATATACATACATATATATATATATATATATATATATATATATATATATATATGTATTCACTCTCCTAATTTTTCAAAATATGAAATATATGTGTCTTATTATACACTTCCTAAATTCATTCATATTCATGTATGTGGATTTATAATCAACTTTTCACAAGATTATTCTCAGGAATATTCATCCACCTGAAATACATGTTTGTTCCCTAGTACTGAAAACTAACTTCGGGAGATCATATGATGTCGGTGATGGGAGTTCATCACCCCCATGTACCGCGTCACTTTGCGGGAGAATGACGAGTTAGAACGGCTAATATCTATCATGTTAGAAATTTCCAGAAAAATTGGTGTGCTCCAAAACCTACAAGAAGTGTTTCCATTGCACAAGGACCAGCTACGGGGGCTCAAACGCCAGCGATTTGTCCGCACAGAGGGTCACGCTGCTTATTCAGCAAATCGCCCCATGGCTAGAGTCTGCAGTGCGTGCTGGAAAACGACGAGAGATGAACGCAAAGATACAGCCCTGCGGATTATGTGGGCTCCTGCCAGCTGTGCAATCACTGTGCTCAGTGCTGAATTCTGGGTTTGAAATGGGAAAAAGAAGCGGTCCAATTCGGTTCTTCACACTGGTCAGACCACAGGGGAAGCCAGCGGCCACCATCTTGGAGAGCTGTTGTCACCATCCCTGTTTTCGACTGATCACAGCTCAGTCACATACAGAACAGGTAATTTCAGGCTGCCATTCGCCTGCATCTCGCAGACAAATTACTCAGGGTCAGTGCTAAAGAACCCATGGAAATTGCTTCTGGGATCCTGCTCCTATCAGAATATACACCGAGCCCCGAGCGGCTGAATTCTGGGTCCCGGAAATGCTCTGGCCCAGGGCTAAAGAACCCGCGGAAACTGTTTCTTGGTCTGGGTCCTGCTGAATACTGTGGAGGTATATGCCAACTGAACCTTCATAGGCAGTGGCAACAGGATTGAGACGGGGCTTGTGAGGGCCAGTCAGGACTCACCCGTTGCTTTGGTCACCCGGCAAAGGGAATGAAATGCTGCCATTCACATGGGATACCAACATGGCAGAGATCTGATGTCATCACAAAGCGGTGGAGGAGATAACTTCATCGATACCAGTGGCAACAGAAACAGTTGGTCTCCTGGTAAAGAAAGTGAGTCACAAACATCCGAGTCTCTCTTAATTTGTCATTGAGCCAGAAGTGTAGAGCAGAGCCGCTGCATGTGCCTGGAACAGGCCCAGCGACCCACCGGCGTGGTAGTCACGTCACCCCAATTGGAGTAGGGGCAGAGCAGTCCCGCCGCCCGAGCCTGCAAGGTAGGCAGACCTGCGACCGACCGGCGAAACACACTCCGCGGCCTGCTGGCATGGTAGACACGTCACCCCAATTGGAGTAGGGGCAGAGCAGAGTCTTCACTCGCACCCAGTACAGGCCCAGCGGCCTGCCGGTGTGGTAGTCACGTTACCCCAATTGGAGTAGGGGCAGAGCAGAGCCGCCACCCATGCCTGCAAGGTAGGCAGATGTGCGACCGACCAGCAGAACAAGCCCAGCAGCCAGTCAGCATGGTAGACAGATCACCTCAATTGGAGGAGCAGCACAGTCGCCGACCGCATCTTCAATGGAGATTTTTCCACAATACAAGAGCAATATAAATATATAGGGGGAAAAATTCAAAAACACAACAGTTTCTCCAAGCAGAAAGAAATGCGAGCAGTATGAAAAGAAAAGAAAAGCAAGGACCACAAGCAATGCAGGTCAACTCAACTTTAGAAAAGGTAATAGATGCAGCAGATTGAATGTCAGATAAAGAATTCAGGATGTACATGCTTCATATGATCTGGAATCTCAAGGAAGATATTAGACAGCAAAATCAGACAATGAAAGATCACTTCAACAATGAATTACATAAAAAAATCCAAGTAGCAAAGGTCAACTATACAGGGAGATTAAGGTTATAAAAAACAAACAAACAGAAATCCTAGAAATGCAGGAAGCAATGAACCATCTTAAAAACTCAATTGAGAATACTACCAGCAGAGTAGAATACTTAGAAGATAGAAAATCAGACAATAAAGACAAAGTATTTCAACTCGAAAAGAACATAGACAGCTCAGCAAGACTGTTAAGAAACCATGAGCAGAACATCCAAAAAATATGGGATAACATAAATAGACCAAACTTAAGAGTCATTGGGATACAGGAAGGTATAGAGGTCCAAACAAAAGGAATGAGCATTATATTCAAAGAAATAAAGGATAAAACTTCCCAGACTTGAAGAATGAGACAGAATACCAAATCCTAGAAGCTTACAGGATGTCAAATGTGCAAAATCATAAGAGATCCACACCTAGACATATTATAATAAAGATGCCAAACATACAGAATAAGGAGAGAATTTTAAAAGCTACTAGAGAAAGGAAGCAGATTATATTTAGTGGTAAACCAACCAGGATAACAGCTGGTCTTTCAACACAGACTTTGAAAGCTAGAAGATCCTTTAATTACATATTTCAAACACTGAAAGAAAATGGGTTCCAACCAATAATCATGTATCCAGCGAAATTAAGCTTCAGATGGAAGATGAAATTAAAACCTTCCACGATAAACAAAAGTGAAAAGAATTTGAAGCTAGAAAACCATCTCTTCAAAACATCCTCGGAAAAACACTACAAGAAGAGGAATTGGAAAATAACAATGAAAACCAAAATTGGGAGGTAGGACATTAAAGAGAGGAAAATAATCAAAGAGGAAAACAAACCATGTTTAGTAACATAAATTAACAAATATGGCTGGAAAAACAACCCATATCTCAATAATAACCAAAAATCTTCATGGCTAAAACTCACCAATTAAGAGACACAGGCTAGTAGAATGGATCACAAACAAGAACCAACAAAATGCTGCCTACAGGAGACACATTTGATAGGAAAAGACATACATAGACTGGAGGTGAAAGATTGGAATAATCATATCACTCATATGGACTTCGTAAACAAGCAGGAGTGTCCATACTCATATCAAATAAAATAGATTTCAAGCCAAAGTTAATCAAAAGGGATAAAGAGGGACACTACATACTACTCAAGCGAACTATACACCAACAAGATATAACAATCATAAATATATATGCTCCAAACAATGGTGCAGCTATGTTTATCAAACAAACTCTTCTCAATTTCAAGAGTCTAATAGACCACAATAAAGTAATCATGGGAGACTTGAACACACCTCTCTCACCACTGGACAGATCTTCCAAATAAACGTTGAAATACGAAACTATAGAACTCAATAACACAATTAATAACCTAGACTTAATTGACATATATAGAATATACAACCCAACATCAAGCAGTTACAGTTTTTTCTCAGCAGAACATGTATCCTTCACAAAAATATATCATATATTATGTCACAGGGCAACTCTTACACAATATAAAGGAATAGAGATAATGCCATGCATTTTATCTGATCATAATGAAATGAAACTAAAAATCAACAATAAAAGAAGGGAGGAAAAATCATTTATCACTTGAAGAATGAACAATAGGTTACTGAATGATCAATGGGTTATAGAAGACATCAAGGAGGAAATTTAAAAATTCTTAGACATAAATGAAAACACAGAAACAATATATCAGAATCTATGGGACACATTGAAAGCAGTTCTAAGAGGAAAATTCATTGCTTGGAGTTCATTCCTCAGAAAAAGAAAAAACCAACAAATAAATGATCTCATACTTCATCTCAAAATCCTAGAAAAACAAGAGCAAAACAACAGCAAACGAAGTAGAAGGCAAGAAATAATTAAAATCAAGCTGAAATTAATCAAATCAAATCAAATCAAAAGAAACAATTGATAAATCTGACAAAACTAAAAGATGGTTCTTTGAAAAAATAAATAAAATCGAGAGACCCTTAGCCATGTTAACGAAGAGAAGAAGAGAGAGAACTCAAATTACTAGCATACGGGATGAAAATGGCAATATCACAACAGACACTTCAGAAATACAGAAGATAATCAGAAATTATTTTGAATTCTTATACTCCAATAAAATAGAAGATAGTGAAGGCATCAATAAATTTCTTAACTCATATGATCTGCCCAGATTGAGTCAGGAAGATATCGACAACCTAAACAGACCAATATCAATTAAGGAAATAGAAGAAACCATTAAAAGACTACCAACTAAGAAAAGCCCAGGACCGGATGGGTATAGAGTAGAGTTTTAAAAAACTTTTAAAGAGGAAGACAAACCAATACTTTTCAAGCTATTTCAGGAAAATTGCAAAAATCCTCAAAAAAATTCTGGTGAATCAGACACAAAAACATGTCAAAAAAATTGTGCACCATGATCAAGTAGGATTCATCCCTGGGATACAAGGCTGGTACAATATACGGAAATCAATAAATTTTATTCATCAGATCAATAGACTTAAAAATAAGAACCATTTGATCATCTTGATAGATGCGTAAAAAGCATTTGACAAGGTACAGCATCGCTTTATGTTCAAAACTCTAGAAAAACTAGGGATAACAGGGACATACTTCAATATTGTAAAAGCAGTCTATGCTGAGACTCAGGCTAGCATCATTCTAAATGGAGAAAAATTGAAGACATTCCCTCTAAAATCTGGAGCAAGACAGGGATGCCCTCTCTCACCCCTTCTGTTAAACATACTTTTTGAAACATTGGCCAGAGCAATTAGATAGACTAAAGAAATTAAAGGCATAAAAATAGGAAAAGAAGAACTTAAATTATCACTATTTGCAAAAGACATGATTCTATACCCAGCAGACCCAAAAGGGTCTACAAAGAAACTATTAGAGCTAATAAATAAATTCAGCAAAGTGGCAGGATATTAAATCACCACGCATAAATCAAAGGCATTCCTGTATATCAGCGACAAATCCTCTGAAATGGAAATGAGGACAATCACTCCATTCACAATATACTCAAAAATAAATAAATAAATAAATAAAATACTTGGGAATCAACTTAACAAAAGAGGTGAAAGATTTATACAATGAAAACTACAGAACCCTAAAAACAGAAATAGAAGAAGATGGAAAAATATACCCTGTTCATGGATAGGCAGAACTAACATCATCAAAATGGCGATATTACCAAAAGTTCTCTAAAGGTTTAATGCAATGCCAATCAAAATCCAAACAGCATTTCTTCTAGAAATAAAGAAAGCTATCATGAAATTCATATGGAAAAATAAAAGACCCAGATCTGTAGAAATAGTTTTAGTTAGTCTTTCTGAAATCCAAATCGGCTGCTGTTCTCCCTGTGGAAACACGCAATCAGAGCCCCGACTCCAGACAATCACTGGGTCAGGACCTTTCCATTGACCTGTTAGAATATCTTTCCAAAGAACTTTAGGCTTATGCAAATTTTTTGGATACATATGCCTTTCCGCAGCACTAAGTCCTGATGAATCCAAATTTAAAAAGTTTAGAGTAAAAAGCGTTATTTTAAGTTTATCTTTGGGGGATATATACCCCTTTCCAATTCCCTCTTTTTACTTTAATAAGTACGTTTTAATAGTTTGATGAGCTCTTTCAACTATGCCTTGTCCCTGTGGATTGTATGGAATTCCTGTTATATGAGTAATACCAAATAATGAGCAAAATTGTTTAAAAGAGGTAGAGGTATAGCCAGGACCGTTATCAGTTTTTAACTGTTTAGGAACGCCCACAGTGGCAAAATTTTGTAAGCAATGAGCTATAACATCTTTAGTTTTTACTCCGGCATGAAGGGAGCCCATCAAAAATCCGGAAGAAGTATCAACTGTAACATGTAAATATTTTAATTTTCCAAATTCTGGCAAGTGTGTGACATCCATCTGCCAAATATGGTTAGGTATCAGTTCTCTAGGATTGACTCCAAGATTCACTTGTGGTAAAAAGGTCACACAATTTTGACATTGTTTTATTATATGTCTGGCTTGTTCCTTAGTTATTTTAAAACGCTTTTGAAAAGTATTAGCATTAACATGGAATTTTTTATGAAAATTCTTAGCTTCTTCTAGTGTAGAGAAAATATGTATGTCATGTGTAGTTTTATCTGCTAAATCGTTGCCCAAATTAAGGGCTCCAGGCAATCCTGTATGTGCTCTAATATGTCCTATAATGAATGGATCTTTTCTGTCACAGATTAGACTTTGTATGGTGGAAAACAAAGAGAAAACAGTAGAAGAAGGGGAAATCCTACCAGCATCTTCAAGAGATACTATAGCATTAACTACATACTGACTATCAGAAAATAAATTAAATACAGAATCTTTAAACATTAAAAAGGCTTGTAATACTGCATTAAGCTCTACCTTTTGAGCTGATTGTTTGGGTAGTAAAAATGTAAAAGTTTGATCAGGGGTAACTACTGCTGCTGTCCCATTATTTGACCCATCAGTGAATATATTTGGAGCGTTCATGATAGGGGTTTTTCTTGTCATTATTGGAAAAACTACAGGATGCTTAGACCAAAAAGACAACAAAGGATTAGATGGTAAGTGATTATCAAATAAAACATTAGATTTACACATGATTATTGCCCAAGTATTTAACTCATTAGCTAACTCATCAATTTGATCCATAGTATATGGAGTAATAATTATATTGGGAGAAATTCCAAACACTCCCTTCGCTGCTTTTATTCCTTTGAGTATTAATTGTCCTACAGCCTCAGGATAACTAGTAATAATAGTGTTAGGAGAATAAGATAAATGTATCCACAATAATTGACCTTCTTGCCAAAATACTCCTGTAGGAATATTTTTTGTTGGTAGTACAATAAATAATTAAGGCAAACTTACATCAATTCTATCCAAATGTATATTTTCCATATATGTTTCAATAATTTTCAATGCCTTTCTTGCTTTAGGAGTTAACATGTGATGTGAGTTTGGATCTGATGGACCTTTTAGAATATCAAATAAAGGTCCCAACTCTCCTGTTGGTATGCCTAGATAAGGCCTTATCCAATTTATGTCTCCCAATAACTTTTGAAAGTCGTTAAGTGACTTGAGTTGATCTACTCGTATTTGAATTTTTGGTGGACAGACAATGGTTGAGGAGAATAGAACTCTTAAATAATTAATTGGAAAATTTAATTGTACTTTATCTATTGCTATCTCTAGATTATAATTTTTTAATAAGTTTGTAAGTGTGGCATAACATTCCAGCAATATGTTTTTATCTTTATGTGCCAATAATACATCATCCATATAGTGAAATATTTGTAGTTCAGGATTTTGATTTCTAAGTGGCTGGATTGCTTTATTAACATATATTTGACACATAGTTGGACTGTTAGCCATCCCTTGAGGGAGTACTTTCCATTCATATCTCTGATCAGGACCTTCATGATTTAATGCAGGGATAGTAAATGCAAAACGTGGACTATCCTCGGGATGAATTAGAATTGAAAAAAAAAAATCTTTAATATCTATGGCTAAAACATGCCAGGTTTTTGGCAAAGCAGACAATTGAGGAATCCCTGATTGAGCAGGTCCCATAATAACCATCTCATTATTAATGGCTCTTAAATCTTGCAATAATCTCCATTTACCAGATCTCTTTTTAATGACAAAAATGGGAGTATTATGGGGAGATATGGAAGGTTGTATATGTCCTTCCGATAATTGTTGTTTGACCAGATCATGGGCTACTTGTATCTTTTCTTTAGTCAGGGGCCACTGAGGAACCCACACTGGTCTTTCTGATTTCCAAGTAATTTTTATTGTCTCAGTGGCCCTTTCTGAAAATCCAACCCATGTCTGTCTGTTCCTTGATCTATTTGAATTGGTGCTGCTATACCTTGTCCTTGTTTTCCTAATCTTTTTTCTTTCCTAAAACCTTGTCTAGCCCTAGTACTGGGCGCATTAGGATTGATGTTATTTGTTATCGTCAAACCTAATTGATCTAGGACATCTCGTCCCCATAAATTTATAGGAAGATGATCCAATACATATGGCTGTATAGTTCCCTCACATCCTTCAGGATCCTTCCAATCTAATACCATTGCACTTCTATGGGGATTAGTAGCCACTCCTAGGCCTCAAAGCGTTTGAGTGGCTTGTTGTAATGGCCAATGTTTTGGCCATTCCTGACTAGATATGATGCTAAGGTCTGCACCTGTGTCCAGTAGCCCATTAAAGTCGTGTCCTTGAATATTTAGTTTTAACATTGGGCGAGAATCTAAATTTAAAGACAGCATAGCCCAATCTACACCTGTGGAGCCTAATCCCCTGGAACCTCTTTTTACACTATGACTAGGAAATTTATTATGTAGGCTGAGTATTATTAACAAATGTGCTATTCTATCTCCAGGTGAAATTACTGATATACCTCTTGGAGAACTAGCTATAATTTTTATTTCACCTACATAATCGGGATCAATTACCCCAGGACTTATCATAAGTCCTTTTAATGTAGATGAACTACGTCCCAATAATAAGCCTACTGTCCCTTGGGGAAGAGGTCCTTTCATTCCTGAAGGAATGATTTGAACTCCCATCTCTGGAGTTAGTACTGCTCTGTCAGAGGCGCAGATGTCCAACCCTGCACTCCCTCGGGTTTGTCTGATGAGGGATTTAATGGACAATGTGTCCTGGGCACTACCTTGATGGTGCTGCTGGGTTCCTCCACTGCCCTGTATATTTGTGGTTGTGAGCCCCGGAGCATTGGGCCCCGCTGTCCGTTTTTTAGCAATGGAGCCTGATGCCTTTCTCCACAATATCTTGGGTAAATACCTGGTCCTTGTCCGTTTTTTGATAAGGGAGTACCCTCTATGGTGGTTTGAGAACGGCATTCATTATCCCAATGTCTCCCTCTACGGCAATGTGGGCAAATACCCGGTATTCTATTTCTTTGATACATAGTTTTGTTAAATCCTCCTCCTAGGGGCAACTCCTTTTAAAATGTCCTGTTTGTTCACAATCATAGCATGTTTTTGGCCTGGCATCTAAAGCCTGTTGTACTGCAGCTGCCAAGACTTGCCCTTGTTCATTATTATGTCTACATAATTTAATACATGTGTTTAAATCTTCATGTCTCCATGGTCTAACAACCTCTCTGCATCAACGATTTGCTTGGTCATAAGCCAGTTGTTTTATTAATGGCATTGCTTGTTCCGTATCCCCAAAAATTTTGGCAGCCGTTTGAATTAGCCTATCTACAAAGTGAGCGTAAGGTTCATTAGCTCTCTGTATTACCTTAGATAGCTGACCTTGTAAATCTCCATGTCCTTGTAAAGTCTTCCATGCCCTAACTGCGTCTGCAGCAATTTGTGCATATATAGCAGGATCATATTCAATTTGTTGCAGCTGACCCTCATAAGGTCTTTTCCCTAGCAACATTTCTAGAATTCTTTGAGGGCAACTGGCTGCTGCATTTCGCCTAGCTGTCTCTGCGCAAAATTCCTCATTGGCAACCTTCCATAACAAATATTGTCCTCCATTTAGCAGTGATTTACACATGCTAGCCCAATCTGCTGGCGTCATGTCCAAGTTAGTAATGGACTCGACCATGCTCACCGTGAAGGGAGCTTGGGGACCATAGGTTGTTACAGCCTCTTTTAACTGCTTCACTGTTTTAAAATCTAAAGCACGGTGAATTCGCTGCCATCCTGCTTGCTCAAGTACAGGGCATGCTAATCTTCGAGGTCCTGTCTCAGGATCCCAATTATCAACTACGGGGTTTCAGGGCCACTCAGCTGTCTCTATCGGTGGGGCTGTTGGTTGAATTAAACCCTCTTGTGATAAAACGGAGTTAGTAACAGCCTCCTGTTGTGGCCTTTTTCCTAACAACCCCTTTTCCTTTAAATTTTCTTCCTCTGTCTGACTAGCTCGAGAGACCTTCTCTTTTGCTTGAGCCTTTAGTGAACCATTTTTTCCAGTTTGCCTGAGAAATTTCTAGGGATAGGCAGCTTGAAAGAAAAACAAAATAAATCAAAAGTAGAACACATTGTTTTTTGAAATGGTCACCCATTCTCTCGCCTTCCCTCAGGGGCGAGCAATTTCACTTACCCCCAAGCTTCAGGCATTCCGCGTACGAGCCACCAAATGCCACAGTCTCTGGCTGTGCACAAATCACGAGTCTCCACACAGCTTGTAGATTCAAACAGCAATTCTTTATTCCCGAACTCACACCGGCCGTCTACAAACATGTTCTGGGGGAATCCATGTTCTCTGCCCAAATCCACTCTCTGCCCAAATCCATCACTTCACTGGGCTTCTGTCTCCCAAAAATACTGTCTGACCCAAAGAACTCAAGAGGAACTCAGCAGCAGTATATGCCCTATTCTAAAGGGGGAACACCCTAATCTCCTATTATGCTAAACCACCCTATTCTAAAGAGAGAACACCCTAAACACGGATCCACCCTGGTCCTTGAGCAAGGTCACCTTACATGCAATGTCCTGAAAAATGTCCTATTTCCATGAGTCCTTCCACTAAAGAAACATGGGGGTACGCTGGCAAAGAAATTGTCATACCTACTTGGCTGATGGCACCCAGCAGAAGAGAAAAAACAATGCTAAGCAGGAAGTGTGAATCAGGTGGTATAGCGATACAAGACTTCAAACTATACAACAGAGCAATAGTAACAAAAATAGCATGGTACTGGTACCAAAACAGGCGGGTAGACCAATGGTAGAGAATAGAGGACACAGAAACCAATCCACAAAAATACAACTATCTTATATTTGATAAAGAGGCTAAAAGCATGCAATGGAGGAAAGATAGCATCTTCAACAAATGGTACTGGGAAAACTGGAAATCCATATGCAACAAAATGAAACTGAATCCCTTTCTCTCACCATGCACAAAAGTTAACTCAAAATGGATCAAGGAGCTTGATATCAAATCACAGATACGCCATCTGATAGAAGAAAAAGTTGGCTATGATCTACATACTGTGGGGTCTGTCTCCAAATTCCTTAATAGGACACCCATAACATAATAGTTAATAACTAGAATCAACAAATGGAACTTAATCAAACTAATTTTTTTTTTCTCAGCAAAAGAAACAATACGAGAGGTAAATAGGGAGCCTACATCCTGGGAAAAAATCTTTACTCCTCACATTTCAGATAGAGCCCCAATATCCAGAGTATACAAAGAATTCAAAAAATTAGACAATAAGATAACAAATAACCCAATCAACAAATGGGCCAAGGACCTGAACAGACAATTCTCATAGGACAACATAAAATCAATCAACAAGTCCATGAAAAAATGCTCACAATCTCTAGCAGTAGGAGAAATGCAAATCAAAACCACCCAAAGATACCATATCACTCAAGTAAGATTGGCAGCCATTATGAAGTCAAACAACAACAAGTTCTGGTGAGAAGGTGGGGAAAAGTGTACACTTGTACATTGCTGGTGGGACTGCAAATTGGTGCAGCCAATTTGAAAAGCAGTATGAAGATTTCTTGTAAAGCTGGGAATGGAACCACAATTTGACACAGCTATTCCCCTTCTCAGTCTACTCCCCGAAGACCTAAAAAGAGCATGCTACAGGGACACTGCTACATCGATGTTCATAGCAGCACAATTCACAATAGCAAGAGTGTGGAACCAACCTATTTGCCCTTCAATAGACGAATGTTTAAAAAATGTGGCATTTATACAAAATGGATTATTACTCTGCATTAAAAAATGACAAAATCATGGAATTTTCAGGGAAATGTATGACATTAGAGCAGATTATGCTAAGTGAAGCTAGCCAATCCCTAAAACACAAATGCCAAATGTCTTCTATGATATAAGGAGAGTAACTAAGAAATGAGTAGGGATGAAGAGCATGAGAAGATTAACATTAAACAGGGATGAGAGGTTGGAGGGAAAGGGAGAGAGAAGTGAAATTGCATGGAAATGGAAGGAGACCCTCATGGTTAAATAAAATTACATACAAGAGGAAGTGATGGGAAAGGGAAAAATAATACTAGGGGGAGAAATGAATTACAGTAGAGGGGGTAGAGAGAGAAGAGGGGAGGGGAGGGGAGGGGAAATAGTAGAGGTTAGGAAAGGCAGAAGAATACGACACTAACATGGCAATATGTAAATCAATGGATGTGTAACTGATGTGATTCTGCAATCTGTATACTGGGTAAAAATGGGAGTTCATAACCCACTTGAATCAAAGTGTAAAATATGATATATCAAGAACTATGTAATGTTTTGAACAACCAACAATGAAAATAAAAAGAAAATAAAAGTAACTTTGGTGAATGGTGCACATGTATCCTAATATTTTTACAGTAACTGACCCAGTTTAACATCAATGCAAGTAGATTCCTATAGGACATGATGTGTATTTGATGTTCATTTTTATTCAACACTGGTACATTTCTATTTCTTCAGTTTATTCACATTATAGGATACATATTTCATCCACAAATTAGCAAATTTAGAGTCATTTTTAAAATTTCAATCACTTCCTGCTTCAGAACTCATGATTTCCTTGATGTTCCTTGACTGGTCTTTTCATGAGACTTCTTTCCAAACACATTATTTTGGATTTCCAAAATCACTTTTGAAGTAAAACTCACACAAACTTCATGATAAAACATAACACTAATATTAACATTAGGTGTATAACTGGTTGGAATGAATGATTGAATATCAATATAAAACTTCTTATATATTTTCAGATATCAATTCAATCCATTATTTAAAGTGGATCCAGTTATATTATTTATTCACAGTAAGGTTTATTCATGCATTATTTGTATAGTCATAGAAACAGGGTAGACCTCTTTGTACCCCTAATACTAATTTATATGTCTTCAAAATAAGAAATAATCATGGAACCTGATCTACATATACATTTTTTCACAGTAATATTCTGGAAACAAAATGCAAATGTCCCACTTAGGATTGTACAAAAGCCTAAATGGAAAGTGATCATAGATTACTAACAACATCCATGTCCATGTTGCCTAATGCTCTCAAATGTCAATCCTATTGGTAACTACATATTTGTTTCTTCCTAAGATTATACATTCAACCTCAAGTCTGTTGAAATTGTCTAATTCTATCACTAACTTTATACTTTGCCTAATTTCCTAATGTCTCTATTGATATCTGCTTTCCTACATATTTTCTCCAGTTCATCATTTTGTCTGACTCTTCATATGTGCTGATATTTACATTCACTTTCTCCCCGAAAAAAATATTGCTAAAGAACTTTTGTTACATCTTGTATACTAACTCCAGTTGCTAACCCTAATGATTATCTTCCTAATCCTACCGACTATCCCTTTTGACTGGATCTTCTCTTCTGCATTCAATCATCCAAGGTTCAAGTTCCTCTGCCATTGTGTATTGATTTATATGAGACATCTGTGCAGATATAATTCAAAGCTAAATATCCCCATCTAGGTCCCAATGCCCTTGTGGGTTTCAAATCTTACTTTGATTTCTGTTTTCATACATATATTTCACCTCTATATTCTTATTAATATCACAGGTTCCCAATACCATTATTCATTCAGCAGAATGATTCCTAATGCAAATCGAACATGATATTAACCCTAACCATACACTGTTCCCTTAATCTAACTTTACATAAAAGCAGGGAAAGGTTTGTTCTTACAATAGAGGAATGTAGGGGATCTTCCACTTGTTGAGAACCTCAAAGGTCCATGCCGAAATGATCCCTGGAGAAGATGTAGGCATCAATGAAGAATCTGAGAGACCAAAAGTCATCTTCCATGGCAAACAACCAGGTCAGGATTAAGGGTTGTGTCTGAATCAGCCTCTCTCTTCTTAATGTAGAGAAGATGAACCAAACCAGGCTTGTGTGGAGAGCTGATCCCGGGTGTCTAAGATTGATATACCATTCTAACTTGTGAAAGTTTCAAAGGAAGTAGGGGCAGCCTTCATCTCATGGGACCCTTGGAAGCAACTGTTAGGACAAAGTGGTTTCCCAGGCAGTGACCTCATTTAGTTTTTGAGGGAAGTGACCTACCTCACTTTCTTGTTGATGGAACTCTCTAAACATGGGATCCAGGAAGCCAGGCACCCAGGTTCATTGGAAAATAAGAAACCATGTCATCCAGGTAACATTGATGCAGACCAAGTTTTGATGGGCTCACTACAAAGGAAGCTAAAGCTCCTGACAACAAAATATATTTCAAGTGCCCAAACTCAGAGGCAGTATCTCAAGAAGTCTTTGGCCAGCAGAGCTCCATGTTTGTGGAGTGGTTACCATGTCCCTTACTTTTGGAAACTGCTATACCACCTCCAAGGTTGTGAACTCCTGAGTGTATTTCATTCCAGATATGTATTCACAGATTTTCTAACTCTTCTCCTCTAATTGTGTCTTACTTGGGGCGAAGGTAATGTCAAGGCACTGTTGTGGATGAGAGTGGGAAGATTTTTGTGTACCACATATTTGTATACACATTGGATTTATTTTCCAATTTTCCGTTCAAAATACTGAATCCCTGACACGAACCCATACCCTACTAGACTCTGACTACTAATCCTAATATGATGGAGAAAAATAACCCAAACAGAATATAAATACAAGCAGTTCAGAGGAGGCATGGTGTATAGTTGGACTTGCCTTTCGCATTATGTAGGGTAGGTGTTAAAAATCAAGTCAATTTTTTTGTTGAAATAGTTCTGCATCTGTTTTTAATGTTAAAAAATATGTGAATTCCTCTCTCCCTTTCAGTGAAGTCTATTCAGCACATGTGTTTTTATATGCACATATAGAATTCTACCTGGTATCACATGAACAATCTTGTGAGGTGGCTGACTTGGCAGATACAAATTATGAGAAGAGATCACTCCTCCTAAACGCTGTTGCATCTTAAAATTCAACCTATGAGAGACCTTCCTAGTTGAAAAATATTATTAATAAATTCACGTTCAGTAAAATTAATATTGTTGGATCTGTGGACAATATATATTTCACCATAAATTTCGATTGGCATATATAATGCTAATTTTTAAAGTCTGTGTGTGTTTTGTATATATATGTAAATATATACTATGCAGATTTTTCAAAATATGAAACATATGTGTCTTATAATACACTTCCTAAATACATTAATATTCATGTATGTGAATTTGTAATAAACTTTTCACAAGATTATTCTCAGAAATATTCATCCACCTGAAATACATATTTGTTTCTTAGTACTGAAAACTAACTTCATTGAATGGTGCATACAAATCCTAATATTTCTACAGTAACTGACCCAGTTTAACATCAGTGCAAGTAAATACCTATGGGACATGATGTTTATTTTGACGTTCATTTTTATTCAACACTGGTACAGTACTATTTCTTCAGTTTATGCACATCATAGGATAAATATTTTATCCAAAATTTCAAAATTTAAAATATTTGTTTTACTTTCAATCACTTCCTGCTTCAGAACACATGTATTCCTCCAGGTTTCTTGACTGGTCTTTTCATGAGACTTTTTTACAAACACATTATTTTCGATTTCCATAATCACTTTTGAAGCAAAACTCATACAATCTTCACGATAAATCGTAACCCTAATATTACCATTAGATGTATAACTAGTTGTAATGAGTGTAGGTATACCAATATCAATATAAGATTTCCTGTATATTTTTAGATATCAATTTATTCCAATTCCAATTTCTAAAGTTGGATCCAGTTATATTATTTATTCACAGAATGGTCTATTCATGCATCATCTCTATATTCATTGACACCAGGTGCACCTATTTGTATCCCCAATGCTAATTTATAGGTTTTGAAAATATTGCTCACCATAATGGTTGAAGAAATACTCATGTCACCTGATCCACATATACATTTTATCACAGTAATATAGTGGACACAAATGCAAAGGTCACACTTATGATCGTACCAAAGCCTACATTGAAAGTGAGTATATAATACAAAAAACATCCATGTGTAGGATGCCTAATGCTCCCACGTGTCAATCTTGTTGGGGACTACATATTTGTTTCTTCCTAAGATTATATATTCAACCTCAACCCTGTTTAAAATGTATAATCCTATCACTCACTTTATACTTTGCCTGATTTCCTAATGTCGCTATTGATACCTGCTTTCCTACATATTTTCCCCAGTTCATCATTGAGACTGACTCTTCACATGTGCTGACATTTACATTCACTCTCTAAACGAAACCCTATTGCTAAAGAACTAGTGGTCCAACTCGAAGACTCACTCTTCTTCCTAAACTTACTATCTTCCTAATCCTACCGACTATCCCTTTTTGACTGGATGTTCTCTTCGACATTCAGGCATCTGAGGTACAAGGTTTTATTCCATCGTATATAGATTTATCTGAGACCTCAGTGCAGAATGTAATTCAAAGCTAAATACCCCAATCAAGGGCCCAATGCTCTTCCTGGCTTTAAATCTTACCTAGATTTCTGTTTTCATAATCATATTTCAAATATATATTCTTATAAATATTGCAGGTTCCCAATACCATTATTCATCCAGCAGAATGATTCCTAACACAAATCAAACATATTATTAACCCTAACTATACACTCTTTCCTCAATCTAAATTTACAGAGAGGAGGGACAGAGTTGGTCTTAAAATACAGGAATGTAGGGGTCTTCCACTTGCTGAGAATCTCAAAGTTCCATGCAGAATTGATCTCTGGAGAAGATGTAGGTAGCTATAAAATATCTGAGAGGGCTAGAGTCATCTTCCATGGCAAACAACCCGGTCAGGATGAAAGGATGTGTCTGAATCAGCCTCTCTCTTCTTAATGTAGGAAAGATAGACCAAACCAGTGCTGTGTGGAGAGCTGTTCCCAGGTGAATATGGTTTATATACCATTCTAACTGGTGAAAATATCACAAAAGTAGTGACATCCTCCATCTTATGAGACCCTAGGAAGCAACTGTTAGGACAAAGTTGTTGCCAACGCAGTGACCTCATTCAGTTCCTGAAGGAAATGATCTCCCCTCACATGCTTGGTGATGGAACTCTCCGAATTTGGGATCCAGGAATCCAGGAACCCAAAGCCAGTCTGAATCCCAGTCCCAGTGGTCTCACTTGTTTGGATTTACCAAGGACAAAGTCAGTCGTTCTTGGTACCTACTGATGGGAGAATGGCCATATGCCTGGAAAGCTCTGAAAAGGGGCCCTTCCAGAGAAAGCAGGTAGAGGCACACTGCTGGCTCCTGACAACTTCAGAGCATTGGCCAAGGAGACCAGATCTGAGACAGGACAGGCCATTTTGGGGAAAATCATATGGCGTACCAGTCAGAGGACACTCCCCATAGTCACAGACCAACTTGGGGGAAGAAGGTTCCTTGGTGTGTGTGGATATCAGTTTGTGGATTTGTCTCAAATTCTGAGAATAGGTATAAAAGGAGGTTTGTTTGCTTTAGAGTGGACTGTTTCTAATAAGTCGTTTGACATGGCGAATGTTTCTATGTCTGTGTATCACACTGTGTCCGTAGTTGTAGACCATAGAAAAGAGAAGGCATCAATGGATGTGTCCTGTATAGTAGAAAGATTCCCAGCATTCATCCTGCCCAATTAATGAATAGACTGTGTCTTGCCTTATCTATGAGCAACTCATTCTAACTTCCAAAATTCCTGTTTTCTTCCTGAATTCTGGCCACTCTGCAGAATAGGCTCATGGTTTTGTGTCCAAGATATGTACCACCTCCAAGCTCTGTGACATGGCCATATACTAGATAGCTGAAGGGAATGGCGAGCATCTCAGACAACTCAGATATCAGTGTGACCAGAAAAGTCTCAGTGGAGAAACCCTGCTTTGGGCCTTTTGATTACCTATTGTCCTGTTGCCCTGAAGGTCAGGAAGGTCTTTGCCTCAGGCCACCCCTTTGTGAAGCCTGAATAAAACAGTTCTCAAATGGAAATGAATGGGCATCACCTGTGGCTCTTTGCTTAATTGCTTTGAAAAAGAATATGTCTGATTCAGCCTCTTGGCCCTGTGTGAGGCTCTGGCTTAGATTCTCAACTCCTGATGGATCTAAAAAAAAATCCCATGTGTGCTTCCAAAACCAAAATGGCAAAAAGAGCAGTCATTGTGGATGAAGTCTCTTGCCTTCCTCTGTAAAGTTCCTGAACTCCATCAAGTGAAAATAGGTATCTGTGGGGTCTAATTAGTTCTTCAAAGCCCTTCAGAGGTTCTTGGGATTTCTCATGACTCCAAATCACATAAAGAATCTATACCTGACAGTCAGTAGGCCACAAATAGAAGAAGCAGAGCAGTATTAACACCAGGCCTATTTGATCACTTTTGGTTCACAGGAATTGTGTCCAGGCCACCATGACTTTTGGCAAATGAGGGGAAAGGGAACATATTTTGGACAATCTCTTGAGCTGCACCCCTCATAGAAACCTTCAACCAGAGGTTATGATGAGTGTCTATATGAAAGAAGATGAGGGCCATGTGTTTTGGTTTTAATTGTGGTCATTTTTGTGGTGGTTGGAAGAGATGACTGGGTCTACATGGGCTTGAAATCTGTTGAGATTCCCCTTAGAGTCTGAGTTCTGGAACTCACCTCAGAGAAGTATTGCCATGAATTGTTTTGGGATTTTAAAATGCCATGCATGACAGTCACCCTTGGAAACTTATGCCCCATTGAGGCTTTCCACAGAGCACGGGGAATGTCAGCCAGGATATCATTTGATTTTATTCTGAAAGACTTGGCAGCCATATTTGATAGTCAAAACACACATGGACCTCATATTTTAGACCTCAATGGGCCTGACTTCATGTGATCTTTTGCCCACTCTTTGGGAAGCCTTGTCTGTGAGAGTTCTCCACAGCTTTTATTAAAATGTGCTTCCTCCAAATTTAATGGTGCCTGAATGAATTGAAACCCACAGTGTCTCCAACTTCAACCGTGAAAAATGGCTAGATAAATACCATGAAATTTTTGAAATTCCCATGAACAGGTGGCACTGGAGAACCTTTGTATGTCCTGTTGCTACTCATGAGTACACCAAACAGTGGCTTGATTGACTGGGTTTCATTAAAATGGTGTAGAACTGAGATGCCAGTAAGTTGGAGCCTGCTGAGTAGTCGGCCTAGAGCAGTGGTGGACAGGTGTGTGATAAAATATCTGTGGTGCGGCCATGTGGATCATCCATTGGCTTCTAAATGGCTTGTGACTCACAAGATGCAGCCAGCAGACCCTTTTATGTAAAGGCAAATTGTTATTTGGAGTGGTTTTAGGGAAATGTTCAGAATCAGGTTGCTCTGGACATGGGGGCAAACTATGAGGGATAGAAGATTGGATGGTGCATTCTCCTGCAGACCCTGATCATACACAAGTGACAGAACTCCCTCCAGCACTGTGTCCCATTTGAACTCCTTGTATTTCGTGAAGCAAATACGAAACTCCCAGTGCAGCAGCAAGAAACACCACAAAAGTGGAAGATGACCAAATGGCTTCACAGTTCACACGGGGAGACACTTAGGTCCCAGTGGCCACAGTTTACTAAGGAAGAGAGAAATCAGCACTGCTGTCTCATGTTCATTGGAAAATAAGAAACCATGTCCTCCAGGTCACATAGATGCAGACCCACCTTTGATGGTCTCAGTACAAAGGAAGCTAAAGCTCCTTACAACAAAATATATTTCAAGTGTCCAACCTCAGAGGGACTTTCTCAAGAAGTCTTTAGGCCAGCAGATCTCCATTTTTGTGGACTGTTTAAATTTTCCCTTACTTTTGGAAACCCCTTTACCACCTCCAAGTTTTTGAACTACTGAGCATATTCCATTTCACATATGAATTCACAGATTTTCTAACTCTTCTTCTCTAATTGTGTTTTACTAGGGTCGAAGGTAATGACAAGGCATTGTTCTGGATGAGAATGGGAAGATTTTTTTTGTAGCATATGTTTGTGTACACATTGGATTCATTTTCCTATTTTCCATTCGAAATACTGAATCCCTAACACTACCCATACCCTACTAGACTTTGACGATTAATCCTATCATGATGAAGAAAAATAACCCCAAAAGAATAGAAATACAAGCAGTTCAGAGAAGGCATGGTGTATACTAAGTCTTGCCATTTGCATGATAAAGGGTAGGTGTTATAAAAATAGTCAATTTTTATTTGAAATAGTTCTCCATGTGTTTTTAAAGGTAACAAATATGTGAATTCCTGTCTCCTTTTCAATGTAGCCTATTCAGCACATGTATTTTTATACGCACATATAGAATCCCACCTGGTATCACACATAATTTCTTTTGAGGTTACTGACTTGTAAGAAAAAAATTGTGAGAAGAGATCATTCCTGCTAAACGCTGTTGGAACTGAAAATTCAACCTTTGTCAGCTTCCTAGTAGAACAACATTATACATGAATCCATGTTAAGCAAAATGAATATTTTTCGATCTGTGGATTATATATAATTCATGATGAAATTTGATTGGCATATATATTGCTACTTTCTAATGTCTGTGTGTGTGTGTGTCTGTGTGTGTGTGTGTGTGTGTGTATATATATATACACACACACACACACACACTCTCCAGGTTTTTTAAAATATGAAATATATGTGTATTATATACACTCCCTAAATTCATTCATGTTCATGTATGTGGATTTATAATCAACTATTCACAAGATTATTCTCAGAAATATTCATCCACCTGAAACACATATTTGTTTTCTAATACTGAAAACTAACTTCAGTAAATGGTGCATAGAAATCATAATATTTTGACATTGTAAGATGGCCGCGAATAGAGTGAATCACACCCTGTTTACCGCGCCACTGCGCAGGTGAATAACGACTTAGAATGACAAAAAACTATCTTGTTAGGAACTTACAGCAAAATGGGGGTGCACTGAAACCTAGAAGAAGGATTACTAGCACCGAGGTCTGGTAATTGAGTCTCAAACACGAGCCAACTCTGCGACCGGAGATCCTGTCTGACTGATCTGCGTGACCCGCCCAGTGGCTACAGATGGCGGGTCACCACCGAGATGCTATCAATAAGCTGGGAGAAACGTTGATGCAGATTCTGTGGAATCCTGCCAGTAGAGCCCCCACTGAGTCCTGGGCTGAGTTCAAGATTTCTGACGGGGAAGAAAGCGGTACAGTTCTATCCCCCACAACGGAAACTCCACCAAGGAAACCAACGGCCACCATCTTGGAGAGCTGAAGTAACCACAGGCACTCTCATACAGATTGCAACTATAAAACAGGTGTGTGTTACTCAGCTCATCTCCCATACATAGGGGAATTCGCATAAAATCTCTCCTAGGCTTTCTGGGGGATAGATTGTCAGAGCGAGCCTGCATAAAGATGGGGGAAAACTAGAGGCACCTGACTTTCAACTCGCCCTCCTATCAGCGGTGAAAAAAATCCTGTCTATCCAGCGCTTGGGGAGGGGCAAGCGGAAAAAATCAAAACAATAGGGTGCCGGGGTTCCCAATAGCCAACCGTGCGACCAGAGATCCGGGCTGATTGAATCATGTGGCCAGGCCCGCTGTTACAGATGGCGGGGCACCACCGAGAAGTGACCTGCAAGCAGGGAGAAATGTTGCTGTGGATTCTGTGAAATCCTGCCGGCTGAGCTCCCACTGAGCCCCGGGCTGAGTTCGGGAATTCAGACCGGGAAGGAATCGGTACAGTTCTATCCCCCACAATAGAAACTCCAGCAAGGAAACCAGCGGCCACCAACTTTGAGAGCTGAAGTAACCACCGCCCCTCTCCAATAAATTGCAACAATAAAACATGAGGCAGCAAGTCCAAGCAATAAAAGTATATTTTGAAAATAAATTAAACAAACAAATTCAAATGGCAAAGAATGAGCTTTACCAGGAGATAGAGATCTTAAAAAAACAAACAGTAATCTTAGAAATCCAGGAAACTATAAACCAAATTAAAAATTCAAACGAGAATATTACAAATAGACTAGATCAAGTAGAAGTCAGAACATCAGATAATGAAGACAAAGTTTATCAACTTGAAAAGAATATAGTCAACACAGAAAAGATGCTAAAATCCCACAAGCAATCTATTCAAGAGATATGGGATGTCATAAAAAAAAAATTTGAGAGTCATCGGAATAGAAGAAGGCATAGAGATTCAAACCAAAGGAATAGACAACATATTAAATAAAATAATTCTAGAAAACTTCCCAGAGATGATAGATTGATTGGATTGCCAAATCCTGAAACCCTATAGGACCCCAAACATTCACAACCAAAATAGACCAACTCCAAGACATATAATTATGAAGATATCCAACATACAGAACAAGGAGAGAATATTAAAAGCTATAAGAGAAAGGAGGCAGATTACATTCAGGGGTAAACCAATTAGGTTAACAACTGATTTTTCATCACATACTTTGAAAGTGAGAAGATCCTGGAACATTGTATTTCAAATGCTGAAAAATAATGGATTCCAACCAAGAATACTGTATACAGCAAAATTAAGTTTCAGATTTGACAATGAAATTAAAGTCTTTCACGATAAACAAAAGCTAAAACAATTATCAGCCAGAAAACCAGCACTGCAAAGCATTTTGTGCAAAATACTACAAGAAGATGAGTTGAAAAATAGTGCCCAAAACTAACAGCAGGAAGTATCTCAGTGAAGGGGGAGGAAAATAACCAAAAAATAAAAACTATCCAAACTATAATATAATAAGTAAATAATCATGACTGGAAGAACAAATCATATTTCACTTGTAACCTTAAATGTTAATGGCAAAAACTCACCAATCAAGAGACATGTGCTAGTAACCTATATCAAAAAAAACAAATCCAACAATATGTTGCCTTCAGGAGACTCATATGATAGGAAAAGACATACACAGGCTGAAGGTAAAAGGTTGGGAAAAATCATACCACTCACAAGGCCCTCCGAAGCAAGAAGGATTTGCCATACTCATATGGAATAAAATCAACTTTAAACCTAAGTTAATCAAAAGTCATAAAGAAGGACACTATATTCTTTTAAAAGGAACCATCCACCAAAAAGAAAAAAAAAAAACAATAATCAATTTGTATGCACCAAGCAATGGAGGTGCAATGTTCATAAAACAAACTCTCCTCAAGTTCAATAGTCAAATAGACAACAACACAATAATTATGGGTGAATTCAACACACCACTCTCAGCATTAGACAGATCCTCTAGACAAAAACTGAATAAAGAAACTATAGAACTCAAGAGCACAATCAATAACCTAGACTTAACCGACATATATAGAATATATCAACCATCATCAAGTGGATACATGTTCTTCTCAGCAGCACATGGATCCTACTCAAAGATAGACCATATTTCATGCCATAGGACAATTCTTAGTAAATATAAAGGCATGGAAATAATACCATGCACCATATCTGATGGTAATGGAAAGAAACTGGAAATCAATGGTAAAAGAAGGAAGAAAAAATCCTACATCACATGTAAAATGAACAACATGCTACTGAATGATCAATAGGTTACAGAAGACATAAAGAAGGAGATTAAAAAAATTCTTACAGACAAATGACAATACAGACACAACGTACCGGAATCTATGGGACACAATAAAAGCAGTTTTAAGAGGGAAATTCATTTCTTGGAGTTCTTTCCTCAAAAAAAGAAAAAAACAACAAATAAATGAACTCACACTACACCTCAAAAACCTAGAAAAGGAAAAGCAAAACAACAGCAAATGTAGTAGAAGACAAGAAATAATTAAAATTAGAGCAGAAATCAACAAAATTGAAACAAAAAAAAACATTAAAAAAATTGATAAAACTAAAAGTTGGTTCTTTGAAAAAATAAATAATATCGACAGGCCCTTAGCCATGCTAATGAAAAGAAGAAGAGAGAGAACTCAAATTACTAACATATGGGATGAAAAACGCAATATCACAACAGACACTACAGAAATACAGAAGTTAATTAGAAAGTATTTTGAAACACTATATTCCAATAAAATAGAAGTTAGTGAAGATACGAATAAATTTCTTAAGTCATACGATCTGCCCAGATTGAGTCAGGAAGACACACACAATTTAAACAGGCCAATAACAAAGGAAGTAATAGAAGAAGCCATAAAAAGACTACCAACCAAAAAAAGCCCTGGACCGGATGTGAATACAGCAGATTTCCACAAAACCTTCAAAAAAGAATTAATACCAACATTTTTCAAGTTATTTCAAGAAATAGAAAAAGAAGGAGCTCTTCCAAAATAATTCTATGAGGCCAACATCACCCTGATCCCGAAACCAGACAAAGACACTTCAAAGAAAGAATACTACAGACCAATATCTCTAATAAACTTGGATGCAAAAATTCTCAATAAAATCCTGGAGAATCGAAAACAAAAGGATATCAAAAAAATAGTGCACCATCATCAAGTAGGATTCATCCCTGTGATGCAAGGCTGGTTCAATATACGGAAATCAATAAATGCCCTTCACCACATCAATAGACTTAAAGACAAGAACCAAATGATCATCTCGATAGATGCAGAAAAAGCATTTGACAAAGTTCAGCATCCCTTTATGTTCAAAACACTAGAAAAACGAGGGATAACAGGAACTTACCTCAACATTGTAAAAGCTGTATATGCTAAACTTCAGGCTAGCATCATCCTAAATGGAGAAAAACTGAAGACATTCCATCTAAAATCTGGAACAAGACAGGGATGCCCTCTATCACCACTTCTATTCAATTTAGTTCTTGAAATACTAGACAGAGCAATTAAACAGATAAAATAAATTAAAGGCATAAAAATAGTAAAAGAAGAATTTCAAGTATCGCTATTTGCAGATGACATGATAATATATTTAACAGACAGAAAAAGCGTCTACAAAAAAATGGCTAGAGTTAATAAATGAAGTCAGAAAAGTGGCAGGATATAAAATCAACACGCATAAATCAAAGGCATTCCTGTATAACAGCAACAAAACTTCTGAAATGGAAATGAGGAAAACCACTCCATTCACAATGTCCTCAAATAAATTAAGATACTTGGGAATCAACCTAACAAAATAGGTGAAAGATTTATATAATGAAAACTACAGAACTTTAAAGAGAGAGATAGAAGATCTCAGAAGATGGAAACGTACCCTGTTCATGGATAGGCAGAACTAACATCATCAAAATGGTGATATTACCCAAAGTTCTCTACAGGTTTAATGCAATGCCAATCAAAATCTCAACGGCATTTCTTGTAGAAATAGATAAAGCAATCATGAAATTCATATGGAAAAACAAAAGACCCAGAATAGCAAAAGCAACTCTAAGAAGGAAGTGTGAATCTGGAGGTATAGCGATACCAGAGTTCAAACTGTACTACAAAGCAATAGTAACAATAACAGCGTGTTACTGGTACCGAAAAAGGCAGGTTGACAAATGGTACAGAATAGAGGACACAGAAATCAATCCACAAAATTACAACTTTCTTATATTTGATAAAGGAGCTAAAAGCATGCAATGGAGGAAGGATAGCATCTTCAACAAATGGTGCTGGGAAAATTTGAAATCCATATGCAACAAAATGAAACTGAATCTCTTTCTCTCGCCATGCACAAAATTTAACTCAAAATGGATCAAGGAGCTAGGTATTAAATCAGAGACACTGCGTTTCATAGAAGAAAAAGTTGGCTACGATCTACATACTGTGGGGTCGGGCTCCAAATTCCTTAATAGGACACCCATAGCCCAAGAGTTAATAACAAGAATAAAAAAAAAATGAGACTTACTTAAACTAAAAAGATTTTTTCTCTGCAAGAGAAACAATAAGAGAGATAAATAGAAAGCCTACATCCTGGGAACAAATTTTTACCCCTCACACTTTAGATAGAGCCCTAATATCCAGAATATAAAAAGAATTCAAAAAATTAAACAATAAGATAACAAATAACCTAATCAACAAATGGGCCATGGACCTGAAAAGACACTTCACCAAGGAGGACATACAATCAATCAACAAGTACATAAAAAAATGCTCACCATCTAGAGCAGTCAGAGAAATGCAAATCAAACCCTCCCTAAGATACCATCTCACTCCAGTATGATTGGCAGCCATTATGATGTCAAACAACAACAAGTTTTGACGAGGATGTGGGGAAAAGGCTACACTTGTACACTGCTGGTGGGACTGCAAATTGGTGAGGCCAACATGGAAAGCAGTATGGAGATTCCTGAGAAAGCTAGGAATGGATCCACCATTTGAACCAGCTATCGCCCTTCTGGGACTATTCCCTGAGGATCTTAAAAGAGTCTACTATAGGGATACTGCCACATCAATGATCATTGTGGCACAATTCACAATAGCTAGACTGTGGAACCAACCTAGATGCCCTTCAATAGATGAATGGATAAAAAAAAATGTGGCTTCTATACACGATGGATTATTATGCAGCACTAAAAAATGACAAAATCATAGAATTTGCAGGGAAATGGATGGCATTAGAGCAGATTATGCTAAGAGAAGCTAGCCATTCCTTAAAAAAACAAATGCCAAATGTCTTCTTTGATAAAAAGATAGCAACTAAGAATAGAACAGGGAGGAAGAGCATGAGGAAAAGATTAATATTAAACAAAGACGAGTGGGAGAAAGAAAGGGAGAAAGAAGGGAAAGCATATGGAAATTGTAGGAGACCCTCAATGTTAACAAAATTACATATAAGAGGTAGTGAGGAGAAAGCGGGGGACAAGGGAGAGAAGTGAAGAACAGCAGATAAGGAAGAGAGGAAAGATGGGAGGGGAGGGGAGGGGGGATAGTAGGGGGTAGTAAATGTAGCAGAATACAACAGTCACTAATATGACATTATGTAAAAATGTGAATGTGTAACTGATGTGATTCTGCAATTCGTATTTGGGGAAAATTGGGAGTTCATAACCCATTTGAGTCAAATGTATGAAATATGATATATCATGAGCTTTGTAATATTTTGAAAAACCAATAAAAATAAATAAACAAAGGTTTAAAATTGAGTGGGAAGAAATCAGGTAAAAAGGGTTGAGATGCATTCATTTTGCTAAGCAGAAAGTTTGTTTTGTGTAGTTGTAAATATAACAAAATTTATAATAACAGAAAACTGGCTTTTGAAAATGCACATAATTGATATTAAAGGATAATCCACCTACCTTCATGAAAAATTCATAGAATTTCCTATATTTTTCATATTTCATTTTTTTCGTGAATATTTTGTCATGGACCAGGTCTAGTCTTAGGCTATTTTTCCAGAATACTACCTCATCTGACAAGTTCGTACAATGTGTTGGACTGTTCTTTTCATCTTTTATTTAATAGTTTCTAGCAGATAATGTGTATTTTTCCTTATCTTTATTTGGACATACATACTCAACTATATCTTTGCATTTCATGTTTTACTGGGTAAGAGACTCACCAAAAGCTCTTTATAATATGTATGAACAATCAAACATTTAGAGCATACAATTATTCTTACTTTTGCATGAAAATATCTTTGTACCATTTTACTTATAAAGATGTAGAATTATTAATACTGTCCCTACTGTAATAAGTAACTACTTACAAGAAGAATTAAACAATTAATTTTATATCAATTATGAATATGAAAATTAATAAAATAAGTATTTGGCAATAAATATGCAATTGATAGAAATTGAAATCACGAGAAAGCCATTTAAAATGTCAGTGCATATTGTCCTTAAATAATAGGTTGTTAAAAAAATTTCTCTAATTCATAAGAGTTAATATGCCATATTGCAGCTTAATGTGATATAAAACCTTAAATTATAAATATTGATAAATAAGAATGATACCTGTTTACTTAAATATGTTTATTTGATTTTCACTGTAAAAGATGTTAATTCTGGAAGACTTGAAAATTAAGAAAGACTTGGTCTACATTATTTCTTACAGGCTAATCAAAGTACTTTTAAATATATTTGTATATATATATATATATATATATATATATATATATAATATCTGTAATACATATGCATGAATATAGATACAAATGTATAATAAATGTATTGTAATATATCTATCAGATGATTATAATTTTTAAATTTTTTCAAGAAAAAAGAATGACTATAAAAAAGTCTTATATGTAAATTTCATACCATATTACTGTTTGTAATGACATGAGAGAAAAAATACATATGGAGGGAAAATGAAAAAGGAAGACAGAGAAGGGGGAAAATGAGGAAGAAAGTGAGAAAAGAAGAGGGAGAGGAGTGTTTGATTATAAGATAAAAGTGGAGAGTCTGGGTGTGTGGCTCAGTGGTAACATGCTTTTCTAGCATGTGTGAGCCACTGGGTTATATTCTCAGCACCACATATAAATAAATAAAATGAAGGTCTATCAACAACTGAAAAAATAAGAAAAAAATAAAAAAGTAGAAATATAACCAAAATTCCAAGTTTTTATGAATGTTAAATAAAAAAAAATTTACATAGCCTTATGTAATTTCTTGACTCCCCAAAATAGTCATTTAATGTTAGATTATTAGTGCTATAACTAAAAATCCATTGCTCTTTCCTCGACATTCTGTTGCATGCTAGTGCTAAAATAAATTGTATTATAACACCAAAAAAATTCTAATATTTCTACAGTAACTGACCCAGTTTAACATCAATGCAAGAAGATTTCTATGGGATATAATGTGTATTTTGACGTTCATTTTTATTCAACACTGGTACATTACTATTTCTCCAGTTTATGCACATCATAGGATGTATATTTCATCCACAATTTAGCAAATTTATACGCATTTGTTTTACTTTCAATCACTTCCTGCTTCAGAACACATGTATTCCTCCATGTTTCTTGACTGCTCTTTTCATGAGACTTCTTTCCAAACACATTATTTTCTATTTCCATTATCAATTTTAAGCAAAACTCACACACCCGTCATGATAAACCATAACCCTAATATTACCATTAGATGTAAAACTGGTGGGAATGAATGATTGCAAATCAATATAAGATTTATTGCATACTTTAAGATATCAATTCAATCCATTTAAAGTGGAACCAGTTATATTATTTATTCACAGTATGTTCTATTCATGCAAAATCTCTATATTGATAGACACAGGGTACACCTCTGTGTACCCCCAATAATAATTTGTATATCTTCAAAGTATTGCTCCCAGAAATGGTGGAAGAAATATTCATGTCAACTGATCTACATCTACATTTTATCACAGTAATATTCTAGACACAAAATGCAAAGGTCACACTTACGATTCTACCAAAGCCTAAATGGAAATTGAACATGGATTACTAAAAACATCCATGTCCTGGATGCCTAATGCTCTCAAATGTCAATCCTATTGGTGACTATATATTTGTTTCTTCCCAAGATTATATATTCAACCTCAACCATGTTAAAAATGTCTAATCCTATCACTCACTTTATATTTTGCCTGATTTCCTAATGTCTCTATTGATATCTCTTTTCCTACATATATTCCCCAGTTCATCATAGTGACTGATTCTTCACATGTGCTGACATTTACATTCACTCTCTATCTGAAACCCTATTGCTAAAGAACTTTTGGTTCAAATACTATACTCACTCTTTTTTCTAAATCTACTGACAATCTTCCTAATCCTACCGACTATCCCTTTTTGATTGGATGATCTCTTCGACAATCAATCATCCAAGGTATAAGGTCCTATGCCATTGTATATTGATTTATCTGAGACATCTGTGCAGAACATTATTAAAAGCTAAGTATCCCAATCGAGGGCCCAATGCATTTCTGGTCTTCAAATCTTACCTAGATTTCTGTTTTCATACTTATATTTCACCTGCATATTCTTATAAATATGCAGGTTCCCAATACCATTATTCATCCAGCAGAATGATTCCTAACACAAATCAAACATTTTATTAATCCTAACTATACACTGTTCCCTCAATCCAACTTTGCAGTAGAGCAGGGACAGTGTTGGTCTTACAATACAGGGATGTAGGGGATCTTCCACCTGTTGACAACCTCAAAGGTCCATGCAGATATGATCCATGGAGAAGATGTAGGCAGCTATGAAAGACCTGAGAGAGCAAAAGTCATCTTCCATGGCAAACAAATAGGTCAGGTTGAAAGCATGTGTCTGAATCATCCTCTCTCTTCTTAATGTAGGGAAGATTGACCAAACTAGGCCTGTGTGGAGAGCTGTTCCCAGGTGCCTATGGTTTAAATACCATTCGAACTTGTGAAAGTGTCACAGGAAGTAGGTGCATCCTCCATCTCATAAGACCCTAGGAAGCAAATGTTAGGACAAAGTTGTTGCAAAGGCAGTGACCTCATTCAGTTTCTGAAGGAAGTTACCTCACCTCACATATTTGTTGATGGAACTCTCAGAATTTGGGTTCCAGGAAGCCAGGCACCCAGACCCAGTCCCAATCCCAGTCACAGTGGTGTCGCTTGTTTGGATTTACAAAGGACAGAGTCAGTCTTTTGTGGTACCTACTGATGTGAGGATGGCCAAATGCCAGGAAAGTTCTGAAGAGGGGGCCTTCCAGAGAAAGAAGGTAGAGGCTCACTGCTGGCTCCTGACAGCTTCACAGAGTTGACCAAGGAGACCAGATCTGAGACAAGGCAGGCCATTTTTGGGAAACATACTATGGCCCTCCAGTCAGAGGACACTCTGGATAGTTCCAGATCTACTTGGGGGAAGGAGGTGTATTTGTGGGTGTTTGAGTGGGTTTGTGGTTTTTTCTCATGTTCTGAGAATAGTTCGGAAAGGGGGTTTGTTTGGTTTGGAGTGGACTGTTTCTAGTTAGTCCTTTGACAAGGAGACTGTTTCTATGTCTTTGTATCCCACTGTGTCCGTGGTTGTAGACATTAGAAAAGAGAATGCCTCAATAGGTGTCTCCTGTCAAGGAGAAAACTTCCAAGCATTCATCCTGCCCAATTTATAAATGGACTGTGGCTTGCCTTATCAATGGGCAACACATACTATTTTCTTACGTTCCTGTATTCTTCCTGAATTCTGGCCACTCTCCAGAATAGGCTCATGGTTTTGCATACAAGATATGTAGCACTTCCAAGCTCTGTGACATGGCCATGTACTGGATAGCTGAAGGGAATGGCAAGCATCTCAGAAAACTCTGATATCAGTGTGACCAGTAAAGTCTCAGTGGAGAAACCCTGCTTTGGGCCTTTTGATTACCTATTGTTATGTTACCCTGAATATCAGGAACGTCTTTGCTTCAGGGTACTCCTTTCTGAAGCCTGAAGAAAACAGCTTTCACATGGAAATAAATGGGCATTACCTTTGTGTTTTACAATAAAACCTTCACAGATTTGGCTCTCATTAACTTAAAAATACATTTAGATTGTATCTCAGTGTAAAAAGTAACATGGAACTGTACATATCTTATTGATAACAAGTCCAATTATAGAACACAAATAATATACATAAATCTCCAACATGTTTTTCTTTTAAGCCTAGAATTACCATACAAGCTTAGAACACCAGCTTGATACAATGCTTTATTGAAGCTTCTACCTTACACACTTGTATACCTGGAAGATATGAACACATTATCACCACAATTACATTGATGTTTTTGCATTTACCATGTTTAGCTCTTTAAAGAAGTAACATGGCACAATTTTATAAAAACAGTACTTGTTTAAACAGGTGTTTAATTTTTTAAGATTACTTGCTCAAACTTACACATATAACCAACTTACACAAACCTTTTTTTATTATTTACTTAAACCCTTTTAATTATTTAATCATATAGACTCTCTCATCCACAAACACATTTTCCCTCTATTAAATCTATATCTAGAACCTTTTAGTTTCTCTTTTCCATCTGTGAACCTCTTTCTGTTCACATTTTGAAACAATACTTGTAAATTTCTGAATTTAAGCAGATTATTTTATAGACATCAACATTTTATTAGGGCCTTTTTGAACACCTAGAAAACTTATAGGCCTAATTTTAAAGACATTTTTAATTTTATCTGTTTACCCAATTTGAATTGAACCATTTGAATCACGTGAATCAAAGATATTTGGATCCATTTTTAAATTTTTCATCAGCGCTCCTCATCTGTCAATTGTCATGTCACTGCATGATATATGGACATACACACATACAGACATACCGACAAACAACATGTAACACAAGAGTAACACAAAACACAATAGTGAAGGCCTTGTAGCTTTTTTAGGTTAAATCTCCCTTGCAAAGTTTAAAAATTCCACAGTTGTGCAAAAATAGAACTGATCAGAAAACATTAACCCATCTGCAGGATCAAGATCATGAGCTCAAAAAAAATATATAGAATCTAAGAAGAAGCAAGAGTCCTAAAAAAGATGACTGGCCAGTAATTAGTAAATACCTTATAATTTACTTTTTGGTTGGGTCAATTTTGAGTTCAGGTAAAAAGACACTTTTACTCCTTTTTATCTGTCTCCTTCTGAGTGCTGAAGGCTTCCTTTATTTGCATATCAAGTTAAGTTCTGGCTGAGGTCTGGAAAATAGGAAAGACTGGAATTCTGAGCAGAAACCTCTTGCCTAAGGCATTTTAGCTATAAGTCATAATTTCCAGGTTTGAATGTTGAAAATTATGATGCAAGTTTAAGATGTAATTCTCAAAATTTTATATCTTTAGATTTTTCTACACTAGGAAAAACTTGCTCACACAAAACTGAAAATAGAATCATTTTTTGATAATATAAAAGCCACCATCAGAAGACGTTTCTATAGGATCATTAAGCCACTTTCTTTGTTCTGAAGTTTTTAACGTAGTATTAAGTTACATTACATTGGCTGAAAAAATTCTAAAAACAACCACAGACTACCATGTGTATCTGAAATTAAGCTTTAAAAATTTCCAAGACTGTTGCTAATTAATGTCATTTCACTAAGCCAGACCAACGTTTTAATTTAGCACTTTTTTAAAAAAAATCTTACACACTGACGGGAACAGACACCATATCATAATTTATTATCTATGCCCAAGTTAATTCACTGGTATATCTAGTGAAATTTTCTCTGGCTACCTAGTTCAAAATTAAAACTCTTTAATTTTTTTTATCCTAAGTATTTAAGTTTTCTATCATGAACTATCTGAAATCAAACTAAACAATTGTTTAAACTCAACTTTTAACTGTAAGTTAGTGCAATGATTCAGAAACCCATTTAGATACCAGATTGTTACAATAAAAAAAAATGATTTTTAGATACGCATTCAGCCAAGATCATCCCCAAGGAACAATATATAATATCAACATATTACTGCATTCATTGTCCCTTTTGTTAAGTAAACAGAGGTGGAGTAATCCTTAAAGTGCAGGTAAGGAATAAGGGAGTTCCCCACAGCAACATAGCTCTGGCAGCTGCTGGGAGTCCCTTAGCCTCACCATTTACTTACAGGATTAGTTCCTCTGGTTAGGTTTGACCCTAGGCAGCAGGCATTTTCTATATCTCCCAACTTTCAGTAGTCAGCTCCCAAAAAGTTCATCCTCTGCTTGCAGTTGTTTTGAGTGCTAGGCTTTCCCAAGACGGCAGAGTGGGGACTCCTTTAAAGTTCCCTCTGGGGTGTCAAAATTTATGACTGAAGGTTTGGTTCCCATACCCAAAGCCAATAAATGCCAATTTAATAATGAGGACAGGGTTTTGAGAAAAGTTTAAGCGAGATAACAAAGTTTTTAGACCCCAGGCAATTCCCTCTGCAATGAGCATGCTCAAGCCAACTATGGGAAGAAAAGAAAACACTGCTTCCCTAACCTCGCTTAACAAAGGGGAGTAAAGTTTATCAAAGTTGTTTAAAGCACAGCTAAGAGAGGTATAAAAGGTGAGAACAGAAAAACTGGTGGTTCTATTGACTTTTGGTCCCTCACAGGAGAAGCATTAGATTAAAATTTAGCTAAAGTTACTTCCACACATCTAAGGCAGGTTGGAACTCGGGACTCTGCATTGGTCCAAACAATGCCATCACATTTAACAGAAACACAGACAAAAAGACACACAAAGACCATCATGCAGCTCCTGTTTGTTCACAACCCCAAGATCTACAATCTTGTGACTTAGGGAGAATGGAGGGAAGAGGGTGTGGAGCAGAAGGTTTTAGTGATGGGTTTTTGGGCAAAGGGGTCGGAGTAGAGGCAGGGACCAGGAAAGGCTTCAAGGACAGAGGAATGGAATGGCTTTGTCCCAAAATGAGAGTTACTCAAACAGAGACAAGGACAATATAAATGTGACACCAACACAGACACACAGTTAACGTTTAACACGAGTTCAGAAGTAAAGATTACAACCTAGTAACTGGCAAAACCTGATGGGTTTGACCACAAAGACAGATAGTAAATTCAACCTGAAAGAAAAACGTAGCCAACAAGACCTGATGGGTTGGCAGCAGAGTCACTTAATGAGGGCTCATCCATCCCTCCTCTCCTAATGAGGGCACTTACATCCCTCCTCACTTAATGAGAGCACATCCGTCCCTCCCCGAGTCCTTCAAGGTGTTCCTTGCAAGAACGTGGCCTATGGCTTTAGGACACGTTTGTCCACCACCGCCAGGGAAAACTCACGCGCTCTGCTGGCAGCCACTCTGCCAACCCAAACCAAAAACTGAAAAACCAAACCTGAACAAAAAGATCTGAGCGATCACAAGGAAAAATGGAAAGAGCCGCCTTACTTACCCCCAGAGGGGTCCGTTGGGGTCTCCTTGTTCGGTGCTGCGTGATTCCTGGCCAACTCACGAAAATTAAGGGTTCAGCCAATGTCGGAGGAAGAGACCACCAAGAGACCGGGGATCATGCAACAGCAAAAGACGTTTATTGAGTATCCAATCCAGCATGCTGGGGCTCCGCACTCACTCAAGAAGGGAGAGCAGCCCAGAGCCACAAGGAGGGGTTGAGCAGTGCTTAAGGACACTTTTTGGGGAGGGCAGGACTTTACATATATCACAGTCTCCTTTTTCAAATCATCATACACCACGGGAAAATCAAACAACAATTCCTAAACATGATTAGCGCATTCATTGGTGGGAACAAGTCGGGCAAGAGTGATAGGTCATTTCTAAAGCGGGGTACACATTGAAACTGATTGGTTTAGGCCCTGCGATGCGTATGTGCCAGGCCACACAGGGTCCTAGGTTATTAAACAACCAGGCGGTCAGGGGAAAATTTACTGGGCAGTCCGGAAATTGTCCTACAAGCTACAGGAATTTCAGGTTTTGCGTGTAGCATAGGAACTTAACAATACCTGGTCCTTTACGTTTTAACTCAGGCCTTGCAGCTTAGAAACTCTACAACACCCGGTCTTTTAAACTTTAAATTTTACATATTAATTTTATTTTCTTTTAACCTTACAGATCACTCCTGGTTCACAACAAGGGTGTCAAAGCCACCCTGACTTTAAGCAAATGAGGGGCAAGGGAGCTTATTTTGGACACTGTTTTGGGCTGTGCCTCTTATTGAAACCTCCAGCCAGATGTTATGATGATTGTCTTTATGGAAGAAGATGAGTGCCATGTAGGAGTCTTTTGATTTTTATTGTGGTCATTTGTGTGGCGGTTGGAAGAGATGACTGGGTCCACCTGGGCTTGAACTCTGCTGTGATTCCTCTTAGAGACTGAGTTCTAGAAGTGACCTCAGAAAAGTATTGCCATTAATTGTGTTTGGATTATATGAGGCCACCCATGAGAGTCACCCTTGGAAACTGAGATCTAGGCCTAGGGTGGCTTTCCACAGAGCACTGAGAATCTCAGCCAGGATATCACATGATTTTTTTCTGAAAGACTTGGCAGCCATAGTTGAGACTCAAAACACACATGAACCTCACATTCAAGACCTCAATGGGCCTGGCTTCATTTGACTATTTGGCAACTCTTTGGGAAGACTTGCCTTTGAGAGTTCTCCAGAGCTTTCATTGAAATCAGCTTCCTCACCACTCAATGGTTCCTGAATGAATTGAAACCCACAGTGCCTACAACTTCATCCTTGAAAAATGGCTACATAAATACCATGAAACTTTTGAAATTCCCATGACCAGGTGGCACTGGAGAACCTTTGGATGTCCTGTTGCTGATCATGAGTGTACCAGACAGTGCCTTGATTGTCTGGGTTTCATGAAAATGTTGTAGAACAGAGATGCCTGTGAGTTGGAGCCTCCTGAGTAGTGGGTGTAGAGCAGTGGAGTATAGTTTTGTGAATAAATATCTGTGGTGGGATCATGTGGATCTGCCATTGGCTTCCAAAAGACTTGTGACTGACATGGTGCAGGCCACAGACACTTATATGTATAGGCATCTTGTTATATTGAGAGGTTTCAGGGCAATATTCAGAATCCGGTTGCTATAGTCAAGGGGGAAATCTATGTGGGATAGACCCCTGTTTTGAACATTCTCCTGGAGACCCTGAACAACCACACGTGACAGAACTCCCTCCAGCACTGTGTCTTGGTTGAACTAGTTGTATTTCATTAAGCCAATACCAAACTCCCAGTGCAGCAGTAAGAAACACCACGAAAATGGAGGATGACCAAATGGCTTCACAGACCACATGGGGAGGCACTTAACTCCCAGTGGCCACAGTTTACCTACAAAGAGTGAATTCAGAACTGCTTCCTCATGTTCAATAGAAAATAAGGAACGATTTACTCCAGGTCACATAGATGCAGACCCAGATTTGATGGTGTCACTACAAAGGAAGCTAAATCTTCTGACAACTACATATATTTCATGTGCCCAACCTCAGAGGCAGTTTCTCAAGAAGTCTTTAGGCCAGAAGAGCTCCATGTTTGTTGAGTTTTTAACCTCTCCTTTACTTTTGGAAACTGTTCTAACACATCCAATGTTGTGAATTCCTGAGCATTTTCAGTTCCACATATGTAATCACAGGTTTTCGAACTCCTCACCACTAATTGGGTCTTACTTGGAGTGAAGTTAATGTCAAGGAATTATTCTGTATGAGAGTGGCAAGATTTTTGTGTAGCACATATTGCATACACATTAGATTCATTTTCCTATTTTCCATTTGAAATACTGATCCCTGACACTAACACATACGCGACTAGACTCTGAAAACTAATCCTAATATTATGGATAAAAAGAAACCTAACCGAATAGAAACACAGTCCTTTCATAGGAGGCATAGAGTATACTTCAATTTGCCTTCTGCTTTATCCAGGGTATGTGTTATAAATCTTGTCAAATTTTCCTCGTAATATTTCTCCATGATATATATATATACTTTCTAGATTTTTCAAAATGTGAAATGTATGTGTCTTATTAAACACTCCCTAAATTCATTCATGTTCATGTATGTGGATTTATAATCAACTTTTCAAAAGATTATTCTCAGAAATATTCAACCTCCTGAAATACATATTTTTTCCTAGTACTGAAAACTAACTTCAGTGAATGGTGCTTACAAATCCTAATATTTCTACAGTACCTGACGAAGTTTAATATCAATGCACGTAGATTCCTATGGGACATGATGTGTATTTTGAAGTTCACTTTTATTCAACACTGGCACATTACTATTTCTTCAGTTTATGGAAATCATATGATATATCTTACATCCACAAGTACAAAAATTTATAGATATTTGGTTCAATTTCAATCACTTTCTCCTTGAGAACACATATATTCCTCCATGTTTCTTTATGGTCTTTTCACTAGACTTCATTCCAAACACATTATTTTCGATTCCATAATCATTTTTGAAGCAAAACTCACACTCTTCATGATAAACAGTAACCCTAATATTACCATTAGATATATAAGTGGTTGGAATGAATGTATGTATATCAATATAAGATTTGCTATATATTTTCAGATATCAATTCAATCCATTATTTAAAGTTGGAAATAGTTATATGATTAATTCACAATATTGTCTCTTCATGCATCATCTCTATATTCATAAACACAGGTTACAACAATTTGTGTCCCCAGTACTAATTTATTTAATATTTTGCTCCCCAAAATGGTGGAAGAAATATTCATGTCACTTGATGTACATATACATTTTATCACAGTAATATTCTGGAAACAGTATTGATAATTAAGAATGATACCTGTTTACTTAAATATGTTTATTTGATTTTCACTGTAAGATGTTATTTCTGGAAGACTTGAGAATTAAGAAAGACTTGATCTATATTATTTCAAACAGGCTAATCAAAGTACTTTTAAATATATATATATATATATATATATATATATATATATATATATAACATATGTAATACATATGCATGAATATAGATACATATGTATAATAAATGTATTGTAATATATCCATCAGGTGATTATAATTTTTAAATTTTCTCAAGAAAGAAGAATGACTATAAAAAACAGTATTAAATGTAAATTTCATAGCATACTACTGTTTGTAATGACATGAGAGAAAAATACATATGGAGGGATAATGAAAAAGGAAGAGAAAGAAGGGGGAAAATCAGAAAGAAAGTGAGAAAAGAAGAGGGTGAGAAGTGTTTGATGATAAGATAAAAGTGGAGGGGCTGGGTATGTGGCTCAGTGGTAACATGCTTGTGTAGCATTTGTGAGGCACTGGGTTATATTCTCAGCACCAGATACAAATAAATAAAATGAAGGTCTATCACAAACTGAAAAAATAAAACATAAGAAATTAGAAATATTACCAAAATTCCAAGTTTTTACTAATGTTAAATAAAAAAAATATGTTACATAGCCTTATGTAATTTCTACACTCCCCAAAATAGTCATTTAATGTTAGATTATTAGTGCTATAACTAAAAACCCATTGCTCTTTCCTCTACATTCTGTGGCGCGCTAGTGCTAAAATAAATTTTATTAAACACCAAAAAAATTCAAATATTTCTACAGTAACTGACCCAGTTTAACATCAATGCAAGAAGATTCCTATGGGATATAATGTGTATTTTGACGTTCATTTTTATTCAACACTGGTACATTACTATTTCACCAGTTTATGCACATCATAGGATGTGTATTTCATCCACAATTTAGAAAATTTATACGCATTTGTTTTACTTTCAATCACTTCCTGCTTCAGAACACATGTGTTCCTCCAGGTTTCTTGACTGCTCTTTTCATTAGACTTTTGTCCAAACACATTATTTTCGATTTCCATTTTCACTTCTGAAGCAAAACTCACACACCCGTTATGATAAACCTTAACCCTAATATTACCATTAGATGTATTACTGGTTGGAATGAATGATTATATATCAATATAAGATTTCTTACTTAGTTACACATATCAATTCAATCCATCATTTAAAGTGGAACCAGTTATATTATTTAGTCATAGTATGGTCTATTCATGCATTATCTCTATATTGATAGATACAGGGTACACCTCTTTGTACACCCAATACTAATTTATACGTCTTCAAAATATTGCTCCCAAAAATGGTGGAAGAAATTCTCATGTCAACTGATTCTAGATATGCATGTTATCACAGTAATATTCTTGACACAAAATGCAAAAGTCACACGAATGATTGTACCAAAGCCTAAATGGGAACTGAACATGGATTACTAAAAACATCCATGTCCAGGTTCCCTAATGCTCTGAAATGTGAATCCCATTGGTGACTACATATTTGTTTCTTCCTAAGATTATATATTCAACCTCAAAACTGTTGAAAATGTCTGATTTTTTCACTCACTTTATCCTTTGCCTGATTTCCTAATTTCTCTATTGATATCTGATTTCCTACATATTTTCCCCAGTTAAACATTGTGACTGACCCTTCAAATGTGCTGACATTGACATTCACTCTCTAACCGAAACATTATTGCTAATGAACTTTCGTCCAAATCCTATACTCACTCTTCTTCTGAAACATACTGACTATCTTCCTGATCCTTTCGACTATCCCTTATTGAGTGGATGTTCTCTTCTACATTCAATCATCCAAGGAACAAGGTCCTATGCAATTGTATATCGATTTATCTGAGACATGTATGCAGAACGTAATTCAAAGCTATGCATCCCAATCAATTGCCCAATGCACTTCTGAGCTTCAAATCTTACTTAGATTTCTGTTTTCATAATTATATTTCACCTATATATCCATGTTAAGTAAAATGAATGTTTTTAGATCTGTGGATGATATATATTTCATGATAAATTTTCTACCTGATATACATATATATTTCATCTCAGAAACATTCCTGACACAAAATACAAGGGTCACTCTTATGATTGTACCAAAGCCTAAATTGAATGTGACCATGTATCACTAACATCATCCATGTCCTTGTTCCCTAATGCTCTCAAATATCATTGCTATTGGTGACTACATATTTGTTTCTTCCTAAGATTATATATTCAAATTCAACCCTGTTAAAAATGTCTTTTCCTATCACACACTTTGTACTTTGCCTGATTTCCTAATGTCTCTATTGATAAATGCTTTTCAACACCTTTTCTCCAGTTCCTCATTGTGAATGACTCTTCACATGTGCTGACACTGACATTCACTCTCTCACTGAATCCCCATTGCTAAAGACGTTTTGGTCCAAATGCTGTACTCTGTCTTCTTTTGAAACCTACCAACTATCTTCCTAATCCTACCAACTATCCCTGTTTGAGTGGATGTTCTCTTCTACATTCAATGATCCAATGTACAAGGTCCTATGGCATTGATTATATATTTATCTGAAACATCTGTGCAGAATGTAATTCAAAGCTATGTATACCAATCAAGTGTCCAATGACCTTCTGGGCTTCCAATCATTCCTAGATTTCTGTTTTCATACTTATATTTCACCTCGATAGTCTTATAAATATCGCAGGTTCCCAATAACATTATTCATACAACAGAATTATTCCTAACCCAAATCGCACATGTTATTAACCCTAACCATACACTGTTCCCTCAATTTAACTTTACAAAAGAGCAGGGAAAGAGTTGGTCTTACAATACAGGAATTTAGGAAATCTTCCACCTGCTGTGAACCTCAAACGTCTATGCAGAAATTATCCCTGTACAAGATGTAGGCAGCTATGAAGGACCTGAGAGAGTAAGAGTCATTTTCCATGGCAAACAACCTGGTCAGGATGAAGGGTTGTGTCTGAATCAGCCTTTCTCTTCTTAATGTAGAGAAGATGGACCAAAGCAGGCCAGTGGGGAGAGCTGTTCCGGAGTGCCTATGAATGATATACCATTCTAACTTGTGAAAGTGTCACAGGAAGTAGGGGCAGCCTCCATCTTATGGGGCCATTGGAAACAACTATTAGGACAATCTGGTTGCCAAGGCAGTGACCTCATTCGGTTCCTGAAGGAAGTGACCTCACGTCACTTTTTTGGTGTTCGAAATCTCTGAACATGTGATCCAGGAAGAAAGGCACCCAGAGCCAGTCCCAGTCCCAGTCCCAGTGGTCTCACTTGTTTGGATTTACCAAGGACAGAGTCAGTCTTTCATGGTGCCTACTGATGTGAGGATGGCCAAATGCCAGGAAAGCTCTGAAAAGGGGCCTTTCCTGAGAAACCAGGTTGTGGCTCACCGCTGGCTCCTGTCAACTTCATAGAGTTGGAAAAGGAGAACAGATCTGAGACAGAACAGGCCATTTCGTGGGAACATAGTATGGCCCACCTGTCAGAGGACACTCCGGATAGTCACAGAACTACTTGGGGAAAGGAGGTGCATTTGTGGGTGTGGGTGTGGGTTTGTGGTTTTGTCTCATGTTCTGAGAATAGGTAAGAAAGGCAGTTTGTTTGGTTTGGAGTGAATTGATTCTAGTAAGTCTTTTGAAAAAGCGCGTGTTTCTAGGTCTGTGTATCCAACTGTGTCGGTGGTTGTAGACATTAGAAAAGAGAATGCTTCAATGAATGTGTCCTGTGTAGTAGAAAGCTTCCCAGCATTTATACTTTGCAATTTATGAATGGACTGCAGCTTGCCTTATCGATTGGCAACCCCTGATATCTTCCTAAGTTCTTGTTTTCTTTCTGAATTCTTGCCACTTTCCAGAATAGGCTCATGGTTTTGTGTCCAAGATGTGTACCACCACCACACTCTGTGACATGGCCATGTACTGGATAGCTGAAAAGAATGGCGAGCATCTCAGAAAACTCAGATATCAGGGTGATCAGGAAAGTCTCAGTGGAGAAACACTGCTTTGGGCCATTTGCTTACCTATTGTTCTGTTGCCCTGAATCTCAGGAAGGTCTTTGCCTCCGTCCACCCCTTTGTGAAGCCTGAAGAAAACAGTTTTCAAATGGAAATCAATGGGCATCACCTGTGGCTCTTTGCTTAACTGCTTTGGAAAGGGATGTGTCTGAATCAGGCTCTAGGTCCTGTGTGAGGCTTTGGCTTAGATTCTCAGCACATAATGCATGTAAAGAAAGATCCCATGTTTGCATCCAAAACTAAATTTGCCAAATAGCAGTAATTACGAAAGAAGTCTCTCGCCTTCCCCTGTATGGTTCCTGACCTCCATCCATCAAGTGAGAATAAAAACCTTTTGATCAAATGAGTTCTTTAAAGCCCTGCAGAGGCTAGCCCATAGGTGCTTGGGTTTTCTCCAGAATCCAAATCACATAAAGAATCTATACCTGACAGTCAGTAGGCCTCAAATTGGAGAAGGAAAGAAATATTAACAGCAGGCCTATTTGATAACTCCTGGTTCCCCGGACGAGTGTCCAGGCCACCCTGACTTTAGGCAAATGAGGAGCAAGGGAGGTTATTTTGGACACTGTCTTGGGCTGTGCCCCTCAGGAAACCTCCAGCCAGAGGTTAGGATGAGTAATATATGGAAGAAGATGAGGGCCATGAGAGAGTGTTTTGGTTTTAATTGTGGTAATGTGTGGCCGTTGGAAGGGATGACTAGGTCCACCTGGACTTGAACTCTTTTGTGATGCCCCTTAGAGACTGAGTTGTGGAACTGACCTCAGAGAAGTATTGCGATGAATTGTGTTGGGATTTTAGGAGAATTTGCATGAGAGTCACCTTTGGAAAATGAGATCTAGGCCCAGGGTGGCTGTTCACAGAGCACTGGGAATCTCAGCCAGGTTACCACATGATTTTATTCTGAAAGACTTGGCAGCCATAGATGAGAGTCAAAACACACATGGATGTCACATTGTAGACCCTAATGGGCCTGAATTCATGTGATCATTTGGCCACTATTTGGGAAGCCTTGCCTGTGAGAGTTCTCCAGAGATTTCATTGAAATGAGCTTTCTCACCATTTAATAGTTCCAGAATAAATTAAAACACACAGTGCCTCCAACTTCAACCTTTAAAAATGGCTATATAAATACCAAGAAATTTTTAAACTTCCCATGACCAGGTGGCACTGGAAAATCTTTGGATATCCTGTGGCTGATCATGAAATTACAAGACAGTGCTTTGATGGACTGTTGTTCATGAAAATGGTTCAGAACAGAGATGCCAGGAAGTTGGAGCCTGCTGAGGAGTGGGCCTAGAGCAGTGGTTGGCAGGTGTGTGATAAAACATCTGTGGTGGGGCCATGTGGATGTCCCATTGGCTTCCAAATGGCTTGTGACTGACATGATGCAGCCAGCAGACCCTTGTATGTAAAGGCATCTTGCTATATGGAGAGGATTCATGGCAATGTTTAGAATCAGGTTGCTATGGTCAAGGGGGCAAGCCATGTAGGATATAAGCCTGGTTGTTGCATTCTCCTGCAAACCCTGACCTACCAAAAGTGACAGAACTCCCTCAGGCACCAGGTAACATTGAATTCTTTGTATATCATGAAGTAAATATCAAAATCCCAGTGCAGCAGCAAGAAACACCACGAAAATTGGAGGATGACCAAATGGTTTCACAGTCCACATGTGGATACACTTAGCCCCCTGTGGCCACAGTTTACCTACAAAAGAGATTTCAGCACTGCTGCCTCATATTCAGTGGAAAAAAAGAAACCATGTCCTCCAGGTCACATAGATGCAGACCCAGCTTTGATGGTCTCACTACAAAGGAAGCTAAATCTCCCGACAACAACATATATTTCAAGTGCCCAAACTCAGAGTCAGTTTCTCAAGAAGTCTTTAGGGAACCAGAACTCCATGTTTTTGGACTGTTTACCCTGTCCCTTACTTTTGGAATCTCCTCTACCACTTCCAAGGTTGTGAATTCGTGAGCATATTCCGTTTCAGATGTTTATTCACAGATTTTCTAACTCTTCTCCTCTAATTGTGTCTTAGTCTCGGCGATTGTAATGTCAAGGCATTGTGCTGGATGAGAGTGGGAAGATTTTTGGGTACCGCATATTTGCATACACATTGGATTCATTTTCCAATTTTCCATTCGAAATACTGAATACCTGACACTGACACCTACCTTACTAGACTCTGACTACTGATCCTAATAAGATGGAAAAAAATAAACCAGAAAGAATAGAAATGCAAACAGTTCAGAGGAGGCATGGTGTATAGTTGGAATTGTTTTTTGCATTTTATAGTGTAGGAGTTATAAATGTAGTCAATAGTTTGTTGAAATAGTTCTCCATGTGTTTTAAAGTTAACAAATATGTGAACTCCTGTATCCCTTTCTCTGTAGCCTATTCAACACATGTATTTTTACATGCAATTATAGAATCTTACCTGATACCACACGTACATTCTTGTGAGGTGGCTGACTTGGCAGATACAAATTATAAGAGATCACTTCACCTAAACGCTGTTGGAACTGAAAATTCAACCTATGAGTGAGCTTCCTTGTTGAACAACATTATACATAAATCCATATTCAATAAAATAAATACATTTGAATCTGTAGATGATATATATTTCATGGTGAATTTCAATTGGAATTTATTATGCTATTTTTAATGTCTGTGTGTTTGTATATATATATATATATATATATATATATATATATATATATATATACACACACACACTCTCCAGATTTTTCTAAATATGAAATATGTGTTTTGTTATACACTCCCTAAACTCATTCATATTCAAGTATGTGGATTTATAATCAAATTTTCACAAGAGTATTCTCAAAATTATTCATTCACCTGAAATACATATTTGTTTCCTAGTACTGAAAACTATCTTCAGTGAATGGTGCATACAAATCCTAATATTTCCAGAGTAACTGAACCAGTTTAACATCAATGCAAGTAGATTCCTATGGGACATGAAATGTATTTTGACATTTATTTTATTCAACACTGGTACATTACTATTTCTTCAGTTTATGCACATCATAGCATATATATTTCATCCAAAAGTTCACAAATTTATAGGCATTTGGCTCACTTTCAATCACTTTCTTCTTCAGAACACATGTATTCCTCCATGTTTTTTGATGGGTCTTTTCATGAGACTTCTTTCCAAACACATTATTTTCGATTTCCATGATCACTTTGAAGCAAAACTCACACACACTTCATGATAAACCATAACCCTAATATTACCATTAGATGTATTGCTGGTTGGAATGAATGATGGTATATCGAAATAAGATTTCTTATATATTTTCAGATGTCAATTCAATCTATTATTAAAAGTGGGACCAGTTATATTATTTATTCACAATGTGGTCTATTCATGCATTATCTCTATATTCATAGACACAGTGTACACCTCTTTGTACCCCCAATACTAATTTATAGGACTTCAAAATATTGCTCCCAGAAATGCTGGAAGAAATACTCATGTCACGTGATCTACATATACATTTTATCACAGTAATATTCTGGACACAAAATGCAAAGGTCACACTTATGATTGTACCAAAGCCTAAAAGGAAAGTGAACAGGGATTACTAAAAACATCCATATCCAGGTTGCCTCATGCTCTCAAATGTCAATCCTATTGGTGACTACATATTTGTTTCTTCCTAAGATTATATATTCAAACTCAATCCTGTTCAAAATGTCTCATCCTATCACTCACTTTATACTTTCCCTGATTTTGTAATGTCTCTATTATTATCTGATTTCCTACATATTTTCCAAAGTTCATCATTGTGACTGAATCTTCATATGTGCTGACATTTACCTTCACCCTCTAACGAAAAACCTATTGCTAAAAAAGTTTTTTTTTTCCAAATCCTATACTCACTCTTCTTCCTAAACCTACCAACTATCTTCCTAATTTTACCTACTATCCCTTTTTGACTGGATGTTCTCTTCCACATTCAATCATCCAATGTACAAGGTCCTATACCTTTGTATATGGATTTATCTGAGACATCTGTGCAGAACGTAAGTCAACACTAAGTATCCCAATGAAGGGTCCAATGCCCTTCTGGGCTTCAAATCTTAGATTTCTGTTTTCACACATATATTTCACCTACATATTCTTATAAATATCGTAGGTACCCAATACCATTATTCATCCAGCATAATAATACCTAACACAGAATGTACATGCTATTAACCCTAACCATACACTCTTCCCTCAATCTAACTTTACAGAAGAGCAGGGACAGAGTTGGTCTTACAAGACAGAAATTAAGAGATCTTTCACCTGCTGAGAACCTCAAATGTCATTAAAGAAATGATCCCTGAAGAAGATGTAGGCAGCTATAAAGGACCTCAGAGAGCAAAAGTCATCTTCCATGGCAAACAACCTGGTCAGGATGAAGGGTTGTGTCGGAATCAGCCTCTCTCTTCTTAATGTAAAGAAGATGCACCAAACCAGGCGTGTGTGGAGAGCTGTTCCTGGGTGCCTATGGTTGATATACCATTCTAACTTGTGAAAATGTCAGAGTAAGTAGGTGCAGCCTCCATCTCATGGGACCCTTGGAAGCAACAGTTAGTACAAAGTGGTTGCCAAGGTAGTGACCTCATTCAGTTCCTGAAGGAAGTGACCTCACCTCACTTCCTTGGTGATGGAACTCTCTGAACTTGGGATCCAGGAATCCAAGCATCCAGAGACAGTACAAGTCCCAGTCCCAGTGGTCAAACTCTTTTGGATTTACCTAGGACAGAGTCAGTCTTTCTTGGTACCAACTTATGTGAGGATGGCCAAATGCCAGGAAGGTCTGAAGAGGGGCCTTTCCTGAGAAAGCAGATAGTGGCTCACCACTGGCTCCTTACAGCTTCACAGAGGTGGCCACAGAGACTAGATCTGAGACAGGACAGCCTGTTATGAGGGAATTTATTATGGCCCACAATTCAAAGGACACTCCGTATTGTCACAGACGTACTTGGGGGTCTGTGTGGGTGTGGATTTGGGTATTGGTTTGTGGTTTTGTCTAATGTTCTGAGAATAGGTAGGAAAGTTGGTTTGTTTGGTTTGGTGTGAACTGATTCTAGTAAGTCATTTGACAAGGCTAGTGTTTCTATGTCTGTGTATCCCACGGTGTTCATGGTTGTAGAAATTAGAAAAGAGAATGAGTAAATACATGTGTCCTGTCTAGTATAAATGTTCCCAGCATTCATCCTGCCCAATTTATGAATGGTCTGCAGCTTGCCTTATGGATGGCAACACCTAATATCTTCTTAAGTTCCTGTTCTCTACCCGAATTATGGGCAATATCCAGAATAGGCTCATGGTATTGTGTCCAAGGTATGTACCATCTCCAAGCTCTGTGATCTGGCCATGTACTAGATAGCTGAAGGGAATGGTGAGCATCTCAGAAAACTCAGATATCAGTATGACCAGGAAAGTCTCAGTGGAGAAACCCTGCTTTTTGCCTTTTGCTTACATATTCTTCTGTTGCCCTGAATGTCAGGAAGGTCTTTGCCTCAGGCTACCCCTTTTTGAAGCCTGAAGATAACTGTTTTCAAATAGAAATGTATGGGCATTACCTGTGGCTTTTCTTAATTGCTTTGGAAAGGGATGTGTCTGAATCAGCCTCTTGGCCCTGTGTGAGGCTGTGTCTTAGATTCTCAGCACCTGATGGATCTAAAGAAAAATCCCATGTGTGCATCCAAAACCAAAAAGCCAAAAGAGCACTCATTGTGGATGAAGTTTCTCTCCTTCCTTTGTAAGGTTCCTGACTTCCATCATTGAGCATACGGATCCTTTGGGTCAAATGAGTTCTTCAGTTCTTCAAAGCCGTGTAGACGCTAGACCATAGGTTCGAGGGTTTTCTCATGACTCCAATTAACATAAAATATCTAAATCCCACAGTCAGTAGGCCTCAAATTCGAGAATAAAAGCAGTATTAACGGCAGGCCTCTTTGAACACTCCTGGTTCACAGGAAGGGTGTCCCGGCCACACTGACTTTAGGCAAATGGGGGCAAGGGAGCATATTTTGGACACTGTCTTGGGCTGTGCCCCTCATGGAAACCTCCAGCCAGAGGTAATGATGAGTGTCTATATGGAAGAAGATGAAGACCATGTGGGAGTGTCTTGATTTTAATTGTGGTCATTTGTGTGGCCGTTGGAAGAGATGACTTGGTCCACCAGGGCTTGAACCCTGGTGTGATTCCCCTTAGAGACTGAGTTCTGGAACTGACCTCAAAGAGGTATTGCCCTGTATTGTGTTGGGATTTTAGGAGGCCACGCATGAGAGTCGCCCTTGGAAACTGAGATATAGGCCCAGGTTGGCTTTCCACAGAACACTGGGAATCTTGGGAAGGATATCACATGATTTTATTCTTAAAGACTTGGCAGCCATAATTGCAAGTCAAAACACACATGGACCTCACATTGTAGACCTCAATAGGTCTGGCTTCATGGGACATTTTGGCGTGTCTTTGGGAAGCCTTGCCTGTGAGAGTTCTCCAGAGCTTTCTTTGAAATGAGCTTCCTCTCCATTTAATAGTTCCTGAATATATTGAAATCCACAGTGCCTCCAACTTCATCCTTGAAAAATGGATAGATAAATACCTTTAAATTTTTGACATTCTTATGACCAGGTGGCCCTGGAGAACATTTGGATGTCCTATTGATGATCATGAGTGTACCAGACACTGCCTTAATTGACTGGGTTTCATGAAAATGGTGTTGAACAGAGATGCCAGTAATTTGGAGCCTGCTGAGTAGTCGGCCTAGAGCAGTGGTGAGCAAGTGTGTTTTAAAACATCTGTGGTCGCGTCATGTGCATCTGCCCTTCTCTTCCAAATGGTTTGTGACTGACATGGTGCAGCCACCAGACCCTTGTATTAAAAGGCATGTTCTTATATGGAGAGGTTTCAGGGCAATGTTTACAATCAGATTGCTATGGTCAAGGGGGCAAGCTATGTGGGATAGAAGCCTTGATGGTGCATTCCCCTGCAGACCCTTACCCACCACACGTGACAGAACTCCCTCCATCACTGTGTCCCAGTTGAACTTCTTGTATTTCGTGAAGCAAATACCAAACACCCAGTGCAGCTGCAAGAAACTCCACGAAAATTGGAGGATGACCAAATGGCTTCACAGTCCACACTGGGAGACACTGAGGCACCAGTGGCCACAGTTTTCCTACAAAGAGAGAATTCAGCACTGCTGCCTCATGTTCATTGGAAAATAAGAAACAATGTCCTCTAGGTCACATAGATGCAGACCCAGCTTTGATCGTCTCACTACAAAGGAAGCTAAAGCTCCTGAAAACAACATATTTTTCATGTGCCCAACCTCAGATGCAGTTTCTCAAGAAGTCTTTAGGCCGGCTTAGCTCCATGTTTGTGGAGTTTTTAGCCTGTCCCTTACTTTTGGAAACTCCTCTACCACCTCCAAGGTTGTGAAATCCTGAGCATTTTCCATTCCAGATGTGTATTCACAGATTTTCTAACTCTTCTCCTCTAATTGTGTCTTACTTGGAATGAAGGTAATGTCAAGGCATTGTTCTGAATACACACCGGATTGTTTTTCCAATTTTCCATTCGAAATACTAAATCCCTGACTGTCAAGGGTAGAAGGAATTCTCCTTCAAGAGTAGCCTGACACTTACAAGAAACAGCCCCCAGGGAGACATCCTGTCTGGGAGACATCCTGTAGCCATCTGTGTCCCTGAGACATCCTGTGGCCATCTGTCTTCCTGAAACATCCTGAGTTTATCTCACCTTGTGAAGACATCCAGGAACTGCCGATAAGAGATCTTTCCCATCTCCAGCATATAAATGCCCCTGTGTGGAAAATAAAAGTTTGCAACTTGATCAGAACTCCTGTCTTGCTGTCATCTCTCGTGTCTCTTGTCCCTTCATTCCTCCCCATCTAGGTTCGCTGCCCCTGTTGATGTACCTTTTCAGCCGGGACATCTGGCGCCCACTGACTGGGGCTCGAGCCTTGACTGATTGGGAACCCCATCCTCCTGGAAGACGTCGTCAAGTGGAGCTCACGATTGCCTAGCAGACACCACCAAGAGACAGATCCAGGAGGAGATTGGGGGTGATGCACAGTGAGTGACCCACCAGGGGACAAGAAGTATAGTCACATGATTTGTTTTTGTAGGCCTCAAAGAGTCCTTCTAGACATGGGGGGTGCGTGTTAAGATAAAGGTCTTAAATTTTTTCTTTTCATACATAGGAGAATTGTGTCCATGGTTTCACCTTAAAGTGACCATTGATGGTAAAAGATGGTTTAGAGTAAGAGACTGTTTAAAAGATTATTATGAATCCTTTGGCCCAGAAAAAGTGCCAGTTCTCACCTTTTCGTACTGGAACTTAATTAGTGAAATTCGTAAAAGTTCACCCTTTGACAATGGTACCTTACAACTTGTCAGGATTGGGGAAGAAACTATGCAAAACACCTCTCGTCCCCCCTTGGCATGCCCATCAGTTAGTATAGACATAGACCATTATCAGTCTCCCCAGGACCCTGGGAACCTTCCTGTTCCCCCTCAAAATACCGCCCTAATGAATAAGGCTCCAATGTTTACTAAACACCTTTATCCAGTTTTAAATCCCAGAGACACATTGACCCCTGGGAAGGAAGCTACCTTAGAGAAGGAAGCAGCTCGCTACCATTCAGAAGACCCACCACCTCTCAGGACCCTGCCACAGCCTATAGGACTTACACATCTACCTACCTCCTATATCCCTCCTGCCTTTTGTGCTCCACCCCTTCAGGTGCAAAATGCCACCCCCAGATATTTTTTCCCCACTTCCCTTGCCTTACCTGGCTCCCTTGTGAAAGTCTCTCCAACATAGACGGGAGCAGATCAAACTTTTAAAAGAATTAATATCCCTTGACTCTGAGCTGTGTTCATTAGCCTTAGGCACAGAGTCAATGCAAGCTGGCCCACGGCGGTCTAATACAAAGGCTAAGCTGCTCCATCAGCCTGTTCTCGCCTTCCCAGTCACCCGCAGTCAGATAGATAAGCCTGCCAAGGCTGAGGTCAAAGACTTAGATTAGGATAACGAGGAGGAAGCCTGGGAAATGGATCAAGGAGATTAGGACTCAGAGTTGCCGCCTTTACCAAGACCTTTCAACATCCTGGCTCATGTACTTGCTTTACTTGTAAACAACCTGGCCATTTTGCACGCAAGTGTCTGAAAGGCAAACAAAGCCTAGGAATAGCGTCTCCTCAAACTGGGGCTAAAACGCCCCCAGCTACACTTTGCCCTAGATATGGTAAATGTCATCACTAGGCCAGTGAGTGTAGATCTAAGACAAATGCCCTCAGACAGCCTATTTCTTCCTGCTTCTCGGGAAACTCCCTGCAGGGCAGCCCCCGGCCACGACCTCCCCCAGTACAAAATCAGGGGCAATAAGGTTTGTTCCCTCCCAAACTCCCAACCTACCTCAAAATCCTTCTTCACAATTGCCTCCCTCCAACTAGCCACCCCAGGCAGCGCAGGACTGAACCTCTGTGCCACCACCGATACAACATTAGACTCAATGCAAGGGCCCCAGATAATACCCACTAGAATTATGGTTCCCCCTCTATCTCATACGAGTGCCCTTATTCTTGGAAGAGCCTCTACTACATTACAAGATGTTCAGGTCTTCCCTGGCATTAATGATAATGATTTCAATGGAGAAATAAAAATACTGGCCACAGCTATTAATGGAGTTACCGCCATCTCAGCAGGAACAAGACTTGCACAATTAATAATCCTTCCCTTGGATTCACGAGGCACTTCCACCACCCAAACCTACCACAGGGGACTGCCTCCTTGAGCTCCTCTGATGTATATTGGGTTCAGCCCATTTTTCACAATAGACCCACCATTACCTTACTTATTGAAGGAAAGGAATTCCAAGGAATTCTAGATACTGGAGCTGATGCCACAATTATTTCTCACAAATACTGGCCATCAGGTTGGCCGCTCACCCCATCCTTGACTGACCTTAAAGGGATAGGAGTCAAAAAAATCCCCATGTCAGTTCTAGGGCTCTTAGCTGTACTGATAAAGCAGGTAATAAGGGAACTGTCACTCCTTTCGTTGTTCCTGACCTCCCTGTTTACCTGTGGGGCCGAGATATTTTGAGTCAAATGGAAGTTATTCTTGCCAGTCCCAATTCCATGGTGACTCATCAAATGCTTCGTATGAATTTTGTCTCTGGTACAGGCCTTGTGAGACGGAGAGAAGGACTGGTGGAGCCTATAAAACCCATACAATAAACAAATACATATGGACTTGGGTATTCGGAATTTAATGTCGGTCCCTGACCCTCCTGTACCCTATGCAGATAAAATTATTTGGGAGACTCAGACTCTTGTGTGGGTGGATCAGTGGCCCCTTACCCAAGAAAAAATTGGGGGCTGCCTCCATGTTAGTGCAGGAACAGCTGGCAGACGGCCTGTAGAGCCCTCAACCTCACCATGGAATACTCCTATTTTTGTTATCAAGAAAAAAATCAGGCAAGTGGCGTCTTTTACAATATTTGTGTGCCATTAACAAAGTTATGTGCCTGAGGGGAGCACTACAGCCTAGCATTTCCACACCAGTGGCTATTCCCAAAAACTATTGTAAAATGGTCATTGACCTTAAAGTTTGCTTTTTTACCATTCCTATACATCCTGAGGATAGACCCTATTTTGCCTTTAGTCTCCCTTGCATTAATTTTCAGGGCCCTATGCAGAGATTTCAATGGAAGGTTCTTCCCCAAGGTATGGCCAACAGCCCTAGTCTTTGCCCAAAATAAGTTGCTCAAGCAGTAGACAATGTGAGACAGTGATAGCCACAAATTTATATTTTACATTATATGGATGATTTTTTAATTGGTGAACCTAATAACCATGACCTTAATAATTGTTACTTGGACCTTTACAAAACCCTCACTACCTTGGGACTACAGATCGCTCCTGATAAGGTTCAAACACAGGACCCTTATGCCTTTTTGGGCCTTAAACTTCAAGATAATCAGATCCAAATTCCTAAAATACAACTACGTTTGGACCATCTTCACAGCCTTAATGATTCTAAAAAATTACTGGGGGATATTCAATGGCTAAGAACATATTTAAAATTACCCACTTGTGTACTTTTTCCCCTTAATGATATTTTGAGAGGTGATTCCCACCCATCCTCCCCTCAAAAGCTTACTCCCGAGGAATGAGAGGCATTAAACCAAGTCACAGAAGTCATTGTCCAACAGTTTGTTACACAAATTTCTTATAACCATCCACTGGTTCTGGTCCTTTTACACACTCCTCACACACCCTCAGAAAATTTTGGCAGTGAGATCCATATTTTAAAAATAAAGGCTTCCCCTTGCTTTGGGTCCATTAATCCACCACATCCTCCAAGGTTATTACTGTTTATCTTGCTCAGGTAGCTTCTATTATTATTAAAGGTCGTTTGCTTTCTCAACAACATTTTACCAAAGACCATGATAATATTTTAATTACATATACTAAGGACCAAACCCATTTATTACTACAGAGAGGGGATGAATGGGGTATTGCCCTATCAGGCTTTTTGGGAACAATTGATAACCACGTCCCCAATGACACCCTTTTACATTTTGTCCAGATACATCCATTTATTTTTCCCAAAATTACACAAAAGTCTCCCATTCCTCAAGCCCTTACTGTCTTTACAGACGGTTCCAGTAATGGCTGTGCGGTCTTTGTTGTCAATAACCAGCCTACCACCTTTGATACTGTCTATCATTCAGCACAGTTTGTGGAATTGTTTGCCATAACACAAGTTTTTATAACATTTTTTGATAATCCTGTCAATATTTATACAGACAGTGCCTACATTGCTCATTCTGTGCCCCTGCTGGAGATTTCACCCGCTATTAAGGCTTCTTCCAATGTGGCCTTTCTGTTTCACCAGCTTCAGCAGCTAATTCAGGCCAGACAACACCCATTTTTCTTAGGACACATCAGGGCACACTCTGATCTTCCCGGCCCTCTAACATAGGTAATGCCCAAGCTGATGTAGCAACTAGTACCATCTTTCCAATTTTTGTTGGCTCCATTCAAACGGCCACAGAGCTAAACAATCTTCACCATCTAAATTCCTAGAGCCTTTGATTACTTTGTAAAATTACCAGGCAACAGGCATGAGAAATAGTAAAAGAATGCCCTGCTTGCGCTGTCTCCCTCCCCATTCATCACTGGGTGTTAACCCCCGAGGATTACTGCCAAATCAGGTTTGGCAAATGGATGTTACTCATTTTCCTGAATTTGGAAAAACCAAATATATATACGTTTCTATAGATACCTTCAGCGACTTTATTTTTGCATCAACACATTCTGGAGAAGCTACCAAATATGTCCTTTCTCATTTTGTTTCAGCCTTTTCTGTAATGGGTAAACTAATACATATTAAAACAGATAATTGTCCTCCCTATACCAGTGCCAAGTTTAAACAGCTTTGTGCTACCTTGCAATTTTGTCATATTACTGGAATTCCATACAACCCTCAGTGCCAAGACGTTGTGGAACATGCCCACCTTACCTTAAAGACTTAGCTAACCCGCCTTAAGGCTTCTGCCCTTGTATTTACCACTCCCAGGCATTGCCTTCACCATGCATTATTTGCCCTTATTTTTCTTACCCTAGACAGTGAAGGCCATTCGGCTGCAGACAGACACTGGCATCCCTTGTCGAATTCTGATCACCCACCTGTTATGTGGCGCAATCCCCTCACAAATAAATGGAAAGGCCCAGATCCTGTCCTCATCTTGGGACGAGGCTCAGCTTTTGTTTTGGACCAAGAGCAAGCAGCCCCAAGATGGTTACCAGAATGCCTGGTTAAACAGGTTAATGACTTACCTCAATCCGAGGACGGAGGCCCTCACCCTGAGTACAAATTTTTCTCTATTTCGGATGCATCCAACAATCTGTGTGAGGATCCTGCTTAAGGAACTTCTGCTGAACAGGTTTGTACACGGAGGCATTGGCCTTCCACCTTCCAACATCATGGAGTTTCTTTTTGGCCCCCAAGTGAATGCAAGGGAGGATCTTGGACTGAGGCTCCCACTAGTTGGACCCAGACTGCTGACTGCGTGACTAAGGTGGCTTACCTCCGTGCCAAGTTTGACCATAAACTCAGAGGAGTTCATCAGCCTAAATGGGTATGTTTTAACAAGCCAAAGATTATTCCCCCTAGTACAAGTAAAGCTCTCCAAAATTGCTCTGCAACCCGTACGCATACCCAGGCGATGCATGTCTGTTGTTATGTGTCAGCCTCAATTTGTTTTAACAAGCATGGAGAATAATTTTTTGAAGCCTCCGTAACTAAAACTCACGCAGCAGTGGGGACCACTATTCATTATACCCCTGTTCTCTTTGACCAGATAGGAGAAGGCAAATACACCAAGCTACAGTCAGCTGGGTGCCAAGGCACTGTTGGTAAACCTTCCTGCTGGCCCATTAAAGCCCCTACAGGGGTCTCTGATGGTGGAGGACCCACTGATGCTGTCAAGCATCCTCAGATAATCAAACTTTTGAATCCCCAAATCCCTGAGCTCACATATCATCCCTTAATGTAGCCGAAATCCCAGCTCCCAAGTTTAGATACCAATACATTAGATATTTTGGAAACTACCTTCTCGTTGCTTAATAATTCCAACCCCACCCTTGCTCGTAATTGCTGGATCTGCATGACAACAGGGGCAATCATGCCTATGACAGTTCCTATTTATTCTTTCATGGACAATGATAATACATGCCAACCCGGATTTCCTTTTAAAGTACAGCCTAGAGGCACTTTTACATTATGTCTTTTAGGTGTGATGCAGAATAAAACCTATGATATGGATTTTGGAGTTACTTCCTTTGTAAATTGCTCAACAGTACAAAATTATTCCTCAGCCATCCCATCTCTTTGTTTCCCCAATGGCACAGTTGTTATGTGTGGAGGAAACTTGGCCTTCCCCAGGCTTCCAGCGAATTTGACTGGTGGCTGTGTTCTTGCCTTATTACTTTATGATATAACTATTGTCTCAGGAGACCAACCTCTATCCATTCCTAGCCTAGACACCTTAGTCAAAAGACAGAGACGGGCAATACAGGCCTTACCACTTATTGGCAGCCTAACAGCTGCTGTGGGCACAGGTACACTGGCTTAGGCACGGCCATACACCCTTACCATCGCCTGTCTCAACAACTTAAAATGATGTACAAACTCTATCAGGAACCATTAAAGATTTGCCGGACCAAATAGACTTTCTGGCAGAAGTGTTCCTTCAAAACAGACGAGGCTTAAATTTGCTGACTGCTAACCAGGGAAATATTTGCTTGGCTTTAGGGGAACGATGCTGCTTTTATGCCAATAAATCAGGCATAGTATGCACTAAATTTAAGTAGCTTCAAGAAGATCTAGAAAAGAGATGAAGGGAACTATTTGAAAATCCCCTCTGGACTGGGCTTAATGGATTTCTACCCTACCTTATTCCCTTATTAGGCCTTTTGGTGGGTTTACATTTAATGGTGTCCATAGGTCCCTGCATTGTAAACAGGGTGGTACAATTTATTAAAGAACACATTAATATTATGGCCTCAAAGCCCATACAGATTCACTATCATCATCTGGAGATAGAAGACCAAGCTACCAACATTTAAAAGGATGTTCTACCCTTCTCACAGGCTTATTTCTTAAGTTTACATCCCCACAGATCTCTCTTTCTTACATAAAACTATAAGTAACAGCTCTGACCAACCATCTTCTGCTCTTGCCATAAGGATTCGTCCTACATGGGCCCTTCGGCTTGGGGGAGGACGCACCCATGGAGTGAGGACGTTAGGCCATAATATTGGAGGGTGCAGGAAGGACTGCAAGAGGATGGATCCACGGATCCCCAAACACAAGACCTCTGAGTGACAAGCTCTGGTGCATGGCGGTTGGCATGCTTCCCCTTCAAGGCCATCTTCTCCAAAAACATGCCAAGGCCACCACGAAATCTGCTAGTAAAGATGCTCACTTGGATCAGGAGTTATTCTAAAGCCTCGTAGAGAAACAGAGCCTCTATCACCCCCTAAAAACATGGCGGTAAGGTAGGTCAAATATTTTATATAAGAAAGGGGGAGATGTCAGGGGCTAGAAGGAAATTCTCTTTCAAAGAATAGCCTGACACTTGCAAGAAACAGCCCCGTGGGAGACATCCTGCCTGGGAAACATCCCACAACCATCTATCTCCCTGAGACATCCTGTCGCCATCTGTCTTCCTGAAATATCCTGAGGTTATCTAACCCTGTGAAGACATCCAGCAACTGCCGATAAGAGAGCTTTCCCATCGGCAGCATATAAATACCCTGTGAGAACAATAAAAGTTTGCAGCTTGATCAGAACTCCTGTCTTGCTGCCATCTCTCCTGTCTCTTGTCCCTTCATTTCTTCGCAACTCGGTTAAATGCCCACGTTGATGTGTCCTGCCGGCCGGGACACCTGGCACTAACCCATACCCTACTAGTTTATGACTACTAATCCTAATATGATGGAGAAAAATAACCCAAACAGAATAGAAATACAAGCAGTTCAGAGGAGGCATGGTGTATATTTGGAGTTGCCTTTTGCATGATATAAGGTAGGTGTTATAAATCTAGCTAATTTTTAATTGCAAAAGTTCTCCATGTGTTTTTAAAGTTAACAAATATGTGAATACCTGTCTCCATTTCTCTGTAGCCTATTCAGCACATGTATTTTATATGCACATATAGAATCCTACCTGGTATCTCACGTATATTCTTGTGAGGTGCCTGACTTAGCAGATTCAAATTGTGAGAAGAGATCACTTCTCCTAAACGCTGTTGGACTGAAAATTCAACCTATGGGGGAGCCTCCTAGTAGAACAACATTATACATAAATCCATGTTAACTAAAATAAATATTTTTGCATCAGTGGATGATATATATTTCATGAGGAATTTCGATTGGCATATATATTGCTACTTTTCATTGTCTGCATGTGTGTTTTGTCTGTATGTGTGTGTGTGTGTGTGTGTGTGTATATATATATATATATATATATATATATATATATATATATTCTCCAAATTTTTCAAAATATAAAATATATGTGTCCTAGATACACTACCTAAATTCATTCATGTTCATGTATGTGGATTTATAATCAACTTTTCACAAGATTATTCTCAGAAATATTCATCCACCTGAAATACATATTTGTTTCCTAGTACTGAAAACTAACTTCAGTAAATTGTGCATACAATCCTAATATTTCTTCAGTAACTGACCCACTTTAACATCAATGCAAGTAGATACCTATGGGACATGATGTGTATTTTGAAGTTCATTTTATTTAACACTGGTATATTACTATTTCTTCAGTTTATGCACACCATTGGATATATATTTCATCCACAAGTTCACAAATCTATAAGCATTTGATTCACTTTCAATCATTTCCTGCTTCAGAACACATGTATTCTTCCAGGTTTCTTGACTGTTCTTCTCATAAGACTTCTTTCAAAACACATTATTTTAGATTTTCATAAAAATTAGAAGCAAAACTCCCACACTATTCATGATAAACCATAACCCTAATATTACCATTCGATGTATAACTGGTTGGAATGAATGATTGTATATCAATATAAGATTTCCTGTATATTTCCATATATCAATTCAATCCATTATTTAAAGTTGGAACCAGTTATATTATTTATTCACGGTATGGTCTATTTATGCATTATCTCTATATTCATAGACACAGGGTACATCTATTTGTAACCCCAATACTAATTTATTAGTCTTCAAAATGTTGCTTCCAGAAATGGTGGAAGAAATACTCATGTCACCTGATCTACATATGCATTTTATCACAGTAATATTCTGGACACAAAAAGCAGAGGTCACACTTATGATTGTACCAAAGTCTAAATGGAAAGTGAGCATGGATTACTAAAAATATCCTAGTCAGGATGCCAAATGCTGTCAAATGTCAATCCTATTTTTGACTACATATTTTTTTCTTCCTAAGACTGTATATTCAACCTCAACCTTTTTGCAAATGTCTAATCCTATCACTCACTTTATACTTTGCCTGATTTCCTAATATCTCTATTGATGTCTGCTTTCCTAAATATTTCTCCCAGTTCACCACTGTGACTGCCTCTTCACATGTGCTGACATTTACATTCACTTTCTACCTGATACCTTATTGCTAAAGAACTTTTGGTCCAAATCCTGTACTCACTCTTCTTCCGAATCCTACCGAATATCTTCCTAATCGTACCGGCTATGCCTGTTTGAGTGGATGTTCACTTCTACATTCAACCTTCCAAGGTACAATGTCCTATGCAATTGATTATTGATTTATCTGAAACATCTGTGCAGGACATTTTTCAAAGCTAAGTATCCCAATCAAGAGTGCAATGAACTTCTGGACTTCAAATGTTATCTAGATTTCTGTTTTCATACTTATATTTTACGTATATATTCTTATAAATACCACAGGTTTCCAAAACCATTATTCATCAAGCAGAATAATTCCTAAGGCAAATCGAACCTGTTATTAACCCTATCCATACAATGTTCCCTCAATCTAACTTTACAGAAGAGAAGGGACAGTGTTGGTCTTACAATACAGGAATGTAGGGAATCTTCCACCTGTTGAAAAACTCAAAGGTCCATGCAGAAGTGATCCCTGGAGAAGATGTAGGCAACTCTGAAGGACCTGTGAGAGCAAAAGTCATCTTCCATGGCAAACAACCTGGTAAGGATTGAAGGTTGTTTCTGAATCAGCCTCTCTGTACTTAATGTAGAGAAGTTAGACCCAAACATTCCTGTTTGGAGAGCTGTTCCCGGAAATCTATGGTTGATATACCATTCTAACTTGTGAAAGTGTCACAGGAAGTAGGGGCAGCCTCCATCTCATGGGACCCTTGAAAGCAACTGTTAGGACAAAGTGGTTTCCAAACGAGTGACCTCATTCAGTTCTTGAAGGAAGTGACTTCACCTCACTTCCTTGTTGATGGAACTCTCGGAACTTAGTATCCAGGAATCCATGCACCCAGAGCCTGTCCCAGTCCCAGTTCCAGGGGTATCACTTGTTTGGATTTACCAAGGAAAGAGTCAGTCTTTCTTGGTACCTACTGATATGAAGATGGTCAAATGCCAGGAAAGCTCTGAAGAGGGGCCTTTCCTGAGAAAGCAGGTAGAGGCTCACCGCCTCACAAGTCCACAGAGTTGGCCAAGAAGACCAGATCTGAGATAGGACAGGACATTTCCGGTGAACATGGTATGGCCCACCAGTCAGAGAACACTACAGAGAGTCACAGACCTACTTGGAGGAAGGAGGTTAATTGTGGGTGTGGGTGTGGGTTTGTGGTTTTGTCTCATATTCTGAGAATAGGTAGGAAAGGTGGTTTGTTTCGTTTGGAGTGAACGGTTTTTAGTAAGTCATTTGACAAGGCGAATGTTTCTATGTCTGTGTATCCCACTGTGTCCGTGGTTGTAGACATTAGAAAAGAGAATGTATCAATGGATGTGTCCTGTCTAGTACAAATCTTCCCAGCATTCATCCTTCCCAATTTATGAATGGACTGCAGCTTGCTGTATCGATGGGCAACACCTGCTATCTTCCTAAGTTACTGTTTTCTTCCTGAATTCTGGCCACTCTCCAGAATAGGATCATGGTTTTGTGTCCAAGATATGTACCACCTCCATTTTCTGTGACATGGCCATGTACTGGATAGCTGAAGGGATAGCGACCATGTCAGAAAACTCAGATATCAGTGTGACCATGAAACTCTCAGTGGAGAAACCCTGCTTTGGGCCTTTTGATTACCTATTTTTCTGTTTCCCTGAATGTTGTTAGAGAAACAAAAACCATGAGTACTGAATAAATGTTGCAGCAGTTGGAACATGTGACTCTATAGAAGTTCCCTCACCCGTCTTTAATATCCCCAGTTATCAAGACTGTCAACTTAATATTTAACTTTTAGTGTTACAGTTGTCCCTTCCCATTAGATACAGTTTAATAATTTAATGTCATGTGATCTTGCAAAATCCTTTTACTTGTATTACCGCTGTGTCTAATAGAGAAACTTTTAATTCTGTTCCTCAGGGCTGGATAATTGTACTAGCAAACACCAAGCTTACCTGTGTAGGTTAGGAATATCTGTAGGCCTTAAACTAAAAATTCTGCCTCTGGAAGCTCCTCTTGATAGTCTCTATTTATAGTTATCAGGCATTCCTGTCTGAGAATCCTTCTTTGTAGCTTCCAGTCTTACTTATTTTGGGAGACTAACATAAAGTGTATACCATAAAATATTTTTAGTATTAGTATTATTAATATTATTATTATTATTATTATTATTATTATTATTATTATTATTATTTAAAATGCCCATGAATGGCTGTGTTGTGCTTTCAACTGTCTTTTCTAAGTGTTTAAGATGAAGCAGTCAATCTGACTTTTGTTTCTATCTATTGTTAAGAGTCAGCTGAGCTTTTATGGGAGTCATTCCTGGGGATACTTGAGAGCAGCATCTCAGTTCTTCTAGTGCCATTTGCGCTAGGTGGGTCAAAGTCTTGCTTGACCATGTGGCTTCCCTCGGAAGCATCAGGGATGTCTCCCTTCTCTGATGACTCTCCTCTTTTTAGCAAATGCACTGATTGGCTTTCAGTTCTCCATTGGTCTCATTAATCTCCCTGATGGGGAAGTTTTGTGGCCCAGAGTTGCAAAGCTCTTTAGAGAAGTCCCCTGTTCCCTGGATTCAGACAGACTCAGAGGGCAAGGACTCCACAAAGGGGAATCTCTTTTCACCCTTTTGAGCACTTGCCGAAACTAAAAAAGTCAAGCAGAATTTCAGGATCTAGTGACCCCTCTGGGGGCCATCGGTTTTGGTTATCTAATTGGTAATATGGCCAGTGCTCTCTACTGAATTTGATAAGGAGTTTGGGTTCCATCAGGCAGCCCCTGTATGCTCATATGCCCATGAGTTACAGAAGAAGTCGCCTTTTTCCCCACACAGCCGTGGCTATTTCTGGCTTTGACAGTCCGCCGGGCAAACATAGTAATCTAGGCGAGCCAACCTGCATCTGGCTCGCATGCCCTTAAATCCATAATGTTTGTTTCCATTATATATGGTACAGAAGGGGTTTAATGGAATTTTAGTGGGATCCTCTTCATCAGGGATATCCCAATAGGAAAGTCATATAGCCAGCTGACAATGTCTGGGTGGAGAGATGGTCACCAGATCCCTAAGGGAGCTGTATGCAAGATAGATTATACTTCTTTTCCAGTAGGATTTGTGATCAGCAAAGCTGCTGAATGGGCTGATGAGGGTTACGACTACTGGTGGTCAAGGGGAGAGTCTATAGTCTTATACACACGGTGAATGCGCAATTTGAAAGTGTTATTAGTCTTTTCCTATTTACAGCCAGAGTCTGGACAGGGCGCAAGCTTGAGATGAGAGGCATGGGTCCAGGAAGTGATTCCGTCTACCTTTACCACTGTAGGTGTTATAAGCAGCACCTGTTATGGTCCTTTCCAGCGGGGTTCCAGGGATGACACCTGATGTTGTCTTATGGAGATGAAGTCTCCTTCTTGATATAGATGTGGAGTCCCCACGTCCTCGGGTTTGTAGGTAGTGGCCAGCTGTTTTCACATGACAGAGGAATGACAGAAAAACCTCCTGGAAGCTAGAAAGAAATATCCTCAGACCTGATGTGCAACCAACACAACTTCCCAACATAATCAAAGCTGGCTTCCCCTTAAACCCACCCAACTGGGACCCCAACACCTTTGAAGATAGGGAGAATCTGTCCAATTATTGCCAGTCTCTAATAGCAGGTCTCCAAGGGGCCGCTAGATGACCAACTAATTTGGCTATGGTAAGAGAAATTATTCAAAGGCCTGATGAATCTCCCTCATTGTTTCTAGAGAGAATTATGGAGGCATATAAGAGATTTACTCCTTTCGATCCTCAGGCAGCGGATCAAAAGGCATCTGTCACGATGGCCTTAATTGGGCAAGCTGCCATGGATATTAAAAAAAAAGTTAAAAGAGAGATTTAGTCAGAGAAGTCGAGAAAGTATACTATAAGAGAGATACAGGGAGAAAGAAATGGAGCAAATGGAGGATGAGAGAAGCAAAATACAGACTAAGGCATTGACTAAGGTCCTGATCACAACAAGAAAGAGGCCAGAAATTAAGACATAGGGTGACAAGAAGGGGTACCTGGGCCCATGCCAGAGGCCACCCCTGGCCTCAGATCAATGTGCCTACTCTAAAAAAAAGGACACTTGGCCAAAGAGTGCCCTATAAAGAGACAGCCACGCCAGCCAGTCATTCTGACTCTGGAGGATGACTAAGAAAGTCGGGGCTCAGATCCCTTCCCCTACCTCAGGGTAACTTTTGAAGTGGAGGGGACCCCAGGAAACATTGAAGTGAATACAGGAGCAGTATACTCAGCCCTTAAGGCCCCATTGGGCCCTCTGTCAAATAAAAGGTCTCTAGTTCAAAGTGCTAATGACAGTAAATATCGGGCTTAGACAACTAAGAGGACCATGGACCTGGGTAAAGAAAAAATCCATCACTCCTTCCTAGTAATCCCAGAATGCCCGGACCCATTGATGGGCAGAGATCTGCTCACCAAGCTCTGGGCCAAAATAACTTTTAACCCTGAAGGCCCCCAAATGAAATTTCTAAATCCTTCAATAAAAACTCCTATAGTCACGGCTTTAACTATATTAGTAGAAGATGAACATCCACTCTTCACACGCCCCAAGACTGATCAAACAGGTAAGCTACCTCAGAAATGGATAACAGATTACCCAGATGCCTGGGCAAAAACTGCTGGGTTAGGCCTGGCAGTGAAACAACCTCCAATAACAGTGGAGTTAAAAACCTCAGCCTCCCCAATCAAAGTCAAATAATATCCTGTAAGCAAAAAAAGCTAAAGATGGGGTAAGGCCCCATATTCAGAAATATCTGGCCATAGGGGTCCTAAGGCCCTGTCAATTGACCTGGAACACTCCCCCGCTACTAGAAAAAAAAATCCAGGAACCGGGGACTATCACCCCATTAAAGACCTAAGAGAGATCAACAACAGAGTGCAGGACATTCACCCCACGGTACCTAATCCGTACAATCTGCTTAGCACTCTGAACCCTGAGCGGAAATGATATACTGTTCTGGACTTAAAATATGCTTTCTTTTGCTTGCCTCTGCATAAATATAGTCAGTTGCTGTTCGCTTTCGGGTGGGTAGACCCAGAAACCGGAACGTCTGGTCAACTAACTTGGACTAGACTCCTACGAGGGTCCGAAAACTCCCCTCACTCTCTTTGATGAAGCCCTCCACAGAGATCTCAACAACGTCAGAACTACGCACCCCGAAGTCACCCAGCTTCAATACATGGATGACTTGCTACTGGCAGCCAACACCAAGGAAAACTGTGAGTCTGGGACCCATGCACTATTACGTGAGCTTGCTCAACTCGGGTATACAGTTTCGGCCAAAAAGGCCCAAATGTGCTAGCATGAAGTAATCTTCCTGGGCTATTCCCTTAGGGGCAGTTAACAATGGCTCACTGAGCCCAGAAAACAAACCATTGTGTAGAGACCATGCCCATCTAAAAGGAGACAACTCAGAGAGTTTCTTTGGACTGCTGGCTTTTGCAGGTTATGGATACCTGGGTTTGCATCCTTAGCTGCTCCTTTATAACCAGTGTTAAAGGGAGATGCCCAATTCCAATGGAACCCTGAGCACCAGGAAGTTTTGGATAACATCTAAGGACAATGACACTGAACGCCTCAACTACACTGAGCTCAGCCTGCAATTAAAGAAAGCCCTACACTAGGTTAAAAATGTACATCAACTCACTCACTTTGGTTCAAAGAAATTGCAGGCATTCCTGTAGGATTAAGAAAAGAGTTTTCCACTAACCGACTCACAGCAAAAGGAAATAACTGAACGGGTAACAAAAGCCTGTCAGGTCCGTCAATTGGTTAATGCTTACCCTTCCAAGTTTTCTAGAGGAAAGCACCTACGAGGAACCAGACCAGGACAATTCTGGGAAGTGGACTTTACTGAAATTAAGCCAGCAAGGTATGGACTTAAATATCTCCTAGTCTTTGTAGATACATTTTCAGAGTGGATTGAAGCCTTCCACACACACATTCACACACAAAAAAAAAAGAAAAAAGAAAAACAATGGCGCAAATGGTTTTCAAGAAGATCCTGAAAGATATTTTTCCAAGATACGGTCTGCCTAAGGTAATAGGGTCTGATTATGGGCTGGTGTTCATGGCCCAGGTAAGTCAGGTGTTAACCAGGACCCTGTGGATTCATTGGAAGTTACATTATGCTTATATACCCCAGAGCTCAGGACAGGTAGAAAAAATAAATAGAACCATTAAAGAGACCTTAACAAAATTAAACTTAGAGACCGACATAAAAGATTGAACTATGCTCCTGCCTTATGCACTGTTTCATGCGAGAAATACTCCCTCTGTTTCTTTGTGTAACCTCAACTTCTATGAAATTCTCTATGATGCCCATCCTCCAGTAAGGGACCTAACCCCAACTCTAAGGCCTAACGTTCCCTTCCAAACCTCCTTGCTTGACAGACTTAAAGCCATTTAAAGAACACAGCAATACCTGTGGAAACAGCTGGCCACTGCCTACCAACCTGGGGAAGAGGGAACTCCACATCAATATCAAGTAAGAGACTTTGTCTACATAAGACAACATCAGGTGTCATCCCAGGAACCCCGCTGGAAAGGAACATACCAGGTGCTACTTATAACACTTACAGCGGTAAAAGTAGACGGAATCACTTTTTGGATCCAGGCCTCTCATCTCAAGCCTTCGTTGTGTCCAGACTCTGGTTGGAAACTGGAAAAGACTGGTAACCGTTTCAAATTGCGTATTCGCTATGTGGATAAGACTATAGACTCTCCCCTTGGCAACCAGTAGTCCTAACCCTCATCAGCCCATTCAGCAGCGATGGCTGATCACAAATTCTACTAGACAAGAAGTATGGTCTATTTCGCATACAGCCCACTTAGGAACCTGGTGGCCATCTCTCCACCCAGACATTTTTCAGCTCAGTATAGGTCTTTCCTATTGAGATATCCCTGATGAAGAGGATCCCACTAAAATTTCATTAAATCCCTTCCGTACCATAGATAATTGAAACAAACATTATGGATGCAGGGACATGGGAGCCAGATGCAGGTTGGCTACCCTAGATTACTATGTATGCCCGGTGGACTATCAAAGCAACAAACAGCCACGGCTGTGTGGGGAAAAAGCCAAAATGTTGTGTAAGTCATTGGGATGTGAGCATACAGGGGCTGCCTGTTGGAACCCAAACTCCTTATCAAATTCAGTACACAGCATTGGCCATATTACCAATTAGACAACCAAAAACTATGGCCCCCAGAGGGTTCTCTAGATCCTCAAATTCTGTGTGCATTTTTAACTTCGGCAAGTGCTCAAAAGGGGGAAATTCCCCTATGTGGGATCCTTTTCCCTCCTTCGCTCACATCCTGTACTATGCTTCTCCAAGAGTTCCTCACCCTCAGCCTTCTGCTCTAGACTCTCTGCTGTCACTCCCACCTCAGCAACCTGATTCTCCCCTCCAATTACTAGATCACAAACCCAAACCTCCGCTGGATCTCAGAACATTGCCCCCTTTCTGAGGTAGCAGGTACCGAGGTACCCCTCCACCCACTCACTCCTCTATTTTCCTGTCAGTGCCTGCACTAGGTCCCACCAAGTCCTCTAGCAAGCTAACCCAAAGCTCAAACCAGCTGAGAAGATCCCTCAGACCCCTATCCAAGACATAATGAAAATGGCCTTTAAAGTTGATTTGTCATCACTGAAAACAGGTTTCTAAAAATTTAAAGTCTCTCACAGGCTTTTTTGAATACTCACTCCCGTCTTCCCCTCTGTTCTACCTGTTCTACTCCTCAAGTTTTTGTTCTAGGAAAATCCCAAACCCCTTTCCCATTATTCTTTTACATCTCTCCTTCCTCATTCTCAGATCCACGGAGCTGCTCTCAGTCTCGCCTTCCCCATCTTCCCCCTCTGTACCAGGTCCACAGAAATGTCTTAAATGACCTTCTCCAGAAGTCTTCACCAAGGCTTACTTTAGGTCTTTCAGCAAAAGAGTCCCTCTGAAAGAGTTCAATGTAGATAAACTTCCACTTTTCATGTTGCCCTGTTCTACTTGGCCACTGGCTGGAAAAATCACCACCCCTAAGCTAGACACCGCCTTACCAGTTTTTCACAAAATATGTGAACATGGCCTCTGGCCTTGAGCTGGGGCTTCACAGAGATGGCTACCTTTCTAAGATAAAAAAGTTACCAACTGGGCTCCATGGTGACAGCTGGCAGGGAGAAAAAAAGAGACAAAAAAGCTCTTCCATTCCAAGGTGTTCTTGAAAAGTTAACTTGCCCAGAACAGAGGAAAAAAAAACAGAAACAAAAATGATTTGTGTGAATTTCTGCAGACTGTGAACTTCTGAGCCCCTTCCCTTACATGTTGGGTACAAATTCTAAAACTACCGAAATTTGGAGTTCAGGGGATTAATTGATTACAACAGAAGCAATGCCCTCTATATCCGGATGCAACCAAATAAGACTGTTTTCCTGTCTTTGGTGCTATCTTAGGTGTCTTAGGTGCCTTTCCTTGTCCGTCCCTACAACAGTATAATTCAATACACTTTAACATTATTTATGTTTTCATAAAATGGTCAATAGATGCGATTAATTATGTAATGATGCAGATGTTTTCTAGAGTGTTCTATCATGACGCAGGTTCATTTAAAGATCAAATAGGGGGGCATACAACCCGGTTCCATGGGGAACCTGTATCCCTCGCTTTAGCCATCCTATTTGGAAAAATAGTTGTTGAAGGGTTGGGCACAGGAACAACTACCCTAGTCCATGAGACACAACAAAGACACAATTGGAAGCAGAAATAGACCAAAGCTTAAAGACATTAAATACAGACATCACAGCTTTACAGGAATTTTAACTTCTCTCTCTCTCTGAAGTTGTTTTACAGAGCAGGAAAGTGTTGGACCTCCTCTTCATGAGAGAAGGGTGCCTTTTTGCTTGCATTGAGGAAGGAATGTTGTTTTTATGCCGACAATACTGGAGTTGTAAAAGAATCTATGAGTAATTTAAGAAAACGACTTGAAGAGCGTCAAAGAGAGACAGAGGCCCCCAAAGGGAGGTTTGAGTCTTGGTTCACATAGTCCACCTGTTTAACTACGCTTTTATCCACCCTGGCCGGTCCATTAATAATTCTCATATTATTGCTAACTTTAGGACCCTGTTTGCTCAACCGTGTAGTTGCCTTTCTCACCCAAATCAAACCTGTTATTAACCCTAACCATACACTGTTCTCTCAATCTAATTTCACAGAAGAGCGGGGACAGAGTTGGTCTTAAAATACAGGAATATAGAGGATCTTCCACCTGCTGAGAACCTCAAAGGTCCATGCAGAAATGATCCCTGGAGAAGATGTAGGCAACTATGAAGGACCTGAGAGAGCAAAAGTCTTCCATGGCAAACAAGCTGCTCAGGATGAAGCGATGTGTCTGAATCAGCCACTCTCTTCTTAATGTAGAGAAGATGGACCAAAGCAGGCATGTGTTGAGAGCTGCTCCTGCATGCCTATGGTTGACATACCATTTTATCTTGTAAAAGTGTCACAGAAAGTAGGGGCAGCCTCCTTCTCATGGGAACCTTGGAAGCAACTGTTAGGACAAAGTTGTTGCCAAGGCAGTGACCTCATTAAGTTCCTAAAAGAAGTGACCTCACCTAACTTCCTTGGTCATGAAACTCTCTGAAATTGGAATCCAGGAAGCCAGGCACCCAGAGCCAGTCCCAGTCCCAGTCCCAGTGGTCAAACTTATTTTGATTTACCAAGGACAGACTCAGTCTTTCTTGGGACCTACTGATGTGAGGATGTCCAAATGCAAGGAAAGCTATGAAGAGGGGTCTTTCCTGAGAAAGCAGGCATTGGCTCACCACTGGATCCTGACAACTTTACAGAGTTGGCCAAGGAGATCAGATTTGAGACAGAACAGGCCATTTCCGGGGAACATAGTATGGCCCACCAGTCAGAAGACACTCTGGATAGTCACAGACCTACATGGAGGAAGGAGGTGCCTTTGTGGTGTGGGTGTGGGTTTGTGGTTTTGTCTCATGTTCTGAAAATAGGAATGAAAGAAGGTTTGTTTTGTTTGGAGTGAACTGTTTCTAGAAAGTCGTTTGACAAGGCGAGTGTTTCCATGTCTGTGTATCCCACTGTGTCCTTGGTTGTAGACATTAGAAGAGGGAATGCATCAATGAATATGTCCTGTCTAGTAGAAAGCTTCCCAGCATTCATCCTGCCCAATTTATTAATGGACTGCAGCTTACCTTATTGATGGGCAACACCTGCTATCTTTCAAAGCTCCTGTTTTTTTCCTGAATTCTGGCCACTCTCCAGAATAGGCTCATGGTTTTGTGTTTAAGATATGTACAACCTCGAAGCTGTGTGACATGACCATGTACTGGATAGCTGAAGGAAATGGCGAGCATCTCAGAAAACTCAGATATCAGTGTGACCAGAAAATATTCAGTGGAGAAATTCTGCTTGGGGCCTTTTGTTTACCTATTCTTCTGTTGCCCTGAATGTCAGGAAGTGCTGTAGCCCGGCTGGCTGGGCAAAATAACTGGGGGGTGACGAATTACTTGTGTACGTTGATGCAGCAGGAATAGGAGCCGTTTATTGTAGGATTTGAGTGATATTTATACATTTTACACAGCTTATCTGAATAGCATAAAATAGATACAGCAGTCAACCAATAAGGAATCTCCACACTCAATGGCTTGCTTTTGTTACTTCACAAACCACTCCCTCTGGCATTATGCCAGGCGCCATCCAGACTTGTTTTCAGACTCTAACAAGGAAGGTCTTTTTCTCAGGCCACCAGTTTGTGAAGCCTGAAGAAAACAGTTTTCAAATCGAAAGGAATGGGTATTACCTGTGTTTGTTTGCTTAATTGCTTTGGAGAGTATGTGTCTGAATCAGCCTATTTGCCCTGTGTGAGGCTGTTGCTTAGATTCTCACCTCCTGATGGATCTAAAGAAAGATCCCATGTGTACATCCAAAACCAAAATGGCCAAAAGAGCAGTCCTTGTGGATGAAGTCTCTCACCTTCCTCTGTAACTTTCCTGACCTCCATCAAGTCAGAATAGGGATCCTTTGGCTAAAATGAGTACTTCAAATCCCTGCAGAGGCTAGCCCATAGATGCTTGGGTTTTCTCAAGACTCCAATTTACATAAAGAATCCAAACCCCACAGTCAGTTGACCTCAAATTGAAGAAGCGGAGCAGAATTAACGGGAGGCTTATTTGATCTCTCCTGGTTCACAAGAAGGGTGTCCAGGCCACCCTGATTTTAGGCAAATTAGGTGCAAGGGAGCTTATTTTGGACACAGTCTTGGGCTGTGCCCCTCATGGAAAACTCCAGCCAGAGGTTATTATGAGTGTCTATATGGAAGAAGATGAGCACCACGTTGGAGTGTTTTGGTTTAAATTGTGGTCATCTGCGTGGCGGTTAGAAGAGATGACTTGGTCCACATGTGCTTGAACTCTGGTGTGATTCCCTTAGAGACTGAGTTCTGGAACTGAACTCAGAGAAGTATTGCCATGAATAGTGTTGAGATTTTAGGAAGCCAGGCATGAGTGTCGCCCTTGGAAACTGAGTTCTAGGCCTAGGGTGGCTATCCACAGAGCACTGGGCCTCTCAGCCAGGATACCACATGATTTTATTCTGAACGACTTGGCACACATAGTTGAGAGTCAAAACTCATATAGACCTCACATTGTAGACCTAAATGGGCCTAACATCATTTGATCTTTTGGAGACTCTTTGGGAAGCCTTACCTGTGAGTGTTCTCCAGAGCTTTCATTGAAGTGAGCTTCCTAACCATTTAATGGTTCCTGAATGAATTGAAAGTCACAATGCCTCCAACTTCATCCTTGAAAAATGGCTAGATAAATACCATGAAATTATTGAAATTCCCATCACCAGGTGGCACTGGAGAACCTTTGGATGACCTGTTGCTGATCATGAATATACCAGACAGTGCCTTGATTCACAGGGTTTCATGTAATTTGTGTAGAACAGAAATGCCAGTAAGTTGGACTCTGTTCAGTAGTGGGCCTAGAGCAGTGTTGGGCAGGTATATGATAAAACATCTGTGGTGGGGCCATGTGGACTTCCAAATGGCTTGTGGCTGACATGGTGCAGCCAGCAGAACCTTCCATGTAAAGGCAACTTGTTATATGGAGAGGTTTCAGGACATTGTTCAGAATCAGGTTGCTATGGTCAAGGGGGCAAGTTATGTGGGATAGAAGCCTGGTTCTTCTATCCTCCTGCAGACCCTGACCCACCATACGTGACAGAACTCCCTCTTGCACTATGTTTCAGTTGACCTCTTTGTATATCATGAAGGAAATACCAAACTCCCAGTGCAGCAGGAAGAAACACCACGAAAATGGAGGATGACCATATGGCTTCACAATCCACACGGGGAGACACTAAGCCCCCAGTGGCCACAGTTTACCTACAAAAGAGAATTCAGCACTGCTGCCTCGTGTTCATTGGAAAATAAGAAACTTTGTCCTCCTGGTCACATAGATGCAGACCCAGCTTTGAGGTTCTCACTACAAAGGAAGTTTAACTTCTGACAACAACCTATATTTCAGTGCCCAATCTCAGTGGCAGTTTCTCAAAAAGTTTTAGGCAAGCAGAGCTCCATGATTGTGGAGTGTGTACCCTGTGCTTGCTTTTGTACACTCCTATACCACCTCCAAGTTTGTGCACTCCTGAGCATTTTCCATTCCAGAAATGCAATCACAGATTTTGTAACTCTTCTCCTCTAATTGTGTCTTACTTGGGGCGAAGGTAATGTCAAGGCATGGTTCTGGATGAGAGTGGGACGATTCGTTGTAGCACATATTTGCATAAACATTGGATTAATTTTCCTATTTTTCATTCGAAATTCTGAATCCCTGACACTAACCCATATTCTACTAGACTCTGACTACTAATCCTAATATGATGGAGAAAAATAACCCAAAGAGTACATAAGTATATGCAGTTCAGAGTTGGACTTGCCTTTTGCATGATAAAGGGTAGGTGTTATAAATCTAGTCAATTTTTAATTGAAATAGTTCTTCATGTGTTTTTAAAGTTAACAAATATGTGAATTACTGTCTCCCATTCTCTGGAGCCGAATCAGCAGATGTATTTTTAAATGCAAAAATAGAATCTGACATGGTATCACACGTACATTCTTATGAGATACATGACTTGGCAGATACAATGTGTGAGAAGTGATCACTCCTCCTAAACGCTGTTGGAACTGAAAATTCAACCTATGGGTGAGCTTCCAAGTAGAACAACATTGTACATAAACCCATGTTCAGTAAAATGAATGTGTTTGCATCTTTATGATATATATTTCATGATGAATTTCGATTAGCATATATATTGCTACTTTTTAATGTCTATGTTTGTTTGTGTGTGTGTGTGTGTATATATATATATATATATATATATATATATATATATATATATATATATATATATACTCTCCAGATTTTTAAAAATATGAAATATATGTGTCTTATATACAATCCCTAAATTCATTCATATTCATGAATGTGGATTAATAATCAACTTTTCGCAAGATTATTCTTAGAAATATTCATCCACCTGAAATACATATTTGTTTCCTAGTACTGAAAACTAACTTCAGTGAAAGGTGCATACAAATCCTAACATGTCTACATTAACTTACCCAGTTTCACATCAATGCATGTAGGTTCCTATGGGACATGATGTGTATTTTGACGTTAATTTTTATTCCACACTGGTACATTACTATTTCTTCAGTTATGCACATCATAGGATATATATTTCATTCACTAGTTAGCAAATTAATAGGCATTTCTTTAACTTTCAATCAATTCCTGCTCCAGAACACATGTATTTCTCTATGTTTCTTGACTGGTCTATTTATGAGACTTTTTTTCTAAATACATTATTTTCGATTTCCATAATCAATTTTGAGACAAAACTCACACACTTTTCATGATGAACCATAACCCTAAGATGATCATTAGATATATAACTGGTTTGAATGAATGATTGTATATCAATATAACATTTCTTATATATTGTCCAATATCTATTCAATCCATTTTTTAAAGTGGATCCAGTTATATTATTTATTCACAGTATGGTCTATTCATGCATTATCTCTATATTCATAGAAACAGGGTACACCTATTTGTACCCCAAAACTAATTTATAAGTCTTCAAAATATTGCTCCCAGAAATGGTGGAAGAAATACTCATGTCACCAGATTTACATACACATTTTATCACAGAAATATTCTGGACACAAAAAGCAAAGGTCACACTTACAATTGTACCAAAGCCTAAATGGAAAGTGAGCATGGATTACTAAAAACATCCATGTCCAGGTTGCCTAATGCTCTCAAATATCAATCCTATTGGTGACTACATATTTGTTTCTTCCGAAGATTATATTTTCAACCTCAAACCTGTTGAAAATGTCTAACCCTATCACACACTTTATACTTTTCTTGATTTCCTAATGTCTCTATTGATATCTGCTTTCCTACATGTTTTCCCCAGTTCATCATTGTGACTGACTCTTCACATGTTCTGACATTTACATACATTCTGTACCCGAAACCCTATTGTTAAAGAACTTTTGATCCAAATCCTATGCTCACTCTTCTTTCTAAACCTACTGACTACCTTCCTAATCCTACCGACTATCGCTTTTTGACTGGATGTTTTCTTCAACATTCAATCATCCAAGGTACAAGGTCTGATGCCAGTGTATATTGATTTATCTGAGACATCTGTGTAGCACATAACTCAAACTAAGTATCCCACTCAAGTCCCCAATGCCCTTCTGGGCTTCAAATCTTACCTAGATTTCTGCTTTCATATTTATATTTCACATATATACTCTTGTAAATATTGCAGGTTGCCGATACTATTTTTCATCCCGCAGAATGTTTCGTAACCCAAATTGAACCTGTTATTAACCCTAACCATACACTGTTCCCTCAATATAACTTACAGAATAGCAGGGACAGAGTGGGTCTTACAATATAGGAATGTAGATGATCTTCTCCTGCTGAGAACCTAAAAGATCCATGGAGAAATGATCCTTGGAGAAGATGTAGGCAGCTATTTAGGACCTGAGAGAGCAATGGTCATCTTCCATGGCAAACAAACTGGTCAGGATAAATTGATGTGTCTGAATCAGCCTCTCTCTTCTTAATGTAGAGAAGATGGACCAAACCTGGCCTGTGTGGAGAGCTGTTCCCGGGTGCCTATGGTTGATATACCATTCTAACTTCTGAATGTGTCTCAGGATGTTGGGGCAGCCTCCATCTCATGGGAAACTTGGAAGCAACTGTTAGGACAAAGTGGTTACCAAGGCAGTGACCATATTCAGTTCCTGAAAGAAGTGACCTCACTTCACTTCCTTGCTGATGGATTTCTCTGAACTAGGGATCCAGGAAGCCAGGCACCCAGAGCCAGTCCCACTCCCAGTCCCAGTGAGCTGACTTGTTTTCTTTTCCCAAAGACATAGTCAGTCTTTCTTGGTACCTACTGATGTGAGGATGGCCAAATGCCAGCAGAGCTCTGAAGAGGGGCCTTTCCTGAGAAAGCAGGTAGTGGCTAACCGCTGGCTCCTGACAACTTCACAGAATTGGCCAAGGAGACCAGATCTGAAACAGGATAGGCCATTTTGGGGGAACATAATATGGCCCATCAGTCAGAAGACACTCCAGATAGTCACAGATCTACTTGGGGGAAGAAAGTGCCTTTGCCATTGTAGGTATGAGTTTGTGGTTTTTTCTCATGTTCTGAGAAAAGGTAGAAAAGGTGGTCTGTTTGGTTTGTAGTGCACTGTTTCTAGTAAGTCGTTTGACATGGTGAGTGTTTCTATGTCTGTGTATCCCACTGTATCCGTGGTTGTAGACATTAGAAAAGAGAATGCATCAATGGATGTGTTGTCTCTAGTTGAAAGCTTCCCCGCATTCATACTGCCGAATTGATGAATGGACTGCAGCTTGCCTTATGGATGGGCAACATCTACTCCCTTCTTAAGTTCCTGTTTTCTTCGTGAATTCCGGCCACTCTCCAGAATAGGCTCATGGTTTCTTTCCCAGATATGTAACACCACAAGGCTCTGTGACATGGCCATGTACTGGATAGCTGAAGGGAATGGGAGCATCTCAGAAAACTCAGATATCAGTGTGACCAGTAAAGTCCCAGTGGAGAAACCCTTCCTTGGGCCATTTCTTACTTCTGTTTCTATTACCCTGAATGTCAGGAAGGTCTTTGCCTCAGGCCACCCCTTTGTGTAGCCTTAAGAAAACTGTTTTCATATGGAAATGAATGGACATCACCTGTGGCTCTTTGCTTAATTGCTTTGGAATGGGATGTGTCTGAATCAGCCTCTTGTCCTTGTATGAGGTTGTGACCTAGATTCTCAGCACCTGATGGATCTAAAAAAAGATCCCATGTGCTTCCAAAACAAAAATGACAAAAAGAGCAGTCATTGTGGATGAATATTTTTGCCTTTTTATTTTAGTTTCCTCACCTCCATCAAGTGAGAATAGGAATCTTTTGGGTCAAATGAGTTTTTGAAATCCCTGCAGAGGCTAGCCCATATGTGCTTGGGCTTTCTCATGACTCCAAATCACATAAAGAATATATATGCTACAGCAAGTAGGCCTCAAATTGGAGATGTGGAACACTTTAACAGCAGGAATATTTGATCACTGCTGGTTCACAGGAATAGTGTTAAGGCCACCATGATTTTAGGCAAATGAGGGGCAAGTGAGCTTATTTTGGACACTACCTTGGGCTCATAGAAACCTCCAGCTAGAGGTTATGATGAGTGTCTACATGGAAGAAGATTATGGCCCTGTGGGAGTGATTTGATTTTAATTTTGGTCATTTTTGTGGCGGTTGGAAGGGATGACTGGGTCCACCTGGGCTTGAACTCTGGTATGATTCCCCTTAGAGACTGAGTTCTGGAACTGACCTCAGAGAAGTATTGCCACGAATTGTCTTGGGATTTTAGGAGGCCACGTATGAGACTCACTTTTAAAAACTGAGATCTAGGCCCAGGGTGGCTTTCCACTGAGGCCTGGGAATCTCAGCCAGGATATCACATGATTTCATTCTGAAAGACTTGCAGCCATATTTGAGAGTCTAAACACACATGAACCTCACATTTTAGACGTCAATTGGCCTGGCTTCATGTGACCTTTTGGCAACTCTTTGAGAAGCCTTGACTGTGAGAGTTCTCCAGAGCTTTCAATGAAATGAGCTTTCTCAACACTTAATGGTTCCTGAATGAATTGAAACCGACAGTGCCTCTAACTTCATCCTTGAAAAATTGCTAGATAAATACCATGAAATTTTTGAAATTCCCATGACCAGGTGGCACTGCAGAAACTTTGGATGTCCTGTTGCTGATCATGTGTATACAAGACAGTGCCTTGTTTGACTGGATTTCATGAAAATGGTGTAGAACACGAGATGCCAGTAATTTTGAGCCTGCTGAGTAATGGGCCTAGAGCAGTTGTGGGCAGGTGTGTGATAAAACATTATGGTGGGGCCATGTGGATCAGCCGTTGGCTTCCACATGGCTTGTGACTGATATGGTGCAGCCCCCATTCCCTTGTATAAGGCCTCTTTTTATATAGAGAAGTTTCAGGGCAATGTTCATAATCAGGTTGCTATGATTATTGGGACAAGCTATGTGGGATAGAAGCCTGGTTGGTACATTCTCCTGCAGACCCTAACCCACCACACGTGACAGAACTCCCTCCAGCACTGTATCCCAGATGAACTCCTTATATTTTGTGAAGCAATTACCAAATTCCCAGTGCAGCAGCAAGAAACACCACGAAAATTGGAGGATGACCAAATGTCTTCACAGTCCCCACCGGGAGACACTTAGCCTCCAGTGGCCACAGTTTACCTACAAAGAGAGAATTGAGCACTGCTGCCTCATGTTCATTGGAATATAAGAAACCATGTCTTCCAGGTCACATAGATGCAGACCGAGCTTAGATGGTCTCACTACAAAGGAAGCTAAAGCTCATGGCAACAACATATATTTCAAGTGCCCAACCTCAGAGGCAGTTTCCCAAGAAATCTTAGGCCAGCAGAGCTCCTTGTTTGTGGAGTGTTTACCCTGTCCTTTACTTTTGGAAACTCCTCTATCACCTCAAAGGTTGTGAACTCCCGAGCATATTCCAATCCATATATGTATTTAGAGATTTTCACACTTTTCTACTCTAATTGTTTGTTATTTGGGGCGAAGGTAATGTCAAGGCATTGTTCTGGATGTGAGTGGGAAGATTTTTGTGTGGCACATATTTACATACACATTGGATTCATTTTCCAATTTCCCATTGGAAATACTGAATCCCTGACTCTAACCCATACCCTACTGGACTCTGACTAATAATCCTAATATGGTGGTGAAAAATAACCCCAAATGAATAGAAATACAAGCAGTTCAGAGGAGGCATGGTGTATAGTTGGAATTGCCTTTTGCATTATATAATGTAGGAGTTATAAATCTAGTCAATTTTTGGTTGAAATAGTTCTACATGTGTTTTTAAAATTAACAAATATGTGAATTCCTGTCTCCCTTTCTCTGTAGCCTATTCAGCACATGTATTTTTATATGCACATATAGAATCCTACCTGATATCATACGTACATACTTGTGAGGTGGCTGAATTGGCAGATGCAAATTGTGAGAAGAGATAACTCCTCCTAAACAGTGTTGGAATTGAAAATTCAACATATGGGTGAGCTTCCTAGTTGAATAACATTATACATAAATCCATGTTCAGTAAAATGAATATTTTTCGATCTTTGGATCATATATATTTAATGATGAATTTCGATTGGCATATATATTGCTACTATTTTTTTTTCTTTTATTGGTTGCTCAAAACATTACAAAGCTCTTGACATATCATATTTCATACATTAAATTCAAGTGGGTTATGAACCTCCATTTTTACTTCAAATACAGATTGCAGAATCACATTGGTTACACATACATATTTTTACATAATGCCCTATTAGTTACTGTTGTATTCTGCTACCTTTCCTATACTCTACTATCCCCCTCCCTTCCCTTCCCATCTTCTCTCTCTACCATACGTACTGTAATTCATTTCTCTCCTTCTTTATTTTCCCATTCCACTCACAACTTTTTATATGTAATTTTGTGTAACAATAATAATAATAATAATAATAATAATAATAATCCATTACCATGCAATTATCCTTTTCTCTCCCTTTCCCTCCCACCTCATGTCTCTGCTTAATGTTAATCTTTTCTTCATGCTCTTCCTCCCTGCTCTGTTCTTAGTTGCTCTCATTATATCAAAGAAGACATTTGGTCTTTGTTTTTTAGGGATTGGCTAGCTTCACTAAGCATAATCTGCTCTAGTGCCATGCATTTCCCTGCAAATTCCATGATTTTGTCATTTTTTAGTGCTGCATAATCTTCCATAGTATATAAAAGACACATTTTTTTTTATCCATTCATCTATTGAAGGGCATCTGGGTTGGTTTCACAGTGTAGCAATTGTGAATTGTGCTGCTATGAACATCGATGTGGCAGTATCCCTGTAGTTCGCTCTTTTGAATAGTCCGAGAAGGGCAATAGCTGGCTCAAATGGTGGTTCCATTCCAAGCTTTCCCAGGAATCTCCATACTCCTTTCCAAATTGGCCGCACCAGTTTCAGTCCCAACAGCAATGTACAAGACTACCCTTTTCCCCACATCCTCGCCAGCACTTGTTGTTGTTTGACTTCATAATGGTTGCCAATCTCACTGGATTTAGATGTTATTTTAGGGTGGTTTTGATTTGCATTTCTCTGACTGCTGGAAATGGAGAGCATTTTTTCATGTACTTGTTGATTGATTGTATGTCCTCCTCTGATAAATGTCTGTTCAGTTCCTTGGCCCATTGGGTTATTTGTTATCTCATTGTCTAATTTTTTGAGTTCTTTGTATACTTTGTATACTCTGGATATTAGGGCTTCATCTGAAGTGTGATGAGTAAAAATTTGTTCCCATGATGTAGGCTCCATATTTACCTCTCTTATTGTTTCTCTTGCTGAGAAAAAACTTTTCAGTTTAAGTAAGTCCCATTTGTTGATTCTTGTTATTAACTCTTGTGCTATGGGTGTCCTATTAAGGAATTTGGAGCCTGACCACACAATATGTAGATCAGAGCCAATTTTTTCTTCTATAAGACGCAGAGTCTCTGATTTGATATCTAGCTCCTTGATCCACATTGAGTTAACTTTTGTGCATGGCGAGAGGAGGGGATTCAGTTTCATTTTGTTGCAAATGAATTTACAGTTTTCCCAACACCATTTGTTGAAGATGCTATCCTTCTTCCATTGCATGCTTTTAGCTCCTTTATCAAATAAAAGTAATTGTAGCTTTTTGGATTAGTCTCTGTGTCCTCATTCCGTGCCATTGGTCCACCCACCTGTTTTGGTACCAGTACCATGCTGTTTTTGTTATTATTGCTCTGTAATATAGTTTGAAATCTGGTATCGTTATACCGCCTGATTCACACTTCCTGCTTAGAATTGCTTTTGCTATTCTGGGTCTTTTATTTTTCCATATGAATTTCATGATTGCTTTATCTATTTCTACAAAAAATTCCTTTGGGATTTTGATTGGCATTGCATTAAACCTATAGAGAACTTTTGGTAATATCGCCATTTTGATGATGTTAGTTGTGCCTATCCATGAACAAGGTATATTTTCCCATCTTCTAAGATCATATTCTACTTCTCTTTTTAGGGTTTTGTAGTTTGCATTGTATTAATCTTTCACCTCTTTTGTTAGGTTGATTCCCAAGTATTTAATTTTTTTGAGGATATTGTGAATGCACTGTTTTTCCTCATTTCCCTTTCAGAAGTTTTGTCACTGACATACAGAAATGCCTTTGATTTATGCATGTTGATTTTATATCCTGCCACATTGCTGAATTCATTTATTAGTTCTAGTAATTTTTTCTGTAGACCCTTTTGGTTCTTCTATGTATAGAATCATGTCATCTGCAAATAGTGATAATTTAAGTTCTTCTTTTCCTATTTGTATGCCTTTAATGTCTTTCATCTGTCTACTTGCTCTGTCCAGTGTTTCGAGAACTATATTGAATAAAAGTGCTGATAGAGGACATCCCTGTCTTGTTCCAGATTTTAGAGGGAATGCCTTCAATTTTTCTCCATTCAGAATGATGGTAGGCTGAGGCTTAACATAGATAGCTTCTACAATGTCGAGGTAAGTTCCTGTTATCCCTAGTTTTTAAAATGTTTTGAACATAAAGGAATGCTCTACTGTGTCGAATGCTTTTTCTGTGTCTATCGAGATGATCATATGGTTCTTGTCTTTAAGTGTATTGATTTTGTGAATAACATTTATTGATTTCCATATATTGAACCCTCCTCGCATCACAGGGATGAATCCTAGTTGATCATAGTGCACAATTTTTTTTGATGTGCCTTTGTATCCGATTCGCCAGAATTCTATTGAGGATTTTTGCATCCAGGTTCATCAGAGATATTGTTCTGTAGTTTTCTTTCTTTGAGGTGTCTTTGTCTGGTTTCAGAATGAGGGTGATGTTGGCCTTATAGAATGAGTTTGGCAGAGCCCCCTGTTTTTCTGTTTCCTGAATAACTTGAAAAGTATTGGTATTAATTCTTCTTTAAAGGTTTTCTAAAACTCTGCTGTATACCCATCTGGTCCTGGGCTTTTCTTGGTTGGTAGTCTTTTGATTGCCTCTTCTTTTTTATCCATTGATATTGGTCTGTTTAAATTGTGTGTATCCTCCTGACTCAGTCTAGGAAAATCATATGACTTCAGAAATTTATCGATGTCTTCACTATTTTCTATTTTATTGGAATATAGGTTTTCAAAATAATGTCTAATTTTCTTCTGTATTTATGTAGCATCTGTTGTGATATTGCCTTTTTTATCCCATATGTTAGTAATTTGAGTTCTCTCTCCTCTTCTTTAGAATGGCTAAGGGTCTGTCAATCTTATTTATTTTTTCGAAGAACCAACTTTTAGTTTTGTTAATTTTTTCAATAGTTTCTTTTGTTTCATTTTCGTTGATTTCCACTCTGATTTTAGTTTTTTAATGTAGCCTTCTGCTACATTTGCTGTTGTTTTTCTCTTCCTTTTCTAGAACTTTGAGATGAAGTGTGAGCTCATTTATTTGTTGTTTTTTTTTTTTCTTTTTTTTTGAGGAATGACCTCCAGGCGATGAATTTCTCTCTTAAAACTTCTTTCATTGTTTCCCATAGAATCTGATATGTTGTGTCTGTATTTTCATTTATCTCTAAGAATTTTTTGATTTCCTCCTTTATGTCTTCTGTAACCCATTGATCGTTCAGTAACATATTGTTCATTTTCCATGTGATGTAGGATTTTTCCTTCCTTCTTTTATGATTGGTTTCCAATTTCATTAAATTATGATCAGAAAAAATGCATGGTATTATCTCCACCTCTTTATATTTACTGAGGGTTGCCCTATGACATAATATATAGTCTATTTTTGAGAAGAATCCATGTGCTGCTGAGAAAAAAGTATATCCACTTTATGATGGTTGATATATTCTATATATGTCAGTTAAGTGTAGGGTATTGATTGTGATATTGAGTTCTATAGTTTCTTTATTCAACTTTTGTTTGGAGGATCTGTCCAATGGTGAGAGAGGTGAGTTGAAGTCATCCATAATTATTGTGTTGTGGTCTATTTGATTTTTGAACTTGAGAAGAATTTGCTTTGTGAACGTCGCCGCACCATTATTTGCTGCGTAAATATTGAGAATTGTTATGTTTTGTTGGTGAATGGTTCCTTTTAACAGTATATAATGTCCTTCCTTATCCCTTTTGATTAAATTAGTCTTGAGGTCGATTTTATTCGATATGAGGATGGCGACCCCTGCTTTCTTACGAGGACCATGTGCATGGTATAAATTTTCCCAACCTTTCACCTTCAGCCTGTGTATGTCTTTTCTATTCATATGTGTCTCCTGGAGACAACATATTGTTGGATTTGTTTTTTTTTTAATCCAAGTTACAAGCCTATCTCACTTTATTGGAGAGATTAAGCCATTAACGTTTACAGTTACTATTAATATATGGTTTGTACTGCCACCCATGTTTTATTATTTATCTTTTTTTTTAAATTTAGTTTGTTTCTCCATGATTAGCTTTTCCCCCGCCCTCTGTCATTACTGAGGCACTTCCCACTGATGGTCTTCGTTGTTGATTTTCGTTTCTTCCTCGTGTAGTGTTTTGCTCAAAATGTATTACAATGCTGGTTTTCTGGCTGCAAATTCTTTTAGCTTTTGTTTATCATGAAATATTTTTATTTCATTGTCTTACCTGAAGCTTAATTTTGCTGGATACAGACTTCTTGGTTGGCATCCATTTTCTTTCAGTGTTTGAAATACCTTGTTCCAGGATCTTCTCACTTTCAGTGTCTGTGATGAAAAATCCGTTGTTAACCTTTTTGGTTTACCCCTGATTGTAATCTGCCTCCTTTCTCTTGTAGCTTTTAATATTTTCTCTTTGTTCTGTATATTGGATATCTTCATAACAATGTGTCTTGGCATTGGTCTACTGTGATTTTGTGTGCTCGGTGTCCTGTAAGCATCTACAATTTGTTTATCCGTTTGCATTTTTATTTCTGGAAAGTTTTCTGTAATTATTTCATTCAGCAGGTTACTCATTTCCTTGATTTGAATCTCTGTACCTTCCTCTGTCCAGATGACTCATAAGTTTATTTTTTTTTATGTTATCCCATATGTCTTGAATGTTTTTCTCATGATTTTTTACCAGCATTTCTTTGTTGGCTAGACTTTTTTCAAGATGATATATTTTGTCTTCATTATCTGACATTCTGTCTTCTACTCGCTCCACACTGTTAGTGGTACTCTCAATTGAGTTTTTAATTTGGTTTATCATTCCTTCATTTCTAGAATTATTGTTTGATTTTTTTATAATCTCTATCTCCTGATAAAGATGCTTAACTTCATCTTTTATCTGTTTATGTAATTCGTTTTCAATGTGTTCTTTCAGAGTTTGGATTTGCTGTCTCGTATCCTCTTTAAGGTTCCATTCCATCTGTCTAAGGTATTCCTTGAGTTCTTTTTATGACCATTTTTCTGATGACTCTAGGTCCTCCTGAATATTTCGGATGTCCTTCATTGTTTGTACTCTTTTTATTCCTTGCTTTTTTTTTTTTTTTTGCTGCTCATTTTACTTCTTGTTCTGTTTGAGTGCTGAGTTACTGCTTACTCTTATAAATTTATTTGATGCTTGGGAGGAGAGATATTAGAAAGGAAGGGAAGAAGTCGTTAAAGAGAATGAGCGTAGGCACGTACAATTCAGAAAGGGGGAATAAGAAAATTGAAAAGAAATGAAAAGACAAAAGAAAAAAATAGAAAATAAAGAAAGAAATAAATGTTTTTTTAAAAAATAATAATGATAATTGAAAAAATGAAAATTAAAATTTAAAATAATAATAACATAAAAAATAAAAAATTAAAAACATTTTAAAAAGTTAAAGAACAACAACAAAAAAAATAAAAATGAAAGAAAAAGAAAAAAAATAATAATAATACATGCATTCATAGTGTTCAATTAAATTCTCTTCCAGTAGGTGGAGCTGTGCGCACTGGGCCAAGCTTCTCCTCTCAATAAGTGTTAACCAATCACTGTGTAGCAGCTCTTCCTCCCAGACTGGGCGGGTCTCCAATCCTGAGTGCCTAGGGCCTTCTCTTGTGCTTCCTCAAACCATGCCCCTCTCACCTTTGACACTCACCACAATACTGGTTACATGCCTGGCCTCTGCTCCTGGTAGACCTGTTTTCATGAATGCCTGGGCACACTCTCCCTGTTTACCTCCCTCTGATCCTAAGTTTGTAGAGCTTGGGGCTGAGAACCCACAGCGAATTTGCTTGCCCTCTGGGAGCCATGCTACCGGTAGGTGGTGTAATAGACCTCAGTTGTCAGCACTCTTGGAGGCGGTAGCCGGGAATTCTGCGCCGCGAGTCCCGAGCCACTCCTGATTCCCTAGGTCTGGCTATCCCGCTCACGGGAGAGCTGGGAGGGGCCCTTAAGGTTTCACCGCAGTGTGAAGAGAGATGGCTAGGGAATTACACACTGTTGCACTGGTTTCAATGAAGTTATCTCTTCCGACTGTTACGTCAGTTCTCTGCCATGGTGGTATCCCATCCAAATGGTGACCGTTCGTTCCCTTTGCTGGGTGACCAATGCAGTGGGTGGGTCCTGAGTATCTCTCCCAAGCCCCATTTTAATCCTGTGGCCACTGCGTATGAAGGCTTAGTTGACTTTTACCTCTGTAAATTCAGAAATGCCGACCAGTTATTTCAGCGGGTATGTTAGTGCTGAGTCAAAATAAGCAGGCGAATCTGAGCTTGAATGCAGCCGACCCGGCTCTGTGTGTGTTCTGAGGGACCCAGACTGTTTGCCCCAGATCAACATCAGGTCAACATTGCCTAGTGATTCTGAGCAAACAGCATATACACAGTTTACAACTCCCTATGCGCTTGCAGCTGAAGAGGACAGAGACTTGATTTCTCCATGCCTGCCTTCAGGTTGGATCTCCTGTATTGCTACTTTTTAATATTTGTTCATGTGCGTGTATATATATATATATATATATATATATATATATATATATATATATATCTCCTCTCCAGATTTTTCAAAATATGAAATATATGTGTCTTATTATACACTCCCTAAATTCATTCATATTCATATATGTGGATTTATAATCAACTTTCCACAAGATTATTCTCGGAAATAATCATCCACCTGAAATACATATTTGTTTCCTAGTACTGAAAACTAACTTCAGTGAATGGTGCTTACAAACCCTAATATTTCTACAGTTACTGAGCCAGTTTAACATCAATGCAAGTAGATTCCTAGGGGACAGATGTGTATTTTGACTTTCATTTTTATTCAACACTTGTACGTTAATATGTCTTCAGTTTATGCGCATCATAGGTTATATATTTGATTCACAAGTTAGAAAATTTATAGGCATTTGTTTCACAATCAATCACTTCCTGATTCAGAACACATGTAATCCTCCATGTTTCTTGACTGGTCTTTTAATGAGACTTCTTTCCAAACACATTACTTTCATTTAACACATCACTTATAAAGCAAAACTCAAACACCCTTCATGATAAACCATAATCCTAATATTACCATTAGATGTATAACTGGTTGGAATGAATGATTGTATATCAATATAAGATTTCTTAAATATTTTCAGGTATCAATTTAATCCATTATTTAAAGTGGAACCAGTTACATTGTTTATTCATAGTATGGTTTATTCATGCATTATCTCTATATTCATAGACGCAGGGTAGACCTCTTTGTATCCCTAATACTAACGTGTACGTCTTCAAAATATTGCTCCCAGCAATGGTGAAAGAAATACTCATGTCACCTGATCTACATATACATTTTATCACAGTAATATTCTGAACAAAAAAAAAATATATAAAGGTCACACTTATGATTGTACCAAAGCCTAAAAGGAAAGTGAACATGAATAACTAATAACATCCATGTCCAGGTTGCCTAATGCTCTCAAATGCCAATCCCATTGGTGACGACATATTTGTTTCTTCCTATGATTAAATTTTCAAACTCAACCCTGTTGAAAATGTATAATCCTATCACTCACTGTATAATTTGCCTGATTTCATAATGTCTCTATTGATACCTGCTTTCTTACATATTTTCCCCAGTTCATCATTGTGACTGACTCTTCACATGTGCTGACATTTACATTCACTCTCTAAACCAAACCTTATTGCTAAAGAAGTCTTTTATTCCAAATCATATACTCACTCTTCTTCCTAAACCTACTGACTATCTTCCTAATCCTACCAACTATCCCTTTTTGACTGTATGTTCTCTTCTACATTCAATCATCCAAGGTACAAGGTCCTATGCAATTGTACATCGATTTAACTGAGACAATTGTACAGAACGTAATTCAACATGAAGTAGCCCAATCAAGGGCCCAATGCACTCCTGGGCTTCAAATCTTACATAGATATCCGTTTTCAACATATATTTCACCAATATATTCTTATAAATATCACAGGTTCCCAATTCCATTATTCATCCCGCAGAATGATTCCTAACCCAAATCGAACATATAATTAACCCTAACCATACACTAACTTTACAGAAGAGCAGGGACAGAGTTGGTCTTAAAATACAGGAATGTAGGGAATCTTCAACCTGCTGGGAACCTCAAATGTTCATGCAGAAATGATCCCTGGTGAAGATGAAGGCAGCTATGAAGGACCTCAGAAAGCAAAAGTCATCTTTCATGGCAATCATCCTAGTCAGATTGAAGGATTGTGTCTGAATCAGTCTCTCTCTTCTTAATGCATAGAGATGGACCAAACCAGTCCTGTGTGGAGAGCTCTTCCAGGGTGCTTATGGTTGATATAACATTCTAACTTGTGAAAATGTCACAGGAAAATTGGGGCAGCCTCCACCTCATGGGACTTTTGGAAGCAACTGTTAGGACAAAGTGGTTGCCAAGGCAGTGACATCATTCAGATCTTTAAGGAAGTGATCTCACCTCACTTCCTTGGCGATGGAACTCTCTGAACTTGGGATCCAGAAAGCCAGTAACCCAGAGACAGTCCCTGTCCCAGTCCCAGTGGTCTCATATGTTTGGATTTACCAAGGACAGAGTCAGTCTTTCTTGGTACCTACAGATATGAGGATGGCCAAATGCCAGAAAACCTCTGAAGAGGGGATCTTCTACCGAAAGCAGGTAGTGTCTCACCGCTGGCTCCTGAAAACTTCACAGAGTTGGCCAAGCAGACCAGATCTGAGACAGGAGAGGCCATTTCGGGGGAACATAGTATGGCCCACCAGTCAGAGGACATTCCGGAGAGTCACAGACCTACTTGGGAGATGGAGGTGCCTTTGTGGGTGTGGGTGTGGGTGTGATTTTGTGGTTTTGTCTCATGTTCTTAGAATAGGTAGGAAAGGCGGTTTGTTTGGTTTGGAGTGGACTATTTCTAGTAAGTCCTTTGACAAGGCGAGTTTTTCTATGTCTGTGTATCCCACTGTGTCCATATTTGTAGACATTAGAAAAGAGAATGCATCAATGGATGTGTCCTGTCGAGTAGAAAGCTTCCCAGCATTCATCCTGCCCAATTTATGAGTGGACTGTGGCTTGCCTTATGGATGGGCAACACCTACTAGCTTCCTAATTTCCTGTTTTCTCCCTCAATTCTCGCCACTCTCCAGAAAAGTATCATGGTTTTGTGTCCAAGATATGTACCAAATCCAAGATCTGTGACATGGCCATGTACTGGATAGCTGAAGGGAATGGCTAGCATCTCAGAAAAATCAGATATCTGTTGACCAGGAAAGTCTCTTTGCAGAAACCCTGCTTTGGCCCTTTTGCTTACCTATTGTTCTGTTGCCCTGAATGTCAGGAAGGTCTTTGCCTTAGGCCACCCCTTTGTGAAGCCTGAAGAAAACAGTTTTCAAAGGGAAATGAATGGGCATCACCTGTGGCTCTTTGGTTAATTGTTTTAGAAAGGGATATGTCTGAATCAGCCTTTTGGCTCTGTGTGAGGCTGTGGCTTAGATTCTCAGCACCTGATGGATCTAAAGATAGATCCCAAGTGTGCATCCAAAACCAAAATTGCATAAAGATCAGTTATTGTTGATGAACTCTCTTGCCTTCCTCTGTTACGTTCCTGACATCCATCAAGTGAGAATAGGGATCCTTTGGGTCAAATGAGTTCTTCAAAGCCCTGCAGAGGCAAGCCCATAGGTGCTTGGTTTTTCTCATGACTCCAATTCACATAAAGAATCTAAACCCCAAAGTCAGTGGGCCTCAAGTTGGAGAAGCCAAGCAGTATTAATGGTAGGCCTATTTGATCAGTCCTGGTTCACAGGAAGGGTGTCCAGGCCACACTGACTTTAGGCAAATGAGGGGAAGGGAGCTTATTTTGGACACTGACGGTGGCTGCGCCCCTTATGGAAACCTCCAGCCAGGGGTAATGATGAATATCTATATGGAAGAAGATAAGGGCCATGTGGGATTGTTTTTGTTTTAATATTGGACATTTGTATGGCGGTTGGAAGAGATGACTGGGTCCACCTGGGCTTGCACTCTGGTGTGATTCCCCTTAGAGACTGAGTTCTGGAACTGATCTCAGAGAAGTATTACCGTTAATTTTGTTGGGATTTTAGATGGCCATCCATGAGATTTGCCCTTTGAAAGTGACGTCTAGGCCCAAGTTGACTTTCCACAGAGCACAGGGAATCTCAGCCAGGATATCACATGATTTCATTCTGAAAGACTTGGCAGCCATATTTGAGAGTCAAAACACACATGGACCTCACATTGTAGACCTCAATGGGCCTGGCTTCATGTTAAATTTTGGCCACTTTTTGGGAAGCCTTGCCTGTGAAAATTCTCCAAAGTTTTCATTGAAATGAGCTTCCTCACCATTTAATGGTTCCTGAATGAATTGAAACCCACAGTACCTCCAACTTCATCCTTGAAAATTTGATAGATTAATATGATGAAATTTTTGAAATTCCCATGACTGGGTGGCACTGGAGAACATTTGGGCGTCCTGTTGCTGATCATGAGTATACAAGACAGTGCCTTGATTGACTGGGTTTCATGAAAATGGTGTAGAACAGAGATGCCAATTAGTTGGAGCCTGCTGAGTAGTTGTCCTAGAGCAGTGGTTGGCAGGTGTTGATAAAACATCTGTGGTGGGGCCATGTGAATCTTTTATTGGCTTCCAAATGGATTGTGACTGACATTTTGCAGCCAGTAGACCCTTATATGTAAAAGCATATTGTTATATGGAGAGGTTTCAGGGCAATGTTCAGAATCAGGTTGCTATGGTCAATGGGGCAAGCTATGTGGGATAGAAGCCTGTTTGGTGCATTCTCCTGCAGAACCTGACCCACCACACTTGCTAGAACTCACTTCAGCACTGTGTCCTAGTTGAACTCCTTGTATTTCATGAAGCAAATACCAAACTCCCAGTGCACCAGAAAGAAACACCACGAAAGTGGAGGAAGACCAAATGGATTTACAGTCCACACGGGGAGATACCTAGACCCCAGTGGCCTCAGTTTACCTACAAATAGAAAATACAGCATTGCTGCTTCATGTCATCCAGGTCACATAGATGCAGACTCAGCTTTGATGGTCTCACTACAAATGAAGCTAATGCTCGTGACAACAGCATATATTTTTTTGCCCAACTTTAGAGGAAGTTTCTCCAGATGTTAGGCTGGCAGAACTTCATGTTTGTGGAGTGTTTACCCTGTCTCTTACTTTTGGAAAATCCTCTACCACCTCCAAATTTGTGAACTCCTGAGCATTTTTCATTCCACAAATGTATTCACAGATTTTCTAACTCTTCTTCTCTAATTGTGTCTTATGTGGGGCAAAGGTAATGTCAAGGCATTGTTCTGAATGAGAGTGAGATGATTTCTGTGTAGCATATATTTGCATAGACATTGGATACATTTTCCAATTTTCCATTCGAAATACTGAATCCCTGACACTAACACATACCCTACTGGACTTTGACTTCTAATCCTAATATGATGGAGAAAAATACCCCAAACAGAATGAAAATACAAGAGGTTCACAGGTGGCATGATGTATAGTTGGACTTGTCTTTCGTATGATAAATGGTAGGTGTTATAAATCTAGCAAATGTTAATTGAAATAGTTCTCCATGTGTTTTAAAAGTTAACAAGTATGTGAATAACTGTCTCCCTTTCTCTGTAGCCTATTCATCACATGTATTTTTATATGCACATAGTCAGGTCACCACAATAGGAGTAGTGGCAGAGCAGAGCCTTCAACCGCACCCGGAACAGGCCCAGCAACCTGGCAGCATGGTAGTCACGACACCCCAATTGGAGTAGGGGCAGAGCAGAGCCACCACCCACGCCCGCAAGGTAGGCAGACCTGCACCCGACCAGCAGAAGAGGCCCAGGGCCTGACGGCGCAGCAGACACTTCACCCCATTTGGAGTAGGGTCAGAGCATATCCATCGCCCATGCCCGCAAGGTAGGCAGACCTGCGACCGATCGGCAGAACACCCCAGGTGTCCACGGGCGTAGTAGACACGTCACACCAATTGGAGAAGGGGCAGAGCAGAGCCGCCTCCCACGCCTGCATGGTAGGCAGACCTGCGACCAATCAGGGGAACAAGCCCAGCGGCTCGTCAGCGTGATAGATAGATCACCCCAATTGGAGGAGCAGCACAGCCCCCCCTACCCCAGCAAGAGAGACTTTTCAACTATACAAGAGCCAAATTAATATATAGGGAGAAAATTTCAAAATCATAACAGTTTCACCAAGCAGAAAGAAACGCGAGCAGTATGATAAGACAAGGAAAAAAGAACCACAAGCAATGAAGGTCAACACAATTTTAGAAGAGGTAATAGCTGCGGCAGATGGAATGTCAGATAAAGAACTCGGGATATACATGCTTCAGATGATCTGGAGTCTCAAGGAAGACATTAGACAGCAAAATCAGACAATGAAAGATCACTTCGACAATGAATTACATGAACAAATCCAAGAAGCAAAAGATCAACTATACAGGGAGATAGAGGTAGTAAAAAATAACAAACAGAAATCCTAGAAATGCAGGAAGCAATCAACCAACTTAAAAACTCAATTGAAAATACTACCAGCAGAGTAGAACACTTAGAAGATAGAACATCAGACCATGAAGACAAAGTATTTCAACTTGAAAAGAACATAGACAGCTCAGCAAGACTGTTAAGAAACCATGAACAGAACATCCAAGAAATATGGGATAACAAAAAGAGACCAAATTTAAGAGTCATTGGGATACAGGAATGTATAGAGGTCCAAACCAAAGGAATGAGCATTATATTCAATGAAATAATATGAGAAAACTTCCCAGACTTGAAGAATGAGACAGACTCCCAAGTCCTAGAAGCCTACAGGACGCCGAATGTGAAAAATCATAAGAGATCCAGACCTAGACACATTATAATGAAGATGTCCAACGTACAGAATAAGGAGAGGATTTTAAAAGCTACAAGACAAAGGAAGCAGATTACATTTAGGGGTAAAACAATCAGGATAACAGCTGATCTTTCAACACAGACTCTGAAAGCTAGAAGATCCTGCAATAACATTTTTCAAACACTGAAAGAAAATGGGTTCCAACCAAGAATTCTGTATCCAGTGAAATTAAGCTTCAGAATGGAAGATGAAATTATAACCTTCCATGCTAAACATAGCTAAAACAATTTGTAGGTAGAAAACCATCTCTTCAAAACATCCTCGGCAAAATATTACAGGAAGAGGAAATGGAAAATAACAATGAAAACCAACAGTGGGAGGTAGGACATTAAAGAGGGAAAATAATCAAAGAGGAAAACAATCCATGTTTAATCACATAAATAAACAAATATGGCTGGAAGAACAACCCTTATCTCAATAATAACCGTAAATGTTACTTGCTTAAACTCACCAATTAAGAGACAAAGGCTAGTAGAATAAATCACAAAAGAAGAACCAACAATATGCTGCCTAAAGGAGACGCATTTGATAGTAAAAGACATACATAGACTGAAGGTGAATGGTTGGGAAAAATCATATCACTCCTATGGACTTCAGAAACAAGCAGGAGTGTCCATACTCATATAAAATAAAATAGATTTCAAGACAAAGTTAATCAAAAGGGATAAAGAGGGACACTACATACTGCTCAAGAGAACCATACACCAACAAGACATAACAGTCCTAAATATATATGCCCCAAACAATGGTGCAGCTATGTTCATCAAACAAACTTTTCTCAAGTTCAAGAGTCTAATAGATCACCATACAATAATCATGAAAGACTTCAACACACCTCTCTCACCACTGGACAGGTTTTCCAAACAAAAGTTGAAATAGGAAACTATAGAACTCAATAACACAATTAATAACCCAGACTTAATTGACATATATAGAATATACCACCCAACATCAAGCAGTTACATTTTTCCTCAGCAGCACATAAATGCTTCTCAAAAATAGATCATACATTATGTCACAGGGCAACTCTTAGACGATATAAATGAGTAGAGATATTACCATGCATCTTATCTGATCATAATGGAATGAAACTAAAAATCAATGATAAAAGAAGGAAGGAAAAATCATGCATCACTTGGAGAATGAACAATAGGTTACTGAATGATCAATGGGTTATAGAGGACATTAAGGAGGAAATAAAAATTTTTAGAGATAAATGAAAACACAGGCACAACATATCGGAATCTATGGGACACATTGAAAGCAGTTCTAAGAGGAAAATTCATTGCTTGGATTTCATTCCTTAAAAAAATAAAAAAACCAACAAATAAATGATCTCATACTTCATCTCAGAATCCTACAAAAAGAAGAGGAAAACAACAGAGAAAGAAGTAGAAGGTAAGATATAATTAAAATCAAAGGTGAAATTAATAAAATCAAAACAAAAGAAACAATTGAAAAAATTGACAAAACTAAAAGATGGTTCTTTGAAAAAATAAATAAAATCGACAGACCTTTAGCCATGCTAAAGAAGAGAAGAAGAGAGAGAACTCAAATTACTAGCATACGGGATGAAAAAGGCAATATCACAACAGATATTTCAGAAATACAGAAGATAATCAGAAATTATTTTGAATCCTTGTACTCCAATATAATAGATGATAGTGAAGGCATCGAAAAATTTCTTAGTCATATGATCTGACCAGATTGAGTCCGGAGGATTTAGACAACCTAAACAGACCAATATCAATTGAGGAAATAGAAAAAACCATCCAAAGACTACCAACTAAGAAAAGCCCAGGACAGTATGGGTATACAGCAGAGTTTTACAAAACTTTTAAATATGAAATAATACCAATACTTTTCAAGCTATTTCAGGAAACTGAAAAAGAGGGAGACCTTTCAAATTCATTCTACAAGGCCAATGTCACCCTGATTCCTACACCAGACAAAGACACTTCAAAGAAAGAAAACTACAGACCAATATCTCTAATGAACCTAACTGCAAAAATCCTCAATTAAATTCTGGCAAATCAGATACAAAAACATATCAAAAAAAGTGTGCACCATGATCAAGTGGGATTCATCCGTGGGATGCAAGGCTTGTTCAATATATGAAAATCAACAAATGTTATTCACCACATCAATAGACTTAAAAATAAGAACCATATGATCATCTCGATAGATGCAGAAAAAGCATTCGACAAAGTACAGCATCCCTTTATGTTCAAAACTCTAGAAAAACTAGGGATGACAGGAACATACCTCAATATTGTAAAAGCAATCTATGCTAAGCCTCAGGCTAGCATCATTCTGAATGGAGAAAAATTGAAGGCATTCCCTCTAAAATCTGGAACAAGACAGGGATGCCCTCTCTCACCACTTCAGTTCAATATATTTCTCGAAACACTGGCCAGAGCAATTAGACAGACGAAAGAAACTAAAGGCATAAAAATAGGAAAAGAAGAACTTAAATTATTACTATTGCAGATGACATGATTGTATAACCAGCAGACACAAATGGGTCTACAAAGAAACTAATGCAGCTCATAAATGAATTCAACAAATGGCAGGATATAATATCAACACACATAAATCAAAGGCATCCCTGTATATCAGCGACAAATCCTCTGAAATGGAAATGAGGACAACCACTCCATTCACAATATTCTAAAAAAAAAATTGGGAATCATCCTAACAAAAGAGGTGAAAGTCTTATACAATGAAAACTACAGAACCCTAAAGAGAGAAATAGAAGAAGATCTTAGAAGATGGAAAAAATATACCCTGTTCTTGGATAGGCAGAACTAACATCATCAAAATGGCGATATTACCAAAAGTTCTCTATAGGTTTAATGCAATGCCAATCAAAACCCCCACGGCATTTCATGAAAGCAATCATGAAATTCATATGGAAAAATAAAAGACCCAGAATTGCAAAAGAAACTCTAAGCAAGAAGTGTGAATCAGGCGGTATAGCGATACCAGATTTCAAACTATACTACAGAGCAATAGTAACAAAAACAGCATGGTACTGGTACCAAAACAGGCGGGTGGACCAATGGTACAGAATAGAGGACACAGAGACTGATCCACAAAGTTACAACTATCTTATATTTGATAAAGGGGCTAAAAGCATGCAATGGAGGAAGGATAGCATCTTCAACAAATGGTGTTGGGAAAACTGGAAATCCATATGTAAAAAAGTGAAACTGAATCCCTTTCTCTCGCCATGCACAAAAGTTAACACAAAATGGATCAAGGAGCTTGATATCAAATCAGAGACACAGCGTCTGATAGAAGAAAAATTTGGTTATGATCTACATACTGTGCGGTCGGGCTCCAAATTCCTCAATAGGACACCCATAGCACAAGAGTTAATAACTGAAATCAACAAATAAGACTTACTCAAACTAAAAAAAATTTCTCAGCAAAAGAAACAATAAGAGGGGTAAATAGGGAGCCTACATCCTGGGAAGAAATCTTTACTCCTCACACTTCAGATAGAGCCCTTATATTCAGAGTGTACAAAGAACTCAAAAAATTAGACAATAGGATAACAAATAACCCAATCAATAAATGGGCCAAGGACCTCAACAGACATTTCTCAGATGAGGACATACAATTAATCAACAAGTACATGAAAAAATGCTCACCATCTCCAGCAGTCAGAGAAATGCAAATCAAACCCACCTTAAGATACCATCTCACTCCAGTAAGATTGGCAGCCATTATGAAGTCAAACAACAACAAGTGCTGACAAGGATGTGGGGAAACAGTTACACTTGTACATTGCTGCTGGGACTGCAAATTGGTGCAGCCAATTTGGAAAGCATTATGGAGATTTCTTGGAAAGCTGGGAATGGAACCACCATTTGACCCAGCTATTCCCCTTCTGGGTCTATTCACTAAAGACTGAAAAAGAGCATGCTACAGGGACACTGCTACATCGATGTTCATAGCAGCACAATTCACAACAGCAAGACTGCGGAACCAACTTAGATGCCCTTCAATAGAAGAATGGATAAAAAAATGTGGCATTTATACACAATGGAGTATTACTTTGCATTGAAAAATTATATAATCATAGAATTTGGAGGGAAATGGATGGCATTAGAGCAGATAATGCTAAGTGAAGCTACCCAATCCCTAAAAAACAAATGCCAAATGTCTTCTTTGAAATAAGGAGAGTAACTAAGAACAGAGTAGGGACGAAGAGCATGACAAGATGATTAACATTAAACAGGGATGACAGGTGGAAGGAAAAGGGAGAGAGAAGGGAAATTGCATGGAATTGGAAAGAGACCCTCGGGTTATACAAAATTCCATACAAGAGGAAGTGAGGGGAAAGGAAAAAATAATACATGGGGGAGAAATTTATTACAGTAGAGGAGGTAGAGAGAGAAGAGGAGAGGGCCGGGGAGGGGAGAGGGGGATAGTAGAAGATAGGAAAGTCAGCAGAATACAACAGACACTAGTATGGCAATATGTGAATCAATGAATGTGCAACTGATGTGATTCTGCAATCTGTATACGGGGTAAAAATGGGAGTTCATAACCCACTTGGATCAAAGTGTGAAATATGATATATCAAGAACTATGTAATGTTTTGAACAACCATAAATAAAAATTAAAAAAAAAATAAACCTAACTTCCATGAATGATGCACGCATTCCTAATATTTCTACAGTAACTGACCCAGTTTAACATCAATGCAAGTAGATTCCTATGGGACATGATGTGTATTTTGACATTCATTTTTATTAAACACTGGTACATTACTATTTCTTCAGTTTATGCACATCATAATATATATATTTCATCCCCAATTTAGCAAATTTATAGGCATTTGTTTCACTTTCAATCACTTCCTGCTTCAGAACACATGGATTCCTCCATATTTCTTGACTGGTCTTTTCATGAGACTTCTTTCCAAACACATTATTTTCGATTTCCATTATCACTTTTGAAACAAAACTCACACACACTTCATGATAAACAATAACCCTAAGATTACCATTAGATATATAACTGGTTGGAGTGAATGATTGTATGTCAATATATGATTTCCTATATATTTTCAGATATCAATTCAATCCATTAATTAAAGTGGAACCAGTTATATTATTTATTCACAGTATGGTCTATTCATGCCTTATCTTTATATTCATCGACACAGGGTACACCACTTTGTACCCCAAATACTAATTTATATGTCTTCCAATATTGCTCCCAGAACTGGTGGAAGAAATAGTCATGTCATATGATCTACATATACATTTGATCACAATAATTTTCCGGGCACAAAATGCAAAGGGCACACTTATGATTATACCAAATCCGAAATGGAAAGTGAACATGGATTACTAAAAACATCTATGTCCAGGTTGCCTAATGCTTTCAAATGTCATTTCTGTTGGTGACTACATATTTGTTTCTTCCTAAGATTATGTATTCAATTTCAACCCTGTTGAAAATGTCTAATCCTATCACTCACTTTATAATCGCCTCATTTCGTAATGTATCTATTGATATTTTTCTTCCTAAATATTTTCCCCAGTTCATCAATTTGACTGACTCTTCACATGTGCTGACATTTACATTCACTCTATAACCGAAACCCTATTGCTACAGAACTTTTGGTCCAAATCCTATACTCACTCTTCTTCCTAAACCTACCGACTATCTTCCTAATCCCACTGACTATCTCAATTTGAGTGGATGTTTTCTTCTAAAATCAAACATCCAAGGTATAAGGTCCTATGCCATTGATTATTGATTTATCTGAGCCATCTGTGCAGAATGTAATTAAGAGCTAAGTATCCCAATCAATGGCCTAATGCCCTTCTGGGCTTCAAATCTTAGCTAGATTTCTGTTTTCATACTTATATTTCACCTCTCTAATCTTATAAATATCGCAGGTTCTCAATACTATTAATCATCCTGCAGAATGATTCGTAACCCAAATCGAACATGTTATTAACCCTAACCATACACTCTTCCCTCAATCTAACTTTTCAGAAGAACAGGGACAGAGTTCGTCTAACAATACAGGAATGTAGGGGATCTTCCTCCTGCTGAGAACATCAAAGGTCCATGCAGATTTGATCCCTGGAGAAAATGTAGGCAGCTGTGAAGGACCTCAGAGAGCAAAAGTCATCTTCCATGGCAAACAACCTTTTCAGGATGAAGGGTTGTGTCTGAATAAGCCTCTCTCTTCTTAATGCAGAGAAGATGGACCAAACCAGGCATGTGTGGAGAGCTTTTCCTGGGTGCCTATGGTTGATATAAAATTCTAACTTGTGAAAGTGTCACAGGAAGTAGGGGCAGCCTCCATCTCATAGGACTATTGGAAGCAACTGTTAAGACAAAGGGGTTGCTAAGGCCTTGACCTCATTCAGTTCCAAAGAAAGTGACATACCTCATTTTCTTGGTGATGGAACTCTCTGAACTTGGTATCTAAGAAGCCAGGCACCCAGAGGAAGTCCCAGTCCCTGTCACTGTGGGCTCACTTGTTTGGATTTACCAAGGAGAGAGTAAGTATTTCTTGGTACCTACTTATGTGAGGATGGCCAAATGCCAGGAGAGCTCTGAAGAGGGACCTTTCCTGAGAAAGCAGGTAGTGGCTCAGCACTTTATCCTGACAACTTCACAGAGTTGGCCAAGAAAACCAGATCTGAGAGAGTACAGGCCATTTCAGGGGAACATAATATGGCCCACCAGTGAGAGGACACTTCAGATAGTCACAGACTTACTTAGGGGAAGGAGGTGCCTTTTTGAGTGTGGGTTTGTGGTTTTGTCTCATGTTCTGAGAATAGGTAGGAAAGGCGGTTTGTTTGGTTTACAGTGAACTGTTTCTAGTAAGTTGTTTGACAAGGTGAGTGTTTCAATATCTGTGTATCACACTGTGTCTGTGGTTGTAGACATGAGAAAAGACAATGCAACAATGGATGTGTTTTGTCTAATAGAAAGCTTCCCAGCATTCACCCTGCCCAATTTATGAATGGAGTGCAGCTTGCCTTATGGATCGGCAACACCTACTAGCTTCCTAAGTCCCTGTTTTCTATCTGAATTCTGGACACTCTCCAAAATAGGCTCATGGATTTGTGTCTAAGATATGTACCAACTCCAAAGTCTGTAACATGGCCATATACTGGATAGCTAAAGGGAATGGCCAGTATCTCAGAAAACTCAGATATCAGTGTGACCAGGAAAGTCGCAGTGGATTTACCCTGCTTTCTGCCTTTTGCTTACCTATTGTTCTGTTGCCCTGAATGTCAGAAAGGTGTTTGCCTCAGGCCACCCCTTTGTGAAACCTGAAGAAAACAGTTTTCAAATGAAAATGAATAGGCATCCCATCACCTGTGGGTCTTTGCTTAATGCTTTGGAAAGCGACTTCTCTGAATCAGCATCTTGGCCCTGTGTGAGGCCTTGGCTTAGATTCTCAGCACCTGATGGATCTACAGAATAATCCCATGTGTGCATCCAAAACCAAAATAGCAAAAAGTTCAGTCATTGTGGATGAAGTCTCTTGCCTTCCTCTTTTAGGTTCCTGAACTACATTAAGTGAGAATAGGGATCCTTTGGTTCAAATGAGCACTTCAAACCCTGCAGAGACTAGCCCATAGGTGCTTGGGTTTTCTAATGACTCCAAATCACATAAAGAATCTATACCTGACAGTCAGTAGGCCTCAATTGGAGAAGCAGAGCAGTATTAAAGGCAGGCATATTTGATCACTCTTGGTTCACAAGAAGGGTGTCCAGCCCACCCTGACTTTAGCCAAATGAGGAGAAAGGGAGCTTATTTTGGACACTGTCTTGGGCTGCACCCCTCAAGGAAAACTCCAGCCATAGGATATGATGAGTGTCTATGTGGTAGAATATGAGGGCCATGTAGGAGTGTTTTGGTTTTAATTGTGGTCATTTGCGTGGCAGTTGCAAGAGATGACAGTGTCCATCTGGGCTTGAACTCTGGCGTGATTCCCCTTTGAAAATGAGTTCTGGTAATGAACTCATAGAAGTATTGTCATGAATTGTGTTGGGATTTTAGGAGGCCACATATGAGAGTCTCTTTTGGAAACTGAGATCTAGGCCCAGGTTGGCTTTCCACAGAGCACTGGAAATCTCAGCCAGGATATCATATGATTTTATTCTGAAAATCTTGGCAGCCCTATTTGAGAGCCAAAACACATATGGACTTCACATTGCAGAACTCAATGGGTCTGGCTTCATGTGAATTTTTGGGCACTCTTTGGGAAGCCTTGCCTGTGAGAATTCTCCAGAGATTTCATTGAAATGAGCTTCCTCAACACTTAATGGTTCCTCAATGAATTGAAAACCACAGTGCCTACACCTTTATCCTTGAAAAAGGAGAAGATACATACCATGAAATATTTTAAATTCCCATGACCAGGTGGCACTTGAGAAACTTTGGATGCCCTGTTGCTGATCATGAGCGTTCCAGACAGTGCCTTTATTGACTGGGTTTCATTAAAATGGTGTAGAACAGAGATGCCAGTAAGTTGGAGCCTGCTGAGTAGTGGGCCGATTGCAGTGGTGTGCAAGTGTGTGATAAAACATTTGTGGTGTGGCCCTGTGGATGTGCTATTGACTTCCAAATGGCTTGTGACTGACATGGTGCACCCGCAGACCCTTATATGTAAAGGCATCTTGTTATTTGGAGAGATTTCATGGCAATTTTCAGGATCAGGTTGCTATGAACAAGGGGGCACGCTATGTGGGTTAGAAGCCTGGTTGGTGCTTTCTCCTGCAGAATCTGACCCCCCACACATGACACAACTCCCTCCAGCACTGTCTCCCAGTTGAACTTGTTGTATTTCGTGAAGTATATACCAAACTCCCAGTGCAGCAGCAAGAAAAACCACAAAAAGTCGAGAAATTCCAAATGGCTTCACAGTCCACACGGGTAGAAACTTAGCCCCCAGTGGCCACAGTTTACCTACAAAGAAAGAATTCAGCACTGCTGCCTCATGTTCAATGGAAAATAAGAAACCATGTCCTCTAGGTCACATAGATGCAGACCCAGCTTTGATGGTCTCACTACAAAGGAAGCTAAAGCTCCTGAAAACAACATATATTTCAAGTCCCCAACCTCAGAGGCAGATTCTGAAGAAGTCTATAGGCCAACAGAGCTCCATGTTTGTGGAGTGTTTACCCACATAGGTAATGTCAAGTCATTGTTCTGGATGAGAGTGGGAAGATTTTTGTGTAGCACATATTTGCATACACAGTGTATTCATTTTCCAATTTTCCAGGCCAAATACTGAAGCCCTGAAACTAACTTATTCCCTACAAGACTCTGACAACTAATCCTAATATGATGGAGAAAAATAACCTAAACAGAATAGAAATACAAGCAGTTCAGAGGAGGCATCGTGCATAGTTGAACTTGACTTTTGCATTATATAGGGTAGGAGTTATACATCTAGTCAATTTTTTGTTGGAATAGTTCTCCATGTGTTTTAAAGTTAACAATTATGTGAATTTCTGTCTCTATTTCTCTGTACCCTATTCAGCACATGTATATTTATATGCACATATAGAATCCTACCTTTTATGAAACATACATACTTGTGAGGTCATAAGTGTGACCTTCGCATTTTGTGTCCAGAATATTAGTTTGATAAAATGTATATGTAGATCAGGTGACATGAGTATTTCTTCCACCATTTCTGGGAGCAATATTTCGAAGACGTATAAATGAGTATTGGGTTTACAAAGAGGTGTACCCTGTGTCTATGAATATAGACATAATGCATGAATAGACCATGCTGTGAATAAATAATATAACTGGTTCCACTACAAATAATGGATTGAATTGATATCTGAAAATATATAAGAAATCTTATATTGATATACAATCATTCATTCCAACCAGTTATACATCTAAAGATAATATTAGGGTTATGGTGTATCATGAAGGGTGTGCAAGTTTTTCTTCAATGTTATAATAGAAATTGAAAATAATGTGTTGGAAAGAAGTCTCATGAAAAAACCAGTGAAGAAACATGGAGAAATACAGGTGTTCTGAAGCAGGAAGTGATAGAATGTGAAACAAATGCCTATAATTCTCCGAGCTTGTGGATGAATTATATATCCAATGATGTGCATAAACTGAACAAATAGTAACGTTCCAGTGTTGTAATAAAATGAATGTCAAAATACATGTCATGTCCCATAGGAATCTACTTGCATTGATGTTAAACTGGGTTGATTACTGTAGAAATATTTGATTTGTATGCACCATTCATTGAAGTTATATTCCAGTACTAGGAAACAAATATGTACTTCAGGTGGATGAATATTTAAGAGAATAATCTTGTGAAAAGTTGATTATAAAACCACATACATGTACGTGAATGAATTTAGGGAGTGTATAATAAGACACATATATTTTATATTTTAATATATATGTGTCTTATTATATATGTGTGTATATACATATATTTAAAAAAAAAATATATATATATACACACACACACACACTCACACACACACACACATACACACACACAGACATTAAAAAGTAGCAATGTATATGCCAATCGAAATTCATCGTGAAATATATATTATCCACAGATGGAAAAATATTTATTTTACTGAACATGGATATATGTATAATGTTATTCTACTAGGAATCTCACCCATAGGTTGAATTTTTATTTCCAACAGCGTTTAGGAAGAGTGATCTCTTCTCACAATTTGTGTCTGCAAAGTCAGCCACCTCACAAGAATGTATGTGTGATACCAGGTAGGATTCTATATGTGCAGATAGAAATACATGTTCTGAATAGGCTACAGAGAAAGGGGGACACGAATTCACATATTTGTTAACTTTAAAAACACGTGGAGAACTATTTCAATTAAAACTTGATTAGATTTATAACACCAACACTTTATTATGCAAAAGGCACATCCAACTATTCACCATGCCTCCTCTGAACCGCTTATATTTCTATTCTGTTTGGGTTATTTTTCACCATCATATTAGGATCAGTAGTCAGAGTCTAGTAGGGTATGGGTTAGTGTCAGGGATTCAGTATTTCGAATGGAAAATTAGATAATGAATCCAATGTGTATGCAAATATGTGCTACACGAAAATCTTCTCACTCTCATTCAGAACAATGCCTTGACATTACCTTGGCCTCAAGTAAGACAGATTAGAGGAGAAGAGTTAGAAAATCAGTGAATACATATCTGGAATTGAAAATGCTCAGGAGTTCACAACCTTGTCGTTGGTTGAGGAGTTTCCAAAAGTAAGGGACAGGGTTGATAGACCCACCTGATCTTTTATTAAAATTGGCAGCCATCTTGCCACAAAACAATAAAAAGATAATTTTGGCTTTACTATAAATTACTGCAAATTCTGAACCTGCTTGGAATGCCTGCCCATGCCTTGAACTCACCCATGCCTGGCTCTCTGACCAGATAGTAGCCCTCTCTGCAACTTTAGTGACACCTCATTATTATGCACTTCCCTGTCCAGACAACAACCCACTCTGAGGCTCTAATGGTCCTAATAATTTCTGATGTTATGGCCAGCAAAAGAAAAAAAAATGTAAACTACCATTAGTTTGATGCTTGTCAAAGTTCTGTTATCTATAACCCCACTTGTGTGTAAATTCCTGGGGTATAAAGCTAGGCTGTAAGAAAGGTTGGGTTGCTGTCTTGTTCTCACCGTTTTGGGAGGGAGACAGCCCGGCCGGTTGAAATAATAAGCTTGCATTAATTTGATTTTAATTGGAGTCTGTGGTCTTTTCTTGCGTCCTGGTCTAACATTTTGGAGTTCCCAAGCGTGATGTCCCTGCCCGACCAGATCACAAGACCAGACTGCTTGAAATTCTGAAGCTGGCCTTCCCTCCAGGGCTCCAGGCTAGAGAGCCAATTTCCAAGGCCTTGGAGTGAGCCTTTGGTTCGGGGAGCACTGCATTGAACCACCGCACTAAAACTATTAGGAAGCACCTGGTGGATGAGGTCTCCATAGGTAAGTGGCGCCTTTATAACATCTAATATCTGGTTAAGGGAGATCTCTTCTGATGACAGAGAGGTGGCCTGGGGAGGCTCACATATACACCTGTCTGGAACAGTAATGAGAATCATTCTATCCTCTGTTCTGTTCTGAGGGGAATTGCTCTGGAAAGGTAGAGAGGTGCTGACGGGCATGCATGAGCTCCTACCCCGGAGCTTTAGCAAGACACTGCATTGCTCCTCTGTTTTTGTGTTTTGGTGCAAGGTTTCTGTTTTGTGTGTGTGTGTGTGTGTGTGTGTGTGTGTGTGTGTGTGTGTGTGGACGTGGAAATGGGTAATAAAGCAAGTAAGCCTGACACCCCTTTGGACTGTGTTTTAAGGAACTATGATGAACTTTACCTCCCTTTGTTAAGCAGAATGAGAGAAGCCCCTAGCTGGCTGTCTGAAGCAAACCCACTGCAGAGGACAATGCCTGCTGGGGATCTAAGAACTGAATATCTCACAGGTTAACAAGTGAAACTACTTTCAAACCCCTTGTCCCTCCAGATCAGGAGAGCCACAAACTTTGGGAAGAGTCCCCTGTATTTCTCCTTTGTTAGCAAAGCAATAAACCTCCCTTTTTATTTTTCTCAAAACCCTGAACTCATTATTAAATTGGCATTAATTGGCTTCAAGGACAGGAACAAACATTAAGTTACAAATTTTGATACACCCCCCCAACGCCCCAGAACTTTTTGAGAGCTAACTAATGAAATGTTAGGAGGTGGATCCTGCTTGGGGTGGAACCGAACCACAGAAGCTAATCCTGTAAGTAAAAGAAGGGACTGAGGGACTTGCAGCAGCTGCTGAAGCCCTGTTGCTTTAGGGAATTCCATTTTTCCTTTCCTGCACTGTAAGGATTATGACACCTCTGTCTTCTTAAAAAAAAAGAAAAAGAAAAAGGGGACACTAAATGCAGTAAAGTCACCATGGAGACCCTTGGTTTAACATTTCAGGTTGCCCCTCTGTGAAAACATCTGGTTCCCTTGTGGGGACATCTATGGTGCCACTGGTGTAGGTGATTTTTCTCTTATCTGCTCTGTTTTAAAGGCTTCTGTCTGTCAGACATAGTCTGGAGCTCCTTTCTGTCTGTCTTGTGTCTTTGTTTCTGGCCCTTTAAGACATGTGCAATAATGTGTTGATATTATAAATTGTTTCTTGGGAAATACCGTAGCTGAATATCTGTCTAAATGATGATGTTTTATTGTAACAATCTGGTATCTGAATGGGTTTTTGAAGCATTGCACAATCTTGCAGTGAAAAGTCGGGTTTAGGTAATTGTTTAGTTTATGATTTCAGATAATTTATGCCAGAGAACTTAAATACTTGGGGTGGAAAACTAAAGACCTCTATATCCAAGTTGTCAAGTAACTTCCCAGTCATTCAGTCTTTTATTTCACCAATTTTGAATTGAGTAGCCTGGGAAAATATCACTGTGTGTACCAGTGCATTAATTTGGACAAGGATAGTAAATCATTGTATGGTATCTGTTGACAAAACAAGATGTAAAGATACAAAATTTTGTGAATTGTATCTTAAACTTGTATCATAATTTTCAACATCCAAACCTGAAAATTATGGTTAAAATGCCTTAGGCCTGAGGTGTCTGCTCAGAATAGCAGTTTTTTCCTGCTCCTTCCAGACCTCAGCGAGGACTTAGATTGAAATGTAAATGAAAGAAGCCTGCAAGTTCAGTGGGAGACTGATCTGAGGCCAAAAAAAAAAAAGGTAAATTATATGGTATTTACTAATTACTGGCCAGTCATTTTTTCTAGGACTCTTATTTTTTCCTTAGATTCTGGATTTTTTTTTTTTTAGTTCATGATTTTGATCCTACAGACCTAGGTTAATGTTTGTCTGATCAGATCTATCTTTGACCAACTGTGCAGGTTTTGAAACATTGCAATGGAGGTTTCACCTGGGAAAAGCTACAAGACCTTTACTATTATTATGTGTGCACACTTTTGATATGTGTTGTATGTCTACATATACATATGTCCGTATATCATACATATGATACACAAATTAACATATATAAGAAGCGCTCATAAAAACAAATTTTAAAAAGTGGATCCAAATATCTTTAATTCACGTGATTTAAATGGTACAATTTAAATTGGATAAACAGATAACAATAAATGTCTTTAAATTTAAGCTTACAAGTTTTTCTAGGTGTTCAAACATCTAATAAAATATTACTGACTATAAAATGTCTAGTATGACTTGGTTCTAGGACTTTTCCTTCAACAAAAAAAAATGGTTTACACTGTTCAATACATTTGTCTAATATTTTGATAAATAAGTAAAGTAAATATGATATGGGATTACTCATTCATGAGTACTTTTGTTAGATATCTGATTGATTTACTAAGGTCTGTATAAGTTTGTACTAAAGTCTGTATAAGATTGTAAAAATCAGTCATGTGTTAAAGAGACAAAAATTCCTTAAAACATAAGTTTACCCATTACATTCTGTTTATTAAGTTTTATTTTTTCTAGAGCAAGCAACCATAAAAATTAATCAACTGATTAAATAAGAACTGTTGTTTTAGAGCACTGTACTGCCATTTCTTTAAAAGCTAAACTTGGTAAATGTAAAACATCAATGTAATTCTGATGCTATTAATGTGCTCATATCTTCCAGGTATACAACTCTGAAAGGTAGAAACTTAAAAGAGCATTATATCAAGCTGGTGTTGTGAAGTTGTGTGGTAAAAAATAAATATGTTGGGCATTCATTTACCCGTTATCAATAAGATATTTAAAGTTTAATGTTACCTTTTACATTGGGAAAAATTTAAGTATATTTTTAAGTTAATGAGAGCCTAATCTATGTAAAGGTTAAGAACGTTCAGCCATTCTTTAATTCATGTTTTAAATGTGTTAAAATATGATGTTAGCAAATGTTCATGTGACCTCAAAAATTTATGTAAACTTTGTAAAATGATATTTATAAAACAAAGATAAGCTTTAGAACTAAAACACTTAAGATTTATAAAGGGCCCTGCCTTACCTGAGATAACGCTCTGTGTCCCATCTTACTACATGTGAGAATAACCACCAAAGCAGTAGGTCAGATTTTATTTCATTGAAAGTTATGTTCAAAAGTTTTTTTGTTTTTTTTTTCCTGTAAAGGTTACTAGTATATCAAACAGGGGATATGATGTATAACTCAGCCAAAAAATTCAGGGTAGCTATTACACGAACTAAGTATTTTTACTCTGTTTAATTTTATTTTGAAATTTTGTTATAAGTGATCTAAAGATTCCCTGTTAGTGTTTAACAGAAGTGTTGCTTTAAGAACACAATATAAGTTCATTCAAGATAATAAGTCATCACCTACAAGACAGACAGAATAATACAGATCCCAATTAATAAAAAAGATAAATAATTATAAAGTTATAGACATTAAAGCCCAGTACTCTTAATATAAGGCTGTTAAAATTTATTTGCTGGATGTTTAAGATTAGGATTTATAATTAAAGTTAAATGAATAGGGCCAAGAAAACCAATATTTGGCTCTTGCCCTCTGAGTCAGTCTGAATCCAGGGAACAGGGGACTTCTCTAAAGAGCTTTGCAACTCTGAGCCACATAACCTCCTGATCAGGGAGATTAATGAGACCACTGCAGAACAGAAATCCAATCAGTGCATTTGTTACGAAGAGGAGAGTCATCAGAGAAAAGAGATATCCCTGATGCTTCTGAGGGAAGCCACATGGTCAAGCAAGACCTGGGCCCACCTAGCACAAATGGCACTAGCAGAACTCAGAAGCTGCTCTCAAGTTTCCCCAGGAATGACTCCCATAAAATTTCAGCTGACTGTTAACAATAGATAGAAACAAAAGTCAGTTTGACTGCTTCATCTTAAACACTTAGCAAAGACAGTGAAAACCAAAATACAGCCATTCCTGGGCATTTTAATAATAATAATAATAATAATAATAATAATAATAATAATAATAATAATAATATTTTAAGGTATACACTGTATGTTAGCCTCCCAAAATAAGTAAGACTGGAGGCTACAAAGAAGGATTCTCAGACAGGAATGCCTGATTACCATAAAAAGAGTCTATCAAGAGGAGCTAATAGAGGCAGAAGTTTTTAGTTTAAGGCCTACAGATATTCCTAACCTACACAGGTAGGCTTGGTGTTTTCTAGTATGATTATGCAGCCCTGAGTAACAGAATTAAAGGTTTATCTATTAGACACAGAGGTCATACTAGTAAACGGATTTTGAAAGAACAGATGACATTAAAATATTTAAGTGTATCTTATGGGAAGGAACAACTGTAACACTAAAAGTTAAATATTAAGTTGACAGTCCTGATGACTGGAGATAAAAAGACTGGTGAGGGAACTTTTATACAGTGACATGTTCCAGCTGCTGCAACATTTATTCAGTTCTCATGGATTTTGTTTCTCTCATAGAAGAAACCATCCCCAGATGACTTTACAATCTGTTCCTCCCCAACCAGACCTCAAACCGAACTGACTTCTAAAAGGCAACTCATGTCCCTCAACTGACTTCTAAAAGGCAACTCATGTCCCTCACACCGTGCCCCCTCACGTCACCTTCTCTCAGCTCAGAAGAAGCCAAAATGTGACTTTTTGAGAAACTGCCTCTGAGTTTGGGCACTTGAAATATCTGTTGTTGTCAGGAGTTTTAGCTTCATTTCTAGTGAAAGCATCAAAGCTGTGTCTGCATCTATGTGACCTAGAGGACATGGTTTCTTATTTTCCAAAGGACATGAGGCAGCATTGCCGAATTCACTCTTTGTAGGTGAACTGTGGCCACTTAAGGCTAAGTGTCTCTGAGTGTGGACTGTGAAGCCATTTGGTCATCCTTCACTTTTCGTGGTGTTTCTTGCCACTGCACTGGGTGTTTGGTATTTGCTTCACTAAATAAAACGAGTTCAACTGAGACCCAGTGCTGGAGGGAGTTCTGTCATGTGTGGTGGGTCAGAGTCTGCAGGAGAATGCACCAACCAGGATTCTATCCCACATAGATTGCCCCCCTTGACCATAGCAACCTGATTCTGAACATTGCCCTGAAAATCTCCATATAAAAATATGCCTTTACATGGAGAGGTTTCAGACATATAAGGTTCTTCTGGATTCACCATGTCAGTCACAAGCCCTTTGGATGCAATGGCAGATCCACATGAGCCCACCAGAGATGTTTTATCACACAACTGCACAGCACCGCTCTAGACCCACTATTCAGTAGGCTCCAACTTACTGGAATTTCTGTTCTACACAATTTTCATGAAACCCAGACAATCAAGGCACTGTCTGGTACACTCATGATCAGCAAAATGACATCAAAGGTTCTTCAGTGCCACCTGGTCATGGGAATGTCAAAAATTTCATCGTATTTATGTAACCACTTTACAAGGATGAATTTGGAAGCACTGTGGGTTTGAATTCATTCAGGAACCATTAAATGGTGAGAAAGCTCATTTCAATGAAAGCTCTGGAGAACTCTCACAGGCAATTTTTCCCAAAGAGTGGCCAAAAGGTAACATGAAGCCAGACCCATTGAGTTCTACAATGTAAGGTCCATGTGCGTTTTGACTCTCAACTATGACTGCCAAGTCTTTCAGAATAAAATCATGTGATATTCTGGCTGAGATTCCAAGTGATAAGTGGAGAGTCACCCTGGGCCTAGATCTCAGTTTCCAATGGTGAATCTCATTAGTGGCCTAGTAAAATCCCAACACAATTCATGGCAAAACATCTCTGAGGTCAGTTCCAGAACTCAGTCTCTAAGGGGAATCACAGAAGAGTTCAAGCCCAGGTGAACCCAGTCATCTATTCCACTGCCACACAAATGACCACAATTGAACGCAAAACACTCCCACATGACCCTCATCTTCTGCCATAGAGACATTCATCATAACCTCTTGCTGCAGGTTTCCATGAGGGGTGCAGCCCAAGATAGTGTCCAAAATAAGCTCCCTTACCCCTCATTTGCCTAAAGTCAGGGTGGCCTGGACACCATTCCTGTGAACCAGGAGTGATCAAATAGGCCAGCCCTTAATACTGCTCTGTTTCTCCATTTTGACTCTTACTGACCGTTGAGTATAGATTCTTTGAGTAAATTGGAGTCATGAGAAAATGCAAGCACCTATGTCCTAGCCTCTGCAGGGCTTTGAAGAACTCATTTGACCCAAAGGATATCTATTCTCACTTGATAGAGGTCAGGACTTACAGAGGAGGGCAAGAGACTTCATCCACACTGACTGCTTTTTGGCCATTTAGGTTTTGGATTCACAATTGGGATCTTTCTGTAGATGCATCAGGAGCTGAGAATCTAAGCCCCAGCCTCACTCAGTGTCAATGGGCTGATTCAGACACATCCCTTTTTAAACAATTAAGCAAAGATCCACAGGTGATGCCAATTAATTTCCATTTGAAAACTGTTTTCTTCAGGCTTCACAAAGGGGTGGCCTGAGGTAAAGAAATTCCTGACATTCAGGGCAACAGAACAATAGGTTAGCAAAAGGCCCAAAGCAGGGTATCTCCACTGAGACTTTACTGGTCACACTGATATCTGAGTTTTCTGAGATGCTCCCATTGCCTTCAGCTATCCAGTACATGGCAATGTAAGAAAGCTTGGTGGTGATACATATCTTGGACACAAAACCATGAGCCTATTCTGGAGAGTGGCCATAATGCAGGAAGAAAACTGGAGCTTAGGAAGATAGTAGGGGTTGCCCATTCATAAGGCAAGCCGCAGTCCATTCATCAATTGGGCAGGATGAATGCTGGGAAGCTTTCTACTAGACAGGACACTTCCATTGATGTATTCTCTTTTCAAATGTCTAAAACCACGGAAACAGTGGGATACACAGTTAGAAACCCTCACCTTGTAAAACCACTTTCTAGAAACAATCCACTCAAAAAAAAAAAAAAATCCGCCATTCCTACCTACTCTCAGAACATGAGACAAAACCACAAACTCACACCCACACCCACAAAACACCTCCTTCCCCGAAGTAGGTCTTTGACTATCCGGAGTTTCCTCTGACTGGTGGGCCATACTATGTTCTCCCGAAATGGCCTGTACTGTCTCAGATCTGGTGTCTTTGCCAGAACCACTAACTGCTTTCTCAGGAAACACCAGTCTTCATAGCTTTCCTGGCATTTGGCAATCTTCACATCAGTAGGTACCAATAAAGACTGACTCTGTCCTTGGTAAATATAATCAAGTGAGCCAACTGGGACTGGGACTGGCTCTGGGGGCCTGGCTTCCTGGATCTCAAGTTCAGAGATTTCCATTACCAAGGAAGTGAGGTGAGGTCACTTTTTTCAGGAACTGAATGAGGTCACTGCCTTGGCAACCACTTTGCCCTAACAGTTGCTTCCAAGGGTCCCTTGAGATGGATGTTGCCCCAATTCCTGTGACATTTTCACAAGTTAGAATGATATATCAACCATAGCCACCCGGGAACAACTCTCCACACAGGCCTGCTTTGGTCCATCTTCTCTACATTAAGATTAGAGAGGCTGATTCAGACACAACCCTTCATCCTGACCAGGTTGTTTGCCATGGAAGATGACTTTTGCTCTCTCAGGTCCTTCATTCCTGCCTACATGTTTTCCAGGGATAACTTCTGCATGGACCTTTGAGGTTCTAAGTAGGTTGAAGATCCCCTCCATCCATGTATTGTAAGACCAACTCTGTTCCAGCTCTTTTGTAATGTTAGATTGAGGGAAGAGTGTATGGTTAGGGTTAATAACCAGTTCGATTTGGGTTAGAAATCATTCTGGGGGATGTATAATGGTATTGGGTACCTGCGATACTTACAAGAATATATAGGTGAAATATAAGTATGAAAAATGAAATCTAGGTAAGATTTGAAGCCCAGATATGATTGGATTTCTTAGCTTGAATTATGTTCTGCACAGATATCTCAGATAAATTAATATACAATGGCATAGGAACTTGTACCTTGGATCATTGAATGTAGAAGAGAACATCCACTCAAACAGAGATAGTCAGTAGGATCAGGAAGATAGTCAGTAAGTATCGGAAGAACAATGAGTATAGGATTTGGACCAAAAGTTATTTAGCTAAAGGGTTTCAGTTAGAGAGTGAATGTCAATATCAGCACATGTGAAGGGTCAGTCACAATGATGAAGTGGGGAAAATATGTAGGAATGCAGATATCAATAGAGACATTAGGAAATCAGGCAAAGTATAAAGTGAGTGATAGGATTAGATATTTTCAACAGGGTTGAGGTTGAACATACAATCTTAGGAAGAAACAAATATGTAGTCACCAATAGGATTGACATTTCAGAGCATTAGGCAACCTGGACATTGATGTTTTTAGTAATCCATGCTCACTTTCTATTTAGGATTTGGTACAATCATAAGTGTGAACTTTGCATTTTGTGTAAAGAACATTACTGTGATTAAATGTATATGTAAATCAGGTGACATGAGTATTTCTTCCACCATTTCTGGAAGCAATATTTTGAAGACGTATAAATTTGTATTGGGGCTACAAAAATGTGTACCCTGTGTCTATGAATACAGAGAAAATGCATGAATAGACTATAGTGTTAATAAATAATATAACTGGTTTCAACTTGAAATAATGGATTGAAATAAATGTAAAAATATATAAGAAATCATATATTAATATAAAATCATTCATTCCAACCCATTATACATCTAATGGAAATATGAGGATTTTGGTTTATCATGAAGAGTGTGTGAGTTTTGCTTCAAATTGATTATGGAAATCGAAAATAAATTGTTTGGAAAGAAGTCTCATGAAAAGACCAGTCAAGAACCCTGGAGGAATATATGTGTTCTGAAGCAGAAAGTGATTGAAAGTGAAACTAATGCCTATAAATTTGCGAAATTGTGGATGAAATATATGTCCGATGATGTGCATAAACTTAAGAAATAGTAAAGTACCAGTGTTGAATAAAAATGAACATCAAAATACACATCATGTTTCATAAAAATCTACATGCATTGATGTTAAACTGGTTCAGTTACTGTAGAAATATTAGGTTTTGAATGCACCAATCACTGAAGTTAGTTTTCAGTACTAGGAAACAAATGTGTATTTCAGGTGGATGAATATTTCTGAGAATAATCTTGTGAAAATTTGATCATAAATCCACATACATGAATATGAATGAATTTTGAGACTCTAAATAAGACATATATATTTCATATTTTGAAAAATCTGGAGACTATATATATATATATATATATATATATATATATATACACACACACACACACACACACACACAAAACACACCCAGACATTAAAATGTAGTAATATATATGCCAATCGAAATTCATCATGAAATATATATCATCCACAAATGCAAATATATATATTTTACAGAACATGGATTTATGTATATTTTTGTTCAACTAGGAAGCTCACCCATAGGTTGAATATTCAGTTCAAAAAGCGTTTAGGAGGAGTGATCTCTTCTCACAATTTGTATTTGCCGAGGAAGCCACCTCCCAAAAATGTAGGTGTGATACCAGGTAGTTTTCTGTATGTGCATATAAAAATATATATGTTGAATAGGCTACAGAGAATGGGAGACAGTAATACACATATTTTTTTACTTTAAAAACACATGGAGAACTATTTAATTAAAAATTGACTAGATTTATAACACCTAAACTTTATCATGCAAAAGGCAATTCCAAATATACATCATGCCTCCTTTGAACTGCTTGTATTTATATTCTGTTTGTGTTATTTTTCTCCATCATATTAGGAATAGTAGTCAGATTTTAGTAGGGTGTGGGTTAGTGTCAGGCATTCAGTATTTCAAAGGGAAAATTGAAAATTGTATCCAATGTGTATGCAAATATGTGCTACACAAAAATCTTCCCACTCTAATCCAGAACAATGCCTTAACATTACCTTCGCTGCAAGTAAGACACAATTAGAGGAGAAGAGTTAGAAAATTTGTGAATACATATCTGGAATGGAAAATGCTCAGGAGTTCACAAACTTGGAGATGGTAGAGGAGTTTCCAAAATCAAGGGACATGGTAAACACACCACAAACATGGAGCTCTTCTGGCCTAAAGACTTTTTGAGAAACTGCCTGTGAGATTGGGCATTTGAAATATATGTTGTTGTCAGAAGATTTAGCTTTCTTTCTAGTGAGACCATCAAAGATGGGTCTGCATCTTTGTGACCTGATGACATGGTTTCTTATTTTCCAATGAACATGAGGCATTTGTGCTGAATTCTCACTTTGTAGGTAAACTGTGGCCACTGGGGGCTTAGTGTCTCCCCGTGTCGACTGTGAAGCCATGTGGTCATCCTCCACTTTTCGTGGTGTTTCTTGCTGCTGCACAGTGAGTTTGATATTTGCTTCACGAAATACAAGGAGTTCAACTGGGACACAGTGCTGCAGGGAGTTCTGTCACTTGTGGTGTGTTAGAATCTGTAAGAGAATGCACCATCCAGGCTTCTATCACTCATAGCTTGCCACATTGCCCCCATTTCCATAGCAACCTAACTCTGAACATCACCCTGAAACCCCTCTATATAACAAGGTGCCTTTACATAGAATGGTCTGCTAGCTACTACAAGTCAATCACATGCTATTTGGAAGCTAATGGCAGATCCACATGGCCCCACCACAGATGTTATGTCACAAACCTGCCCAACACTGCTTAAGGCGCACTACTCAGCAGGTTCGAACTTACTAGCATCTCTGTTCGAAACCATTTTCATGAAACCCAGTAAATCAAGGCCCAGTCTGGTACACTCATGATCAGCATCAGGAGATCCAACTGTTCTCCAGTGCCACCTGGTCATGGGAATTTCAAAAATTTAATGGTATTTATCTAGCCATTCTTCAAGAATGAATTTGGAGCCACATGGGTTTCAATTCATTCAGGAACCATTAAATGTTGTCTAAGCTAATTTCAATGAAAGTTCTGGAGAACTCTCACAGGCAATTTTTCCCAAAGAGTGGCCTAAAGGTCACATGAAGCCAGGCCCATTGAGGTCTACAATGTAAGTTCCATGGGTGTTTTGACTCTCAACTCTGACTGCCACGTCTTTCAGAATAAAATCATGTTATATCCTGGCTGACATTCCCAGTGCTCTGTGGAAAGCCACACTGGGCCTAGATCTCAGTTTCCAAGGGCAACTCTCATGCTTGGCCTCCTAATATCCCAACACAATTCATGTCAATACTTCTCTGAGGTCAGTTTCAGAACTCAGTCTCTAAGGTGAAGCAAACCCGACTTCAAGACCAGGTGGATCCAGTCTTATCTTCCAACAGCCAAACAAATGACCACAATTAAATCCAAAACACTCCCAGATTGCCCTCATCTTCTTCCATATAGACACTCATCATAACCTCTGGTTGGAGGTTTCCATGAGAGGTGAAGCACAAGACAGTGTCTGAAATAACCTCCCTTGCCCTCATTTGCCTAAAGTCTGTGTGACCTGGACACCCTTCCTGTAAACAAGGAGTGATTTAATAGGCTTGCCTCTAACACTGCTCTGCTTCTCCAATTTGATGCCTACTGACTGTCAGGTATAGATTCTTTATGTGATTTAGAGTCATGAGAAAACCCAAGAACCTATGGGCTAGCCTCTGCAGGGCTTTAAAAACTCGATTAATTCAAAGGATCCCTAAATTCACTTGATGGAGGTCAGGAGCCTAACAGAGGAAGGCAAGAAACTTCATCGACATTGACTGATCTTTTTGCCATTTTGGTTTTGCATGCACACATGGGATCTTTCTTTAGATCCATTAGGTGCTGAGTATCTAAGACACGGCCTCAAACACGGCCAAGAGGCTGATTCACACACATCTCTTTCAAAGCATTTAAGCAAACAGCCACAGGTAATGCCCATTCATTTCCATTTAAAAACTGTTTTCTTCAGGATTCACAAAGGGGTGGCCTGCGGCAAAGACCTTCCTGACATTCAGAGCAACAAAGGAATAGGGATGCAAAAGGCCCAAAGCAGGTTTTCTCCACTGAGACTATCCTGGTCACACTGATATCTGAGTTTTCTGAGATGCTCCCTTTCCTTTCAGCTATAGAATACATGGCCATGTCACAGAGGTTGGAGGTGGTACATAACTTGGACACAAAACCATGAGCATATTTTGGAGAGTGGCCAGATTCAGGAAGAAAACAGGAACTTAGGAAGATAGTACGTGTTGCCTATCGATAAGGCAAGCTGCAGTCCATTTATAAATTGGGCAGGATAAATGCTGGAAATCTTTCTACTAGACAGGACACATCCATAGATGAATTCCCTTTTCTAATGTCTACGACCACAGACACAGAGAGTTACACAGACATAGAAACACTCGCATTGTCAAAGGAATTACTAGACACAGTCCACTCCAAACCAAACAAACTGCCTTTCCTACCTATTCTCAGAACATGGGAAAAAACCACAAAATCAGTCCCACACCCACAAAGGCACCTCCTTCCCCCAAGTAATACTGTGACTATCCTGAGTGTCGTCTGACTGGTAGGCCATACTATGTTCCCCCAAATTGCCTGTCCTGTCTCAGATATGGTCTCCTTGGCCAAATATGTGAAGTTGTCAGGAGCCAGCAGTGGGTAAATACCTTTTTCTCAGTAAAGGCCCCTCTACAGATCTCTCCTGGCATTTGGCCATCCTCACATCTGTAGGTTCCAGGAAAGACTGACTCTGTCCTTGGTAAATCCAAACAAGTGACCTCACTTGGACTGGGACTGGGGCTGGCTCTGGGTGCCTGGCTTCAGGATCTCAAGTTCAGAGAGTTCCACAACCAAGGAAGAGAGGTGAGATCACTTACTTCAGGTAGTGAATGAGGACACTGCCTTGGCAACCACTTTGTCCTAACAGTTGCTTCCAAGGGTCCCATGAGATGGAGGCTGCCTCTACTTCCTGTGACACTTTCACAAGTTAGAATGATGAATCAACCATAGGCACCCGGGAACAGCTCTCCACACAGGCCTGGTTTGGTCCATTTTCTCTAAATTAAGCACAGAGAGGCTAATTCAGACACAACCCTTCATCCTGACCAGGTTGTTTGCAATGGAAGATGAGTTTTGCTCTTTCAGGTCCTTCATAGCTGCCTATATCTTCTCCAGGGATCACATCTGCATGGATCTTTGAGGTTTTCAGCATGTGGAAGATCCCCTACATTCCTGTATTGAGACCAACACTGTCCCTGCTCTTTTGTTAAGTGAGATTGTGGGAACAGTGTATATTTAGGGTTTAATAGCATGTTTGATTTGGGTTAGGGATCATTCTGCTGGATGAATAATGGTATTGGGAACCTGTGATATTGATAAAAATATAGACGTAAAATATAAGTATGAAAACAGAAATCAAGGTAAGATTTGAAGCTCAGAAGGACATTGGGCTCTTGATTGTGTTATGTAGCTTTGAATTATGTTCTGCATATATGTCTCAGATAAATCGATAATCAATGCATAGGACCTTGTACCTTGGATGATTGAATGGAAAAGAGAAGTTCCACTCAAACAGGGAAAGTCAGTAGGATTAGTAAGATAGTCAGTAGCTTTCAGAAGAAGAGTGAGTACAGGATTTGGACCAAAAATTCTTTAGCAATAGGGTTTTGGTTATAGAGTGAATGTAAATGTCAGCACATGTGAAGAATCAGTCACATGGTGAACTGGGGAAAATATTTAGGAAAGCAGACATCAATAGAGACATTAGGAAATCAGGCAAAGTATAAAGTGAGTGATAGAATTAGACATTTTCAACTGCATTTAGGTTGAATATATAATCTTAGGAAGAAACAAATACGTAGTCACCAATAGGATTGATATTTGAGACCATTAGGCGACCTGGACCTGGATGTTTTTAGTAATCCATGTTCAGTTTCCATTTAGGGTTTGGTACAATCATAAGTGTGAATTTGCTTTTTGTGTCCAGAATATTACTGTGATAAAATGTATATGTAGATCAGGTGACCTGAGTATTTCTTCCACCATTTCTGGGAGCAATATTTTGAAGACTTATAAATTAGTATTCGGGGTACAAACAGGTGTACCCTGTTTCTATGTATATGGAGAATATGCATGTATAGACCATAATGTGAATAAATAGTATAACTGGTTCCAACTTTAAATAATGGATTGAATTGAAATGTGAAAATATACAGGAAATCTTATATTAATGTACAATCATTCATTCCAACCTGTTATACATCTAATGGTAATATGAGGATTATGGTTTATCATAAAGAGTGTGTGAGTTTTGCTTTAAATTGATTATGGAAATCTAAAATAATTTGTTAGGAAAGAAGTCTCATGAAAAGACCAGTCAAGAAACCTGGAGGAATACATGTGTTCTGAAGCAGGAAGTGACTGAAAGTGAAACAAATGCCTATAAATTTGCAAACTTGTGGATGAAATATATATCCTATGATGTGCATTAACTGAAGAAATAGTAATGTACCAGTGCTGAATAAAAATGAACGCCAAAATAAACATCATGTCCCATTGGAATCTACTTGCATTGATGTTAAACTGAGTCAGTTAATGTAGAAATATTAGGATTTGAATGCACCATTCACTGAAGTTAGTTTTCAGTCCTAAGAAACAAATATGTATTTCAGGTGAATGAATATTTCTGAGAATAATCTTGTGAAAACTTGATTGTAAATCCACATACATGAACATGAATGAATTTTGGGACTGTATATAAGACACACTTATTTCATATTTTGAAAAAAAAATACACACACACACACACACACACACACACACACAAACACCAGACATTAAAAAGTAGCAATACATATGCCAATCAAAATTCTTCATGTAATATATATCATCCACAGATCCAATAATCTTCATTTTACTGAGCGTGGATTTATGTGTAATATTGTTCAACTAGGAAGCTCACCCATAGCTTGAATTTTCAGTTTCAACAGCGTTTAGGAGGAGTGATCTCTTCTCATAATTTGTATCTGCCAAGTCAGAAATCTCACAAAAATGTATGTGTGATACCAGGTAGGATTCTATATGTGCATATAAAAATACATGTGCTGAATAGGCTACAGAGAAAGGAAGACAGGAATTCACATATTTATTAACTTTAAAAACACATTGAGAGAGGGAGGGGCAGTTCCGCCAATCGCTCCTTCAAGGTAGGCGGACATGTGACCCACGGGATGAACAGGTCTAGTGGCCCGCCAGCGTCGAAGACACATCGACCTGGTTCGGTGAGGGGCAAAGCCGCCGGGCTTCAAAGGTAGGCGACCCACAGCAGGACAGGCCCAGCAATCTGCGGAGTGGCACAGACCCCCTCCGCCCCTGCAAGGTAGGTGGACCTGCGACCACCAACAGAGTAGGCCTATGGCCCGCCAGCATGGTAGACACATAATCCCGGTTGGGGGAGGGGCAGAGCAGCCACAAGCGCCTGCAAGTTAGTCAGACCTGCAACCGACAGACAGAACAGACCCAGTGGCCCACGGATGGTCAAAGCTGCCACCCATGCCTGCAAAGTAGGCCGACCTGCGATCCACTGGCAGAACAGGCCCAGCACCCGCAGAGGGGCAGAGCTGCCACTCGCGCCTTCAAGGTAGGTGGACCTGCTACCAACCGGCAGAACAGGCCCAGCGGCCTGCTGGTGTGGTAGGCACATTGACCCAATTGTAGGAGGGGCAGAGCCACTGCCTGCGCCTGCGAGGCAGACTTTGCATATACAAGAGCAATATAAATATATAGGGGAAAAATTGAATAACACAACAGTTTCACCAAGCAGAAAGAAACGTGAACAGTATGAAAAGAAAAGAAAAGAAAGGACCACAAGCAATGCAGATAGAGTCAATATTAGAAGAGGGAATATCTGCAGCAGATGGAATGTCAGATAAAGAATTCAGGATATACATGCTTCCGATAATATGGTGTCTAAAGGAAGACATTAGACAGCAAAAACAGACAATGAAAGATCACCTTGACAATGAATTACATAAACAAATCCGAGAACCAAAGGATCAACTATACAGGGAGATAGAGGTTATAAAATCAAACAAACAGAAACCTAGGAATGCAGGAAGCAATAAACCAATTTAAAATCTCAATTGAGAATACTACCAGCAGAGTAGAACACTTAGAAGATAGAACATCAGACAATGAAGACAAGGTATTTCAACTTGAAAAGAACATAGACAGCTCAGCAAGACTGTTAAGAAACCATGAGCAGAACATCCAAGAAATATGGGATAACGTAAAAAGACCAAACTTAAGAGTCATTGGGATACAGGAAGGTATAGAGGTCCAAACAAAAGGAATGAGCAATATATTCAATGAAATAAATAAGAAAACTTCCCAGACTTGAAGAATGAGACAGAATACCAAATCCTAGAAGCTTACAGAATATCAAATGTGCAAAATCGTAAGAGATCCACACCTAGACATTTTATAATGAAGATGCCCAACATACAGAATAAGGAGAGAATTTTAAAAGCTACAAGATAAAGGAAGCCGATTACATTTAGGGGTAAACCAATCAGGATAACAGCTGATCTTTCAACACAGATTCTGAAAGCTAGAAGATCCAGGAATAACATTTTTCAAACACTGAAAGAAAATGGGTTTCAACCAAGAATTGTGTATCCAACGAAATTAAGCTTCAGAATGGAAGATGAAATTAAAACATTCCATGATAAACAAAAGTTAAAAGAATTTGCAGCTAGGAAACCATTTCTTCAAAACATCCTGGGCAAAACATTACAGAAAGAGGAAATGGAAAATAACAATGAAAACCAACAGTGGGAGGTAGGACAGTAAATTGGGGGAAATAATCAAAGAGAAAAACAAACCATGTTTAGTAACATAAATAAACAAATATGGCAGGAAGAACAACCGATATCTCAATAATAACCCTAAATGTTAATGGCTTAATCTCACCAATTAAGAGACACAGGCTAATAGAATGGATCACAAAACAAGGCCCAACAATATTTGCCTACTAGAGATGCATTTGTTAGGAAAAGACATACATAGACTGAAGGTGAAAGGTTGAAAAAAATCATATCACTCATATGGACTTCGGAAACAAGCAGGAGTGTCCATACTCATATCAAATAAAATAGATTTCAAGACAAAGTTAATCAAAAGGGATAAAGAGGGACACTACCTACTGCTCAAGGGAACCAAACACCAACAAAACATAACAAGCATAAATATATATGCCCCAAACATTGGTGCAGCTATGTTCATCAAACAAATTTTCCTCAAGTTCAAGAGTCTAATAGACCACCATACAATAAACATGGGAGACTCAAACACAGCTCTCTCACTACTGAACAGATCTTCCAAACAAAATTTGAATAATGAAACTATAGAACTCAATAACACAATTAATAACCCAGACTTATGACATATATAGAAAATACCACCCATCTTCAAGCAGTTACATTTTTTTCTCAGCAGCACATGGGTACTTCTCAAAAATAGATCATATATTATGTCACAGGGCAACTCTTAGACAATATAAAGGAGTAGAGATAATATTTGGCATCTTATGTGATCATAATGGAATGAAACTGAAAATCAACGATAAAAGAAAGAAGGAAAAATCATGTATCACTTGGAGAATGAAAAATAGGTTACTGAATGATGAATGGGTTATAGAAGACATCAAGGAGGAAATTAAAAAATTCTTAGAGATAAATGAAAACACAGACACAACATATCGGAATCTATGGGAGACATTGAAAGCAGTTCTAAGAACAAAATACATTTCTTGGAGTTCATTCCTTAAAAAAAGAAAGAAAAAACAACAAATAAATGATCTCATACTTCATCTCAGAATCCTAGAAAAAGAAGAGCAAAACAACAGCAAAAGAAGTAGAAGGCAATGAATAATTAAAATCAGAGCTGAAATTAATGAAATCAAAACAAAAGAAACAATTGAAAAAATTGACAAAACTAAAAAATGGTTCTTTGAAAAAATAAATAAAATCGACAGACCCTTAGCCAAGCTAACAAAGAAAAGAAGAGAGAAACTCAAATTACTAGCACATGGGATGAAAAAGGCAGTATTACAACAGATAATTCAGAAATACATAAGATAATCCATAATTATTTTGAATTCTTATTCTTCAATGAAATAGAAGACAGTGAAGGCATTGATAAATTTCTTAAGTCATATGATCTGCCCAGATTGAGTCAGGAGGATATAGGCAACCTAAACAGACTGATAACAATTGAGGAAATAGAAGAAACCATGAAAAGAATACCAACTAAGAGAAGCCCAGGACCGGATGGGTATACAGCAGAGTTTTACAAAAACTTTAAAGAGGAACTAATAACAATACTTTTCAAGCTATTTCAGGAAAAATGCAAAAATCCTCACTAAAATTTTGGCGAATCGGATACAAAAACATATCAAAAAAATTGTGCACCATGATCAAGTAGGATTCATCCCTGGTATGCAAGGCTGGTTCAATATACGGAAATCAATAAATGTTATTCACCACATCAATAGACTTAAAAATAAGAACCATTTGATCATCGTGATAGATGCAGAAAAAGCATTCGACAAAGTACAGCATCCCTTTATGTTCAAAACTCTAGAAAAACTAGGGATAACAGGAACATACCTCAATATTGTAAAAGCAATCTATGCTAAGCCTCAGGCTAGCATCATTCTGAATGGAGAAAAATTGAAGGCATTCCCTCTAAAACCTGGAAGATGATAGGGATGCCCTCTCTCACTACATGTGTTCAACATAGTTCTCGAAACACTGGCCAGAGCAATTAGAGAGATTAAAGAAATTAAAGGCATAAAAATAGGAAAAGAAGAACGTAAATCATTATTATTTGCAGATGACATGATTCTATACTTAGCAGACTCAAATGGGTATATAACGAAACTATTAGAGCTAATAAATGAATTCAGCAAAGTGCGAGGATATAAAATCAACACGCATAAATCAAAGGCATTCCTGTATATCAACGACAACTCCTCTGATATAGAAATGAGGACAACCACTCCATTCAAAATATCCTCAAAAAAAAAAAATACTTGGGAATCAACCTAACAAAAGAGGTGAAAGACTTATACAATGAAAACTACAGAACCCTAAAGAGAGAAATAGAAGAAGATCTTAGAAGATGGAAAAATATACTCTGTTCATGGATAGGCAGAACTAACATCATCAAAATGGCGATGTAACCAAAAGTTCACTATGTGTTAAATGCAATGCCAATCAATATCCCAATGGGATTTCTTGTAGAAATAGATAAAGCAATTATGATATTCATATGGAAAATTAAAAGACCCAGAATAGAAAAACAACGCTAAGCAGGAAGTGTGAATCAGGCGGTATAGTGATACCAGACCTCAAACTATACTACAGAGCAAAATAACAAAAACCTCATGGTACTGTTACCAAAACAGGCAGGTGAACCAATGGTACAGAATAGAGGACACAGAAACCAATCCACAAAACTACAACTATCTTATATTTGACAAAGGGGCTAAAAGCATGCCATGGAGGAACGATAGCATGTTCAACAAATGGTGCAGGGAAAACTGGAAATCCTTATGCAACAAAATAATACTGAATCCATTTCTCTGGTCATGCACAAAAGTTAACTCAAAATGGATCAAGGAGCTTGATATTAAATCAGAAACACGGCATCTAATACAAGAAAAAGTTGTCTATGATCTACATACTGTGGGGTTGGTCTCCAAATTCCTCAATAGGACACCCATAGCACACGAGTTAATAACTAGAATCAAAAAAATGGGACTTACTCAAAAAAATGGGACTTACTCAAACTAAAAAGTTTTTTCTCAGCAAAAGAAACAATAACAGAGGTAAATAGGTAGTCTACATCCTGGGAACAAATCTTTACCCCTCACACTCAGATAGAGCCCTAATATCCAGCATATACAAAGAACTCAAAAAATTAAACAATAAAAAAATGAATAACCCAATCAACAAATGGTCCAAGGACCTGAACAGACACTTCTCAGAGGAGGACATACAATCAATCAATAAGTACATGAAAAAATGCTCACCATCTCTAGCAGTCAGAAAACTGGATAACAAACCCACCCTAAGATACCATCTCACTCGAGTATGATTGGCAGCCATTATGAAGTCAAACAACAAGTGATGGCGAGGATGTGGGGAAAAGGGTACACCTGTACATTGCTGGTGGGACTGCAAATTGGTGCAGCCAACTTGGAAAGCAATATGGAGATTTCTTGGAAAGCTGGGAATGGAACCCCCATTTGACCAAGCTATTCCCCTTCTCGGTCTATTCCCTAAGACCTAAAAAGAGCATGCTACAGGGACACTGCTACATTGATGTTCATAGCAGCACAATTCAAAATAGCAAGAGTGTGGAACCAAACTAGATGCCCTTCACTAGATGAATGGATTAAAAAAATGTGGCACTTATACACAATGGAGTAATACTCTGCATTAAAAAATGTCAAAATCATAGAATTTGCAGGAAAATAGATGGCATTAGAACAGATTATGCTAAGTGAAGCTAGCCAATCCCTAAAAAAAAAATGCCAAAAGTTTTCTTTGATATAAGGAGAGTAACTAATAACAGAGTTGGGAGGAAGAGCATGAGAAGAAGATTAACATTAAACAGGGGTGACAGGTGGAAGGAAAAAGAAAAGAGAAAAGAAATTGCATAGAAATGGAATGAGACCCTCATGGTTATACAAAATTACATACAAGAGGAAGTAAGGGGAAAGTGGGGGAAAAACTAAGGGGGAGAAATGAATTACAGTAGATGGGGTAGAGAGAGAAGATGGGAGGTGATTGGATTGGGGATAGTAGAGGATAGGAAAGACACCAGACTAAACAGACGCTAGTGTAGCAACATGTAAAACAGTGGATGTGTAACAGATGTGATACTGAAACCTGTATACGGGGTAAAAATGGGAGTTCAAAACCCAATTGAATCAAAGTGTGAAATATGATATGTCAAGAAATAGGTAACGTTTTGAACAATCAACAATAAAAATTAATGGAAAAAAACACATAGAGAACTATTTCAATGAAAAATTGACTAGATATATAACACCTACCCTTTATCATGCAAAAGGCATTCCAACTATACACCATGCCTCCTCTGAACGGCTTGTATTTCTATTCTGTTTGTCTTATTATTCTCCATCATAATAGGATTAGTAGTCAGAGTCTAGTGGGGTATGGGTTAGTGTCAGGGATTCAGTATTTTGAATGTAAAATAGAAAAATAAATCCAATGTGTATGCAAATATGTGCACTCTCATCCAGAACAATGGCTTGACATTACCTTCACCCCAAATAAGACACAATTAGAGGAGAAGAGTTAGAAAATCTGTGAATACATATCTGGAACAGAAAATGCTAAGGAGTTCACAACATTGGATGTGGTAGAGGAGTTTCCAAATGTAAGGGAAAAGGTAAACACTCCACAAACTTGCAGCTCTGCTGGCCTAAAGACTTCTTGAGAAACCGCCTCTGAGGTTGGGCACTTAAAATATATGTTGTTGTCAGGAGCTTTAGCTTCCTTTCTAGTGAGACCATCATAGCTCGGTCTGCATTTATGTGACCTGGAAGACGTGGTTTCTTATTTTCCAATTAACAGTAGGAAGCAGTACTGAATTCTCTCTTTGTAGGTAAACTGTGGCCACTGGGGTCTAAGAGTCTCCCCGTGTGAACTGTGAAGGCATTTGGTCATCCTCCACTTTTCGTGGTGTTTCTTGCTGCTGCACTGGGAGTTTGGTATTTGCTTCATGAAATACAAAAAGTTGAACTAGGACACAGTTCTGGAGGGAGTTCTGTCACGTGTAGTGGGTCATGGTCTGCAGGAGAATGCACCAACCAGGCTTCTATCCCACAAAGATTGCCCCCTTGTTCATAGCAACCTGATTCTGATCATTGCCCTAAAAATTCTCCATATACCAAGATGCCTTTACATATAAGGGTCTCCTGGCCACAACACGTCAGTCACATGCCATTTGGAAGCAATGGCAGATCCACATGGCCCCACCACAGATGTTTTATCACAAACCTGCACACCACAGCTTGCGCCTACAATTGAGCAGTATCCAACTTACTGGCATCTCTGTTCTACACCATTTTTATGAAACCCAGTAAGTAAAGGCACTTTCTGGTACACTCATGATCAGTAACAGGGCATACAAAGGTTCTCCAGTGCCACCTGGTCATGGGAAATTCAAAAATTTCATGGTATTAATCTAGCCGTTTTTCAAGGTGGAAGTTGGAGGCACTGTGGGTTTCAATTCATTCAAGAACCATTAAAATGTGAGGAAGCTCATTTCAATGAAATCTCTGGAGGACACTCACAGGCAAGTCTTCCAAAAGAGTCGCCAAAAGGTCACATGAAGCCTGGCCCATTGAGGTCTACAGTGTGAGGTCTATGTGTGTTTTGACTCTCAACTATGGCAGCCAAGTCTTTCAGAATAAAATCTTGTTATATCCTGGCTGAGATTCCCAGTGCTCTGTGGAAAGCTAGCCTGGGCCTAGGTCTCAGTTTCCAAGGGCGACTCTCATGCGTGGCCTCCTATAAACCCAACACAATTCATGCCAATACTTCTCTGAGTTCAGTTCCATAACTCAGTCTCTAAGGGGAATCACACAAGATTTCAAGCCCAGGTTGATCTACTCATCTTTTCCAACCCCCACACAAATGACCAAAATTAAACCAAAACATTCCCACATGACCCTCATCTTATTTTTATAGACACTCATCTTAACCTCTGGCTGGCGGTCTCCATGAGGGACACAGCCCAAGACAGTGTACAAAATAAGCTTCCTTGCCCCTAATTTGCCTAAAGTCATGGTGGCCTGGACACCCTTCCTGTGACCCAGGAGTGATCAAATAGGCCTTCCATAAGTCATGAGAAAACACAAGCACCTCTGGGATAGCATGTGCAGGGCTTTGAAGAAATCATTTGACTCAAAGGATCCCTATTCTCACTTGATGGAGGTCAGGAACCTTACAGTGGAAGGCGAGAGACTTCATCCTCAATGACTCCTCTTTTAGGCATTTTGGTTTTGGATTCACACATGGGATCTTTCTTTAGATCAATCAGGTGCTGAGAATCTAATCCACAGCCTCACACAGGGCCAAGAGGCTGATTCAGACACACCCCTTTCTAATGCAATTAAGCAAAGAGCCACAGGAGAGGCCTATTTATTTCCATTTGAAAAATGTTTTCTTCAGGCTTCACAAAGGGGTGGCCTGAGGCAAAGATATTCCTGTCATACAGGGGAACAGATCAAAAGGTAAGCAAAAGAACCAAAGCAAGGTTTTTCCACTGAGACTTTACTGGTCACACTGATATCTGAGTTTTCTGAGATGCTCACGATTCCCTTCAGCTATCCAGTACTTGGCCATGCCACAGAGCTTGAAGGTGGTACATATCTTGGACACAAAACTGTGAGCCTATTCTGGAGAGTGGCCAGAATTCAAAAATAAAACCAGAACTTAGAAAAATAGCAGGTGTTGCCTATCGATAAGGCAAGCCGCAGTGCATTCATATATTCGGTAGGATGAATGCCGGGAAGCTTTCTACCAGACAGGACACATCTATTGATGCATTCTCTTTTCTAATGTCTACAATCATGGACACAATGGGATACACAGACATAAAAACACTTGCCTTATCAAATCACTTATTAGAAACAGTTCACTCCAAACCAAACAAACTGCCATTTCTACCTATTCTCAGAACATGAGACAAAACCACAAACACACACCCACACCCACAAAGCACCTTCCTCCCCCAAGTAGGTCTCTGACTATCCAGAGTGTCCTCTGACTGTTGGGCCATACTATGTTCCCCCTAAATTGCCTTTCCTGTTTCAGATCTGGTTTCCTTGGCCAACTCTGTGAAGTTGTCAGGAGCCAGCGGTGAGCCACTACCTGCTTTCTCTGGAAAGGCCACTCTTCAGAGCTTTCCTGGCATTTGGCCATCCTCACATCAGTAGGTACCAAGAAAGACTGACTCTGTCCTTGGTAAATCCAAAGAAGTGAGACCACTGGGACTGGGACTGGAACAAGATTTGGGTGCCTGGCTTCCTTGATCCCAAGTTCAGAGAGTTCCATCACCAAAGATGTGAGGTGAGGACTGAGGTCACTTCTTTCAGGAACTGAATGAGCTCATTGCCTTGGCAACCACGTTGTCCTAACATTTGCTTCCAAGGGTCCCATGAAATGGAGGCTGCCCATACTCCCTGTGACAGTTTCACAAGTTAGAATGGTATATCAACCATAGGCAACCGGGAACAGCTCTCCACACAGCCTGGTTTTGTCCTTCTTCTCTACATTAAGATGAGACAGGCTTATTCAGACATATCCCTTCATCCTGAGCAGGTTGTCTGCAATAGAAGGGGACTTTTGCTCAATCAGTTCAATCATAGCTGCCTACAACTTCTCCAGGGATCATTTTTGCATGTACTTTTGAGTTTCTCAGCAATAGAAAGATCCCCTACTTTCCTATATTGTAAGACCTACTCTGTCCCTGCTCTTCTGTAAAGTTAGATTTAGGGAGCAGTGTATGGTTAGAGTTAATAACAGGTTCAATTTGCAATAGGAATCATTCTGCTGGATGAATAATGGTATTGGGAACCTGCGATATTTACAAGAATATATAGGTGAAACATAAGTATGAAAACAGAAATCTAGGTAAGATTTGAAGCCCAGAAGAGCATTGGGACCTTGATTGTGATACGGAGCTTTGATTTATTTACTGCACAGATGTCTCAGATACATCAATATACAATGGCAAAGGTCCGTGTACCTTGGATGATTGATTGTCAAAGAGAACTTCCAGTCAAAAAGGGATAATCTGTAGAATTAGGAAGATAGTCGGTAGGTTTAGAAAGGAGAGTTAGTATAGGATTTGCACCAAAAGTTCTTTAGCTATAGAGTTTCCGGTATAGAGTGAATGTAAATGTCAGCACATGTGAAGAGTCAGTCACAATGTTGAACTGGGGAAAATATGTAGGAAAGCAGATATCAATAGAAACATTCGGAAATCTGGCAAAGTGTAGTTGGTAGTGAAAGGTTAATAAAATAGGTACTTATCACTTCCTGTTTTCTGTATGCTTAATAAAACATGTTGAAATCTTGAGAACTGTTTGCTAATCTTGTTCCCAGAATGTGCTGTTCCCAACTGCCAAACTGCAGAAAGTACTTCCTCACCCAGTTGCCCGCAAAGAGCTCACTCGCCCGGACCCATCAATAAACTTCCCTCCCTGCCCTCTTTAAGGAAATTATATAAACTCTGCTTAAGCTGTTCTCAGGTCTCTCTGCTCTATTCAAGTGAACTCTGAGCCCCAGCATGCTGGACCCCCAATAAACCCTTTGCTTTTGCATGAGACAGTCTCTTGGTGGTTTCTTCCGCCGACGCTCGCCCGACCTTTACATATGGAGGTTCCACTGAGATCCAGCAGCGGTGGACGAGAGACCCCAACAGGCCCCTCTCGTGGTATGTAAGGCGCCTCTTTCTGGTTTCAGGTTTCAGTTTAGGGCTTGGCAAAATGGCTGTCGATGAAGAGTGTGAGCTCTCTCCGACGGTGGCTGACATACATGTCACAGAGCCACAGGCCACGTCCCTGGTGGACGCCCCAGAGGACTCTGGAAATCGAGGAACAATAGTCTCCTTGACTCAGTGATATTTTGTTTCAGATTCGGTGTTGCCAGACCATCGGGTTTTGGCGGCTACTCAGTCCTGGTCTCAGTGTTGGACGTCCATTGCCTGTCTTTATTGTCTTGTCTTGTCTGTGTCGTGTGTCGTTGCTTTTACTGATTGTGTATCTTTCATTATGGGATAGAGCACTTCAATGCCTCTGTCCTGTCTCTTGATCATTGCACCAAAATCCGCTTAAGGGCTCAGAATCTTTCTTTTTCAGTAAAATTCTGGACCTGGCAAACTCTCTGTGCCTGAGAATGGCCCACCTTTTGATTTGGATGGCCCCTAGAAGGATATTTCTACTTCCCACTAATTTAAAAAGTCACAGATATTGACTTTCAGCCAGGGCCACAAGACATCAGGATCAACAGACATATATCTTAACTTGGCAGGAACTCTGCAATTCTCCTCCATGTGAGAAGCTTTTCCTTGCCCCTGCCCCCGCTCCTATTCCTTTCCTCACGATCTCTCAAACCCTCAGCTCCTCCTCCTCCTTCACCCTCTGTTCTCCCTGAGTCACAAGATTTGACTCTACTGGACTCTCGTTCCACTACTTATCCCCTGCCCTCGTGCCCTAACCCCCAACACCCTCTAAGTGATTCCACTGATGCTGACTCAGCCTCTCCACCATTGGAGGAAGCTAAGCCAGACCAGCGGCCTCCAGATAACTCCCCTGTGACAAACACAGCCCCTCCTCCCCTGGAGGAAGCTGGCCTGGCTAAAGGAACTTGCCAGCGGTGAATGATTGAAAACCCTGGAACTAGCGTAATGCTCCCCCTCAATTTCTAAGGAACAATGATTGATGACAACCATGGGGGAAAAATGCAAGCCTACCAGTATTGGCCTTTCTCCTCTTCAGACCTATATAACTGGAAAAATAACAATCCCCCTTTTACCAAGCACCCAACCCGGCTCTCAGGTCTGGTTGAGTCATTGATGTTTTCACACCAGCCTACTTGGGATGACTGCCAACAACTCCTAGGGACTCTCTTCATGACAGAGGAACAAAAGAGAATCCTCCTGGATTCTATAAAAAAATATTCGCGGACCAGATGGGTGACCGACAGAACTTCCCAACATATTCAAAGCCGGCTTTCCCTTGAACCGACCCAACTGGGACCCCAAAACCTGTGAAGGTAGGGAGCATCTGTCCACTTATTGCCGGGTTCTAATAGTTGGTATCTTAGTGGCCGCTAGGCGACCAACTATTTTTGCCAAGGTAAGAGAGATTATTCAAGGGACTAATGAATGTCCCTCTATGTTCCTACAGAGAATTATGGAGGCATATCGGAGATATACTCCTTTTGATCCTCAGGCAGAGAATCAAAAGGCATCTGTCATGAAGGCCTTTATTGGCAAGCTGTTCTGGATGTTAAAAGAAAGTTAAAATGCTTAGATGGATTACAACATATGACTTTGAGAGGTTTAGTCAGAGAAGCCAAGAAGGTATACTATAAGAGAGAAACTGAGGAAGACAAGGGAGCAAAGGGAGGATAAAACTAACAAAAGACAGACTAAGGCATTGAATAAGGTCCTGGTCACAACAAAAAATAGGCCAGAAATTAAGAAACATGGAGACAGGAAGGGATCCCGGGGCCCACACTAGAGGCCACCCCTGGCCTCAATTCAATGTGCCTACTCTAAAGAAAAAGGACACTGGGCCAAAGAGTGCCCTAGAAAGAGACACCCACGTTAGACAGACATTCTGACTCTGGAGGATGACTAAGAAAGTCGGGGCTCAGATACTCTCCCCGAGATCAGGGTAACTTTTAAAGTGGAAGGGACCCCAATAAACTTTGAAGTGGTTACAGGGGCAATATACACTGACTTTAAGGCACCATTGGGCCCTCTATCAAATAAAAGGTCTCTAATTCAAGGGGCTAATGGCAGTAAATATCGCGCTTGGACAACTATGAGGACCATGGACCAGGGGAAAGGATAAATCCATCACTCTTTCATAGTAATCCCAGAACGCCCGGCCCCATTGATGGGCAGTGATCTGCTCACCAAACTCCGGGCCAAAATAACTTTTAACCCTGAAGGTCCCCAAGTGTAATTTCTAAATCCTTAAGTAAAAACTCCTATAATCACAGCTCTAACTATGTCAGTAGAAAATGTACATCAACTCATTCACCTTGGTTCAAAGAAACTGCATTCATTTCTGAAAAATCAAAACAGAGTTTTCCACTAACCGACTCACAGCGAAAGGAAATAACTGAATGGGTAACAAAAGCATGTTGGGTCCATCAATTGGTTAATGCTTACCCTTCCAAATTTCCTGCAGGAAAGAACCTACGGGGAACCAGACCAGGACAATTCTGGGAAGTGGACTTCACTGAAATTAAGCCAGCAAGGTATGGACTTAAATAACTCCTAGTCTTTGTAGATCATTTTCAGGATAAATTGAAGCCTTCCCCCCCCAAAAAAAAAGAAAAAGAAAAAAAAAACGAAACAGCACAAATGGTGGTCAAGAAGATCCTGGAAGATATTTTTCCAAGGTACGGCCTGCCTAAAGTAATAGGGTCTGATAATGCACCGGTGTTCGTGGCCCAGGTAACTCAGGGATTTGCCAGGACCCTGGGGATTAATTGGAAGTTACATTGTGTTTATAGACCCCCGAGTTCAGGACAGGTAGAATGAATTATTAGAACCATTAAAGAGACCATAAAGAAATTAAGCTTAGAGACCGGCATAAAAGATTGGACTATGCTCCTGCCTTATGTACTTTTTCATGCAAGAAATACTCAATCTATTTCTTTGTGTAACCTCACCCCCTGTGATTTTTTCTATGGTGTCCCTCCTCCAGAAAGGGACCTACCCCAACTCAAAGACCTAATGATTTCTTCCACACCCCTTTGCTTGACAGACTTAAAGCTCTTGAAAGAACTCAGGGATACCTGTGAAAACAGATGGCCACTGCCTACCAACCTGGGGATGAGGGGACTCTACATCGATATCAAGTAAGAGACTTCGTCTATGTAAGACAACATCAGGTGTCATCCCTGGAACTCTGCTGGAAAGAACCATACCAGGTGCTACTTATAACACCTACAGCAGTAAAGGTAGACAGAATCACTTCCTGGATCCATACCTCTCATCTCAAGCCTGTGCCCTGTCCAGACTCTGGCTGGAAACTGGAAAAGACTGGTAACCATTTCAAATTGTGTATTCACTGTGTGGATAATGCTATAGACTTTACCCTTGACCACCAGTAGTCCTAACCCTCATAAGCCTGTTCAGCAGCAATGGCTGATCACAAGCCCTACTGGAAAAGAAGTATGGTCTATCTTGCATACAGCCCCCTTAGGGACCTGGTGGCCATCTCTCCACCCAGACATTTGTCAGCTGGCTATAGGTCTTTCCTATTGGGATATCCCTAATGAAGCGGATCCCACTAAAACTCCATTAAATTCCTTCCATACCATAGACAATGGAAACAAACATTATTGATGTAGGGACACGTGAGCCAGATGCTGGTTGGCTAGCCTAGATTACAATGTTTGCATGGCGTACTATCAAGTCACAAACAGTCACGGCTGTGTGTGGGGAACGCCGACATCTTCTGTAAGTCATGGGGATGTGAGCATATAGGGACTGCCAGATGGAACCCAAACTCCTCATCAAATTCTGTACACGGCATTGGCCATATTACCAATTAGATAACCAAAACCGATGGCGCCTAGAGGGGTCTCTAGATACTCAAATTCTGTGTGAACTTTTTAACTTCTGCAAGTGCTCAAAAGGGTGAAAGGAGATTCCCCTATGTGGAGGCCTTTTTTCTCCTTTGCTCACATCGTGAACTATGCTTCTCCAATACATGCTCACTCTCAGCCTTCTGCTCTAGACTCTCTGCTGTCACTCCCACCTCATCAACTTGATTTCTCCCCTCCAATTACTATATCAAAAACCCAAACATCCACCAGTTCTCACACCATTGCCCCCTTGCTGAGGTAGCAGATACTGAGGTACCCCTCCACTCACTCACTCCCCTCTTCTCCTGTCAGTGCCCGCAGTGGGTCCCACCAGGTCCTCTTTCCAGCTAACCAAAAGCTCAAACCAGCTGAGAATAGCCCTCAGACCCCTATCCAAGATGTAATGAAAATGGCCTTTGAAGTTTCTTTGTCATCACTGAAAACAGGTTACTAAGAATTTAAAGTCCCTTACAGGCTTTGTGGGATACTCACTCCCATCTCCCGCTCTGTTCCACCTGTTCTACTGCTCATGTTTTTGTTGCTAGGAAGATCTCAAAACCCTTTCCCGTTATTCTTTTACATCTTTTCTTCATCATTCTCAGATATAAGGAGCTGCTCTCAGCCCTGAATTCCCCGTCTTCCCCCTCTGTACCAGGCCCACAGGAAAGTCTTAACTGACCTTATCCAGAAGTCTTCACCAGGGCTAACTTTAGGACTTTCAGCAAAAGAGTCCCTATAAAAGAGTTCAGTGTAGATAAACTTCCTCTTTTCGTGTTGCCCTGGTCTACCTGGCAACTGGCTGAAAAAATCAGAACTCCTGAGCTAGACACACCCTTACTAGTTTTTCTCAAAATATGTGAACAAGGCCTCTGACCTTGAGCTGGGGCTTCATAGAGATGGCTACATTTCTAAGATAAATAAGTTACAAACTGGGCTACATGGAAACAGCTAGCAGGGGAAAAAAGAGAAAGGGAAGAAAAAGCTCTCCCCCACCCAGGTGTCCTTAAAAATTTAACTTGCCCAGAACTGAGAAAAAAATCAGAAACAAAAACTGCTATTTGTGAACTTCTGCAGACTGTGAACTTCTGAGCCCATTCCCTTATATGTTGGGTACAAAATTCTGAAACTACCTAAACTTGGGTTTCAGGGGATTAATTGATTACAGCAGAAGCAATGCCCTCTGAATCTGGTTGCAACCAAATAGGACTGTTTTCTTGTATTTGGTGCTATCTTACGTGCCTTGCCTTGTCCGTCCCTACAACAGTATAATTCTATATACTTAAACATTGTTATGTTTTCATGAAATGGTCAACAGATGTGATAAATTGTGTAATGGTGCAGATGTTTCTCAGAGTGCTCTATTATGACGCAGGTTCATTTGAAGATCAAATAGGGGGGCATACAACCTGGTTCCGTTGGGAAAATATATCTCTCACCTTAGCCATTATATTATGAATAGGAGTTGCTGCAGGGGTTGGCACAGGAACCACTGCCCTGGTTCATGGGACACAACAAATGACCCAATTAGAAGCAGCAATAGATCAAAACTTGAAGATATTAGAAAATTCCATCACAGCTTTGCAGGAATCTTTTACCTCTCTCTCTGAAGTTGTTTTACAGAAAAGTCGAGGGTTGGACCTCCATTTCATGAGAGAAGGAGGCCTTTGTGCTGCATTGAGGAAAGAATGTTTTTTTTTTTTTTTTATGTCGACCATACTGGAGTTGTAACAAACTCTATGAGTAAAATAAAAAGATGCCTTGAAAAGCATCAACGAGAGATAGAGGCCCAAAATTGGTGGTTTGAGTCTTGGTTTACACAGTCCTCCTGGTTAACTACGTTTTTATCAACCCTGGCCAGTCCAATAATAATCCTCATATTATTGCTTTCTATAAAACCCTGTTTCTCAACCATGTAATTCCTTTTCTCCAAGCTCAAATTGGACAAGTTAACCTTATGGTAATACCGCACTAGCAGACATAAAATGTGACACCCCCCAACGATCACTTTAATGATTAAAAGAAGCCAGAAAAAGAAGTGGGGAATGAAATGTTAATAAAATATGTACTTGTATGTACTTGTCACTTCCTGTTTTTCTGTACACTTAACAAAACACTGTTGAAATGTTGAGAAATGTTTTCTAATCTTCTTCCCAGAATGTGCTGTCGCCAACTGACAAACTGTAGAATGTACTCCCTCACCCATTTACACGAAAACTGCTAACTTGACTTGACCCATCAATAAACTTCCCTCTCTGCCCTCTCCAAGGAAATTATATAAGCTCTGCTTAAGCTGTTCTCAGGGCTCTCTGCTTTATTCAAGTGAGCTCTGAGCCCCAGCATGCTGGACCCCCAATAAACCCTTTGATGTTGCATGACATAGTCTCTTGGTGGTCTCTTCCTCCGACACTCATCCTACCTTTACTTGGATGATTGAATGTAGAAGAGAACATCCATTCAAAAAGTGATAGTCAGTAGGATTGGGAAGATAGTCGGTAGGTTTAGGAAGAAGAGTGAGTATAGGATTTGGAACAAAAGTTCTTTAGCAATAGAGTTTCGAATACAGAGTGAATGTAAATGTCAACACAAGTGAAGAGTCAGTCACAATGATGAATTGGGGAAAATATTTAGGAAAGCAGATATCAATACAGACATTACAAAATCAGGAAAAGTATAAAGTCAGTGATAGGATTAGACATTTTCAACAGGGTTGAGTTTAAATATATTATCTTAGGAAGAAACAAATATGTAGTCATCAATAGGATTGATATTTGAGAGCATAAGGCAAATTGGACATTGATGTTTTTAGTAATCCATGTTCACTTTCCATTTAGGCTTTGGTACAATCTTAAGTGTGACCTTTGAATTTTGTGTCCAGAATATTACTGTGATAAAATGTATATATAGATCTGGTGACATTAGTATTTCTTCCACCATTTTTGGGAGCAATATTTTGAAGATGTATAAATTAGTATTTGGGGTACAAAGAGGTGTACCCTGTGACTATGAATATAGAGATAATGCATGAATAGACCAACTGTGAATAAGTAATATAACTGGTTCCACTTTAAATGGTGGATTGAATTGATATCTGAAAATATATAAAAATCGTTTATTGATATATAATCATTCATTACAACAAGTTATACATCAATGTTAATATTAAGGTTATGGTTTATCATGAAGGGTGTGTGAGTTTTGCTTCAATGTGATTATGGAAATCGAAAATAATGTGCTTGGAAAGAAGAATAATGAGAAGACCAGTCAAGAAATATAGAGAAATACATGTGTTCTGAAGTAGGAAGTGATTGAAAGTGAAACAAATGCCTATAATTTTGTGAACTTTTTGATGAAATATATATCCTATGATGTGCATAAACTGAAGAAATAGTAAGGTACGAGTGTTGAATTAAAATGAACATCAAAATACACATCATGTCCCATATGAATCTTCTTGCATTGAGGTTAAACTGGGTCAGTTACTGTAGAAATATTGGATTTGTATGCAACATTCACTGAAGTTAGTTTTCAGTACTAGGAAACAAATAAGTATTTCAGGTGGATGAATATTTCTGAGAATAATATTGTGAAAATTTGATCATAAAACCACATACATGAATATGAATGAATTAAGGGAGTGTATAATAAGACACAAAATTTTCATATTTTGAAAAATCTGGAGTGTGTGTGTGTGTGTGTGTATATATATATATATATATATATATATATATATATATATATATATATATAATATACACACATATACATGCATACACACACACATTAAAAACTAGCAATATATACGCTATTCAAAATTCATAATGAAATATATATTATTTGCAGATCTAAAAATATTCATTTTACTGAACATGGATTTATGTATAATGTAAAACTAGGAAGCACACCCATAGGTTATATTTTCAGTTCCAACAGCGTTTAGGAGGAGTGATCTTCTCTCATAATTTGTATCTGCCAAGTCGTTCACCTCACAAGAATGTAGGTGTGGTACCAGGTAGGATTCTATATGTGTTTATTGCTGCTGCACTGGGAGTTTGGTAATTGCTTCACGAAATACAAGGAATTCAACTGGGACACAGTGCTGGAGGGAGTTCTGTCTGGTGTGGTGGGTCAGGGTATGCAAAAGAATGCACCAAACAGGCTTCTATCCCACATACCTTTCCCCCTTAAACATAGCAAACTGATTGTAAACATTGCCCTGAAACCTCACCATATAACAAGGTGCCTTTGCATACGAGCGTCTGCTGACTGCACCATGTCAGTCACAAGCCATTTGAAAGCCAATGGCAGATCCACATGGCCCCACCACAGATATTTTTTCACACACCTGCCAACCACTGCTCTAGGAAAACTACTCAGCAAGCTCCAACTTATTTTCATGAAACCCAGTCAATAAAGACACTGTCTGGTACACTCATGATCAGCAACAGGATATCCAATGGTTCTCCAGTGCCACCAGGTCATGGGAATTTAAAAATTTTCATGGTATTTATCTAGCCATTTTTCAAGAATGAAGTTAGAGGCACTGTGGGTTTCAATTCATTCAGGAACCATTAAATGTTGAGGAAGCTCGTTTCAATGAAAGCTCTGGAGAATTCTCACAGGTAAGGCTTCCCAAAGAGTGGCCAAAAGGTCACATGAAGCCAGGCCCATTGAGGTCTAAAATGTGATGTCATTGTTTGTTTTGACTCTCAAATATGGCTGCCAAGACTTTCAGAATAAAATCATGTGATATCCTGGTTGAGATCAGATTGCTCTGTGGAAAGCTACCCTCGGCCTTGATCTCAGTTTCCAAGGGTGACTCTCATGCGTGGCTTCCTCAAATTCCAACACAATTCATGGGAATACTTCTCTGACGTGAGTTCCAGAACTCAGTCTCTAAGGGGAATCACAACAGAGTTCAAGCCCAGGTGGACCCAGTCATCTCTTCCAACTGCCACACAAATGAAAACAAATAAAACCGAAATTCTCCCACATGGCCCTCATCTTCTTCCATATTGACACTTATCATAACCTCTGGCTGGAGGTGTCTATGAGGGGCGCAGCCCAAAACAGTGTCCAAAATATGGTCCGTTGCTCCTCATTTGCATAAATTCAGGGTGGCCTGGACACGCTTCCTATGTACCAGGAGTGATCAAACAGGCCTGCCCGTAATACTGCTCCGCTTCTCCCATTTGAGGCCAATTGAGTGTCCGTTACAGAAACTTTATGTGAATTGGAGTGATGAGAAAACCCAAGCACATATGGGATAGCCTCTGAAGGGCTTTCACAAACTCATTTGACCCAAGTGATCCCTATTCTCACTTGATGGAATTCAGGAACCTTACAGAGGAAGGCAAGAGACTTCATCCACAATGACACCTCCTTTTGCCATTTTTGATTTGGATGCACACATGGGATCTTTCTTTAGATCCATCAGGTGCTGAGAATCTAAGTCAAAGAATCACACTTGCCCAAGAGGCAGATTCAGATACAACTCTTTCCAAATCAATTAAGGAAAGAGCCAAAGGTGAAGCCAATTCATTTCCATTTGAAAACTCTTTTCTTCAGGATTCAAAAAGGGGTGGCCTGAGACAAAGACCTTCCTGACTCTCAGGGCAACAGAACAATAGGTAAGCAAATGGCCCAAAGCAGGGTTTCTCCACTGAGACATTCCTGGTCACACTGATATCTGAGTTTTCACAGATGCTCGTCATTCCCTTCAGCTATCCAGTACATTGCCATGTCACAGAGCTTGGGGGTGGTACATAACTTGGACACTAAACCATGAGCCTATTCTGGAGAGTGGCCAGAATTCAGGAAGAAAACAGCAACTTAGGAAGGTAGCAGGTATTGCCCATTAATAAGGCAATACACAGTCCATTCATAAAATGGGCAGGATGAATGCTGGGAAGCTTTCTATTAGACAGGACACATCCATTGATGCATTCTCTTTTCTAATGTCTACAACCACGGACACAGTGTGATACACAGACACAGAAACAATGGCCTTGTCAAATGACTTACTAAAAACAGTTCACTCCAAACCAAACAAACCGACTTTCCTTCCTATTCTCAGAACATGAGACAAAACCACAAACCCAAACCCACACCCACAATAACACCTTCCCCAAATAGGTATGAGACTATCCGGAGTGTCCCCTGACTGGTGGGCCATACTATGTTCCCCCAAAATGTCCTGTCCTGTCACAGATCTGGTCTCCTTGGCCAACTCTTTGAAATTGTCAGGAGCCAGGAGTGAGCCACTACCTGCTTTCCCAGGAAAAGCCCCTGTTCCGAGCTTTAATGGTATTTGGCCTCCTAACCTCAGTAGGTACCAAGAAAGACTGACTCTGTCCTTGTAAAAGACTGTCTCAAACAAGTGAGGCCACTGGGACTGGGACTGGGACTGGATCTGGGTGCCTGGCATCCTGGATCCCAAGTTCAGAGAGTTCCATCACTAAGAAAGTGAGTTGAGGTCACTTCCTCAAAGAACTGAATGAGATCACTGCCTCGGCAAACACTTTGTCCTAACAGTTGCTTCCAATGGTCCCATGAGTTGGAGGCTGCCTCTACTTCCTGTGACACTTTCACAAGTTAGAATGGTATATCAACTATAGGGAACCAGAAACAGCTCTCCACACAGTGCTGGTTTGGTCCATCTTCTCTACATTAAAATGAGAGAGGCTGATTCAGACACATCCATTCATCCTGACCAGGTTGTTTGCCCTGGAAGATGACTTTTGCTCTCTCAGGTCTTTCATAGCTGCCTACATCTTCTCCAGGGATCATTTCTGCAGGGTGCTTTAAGGTATTCAGCAGATGAAAAATCCACTACATTCTTGTATTGTAAGACCAACACTGTCCCTGCTCTTCTGTAAACTTAAATTGAGGGAACAGTGTATGGTTAGTGTTAATTACATCTTTCATTTGGGTTAGGAATCATTCTGCTGCATGAATCATGGTATTGGGAACTTGCGATTATTTTAAGAATATAGAGATGAAATATATGTATGAAAAAAGAAATCTAAGATTTGAAGCCCAGAAGTGCATTGGGCCCTTGATTGTGATACTTAGTGTTGAATTACATTCTGCACAGATGTCTCAGATAAATCAATATACAATAGCATAAGACCTTGTACCTTGAATGATTGAATGTAAAAGAGAACATCCAGTCAAAGAGGGATACTCCATAGGATTAGGAAGATAGTTAGTATGTTTACGAAGAAGAGTGAGTATAGGATTTGGAACAAAAGTTCTTTAGCAATAGGTTATTTATTAGAGTGTAAATGTAAATCTCAGCACGTGTGAAGAGTCAGTCACAATGATGAACTGGGGAATATATGTAAAAAAGCAGATAGCATTAGCGACATTATGAAATCAGGCAAAGGATAAAGTGAGGGATAGGATTAGACATTTTCAATAGGGTTGATTTTTTATATATAATCTTAAGAAGAAAGAAATATGAAGTCACCAATAGGATTGACATTTGAGAGCATTAGGCAACCTGGACATGGATGTTTTTAGTAATCCATGTTTACTTTCCATTTGGGCTTTTGTACAATCATAAGTGTGACCTTTGCATTTTGTGTCCAGAATATTTCAGTGATTAAATGTATATGAAGATCAGGTGACATGAGTCCACTTCCACCATTTCAGGCAGCAATATTTCGAAGACGTATAAATTAGTATTGGGGGTACAAAGAGGTTTACACTGTGTCTATGAATATAGAGATAATGCATGAATAGACCAAAGTGTGAATAAATAATATAACTGGTTCCACTTTAAGTAATGGATTGAATTTATATCTGAAAAATATAAGAAATCTTATATTGACATACAATCATTCATTCAAACCAGTTATTCATCTAATGGTAATATCAGAGTTATAATTTATCATGAATGGTATGTGAGTTTTGCTTCAAAAGTGATTATGGAAATCAAAATTAATGTGTTTGGTATGAAATCTAATGAAAAGTCCAGTCAAGAAACTTAGAGGAATACATGTGTTCTGAAGCAGGAAGTGATTGAAAGTGAAACAAAAGCCTATAAATTTTTGTACTTGTGGATGAAACCATATATTCGATGATGTGCATAAACTGAAAAAATAATAATGTACCAATGTTGAATAAAAATGAACTTCAAAATACACATCATGTCCCGTAGGATTCTACTTGCATTGATGTTAAACAGAGTCAGTTACTGTAGAAATATTAGGATTTGTAAGCTCCATTCACTGAAGTTAGTTTTCAGTACTAGGATATAAATATGTATTTCAGGCGGATGAATATTTCTGAGAATTATCTTGTGAAAAGTTGATTATAAATCCATATATATAAACATGAGTGAATTTAGGGAGTGTATAATAAGACACATATATTTCATATTTTGAAAAATCTGGACAGTATATATATATATATATATATATATATATATATATATATAGATAGATATAGATATAGATATAGATATAGATATAGATATATAGATAGATAGATACACACACAGAGACATTATAATGTAGCAATATATTTGCCAATCGAAATTCACCATGAAATATATATCATCCACATATCCAAAAATATTTATTTTACTGAACATCGATTTATATATAATGTTATTCATCTAGGAAATTCACCAATAGGTTTAATTTTCAGTTCCACCATTATTTAGGGGGATTGATACCTTATCACAATTTGTATCTTTCAAAATCAGCGAGCTTACAAAAATGTATGAGTGATACCAGTTAGGATTCTAAATATGTATAGAAAATACTTGTTATGAATAGGCTACAGAGAATTGGAGACAGAAATTTACATATGTGTTAACTTTAAAAACTCATGGAGAACTATTACAATGAAAAGTTGACTAGATTTATAACACATACACTTGATAAAGCAGAAGGCAAGTCCAAGCATACACCATGCCTCCGATGAACGGCCTGTATTTCTATTCTGTTAGGTTTTTTGTTCTCCATCATATTAGGATTAGTAGCCAGAGTCTAGTAGGTTATGGGTTAATGTCAGGAATTTAGAATTTCAAATGGAAAATATGAAAATGAATCTAATGTGTATGCAAATATGTGCTACACAAAAATCATCCAACTCTCATCCAGAACAATGCCTTGACATAACCTTCGCCCCAATTAAGACACAATTAGTGGAGAAGAGTTAGAAAATCTGTGAATACATATGTGGAAATGAAAATGCTCAGGAGTTCACAGCCTTGGAGGCGGTAGAGGAATTTCCATAAATAAGGGATAGGGTAAATACTTCACAAATAAGGAGTTCTGCTGGCCTAATGACTCTTTGAGAAACTGCCTCTGGGGTTGCGCCCTTGAAATATATGTTGTTGTCAGGAGCTTCAGCGTCCTTTGTAGTGAGACCATCATAGCTGGGTCTGCATATTTGTGACCTGGAGGACATGGATTCTTATTTTCTAGTGAACATGAGGCAGCAGTTCTGAATTGCCTCTTTGTAGGTAAACTGTGGCCACTGGGAGCTAAGTGTCTCCTCGTGTGGACTGTGAAGCCATTTAGTCTTCCTCCACTTTTCCTGGTGATTCTTACTGCTGCACTGGGATTTTGGTATTGGCTTCAGTAAATACAATGAGTTCAACGGGGTCACAGTGCTGGAGGGAGTACTCTCAGGTGTTGTGGGTCAGGGTGTGCAGGAGAATGCCCCAACCAGGCTTTTATCCCACAAAGCTTGCCCCCTTGTTCATAGCAACTTGATTCTGAACATTGCCCTGAAACCTCTCCTTGTAACAAGATGCCTTTACATATAAGGGTCTGCTGGCTGCACCATGTAAGTCACAAGGCATTTGAAAGCCAATGGCAGATCCACGTGGCCCCACCACAGGTGTTTTATCATACACCTGCAAACCACTGCTCTAGGCCCACTACTCAGCAGGTTCCAACGTACTGGCATCTCGGTTCTACACCATTTTCATGAAACCCAGTAAATCAAGGCACTGTCTGGTACACTCATGATCAGCAACAGAATATCCAAAGATTCTCCAGTGCCACGTGCTCATGGGAATTTCAAATATTCCATGGTATTTATCTAGCCATTTTTCAAGGATGAAGTTGGTAGCACTCTGGGTTTCAATTCATTCAGGAACCATTAAATGGTGAGGAAGCTCATTTCAATGAAAGCTCAGGAGAACTCTCACAGGCAAGGCATCCCAAAGAGTGGCCAAAAGGTCAAATGAAGCCTGGCCCATTGAGGTCTTCAATGTGAGGTCCATGTGTGATTTGACTCTCAACTATGGCTGCCAAGTCTTTCAGAATGAAATCATGTGATATCCTAGCTGAGATTCCCAGTGCTCTGTGGAAAGCCATCTTGGGCCTAGATCTCAGTCTCTGAGGGCAACTCTCATGCATGGCTTTCTTAAATCCCAACACAATTCATGGTAATACTTCTCTGAATTCAGTTCGAAAACTCAGTCTCTAAGGGGAATCACACCATAGTTCAATCCCAGGTTGACCCAGGAATCTCTTTCTACTGCCACACAACTGACCACAATTAATACCAAAAGACTCCAATATGGCCCTCATCTTCTTTTATATAGACACTCATCATAACGTCTGGGTTGAGGTTTCCATGAAGGGCGCATACCAAGACAGTGTCCAAAATAATTTCCTTTGCCTCTCATTTGCCTAAAGTTAGGGTGGCCTGGAAACCCTTCCTGTGAACCAGGAATCATCAAATAGGCCTGCCGTTAATACTGCTCTACTTCTCCAAAGAATCACACTGGGCCAAGAGGCTGATTAAGACACATCTCTTTACAAAGCAATAAAACAAAGAGCCACAGGTGGTGCCTATTCATTTCCATTTGAAAACTCTTTTCTTCAGGATTCACAAAGGGGTGGCCTAAGGCAAAGACCTTCTAGATATTCACAGCACCAGAACCATAGGTAAGCAAAATACCCATAGCAGGGTTACTCCCCATAGACTTTACTGGTCACCCTGATATCTGAGTTTTCTGAGATGCTCCCACTCCCTTCAGCTCTCCAGTACATGGCCATGTCACAGAGCTTGGAGGTGGTACAAATCTTGGACACAAAACCATAAGCCTATTCTGGAGAGTGGCCAGAATTCAGAAAAAAAAAAGAAATTAGGAAGATAGTCATTGCTACCCATCCATAAGGCAAGCTGCAGTCCAATCATAAATTGGGCAGTATGAATTCTGGGAAGCATTCTACTAGACAGGACACATTCATTGATGCATTATGTTTTCTAATGTCTACAACTACGGACACAGTGGGATACATAGACATAGAAACACTTGCCTTTTCAAACGACTTACTAGAAACAGTCCACTCTAAACCAAACAAACTGCCTTTCTTACCACTTCTCAGAACATGAGACAAAACAACAAACTAACACCCACAACAACAAAGGACTTCCTTCCCCCAAGTAGGTCTGTGACTCTCCGGAATGTCCTCTGACGGTTGGACCATACTATGTTCCCCCAAAATGGCCTGTACTGTCTCAGATCTGGACTCCTTGGCCAACTCTTTGAAGTTGTCAGGAGTTAGCGTTGAGCCACTACCTTCTTTCTCAGGAAAGGCCCCTCTCCAAAGCTATCCTGGCATTTGGCCATCCTCAAATCAGTGGGTACCAAGAAAGACTGACTCTGTTTTTGGCAAAACCAAACAAGTGAGCCCAGTGGGACTGGGACTGGGATTGGTTCTGTGTGCCTGGATTCCTGGACTCTAAGTTCAGAGTGTTCCAAGACCAAGGAAGTGAGGTAGGTCACTTCTGTCCGGAACTGAATGAGGTCACTGGTATGGCAACCACTTTGTCCTAACAGTTCATTCAAAGGGTCCCATGAGATGGAGGCTGCCCCTACATCCTGTGACACTTTCACAAGTTAGAATGGTATATCAACTCTAGGCACCAGGGAACAGCTCTGCACAAAGGCCTGGTTTGGTCCATCTTCTCTACATTAAGAAGAGAGAGGCTGATTCACACACATCCCTTCATCCTATCCAGGTTGTTTGCCTTGCAAGATGACATTTGCCCTCTCAGGTTCTTTATAGCTGCCTTCATCTTCCCCAGGGATCATTTCTGCATGGACCTTAGAGGTTCTCAGCAGGTGGAAGATCCCCTATATTCCTCTATATTAAGACCAACTCTGTCCCTGCTCTTCTGTAAAGTTAGATTGAGGGAACAATGTATGGTTAGGGTTAATAACATATTCGATTTTGCTTAGGAATCATTCTGCTGGATGAATAATGGTATTGTGAACCTGGGATATTTATAAGAATACAGATGTGAAATATAAGTATGAAAACAGAAATCTAGGTAAGATTTAAAGCCCAAAAGGGCATTGGGCCCTTGATTGAGATACTTAGTGTTGAATTTTGTTTGCACAGATGTCTCAGATAAATCAATATAAAATGGCATATCACATTGCACCTTGGATGATTGAATGTAGAAGAGGATATCCAGTCAAAAAGGGATAGTTGGTAGGATTAGGAAGATAGTCGGTATGTTTCAGAAGAAGAGTGAGTATAGGATTTGGACTAAAAGTTCTATAGCCCTAGGTTTTCTTTTAGAGAGTGAATGTAAATGTCAGCACAATGAAGAGTCAGTCACAATGATGAACTGGGAAAATTATGTAGGAAAGCAGATATCAATAGAGACATTACGAAATCAGGCAAAGTATAAAATGAGTGATATGATTAGATATTTTCAACAAGGTTGAATTTGCATATATAATCTTAGGAAGAAACAAATATGTAGTCACCAAAAGGAATGAAATTTGAGAGCATTAGGCAACCTGGACATGGATGTTTTTTAGTAATCCAGGATCACTTTCCATTTAGGATTTGCTACAATCATAAGTTTGACCTTTGCATTTTGTGATCAGAATATTACTGTGATAAAAATGTATATTTAGATCAAGTGACATGTGTATTTCTTCTAACATTTCTGGGAGCAATATTTTGAAGACGTATAAGTTAGTATTGGGGGTACACAGAGTTGTACCCTGTGTCTAGGAATATAGAAGTAATGCATGAATTGACAATAGTGTGAATAAATAATATAACTGTTTCCACTTTAAATAATGGATTGAATTAATATCTGAAAATATATAAGAAATCTTATATTGATATACAATCATTCATTTCAACGATTTATACATCTAATGGTAATATTAGGGTTATGTTTAATCATGAAGGGTGTGTGAGTTTAGCTTCAAAAGTGATTATGTAAATGGAAAATAATGTCTTTGGAAAAAAGTCTCATGAAAAGACGGATCAAAAAACATTGAGGAATTCATGTGTTCTGAAGCAGGAAGTGAATGTAAGTATATAAAAATTCTATAAATTTCCTAACTTGTGGATGAAATATACATCCTATGATGTGCAAAAACTGAAAAAAATAGTAATGTATCAGTGTTGAATGAAAATGAACGTCAAAATACACATCATGTCCCATATGAATCTACTTGCATTGATGTTAAACAGGATCAGTTACTGTAGAAATATTAGGATTTGTATGCACCATTCACTGAAGTTAGTTTTCAGTACTAGGAAACGAATATGTATTTCAAGTGGATGAATTTTTATGAGAATACTCTTGTGAAATGTTGATTATAAATTCACGTATATGAACATGAATGAATTTAAGGAGTGTATAATAAGACACATATATTTTATATTTTGAAAAATCTTGAGAGTGTATATATATATATAAACACACACACACACACACACACACACACACACACAGAGACACTAAAATGTATCAATATATATGCCAATCGAAATTCACCATGAAATATATATCATCTACACATCCAATAAAAATCATTTTACTGAACATGGATTTATGTATAATATTGGTTAACTAGGAAGTTCACCCATAGGTTGAAATTTCTGTTCCAACAGGGTTTAGGAGGAGTGATCTCTTCTCACAATTTGTATCTCCCAAGACAGCCAAACTCACAAGGATGTACGTGTGATACCAGTTAGGTTTCTATATTTGCATATAAAAATACATCTGCTGAACAGGCTACAGAGAAATGCAGACACAAATTCACATATTTGTTAACTTTAAAAACACATGGAGATTTATTTCAATTAAAAATTGACTAGATTTATAACACCAACACTTTATCATGCAAAAGGAAAGTCCTACTATACCCCATGCCTTCTCTGAACTGCTTGCATTTATATTCTGTTTGGTTATATTTCTTCATCATTTTAGGATTAGTAGTCAGAGTCTATTAGGGTATGGGTTAGTGCCAGGAATTCAGTAATTCGAATGGAAAATAGGAAAATGAATCCAATGTGTATGCAAATATGTGCTACAAAATATCTTCCCACTCTCATCCAGAACATTGCCTTTACATTACCTTTGCCCCAAATAAGACACAATTATAGGAGAAGAGTTAGAATGTCTGTGAATACATATCTGAATGAAAAATATTCAGGAGTTCACAATCTTTGATGTGGTAGAGGAGTTTGCAAAAGTAAGGGACAGGGTAAACACTCCACAAACATGGAGCTCAATGGGCCTAAAGACTTCTTGAGAAACTGCCTCTGAGGTTGGGCACTTGAAATACATGTTGTTGTCAGGAATTTTAGCTTCCTTTCTAAGGAGACAACAAAGCTGGGTCTGATCTCTGTGACCTGGAGGATATGGTTTCTTATTTTCCAATGAACATGAGGAAGCAGGCTGAATTCTCTATTTGTAGGTAAACTGTGGCCACTGGCGTCTAAGTGTCTCCCCATGTGGACTGTGAAGCCATTTGATCATCCTCCACTTTTCGAGGTGTTTCTTGCTGCTGCACTGTGATTTTGGTATTTGCTCAGGAAATACAAGGAGTTCAACAGGTACCAGTGATGGAGGGAGTTCTGTCACGTGTGGTGGGTCAAGGTCTGCAGGAGAATGCACCAACCAGGCTTCTATCCCACATAGCTTGCCCCCTTGTCCATAGCAATCTGATTCTGAACATTGCCCTGAAACCTCTCCATATAACAAGATGCCTTTATATATAAGGGTCTGCTTACTTCACCATGTCAGTCTCAAGCCATTTGGAAGCCAAGGGCAGATCCATATTGTCCCACCACAGATGGTTTATCACATACCTGCACACCACTGCTCTTGGCCCACTACTCAGCAGGCTCCAACTTACAGGGATCTCTGTTCTACACTGTTTTCATGAAACCAAGTAAATCCAAGCACTGTCTGGTACACTCATGATCAGCAACAAGTCATCCAAAGTTTCTCCATTGCCATCTGGTCATGGAAATTTCAAAAAATTCATGGTTTGTATCTAGCTATTTTTTAAAGATGAAGTTGGAGGCACTGTGGGTTTCAATTCATTTAGGAACCATTAAATGGTAAGGAAGCTTATTTCAATGAAATCTCTGGAGTACTCTCACAGGCAAGGCTTCCCAAAGAGTGGCCAATATTTCACATGAACCCAGGCCCATTGAGGTCTGAAATGTGAGGTCCATGTGTGTTTTGACTCTCAATTATGGCTGCCAAGACTTTCAGAGTAAAATCACGTGAAATCCTGGCTGAGATTCCCAGTGCTCTGTGGAAGCCACCTTGGCCTAGATCTCAGTTTTCTGGATGACTCTCATGTGTTGCCTCCTAAAATCCCAACACAATTCATGGCAATACTTCTCTGAGGTCAGTTCCAGAACTCAGTCTCTAAGGGAAATAACACCAGAGTTCAAGCCCAGGTGGACCCAGTCATCTCTTCCAACCGCCACACAAATGACCAGAATTAAAACCAAAACACTCCCACATGGCCCTCACCTCCCTCCAGAAAGACACTTATCATAACCTCTGGCTGGAAATTTCCATGAGGGGCGCAGACAAAGTCAGTATCCAAATAAGTTTCCTTGCCCCTCATTAGCCTACGGTAAGGGTGGCCTGGACACCCTTACTGAGAACCAGGAGTAATCAAATAGGCCTGCCCTTAATACTGCTCCACATCTTCAATTTGAGGCCTACTTACTTTCAGGTATAGATTTTTTATGTGATTTGGAGTCATGAGAAAAGCCAAGCACCTTTGGGCTAGTCTCTGCAGGGTTTGAAGAACTCATTTGACCCAAAGGATCCCTATTCTCACTTGATGGATGTCATGAACCTAACATAGGAAGGAAAAAGACTTAATCCACAATGACTGCCCTTTTGGCCATTTTGGTTTTGGATGCACACATGGTATCTTTCTTTAGATCCATCAGGTGCCAAGAATCTAAGCCACAGCCTCACACAGGGTCATGAGGCTGATTCAGACACATCCCATTCCAATGCAATCAAGCAAGGAGACACAGGTGATGCCCATTCATTTCCATTTAAAAACTGTTTTCTTCAGGCTCCACAAAGGGGTGGCCTGAGGCAAAGACCTTCCTGACATTCAGGGCAACAGAACAATAGGTAAGCAAAAGGCCCAAAGCATGGTTTCTCCACTGAGACTTTTCTGGTCACACTGATATCTGAGTTTTCTGACATGCTCGCCATTCCCTTTAGCTATACAGTACATGGCCATGTCACATAGCTTGGAGGTGGTATAGATATTGGACACATAACCATGATCCTATTCTGGAGAGTGGAGAGAATTCAGGAACAAAATAGGAACTTAAGAAGATAGTAAGTGATGCCCATCCATAAGGCAAGCCGCAGTCCATTCATAAATTGGGCAGGATGAATGTTGGGAAACTTTCTACTAGACAGGACACATCCATTGATGCATTCTCTTTTCTAATGTCTACAACCACGGACACAGTAGAATACACAGAAATAGAAACGCTCACCTTTTCATAAGACTTACTGGAAACAATTCACTTCAAACCAAAAAAAAAAAAAAAAAAAAAAACGCACTTATTTCCTATTCTCAGAACATGAGACAAAACCACAAACCAACACCCACATCCACAAAGGCATCTCCTTCCCCCAAATCAGTCTGTGACTATCCAAAGTGTCCTCTGATTGGTGGGCCATACTATTTTCCCCCAAAATGGCCTGTCCTCTCTCAGGTCTGGTCTCCTTGGTCAACACTGTTAAGTTCTCAGGAGTCAGCGGTGATCCACTAACTGCTTTCTCAGGAATGGCCACTCTTCAGAAATTTTCTGGCATTTGGCTATCCTCACATCCGTAGGTACCAAGAAAGACTGATTCTGTCGTTGGTAAATCCAAACAATTGAGACCACTGGAACTGGGACTGGGACTGAGACTGGATTTGAGTGCCTGGCTTCTTGGATCCCAAGATCAAAGAGTTCCATCACCAAGGATGTTAGGTGAGGTCACTTCCTTCAAGATCTGAATGATGTCACTGCCTTGGCAACCACTTTGTCCTAACAGTTGCTTCAAAGTCTCCCATGAAATGGAGGCTGCCCCTACATCCTGTGACACTTTCACAAGTTAGAATGGTATATCAACCATAGGTACCCGGGAAGTGCTCTCCACACGGGCCTGGTTTGGTCCTTCTTCTCCATATGAAGAAGAGAGAGGCTGATTCAGATACATCCCTTCATTCTGACCAGGTTGTTTGCAATGGAAAATGACTTTTGCTCTCTCAGTTCCTACATAGGTGCCTACAACTTCTCCAGGGATCATTTTTGCATGGACCTTTGAGTTTCTCAGCAATAGGAAGAAACCGTACATTCCTGTATTGTAAGACCAACTCTGTCCCTGCTCTTGTGTAAAGTTAGACTGAGGAAAGAGTGTATGGTTAGGGTTAATAACAGGTTCGATTTGGGTTAGGAATCATTCTGCTGGATGAATAATGGTATTGCAAACCTTCGATATTTACAAGAATATATAGGTGAAATATAAGAACGAAAACAGATATAAAGGTAATATTTGAAGCCCAGAAGGGCATTGGGCCCTTGATTGCAATACTAAGCTTTGATTTATTTTCTGCACAGATGTCTCAGATAAATCAATATACAAATGCATAGGACCTTGTATTTTGGATGATTGATTGTGAAAGAGAACTTCCAGTCAAAAAAGGATAGTCGGGGGCCTGGGGATGTGGCTCAACTGGTAGCGCGCTCGCCTGGCATGTGTGCGGCCCGGGTTCGATCCTCAGCACCACGTTCAAACAAAGAGGTTGTGTCTGCCAAGTACTAAAAAAAAAAGGTAAAAATATTCTCTCTCTCTCTCCCTCTCTCTCTCACTCTTTCTTTAAGAAAAAAAAAATTAAAAAGGGATAGTCGGTAGGATTAGGAAGATAGTCAGTAAGTTTAGAAAGGAGAGGGAGTATAGGATTTGCAACAAAAGTTCTTTAGCTATAGGGTTTCGGGTATAGAGTGAATGTAAATGTCAGCACATGTGAAGAGTCAGTCACAAAGATGAACTGGGGAAAATATGTAGGAAAGCAGATATCAATAGAGACATTAGGAAATCTGGCAAAGTATATTCGGTAATGAAAGTTTAGTAAAATAGGTAAATGTCACTTCCTGTTTTTCTGTATGCTTAACAAAACACTGTTGAAATCTTGAGAACTGTTTGCTAATCTTGTTCCCAGAATGTGCTGTCCCCAACTGTCAAACTGCAGAATGGACTCATTCACCTGGTTGCACGCAAACCGCTCACTCGCCCAGACCAAACAACAAAGTTCCCTCTCTGCACTCACCAAGGAAAGTATATAAGCTCTGCTAAAGCTGTTCTCAGGGCTTTCTGCTCTATTCAAGTGAGCTCTGAGCCCCAGCATGCTGGACCCCCAATAAACCCTTTGCTTTTGCATGAGACAGTCTCTTGGTGGTCTCTTCACCTGACGCTCGCCCGACCTTTACATATGGAGGTTCCACTGAGATTCGGAAGCGGCGGACGAGAGATTCCAACAGTCTCCTCTCGGGGTATATAAGGTGCCTCTTTCTGGTTTCAGGTTTCAGGTTAGGGCTTCGCAAAATGCCTGTCAATGAAGAGTGTGAGCTCTCTCTGACGGTGGCTGACTTTCGTGTCACAGAGCCACAGGCCACGTCCCTGGGGGATGCCCCAGAGTACTCAGGAAATCGAGGAACAATAGTCTCCTCAACTCAGTGATATTTTGTTTCAGATTCAGTATTGCCAGCCCATCGGGTTGGGCCGGATACACAGTCCTGGTGTCAGTGTTGGAAGTTCCATTGCCTGTCTTTATTTTCTTTTCTTGTCTGTGTCGTGTGTCATTGCTTTTACTGTTTGTGGATCTTTCACTATGGGACAGAGCACTTCAATGCCTCTGTCCCTCACCCTTGATCACTGGACCAAAGTATGCTAAAGGGCTCAGAATCTTTATTTTTCAGTAAAACGCTGGACCTGGCAGACTCTCTGTGCCTCAGAATGGCCCACCTTTGGATTCGGATGGCCCCTAGAAGGATTTTTCTACTTCCCACTAATTTAAAAAGTCAGAGATATTGTCTTTCAGCCAGGGCCACATAGCCATCTGGATCATCAGCCATATATCTTAACTTTGCAGGACCTCTGCAAATCTCCTCCATGGGTGAAACATTTCCTTGCCCCTGCCCCCGCTTCTACTCCTTCACCCATGATCTCTCAAACCCTCTGCTCCTCCTACTCCTCCACCCTCTGTTCTTCCTGAGTCACAAGATTTGACTCTACTGGACTCTCATCCCCCTCCTTATCTCCTGCCCATGTCCCCCAACCCCCAACATCCTCTAAGTGATTCCCCTGCTGCTGACTCAGCCTCTCCACCATTGGAGGAAGCTAAGTCAGCCTAGCACCCTCCAGATAATTCCCCCGTGGCACACACAGCCCTTCCTCCCCTGGAGGAAGCTAGCCCGGCTAAAAGAACTCACCAGTGGTGAATGATAGAAAAACCTGGAACTCGAATGATGCTCCCCCTCCATCCCTAGGGGCCAATGATTGACGATGGCCTTGGGGAAAAAATGCAATCCTACCAGTATTGACCTTTCTCCTCTTCAGACTTATATAACTGGAAAAATAACAATCCCCCTTTTACCAAGGACCCCATCCAGCTCTCTGGTGTGGTTGAGTCACTGATGTTTTCCCACCAGCCTACTTGGGATGACTGCCAACAACACCTAGGGACTGTCTTCATGACAGAGGAACAAAAGAGAATCCTCCTGGAGGCTAGAGAAAAATATCCTCTGACCAGATGCCCGACAAATCTTCCCAACATATTCAACCAGGCTTTCCCTGAAATCGACCAAACTGGGACCCCAACACCTTTGAAGGTAGGGAGCATCTGTACACTTATCACCGGGCTCTAATTGTTGTTATCTTAGTGGCCGCTAGGCGACCAACTAATTTGGCCATGTCAAGAGAGATTATTCCAGGACCTGATGAATCTCCCTCTCTGTTTCTAGAGAGAATTATGGAGGCATATAGGAGATATACTCCTTTCGATCCTCAGGCAGAGGATCAAAAGGCATCTGTCACGATGGCCTTTATGGGCAAGCTGCCCTGGATATTAAAAGAAAGTTACAATGCTTAGATGGATTACAAGATATGACTTTGAGAGATTTAGTCAGAGAAGCCGAGAAGGTATACTATAAAAGAGAAACTGAGGAAGAGTAGGGAGCAAAGGGAGGATAAAAGAAACAAAAAACAAACTAAGGCATTGACTAAGGTCCTGTTCACAACAACAAATAGGCCAGATATAAGAAACATGGAGACAGGAAGGGATACCGGGGCCCACACTAGAGGCCACCCTTGACCCCAGATCAATGTGCCTACTCTAAAGAAAAAGGACACTGGTCCAAAGAGAGCCCTAGAATGAGACAGTCACTCCAGCCAGCCATTCTGACTCTGGAGGATGACTAAGAACGTAGGAGCTCAGATCCCCTCCGAGAGCTCAGGGCAAGTTTTGAAGTGGAGGGGACCCCAGTAAACTTTGAAGTGGATACAGGGGCAATATGCTCAGCCATTAAGGCCCCATTGAGCTCTCTATCAAATAAAAGGTCTCTAATTCAAGGAACTAATGGCAGTAAATATTGGGCTTGGACAGAGGACCATGGACCAGGGGAAAGGAAAAATCCATCACTCCTTTCTAGTAATCCCAGATTGCCCGGCCCCATTGACGGGCAGAGATCTGCTCACCAAACTCCGGGCCAAAATAACTTTTAACCCTGAAGGCCCCCAAGTGGAATTCCTAAATCCTTCAGTAAAAACTCCTATAGTCACGGCTCTAAATATGTCAGTAGAAAATGTACATCAACTCACTCACCTTGGTTCAAAGAAATTGCATTCATTCCTGAAGGATCTAGAACAGAGTTTTCCACTAACCGACTAACAACAAAGGGAAATAACTGAATGGGTAACAAAAGCCTGTTGGGTCTGTCATGGTTAATGCTTACCCTTCCAAGCTTCCTGCAGGAAAGCACCTAGGAGGAACCAGACCGGGACAATACTGGGAAGTGGACTTTACTAAAATTAAGCCAGCAAGGTTTGGACTTAAACATCTCCTAGTCTTTGTAGATATATTTTCAGGATGGATTGAAGCCTTCCCCAGAAAAAAAAAAAAAAAAGAAAAAAAGAAAAAAAAATGAAACAGCGCAAATGGTGGTCAAGAAGATCCTGAAAGATATTTTTACAAGATACGGCCTGCCTAAAGTAATAAGGTCTGATAATGGACAGGCGTTCATAGCCCAGGTAAGTCAGGGGTTAGGCAGGACCCTGGGGATTAATTGGAAGTTACATTGTGCTTATAGACCCCCGAGTTCAGGACAGGTAGAAACAATGAATAGAACCATTAAAGAGAACTTAACGAAATTAAGCTTAGAGACCTGCATAATAGATTGAACTATGCTCCTGCCTTATGCACTGTTTCATGGAAGAAATACTCCCTCTGTTTCTTTGTGTAACCTCATCCCCTATGAAATTCTCGATGGTGCCCCTTCTCCAGTAAGGGACCTAACCCCAACTCTAAGACCTAACGATCCCTTCCACACCCCATTGCTTGACAGATTTAAAGCTCTTGAAAGAACTCAGGGATACCTGTGAAAACAGATGGCCACTGCCTATCAACCTGGGGACGAGTGGACTCTACATTGATATCAAGTAAGAGACTTCATCTACGTAAGTCGACATGAGGTGTCATCCCTGGAACCCCACTGGAAATGACGATAGAAGGTGCTACTTATAACACCTACAGCGGTAAAAGTAGACAGAATCACTTCCTGGATCCATATCTCTCATCTCAAGCCTGCGCCCTGTCCAGACTCTGGCTGGAAACTGGAAAACATTGGTAACACTTTCAAATTATGTATTTACCCTGTGTCTAAGGCTATAGACTCTCCCCTTGACCACCAGTAGTCCTAACCCTCATTAGCCCGTTCAGCAGCAATGGTTAATCACAAATCCTACTGGAAAAGAAGTATGATCTATCTCACATACAGCCCACTTAGGAACTTGGTGGCCATCTCTCCACCCAGACATTTGTCAGGTGGCTATAGGTCTTTCCTATTGGGATATCCCTGATGAAGAAAATCTCACTAAAATTCCATTAAATCCCTTCCGCACCATAGATAATGGAAACAATTATTATGGATGTAGGGACACACGAGCCAAATGCATGTTGGCTATCCTAGATTACTATGTTTGCCCGGCGGAATATCAAAGCCACAAAAAGTCACGGATGTGTGTGGGGGAAGCCGACTTCTTCTGTAAGTCATGGGGATGTGAGCATACAGGCAGTGCATGATGGAACCCAAACTCCTCATCAAATTCTGTACACATCATTGGCCCTATTACCAATTAGATAACCAAAACCGATGGCCCTCAGAGGGGTCTCTAGATCCTCAAATTTTGCATGACCTTTTTAACTTCTGCAAGTGCTCAAAAGGGTGAAAGGAGATTCCCCTATGTGGAGGCCTTTTCCCTCCTTCGCTCACATCCTGAACTATGCTTCTCCAACAGGTCCTCACACACAGCCTTCTGCTCCAGTCTCTCTGCTGTCACTCTCTCCTCAGCAACCTGATTTCTCCCCTCCAATTACTAGATCAAAAACCCAAACCTCCGCCGGATCTCAGACCATTGCCCCCTTGCTGAGGTAGCAGATACTGAGGTAACCCTCCACCCACTCACTCCTCTCTTCTCCAGTCATTGCCCGCACCAGGTCCTACCAGTTTCTCTTACCAGCTAACCAAAAGCTCAAACCAGCTGAGGAGAACCCTCAGACCCCTATCCAAGATGTAGTGAAAATGGCCTTTAAAGTTTCTTTGTCATCACTGAAAACAGGTTACTAAGAATTTAAAGTCCCTAACAGGCTTTTAGGGATACTAACTCCCATCTTCCCCTCTGCTCTACCTGTTGTACTGCTCAACATTTTGTTGCTATAAAAATCACAAACCCCTTTCCCAGTATTCTTTTACATCTCTCCAACCTCATTCTCAGATCCACGGAGCTTCTCACAGCCACGCCTTCTTTGTCTTCCCCCTCTGTTCCAGGCCCACAGAAAAACATAAACTGACCTTCTACAGAAGTCTGCACCATGGCTGACCTTAGGACTTTCAGCAAAAGAGTCCCCATATAAGACTTCAGAGTAGATAAACTTCCTCTTTTTTGTTTCCCTGTTCTACATGGCCACTGGCTAAAAATATCAGCACTCCTAAGTTAGACACCCCCTTACTAGTTTTTCACAAAATATGTGAACAAGTCCTCTGACCTTGAGCTGGGGCTTCACAGAGATGGCTACATTTCTAAGATAAAGAAGTTACCAACTGGGCTCTATGGTAACAGCTGGAAAAGGGAAAAAAATAAAAGGAAGAAAAAGCTCTCCTTCACCCAGGTGTCCTTGAAAAGTTACCTTGCCCAGAACAGAGGAAAAAACAGAAAAAAACCTGCTTTTTGTGAACTTATGCAGACTGAACTTCTGAGCCCCTTCTCTTACATGTTGGGTACAAAATTCTGAAACTACCTAAACTTGGTTTTCAGGGAATTAATTGATTATAACAGAAGTAATACCCTCTGAATCCGCTTGCAACAAATAGGACTGTTTCCCTGTCTTCAGTGCTATCTTAGGTGCCTTGCCTTTTCCGTCCCTACAACTGTATAATTCTATATACTTAAACATTGTTTATGTTTTCATGAAATTGTCAAGAGATGTGATTAATTGTGTAATGGTGCAGATGTTTCCCAGAGTGCTTTATCATGATGCAGGTTCATTTGAAGATCAAATAGGAGGGCATAAAACCCGGTTCCACTGAGAACATATATCCGTCACTTTAGCCATCCTATTAGGAATAGGAGTTGTTGCAGGGGTGGGCAAAAGAACCACTGCCTTGTTCCATGGGATACAACAAATGACACAATTAGAAGCAGCAATAGACCAAAACTTAAAGATACTAGAAACCTCCATCACAGCTTTGCAGGAATCTTTAACCTCTCTCTCTGAAGTTGTTTTAGAGAACAGTCGAGGGTTGAACCTCCTCTTCATGAGAGAAGGGGGCCTTTGTTCTGCATTGATGGAAGAATGTTGTGTTTATGCCGACCATACTGGAGTTGTAAAAAAATCTATGAGTAAATTAAAAAGATGCCTTGATAAGTGTCAACGCGAGAGAGAGGCCCAAATAGGGTGGTTTGAGTCTTGGTTCACACAGTCCCCCTGGTTAACTACGCATTTATCAACCCTGGCCAGTCCAATAATAATCCTCGTATTATTGCTAACTATAAAACCCTGTTTGCTCAACCGTGTAATTTCTTTTCTCCAAGCTCAAATTTGACAAGTTAAACTTATGGTAATACCCCACTAACAGACATAGAATGTGACACCCCACAATGATCACTTTTATGATTAAAATAGCCAGAAGAAGAAGTGGGGAATGAAAGGTTAATAAAATAGGGACTTTTCACTTCCTTTTTTTCTGCATGCATAACAAAACACTGTTGAAATCTTGAGAAATGTTTGATAATCTTGTTCCCAGAATGTGCTGTCCCCAAATGACAAACTGCAGAATGCACTCCCTCACCGGGTTGCATGCAAACTGACCACTCGCCCTGACCCATCAATAATCTTCCCTCTCTGCCCTCACCAAGGAAAGTATATAAGCTCTGCTTAAGCTGTTCTAAGGGCTCTCTACTCCATTCAAGTGAGCTCTGAGCACCAGCATGCTGGACCCCCAATAAACCCTTTGCTGTTGCATGAGATAGTCTCTTGGTGGTCTCTTACTCTGACCTCACCCGACCTTTACTTAGATGATTCAATGTAGAAGAGAACATCCATTCAAAAAGGGATGGTCGGTAGGATTAGGAATATAGTTGGTAAGTTTAGGAAGAAGACTGTGTATAGGATTTGGAACAAAAGTTCCTTAGCAATAGGGTTTCGGTGAGAGAGTGAATGTAAATGTCAGCACAATGAAGAGTCAGTCACAATGAAGAACTGGAGAAAATATGTAGGAAATCAGATATCAATACACACATTATGAAATCAGGCAAAGTATAAAGTGAATGATAGGATTAGACATTATCAACAAGGTTGAGTTTCAATATATAATCTTTGGAAGAAAGAAATATGTAGGCACCAATATGATTAACATTTGAGAGCATTAGGCAACCTGGACATGGATGTTTTTAGTAATCCAGGATCACTTTCCATTTAGGATTTGCTACACTCATAAGTTTGACCTTTGCATTTTGTGATCAGAATATTACTGTGATAAAATATATATGAAGATCAGGTGACATGGGTATTTTTTCTAACATTTCTGGGAGCAATATTTTGAAGATGTATAAATTAGTGTTCGGGGTACACAGAGTTGTACCCTGTGTCTACGAATATAAAAGTAATGCATGAATTGACAATAATGTGAATAAATAATATAACTGTTTCCACTTTAAATAATGGATTCAATTGATATCTGAAAATATATAAGAAATCTTATATTGATATACAATCATTCATTCCAACGAGTTATACATCTAATGGTAATATTAGGGTTATGTTTTATCATGAAGGGTGTGTGAGTTTAGCTTCAAAAGTGATTATGGAAATGGAAAATAATGTGTATGCAAAGAAGTCTCATGAAAAGACGAGTCAAGAAACATAGAGAAATACATGTGTTCTGAAGCAGAAAGTGATTGTAAGTATAAAAAAAATCTTATAAATTTTCTAATTTGTGGTTGAAATATATATCCTATGATGTGCAAAAAATGAAAAATTTAGTAATGTACCAGTTTTGAAAGAAAATGAATGTCAAAATACATATCATGTCCCATAGGCATCTACTTGCATTGATGTTAAACTGGGTCAGTTACTGTAGAAATATTAGGGTTTGTCAGGACCATTTACTAAAGTTAGTTTTCAGTACTAGGAATCAAATATATATTTCAGGTGGATGAATATATCTGAGCATAATCTTGTGAAAATTTTATTATAAAATCCACATTCATGATCATGAAAAATTTAGGGAGTGTATATAAGACACATATATTTCACATTTTGAAAAATCAGGAGGGTGTATAATATATATAATATATATATATATATATATATATATATATATATATATATATATATATATATATATATATATAACAGAGACATTAAAAATTAGCAATATATGCGAATCAAAATTCATCATGAAAGATATATCATCCACAGATTAAAAAGTATTCATTTTACTGAACATGGATTTATGTATAATGTTGTTCAACTAGGAAGCTCACACATAGGTTGAATTTTCAGTTCCAAAAGCATTTAGGAGGAGTGATCTCTTCTCACAATTTTGTATCTGCCAAGTCAGTCTCCTCACAAAAAATGTACGTGTGATACCAGGTAATATTCCATATGTGCATATAAAAATACATGTGCTGAATAGGCTCCAGAGAAATGGAGACAGGAATTCACATATAAGTTAACATTAAAAACAATGGAGAACTATTTCAATTAACAATTGAGTATATTTATAACACCTACCATTTATCATGCAAAGAGGAAGGCCAATTATACACCATGCCTCCTCTGAACTCTTTGTGTTTCTATAGTGTTTGGGTTATTTCCTCCATCATATTAGGATTAGTAATCAGAGTCTAGTAGGGTGTGAGTTAGTGTCAGGAATTCAATATTTCGAATGGAAAATAGAAAAATGAATCCAATGTGTATGCAAATATGTGCTACACAAAAATCTTCCCACTCTCATCCAGAACAACGCCTAGATATTACCTTCCCCCCAAGTAAGACACAACTAGAGGAGAAGAGTTAGAAAATCTTTGAATACATATCTCCAATGGAAAATGCTCAGGAGTTCACAACCTAGGTTGTGGTAGAGGAATTTCCAAAAGTAAGGGATAGGGTAAACACTCCGCAAACATGGACCTCTGCCTGGCTAAAGACTTTTTGAGAAACTGCCTCTGAGGTTGGGCACTTGAAATATTTGTTGTTGTCAGGAGCATTAGCTTTTTTTCTAGTGAGACCATCAAAACTGAGTCAGCATCTCTGCGAACTTGTGGATATGGTTTCTTATTTTCTAATGAACATGAGGCAGCAGTGCTGAATTCTCTCTTTGTAGGTAAACTGTGGCCACGGGGGGCTAAGTGTATCCACATGTAGACTGTGAATCCATTTGGTCATCCTCCACATTTCGTGGTAATTCTTGGTGCTGCACAGGAAATTTGGTATTTGCTTCATGGGATACAAGGAGCTCAACTGGGACACAGTCCTGGAGGGAGTTCTGTCACGTGTGGTGGGTCAGGGTCTGCAGGAGAATTCACCAACCAGGCTTCTGTCCCACATAGTTTGCCCCCTTGATCATAATAACCTGATTGTGAACATTTCCCTTAAACCTCTCCTTATAAAAAGATGCCTTTACATATAAGGGTCTGCTGGATGCACCATGTCAGCCACAAGCCATTTGGAAGTCAAAGGCAGATCCACAAGGCCCCACGACAGAAGTTTAATCACAAAATTGCACACCACTGCTCTAGGTCCATTAATCAGCAGGCTCAAACTTACTGGCATCTCTGTTCTGCACCATTTTCATGAAAACCATTCAATCAAGGAACTGTCTTGTACACTCTTCATCAGCAACAGTACATCCAAAGGTTCTCCCGTGCAACCTGGTCAAGGGAATTTAAAATATTTCATGGTATTTATCTAGTCATTTTTCAAGAATGAATTTGGAGGCACTGTGGGTTTCAATTCTTTCAGGAAACATTAAATGGTGAGGAATTTCATTTCAATGAAACCTCTGGAAAATTCTCACAGGCAAGTCTTCCCAAGGAGTGGCCAAAAGTTCACAGGAAGCCAGGCCAATTGAGGTATACAATGTGAGGTCCATGTGTGTTTTGAGGCTCAACTATGCCTGCCAAGTGTTTTAGAAAAAAAATCATGTGATATCCAGGCTGAGATTCCCAGTGCTCTGTGGAAAGCCACCCTGGACCTAGATTTCAGTTTACAAGGGCGACTCTCATGCGTGGCCTGATAAAATCCCAACACAATTTATGGCAATACTTCTCTGAGTTCATTTCCAGAACTCAGTCTCTAAGGGGAATCACACCAGACTTCAAGCCCAGGTGGACCCAGTCATTTCTTCAAACCACCACACAAATGAACACAATTAAAACATAAACACTCCCACAAGGCCTTCATCTTCTCCATATAGACACTCATCATAACCTCTGGCTGAAGGTTTCCATGAGGGGCCCAGCCAAAGACAGTGTCCAAAAGGAGCTGCCTTGCCCCTCATTTTCCTAAAGTCAGTGTGGCCTGGGCACCATTCCTGTGAACCAGCAGTGATTAAATAGACCTGCCACTAATACTGCTCTGCTTCTCCATTTTGAGGCCTACTGAATGTCAGGTATAGATTCTTTATGTGATTTGGAGACATGAGAAAATCCAAGCACTTCTGCAGGGCTTTGAAGAAGTCATTTGACCCACAGGATCCATATTCTCACTTGATGGAGTCAGGAACAACACAGAAGAAGGCAAGAGACTTCATCCACAATGACTGATATTTTTGCCATTTTGGTTTTGGATGCACACATGGGATCTTTCTTTAGATCCATCAGGTGCTGAGAATCTAAGCTGGAGCCTCAGACAGGGCCAAGTGGCTGATTCAGACACCTCCCTTTCCAAAGCAATTAAGCCAAAAACCACAGGTGATCCCCATTCATTTCCATTTGATTACTGTTTTCTTCAGTCTTCCAAAATGGGTGGCCTGAGGCAAAGTCCTTTCTGACATTCAGGGCAACAGAACAATAGGTAAGCAAAAGGCCCAAAGCAGGGTTTCTCCACTGAGAGGTTCCTGGCCACACTGATATCTGAGTTTTCTGAGATCCTCGCCATGCCATTCCCTTCAGCTATTCAGTACATGGACATGTCACAGTGATAGGAGGTGGTACATATCTTGGATTAAAAACCATGAGCCTATTCTGGAGAGTGGCCAGAATTCTGGAAGAAAACAGCAACTTAGGAAGGTTGTAGGTGTTTCCCATTGGTAAGGCAAGCCACAGTCCTTTCATAAATTGAACAGGTTGAATGCTGGGAAGCGTTCTACTACACAGGACACATCCTTTGATGCATTTTCTTTTCTAATGTCTACAACCACGGACACAGTGGGATACGCAGACATAGAAACACTCGCCATGTCAAATGACTTATTAGAAACCGTCCATTCCAAACCAAATAAATCACCTTTTTTTTTCCCTATTCTCAGAACATGAGAGAAAACCACAAACTGACATCCACACACCCAGGCACCTCCTTCCCCCAAGTAGGTCTGTGATATCCTGAGTGTCCTCTTACTGGTAGGCCATACGATGTTCCTCCAAAATGGCCTTTTCTGTCTCAGATATGGTGTCCTTCACCAACTCTGTGAAGTTGTCAGGAGGCAGTGGTGAGCCAATTCCAGTCTTCTCAGGAAAGGCCCCTCTTCAGAACTTTCTTGGAATTTGGCCACCTTCACATCAATAGGTACCTAGAAAGACTGATTCTATCCTTGGTTAATCCAAACAAGTGACACCACTGGGACTTGGATGGGTAGTGGCTCTGGGTGTCTGGCTTCCTGGATCCAAAATTCAGAGAGTTCCATCACCAAAAAAGTAGGTGAGGTCACTTCCTTCAGGAACAGAATGAGGTCACTGACTTGGCCACCACTATGTTTTAACAGTTGCTTTCTAGGTTCTCATGAGATGGAGGCTGCCCCTACTTCGGGTGACACATTCACAAATTAGAATGCTATAGAAACCATAGGCACCTGGGAACAGCTCTCCACAAAGGCCTGGTTTGGTCCATCTTCTCTACATTAAGAAGAGAGAGGCTGATTCAGAAACATCCCTTCATCCTGACCAGGTTGTTTGCCATGGAAGATTACTTTTGCTCTCTCAGGTACTTCATAGCTGCCTACATCTTCTTCATGGATCATTTCTGCATGGTCTTTTGAGGTTCTCAGCAGGTGGAAGATCCCCTACATTCCTGTATTGTAAGACCAACTCGATCCCTGCTCTTCTGTAAAGTTAGATTGAGGGAACAGTGTAGGGTTAGGGTTAATAGCATGTTCAATTTTGGTTAGGAATCATTCTGCTGGATGAATAATGGTTTGGGAACCTGTGATACTTATAAGAATATAGACGTGAAATATAAGTATGGAAACAGAAATCTAGGTAAGATTTGAAGCCCAGAAGGGCATTTCGCGATTGATTGGCATACTAAGCTTGAATTATGTTCTGCACTGAGGTCTCAGATAAATTCATATACAATGGCATAGGATGCTGTACCTCAGATGACTGAATTTAGAAGAGATCATCCAGTCCAAAAGGGATAGTCCGTAGGATTATTAAGATAGTCAGTAGGATTAGGAAGAAGAGTGAGTCTAGGAGTTGGACCAAAAGTTCTTTAGCAATAGGGTTTCAGTTAGAGAGTGAATGTAAATGTCAGCACATGTGATGAGTCAGTCACAATGATGAACTTTGGAAAATATGTAGGAAAGAGAGTAAATATGTATCAATAGAGACATTAGGAAATCAGGCAATGTATAAAGTGAGTGATAGGATTAGACATTTTTAACAGGGTTGAGGTTGAATATATAATCTTAGGAAGGAACAATTATGTAGTCACCAAAAGGATTGACATTTGAGCACATTAGGGAACCTAGACATGGAGGTTTTTAGTATTTCATGCACACTTTAAATTTAGGCTTTAGTACAATCATAAGTGTGAACTTTGTATTTTGTGTCAAGAATATTACTGTGGTAAAATGTATATGTAGATCAGATGACATGAGTATTTCTTCCTCCAATATGGTTAGCAATATTTTGAAAACTTATAAATTAGTATTGTGGATAAAATAGGCGTACCCTGTGTTGATGAATAAGAGATGATGCATGAATGGACCATATTGTGAATAAATTATATAACTGGTTTCAACTTTAAATAATGCATTAAATTTATATCTAAAAATATATAGGTAGTCTTATATTGATATACATAAATTCATTCCAACCCGTTGTACATCTAATGGTAATATTAGGGTTATGGTTTATCATGAAGAGTGTGTGAGTTTTGCTTCAAAAATAATTATAGGATCAAAAATAATGTTTGTAGAAAGAAGTCTAGTGAAAAGACCACTAAAGAATCATAGAGGAATACAGTTTTCTGAAAGAGGAAGTGATCAAAAGTGAACCACATGCCTATAAATTTGTGAATTTGTGGATGAAAGGATATATCCTATGATGTCCATAAACTGAAGAAATAGTAATGTACCAGTGTGGAATATAAATGAACTTCAAAATACATATCATGACCCATAGGAATCTAACTGCATTGATGTTAAACTTGGTCAGTTACTGTAGAAATATTAGGATATATAAGGACCATTCACTGAAGTTAGTTTTCAGTACAAGGGAACAAATCTGTATTTCAGGTGGTTGAATATTTCTGAGAATAATCTGTTGAGAGCCACAGCCAAAGGAGCCCCAGAAAACGTCCAGTTGCCAGCAAACTTCCAACTGCTGGCTGATGATTGGCTCACAGCGGCCCCAGCATCATCTAGCTGATTGGCTCCTCTGTGGTGATGCTCATTGGAGATGCTCATTGAGCGGTTTCCCTGACCTTTCTGACTGCCAGCGGATGATTGGCTCACAGTGGCCGCAGCTACATCTAGCTGATTGGCTCCTCTGTGATGATGCACATTGTGCTGGTTCCCTGCCCTATCAGACCACGGAGCTGCTCAATTAGGGACTTTTTTGGCTCTGCCCACACCTCCCAGCCAATTGGCCTCAAGAGGAGGAGACTTGTGGTTGAGGGAGAGGCTTGTGGGAAGCCTGTGGTGGCAGTTGGGCTCTGACGGTTTATCCTGAGGAGCTGTTTTGTTTGGTGTAATCTTGTTGGGTTGTATTATAGTAGAAATATGGAATCAGAAATTAGTAAAAAAAAAAAAAAACTGAAAGAGTGTTCAGTAAATTGTTAGAGGAAGGAGGCATCTCAGTAAAATCAAGAACAGTCAGGGCATACGTTGATACAATACAAAAATGTAGCCCATCCTTTTTAAGGAGGAGTTGTTAAATATATCACAATGGAACCATCATGGTGAAGATTTAAAAAGAATAGAAAAGAAAAGCCCAGGGACTCTGCCAGTTGGCACATTGCCATTGTGGACGTTTGTATCTTGTTTGCTTAGTGGAAAGCCTTCAGTTCAGACAATGGTAGAGGAAGGAGAAAACATATTGATTCAAGTAAAAGAGAAGGTTTCTCAAGTTAGTCAGACAAAGGAAAAAATTCAAGGAAAAGAAAATGTCTCTCGAACTAGTCAGACAGAGGAAAAAATTCAAAAAAAGAGAAGGCCTTTCAAGTCAGTCAAACAGAGAAAGAAAGATTAAAACAGAAAAAGACATCAGGGGAAAAGTTACAACAGGAGACTGCTACTAACACCTTTCTATCACCAGATGGTGTAAGTGTCCAACCAACAGCACCACCTCTACAGGAGACTGCTACTAACACCTTTCTATCACCAGAGGACGTAAGTGTCCAACTAACAAGGCCACCTCCATATGCTGGGAGGCCCCCAACCCCCGCAGTTGATAGTTGGCATCCTGAGACAAGATCTCAAATATTAACATGCCCAGTATTTGAGGCAGGAGGGAAGCGAGTCTACCATGCTTTAAATTTCAAAACAGTGAAGCAGCTAAAAGAGGCTGTAACAACCTATGGTCCTCAAGCACCCTTCACTGTAAGCATGGTCGAATCCATTAACAACATGAACATGACGCCAGCAGATTGGGCTAATACGTGTAAAGGTGTGCTAAATGGAGGACAATACATGTTATGGAAGGTTGCCAATGAGGAATTTTGCAAGGAGACTGCTATGCAAAATGCAGCAGCTAGTTATCCTCAGTGAAATCTAGATATATTGTTAGGAAAGGGACCTTATGAGGATCAGCAGCAACAATGTGCATATGATCCTGGTGTATATGCACAAATTGCTATAGATGCAAGTAAGGCATGGAAGACTTTACAAGGACATGGAGGTTTACAAGGTCAATTATCTAAGGTAATACAAGGAGCTAATGAACCTAATGCTGAATTTGTAGATGGGCTTATTCAAAGAGCAACCAGAGTTTTTGGAAATACAGAACAAGCAATGCCATTACTAAAACAACTGGCTTATGAGCAAGTGAATCGTTGGTGCAAAAATATCATTAGACCATGGAAACATGAAGATTTAAACACATATATTAAATTATGTAGAGACATTAATGAACAAGAGCAAGTCGTGGCAGCTGCAGTAAAACAGGCTTTAGATGCCATAGATATTAATGAACAAGGGCAAATTGTGGCAGCTGAAGTAAAACAGGCTTTAGATGCCAGGCCAAGAACATGCTACAATTGTGAACAAACAGGACATTTTAAAAGGAATTGCCCCATAGGAGGAGGGTTTAACAAAACTAGGTATCAGAGGAGTAGAATACCAGGTATTTGCCCACGATGGCATAGAGGGAGACATTGGGCTAATGAATGCCGTTCTCAAACCACCATAGAGGGTACTCCATTTTCAGAAAATGAACAAGGACCAGCTGTTTATCCACAATATCACGGAGAAAGACATCGGGCTCCATTGCCAAAAAATAGACAAGGGGGCCCAATGCTCCGGGGCCCAAAACCACAAATATATGCACAACTGGAGGAACCCAGCAATCCCATCATGGTAGTGCCCAGGACATATTGTCCATCAGATCCCTCATGATACAAACCAGAGCGAGCACAGGGTTGGATATCTGTGCCCCCGCCAGAGCAGTACTAACTCCAGAGATGGGAGTTCAAATCATTCCCACAGGGGTAAAAGGACCTCTTCCCATAGGAACAGTAGGCTTATTATTGGGATGCAGCTCTTCTACTCTAAAAGGATTTATGATAAGTCCTGGGGTAATTGATCCCTACTATGAAGGTAAAATAAAAATTATAGCCAGTTATCCAAAGGGTATATCAGTAATTTCACCAGGAGATAGAATAGCACAGTTACTAATAATACCCAGCCTACATGAAAAATTTTCCAGTCGTACTGTAGAAAGAGGTTCCAAGGGATTAGGCTCCACAGGTATAGATTGGGCTATGCTTTCTTTAAATTTAGATTCTCGCCCCATGCTAAAACTAAATATTCAAGGACATGAATTTAATGGGCTACTGGATACAGACACGAACCTTAGCATCATCTCTCGTCAAGAATGGCCAAAACATTGGCCATGACAACAAGCCACTCAAACGCTTCGAGGCCCAGGAGTGGCATCTAATCCCCATAGAAGTGCAATGGTATTAGATTGGAAGGATCCTGAAGGATGTGAAGGAACTATACAGCCATATGTATTGGATCATCTTCCCGTAAACTAATGGGGACGAGATGTCCTAGATCAATTAGGTTTGACATTAACAAATAACATCAACCAAAATGCACACACTATTATGACTAGACAAGGTTTTAGGAAAGGAAAAAGATTAGGAAAACAAGAACAAGGTATAGCAGCACCAATACAAATAGATCAAGGAACAGACAGACATGGGTTGGATTTTGAGAAAAGGCCAGTGAGGCAATAAATATTACTTGGAAATCAGAAAGACCAGAATGGGTTCCTCAGTGGCCCCTGAATAAAGAAAATATACAAGCAGCCCATGACTTGGTCAAACAACAATTAGCGGAAGGACATACACAACCTTCTGTATCTCCCCATAATACTCCCATTTTTGTCATCAAAAAGAAATCTGGTAAATGGAGATTATTGCAAGATTTAAGAGCCATTAATAATGAGATGGTTATTATGGGGCCTGCTCAATCAGGGATTCCTCAATTGTCTGCTTTTCCTAAAACCTGGTATGTTTTAGTTATAGATATTAAAGATTGTTTTTTTTTTTTTTAATTGCAATTCATCCTGAGGATAGTCCAGGTTTTACATTTACTATTCCTGCACTGAATCATGAAGATCCTCATCAGAGATATGAATGGAAAGTACTCCCTCAAGGGATGGCTAACAGCCCAACTATGTGTCATATTTATGTTAACAAAGTAATTCAGCCACTTAGAAATCAAAATCCTGAACTACAAATATTTCACTATATGGATCATGTATTATTAGCACACAAAGCTAAAAATACATTGCTAGAATGTTATGCCACACTTACAAACTTATTAAAAATTATAATTTAAATATAGCAATACATAAAGTACAATTAAATTTTCCAATTAATTATTTAGGAGTTCTATTATCCTCAACCATGTTCGGTCCACCAAAAATTCAAATACGAGTAAATCAACTCAAATCACTTAATGATTTTCAAAAGTATTTAGGAGACATAAATTGGATAAGGTCTTATCTAGGTATACCAACAGGAGAGTTGGGACCTCTTTTTGATATCCTAAAAGGTTCATCAGATCCAAATTCACCCTGAATATTGACACCTGAAGCAAGAAAGGCATTAAAAATAATTGAAACATACATGGAAAATATGCATTTGGATAGAATTGATATAAGATTGCTTTTATTATTGTACTACCAACAAAAAATATTCCTACAGGAGTATTTTGGCAAGAAGGTCCATTATTATGGATACATTGATCTTATTCTCCTAACACTATTCTTACTAGGTATCCTGAGGCTGTAGGACAATTAATACTCAAAGAAATAAAAGCAGCAAAGGGAGTGTTTGGAATTTCTCCCAATAAAATTATTACTCCATATACTCTGAATCAAATTGATGAGTTTGCTAATGAGTTAAATACATGTGCAATAATCATGTGCAAATCAAAAGTTTCATTTGATAACCACTTACCATCTAATCCTTTATTGCCTTTTTGGTCATCACATCCTGTAATTTTTCCAAAATTGACAAGAAAAACACCTATCATGAATGCTCCAAATATATTCACTAATGGATCAAATAATGGTACAGCAGCAATAGTTACACCTGATCAAACTTTTACATTTTTAGTACCCAAACAATCAGCTCAAAAGGTGGAGCTTAATGCAGTATTACAAGCTTTTGTGATGTTTAAAGATTCTGTATTTAATTTATTTTCCGATAGTCAGTATATAGTTAACGCAATAGTATCCCTTGAAGATGCTGGTAGGATTTCCCCTCCCTTTACTGTTTTCTCTTTGCTTTCCACTATACAATGTCTAATGTGGGAAAGAAAAGATCCATGCTTTATAGGACATATCAGGGCACATACAGGATTGCCTGGAGTCCTTAGTTTGGGCAATGATTTAGCAGATAAAACTACACATGACATACATATTTTCTCTACACTAGAAGAAGCTATGAATTTTCATAAAAAGTTCCATGTCAATGTTAATTCTTTACAAAAGCATTTTAAATTAACTAAGGAATAAGCTAGACAAACAATAAAGCAATGTCAAAATTGTGTGATCTTTTTACCACAAGTTAATCTTGGAGTCAATCCTAGAGGATTGATACTTAACCATATTTGGCAGATGGACGTCACACACTTTCCAGAATTTGCAAAATTAAAGTATTTGCATGGTACAGTTGATACTTCTTTTGGATTTTTGATGGGCTCCCTTCATGCCGGAGAAAAAAACTAAAGATGTTATAGCTCATTGCTTACAAAATTTTGCCACTGTGGGTGTTGCAAAACAGTTAAAAACAGATATTGCCCCTGGTTACACTTCTACCTTTTTTAAACAATTTTGCTCATCATTTGGCATTACTCATATAACAGGAATCCCATACAATCCACAGGGACAAGGCATAGTTGAAAGAGCTCATCAAACTATTAAAATGTACTTATTAAAGCAAAAAGACGGAATTGGGAAGGGGTATATATTCCCCAAAGATAAACTTAAAATAACCCTTTTTACTCTAAACTTTTAAATTTGGATTCATCAGGACTTAGTGCTGCAGAAAGGCATATGTGTCAAAAAAATGTACATAAGCCCAAGGTAATTTGGAAGGATATTCTAACAGGACAATGGAAAGCTCCTGACCCAGTAATTGTCTGGATTCGGGTGTCTGTTTGTGTGTTTCCACAGCGAGAACAGCAGCCGATTTCGATTCCGGAGAGATTAACTAAAGTCCTGAACCAGTGATTGTCTGGAGTCGGGGGACTGTTTGTGTGTTTCCACAGGGAGAACAGCAACCGATTTGGATTCCAGAGAGATTTAGTAAAGTGATTTCTAAAGTCCAAAAAGATGATGATTTGACTCAAGTCCAAAACAGCTGATATCCAAAACTCCAGTTTGGCTATCCTTACATCTGCGATAGAACCAGGATGCTTTTCTCAATGTCTATTTTATTATTGCCATTTTCCCCATTCTATTTTGTTTTTTGAGCTCATACAGAATTCGGTTAATATTTTGTTGATCAGTTCTATTTTTTTGAGTATAGAGTTTTTAAATATTGCAATGGAGATTTCACCTGTAAAAAGTTATAAGGCCTTTACTATTAGGTTATGTGTTGTATGTATTATATTATGTTTGCACACTTGTGTTTTGTGTTATATGTTTGAATGTACGTATGTCCATATATCATGTATGATGAGCGCTCATGAAAAAATGGATCCAAATATTTTTTTTCACGTGATTTAAATTGTTTAATTTAAATTGGGTAAACAGATGTTGAGGATTGTTTTAATATACATACAAAAAGGAAGTTAACAGGTCTGTTTGTTTACTTTCAACTTTCTTTTTCATTATATTTAATAATTCTGTTGAAGATAAGGTACATTGTTAAAAAATTGTTTTCTAAAAAAAAAAGAAAATTGTTTTCTTGCATTGTGAACTCACTTGTATGCATTGTGAACTATCTCTTGGTGCAGTGACTTGTGGTAGTGTTGGGGTATTTTTGCTGATAATTTTATCGGTGGTACAATTTTTCCAAAAAGAGCCATCAATTGGCTTGGTGTATCTTCCTCCCCTCTGTTTGTTATGATCATTCAGCTAAAATTTGGGAGCCAACAGAGGTGAGGCAAAGATCCTCACGCCCACCCCCCCGCCGCTGGTACAAAGACCTCTCCACAGGTGTGGCTGTATACTGGACCGGTAGTCAGTGACGGATAAGATCCAATTGCAATGGTACCAACCTAATGGGTAAGAACCATATGAACTATTGGACAACCTAAGGCAGGCACGGTCCCTAAGCCACATGCTTGTTGTTTAAACAGAGAGAGGGAGATGTTGAGAGCCACAGTCAAAGGGGCCCCAGCAAACTTCCAGGTTCCAGCAAACTTCCGGCTGCTGGCTGATGATTGGCTCCCAGCGGCCCCAGGAACATCTAGCTGATTGGCTCCTCTGCAGTGATGCTCATTGGAGATGCTCATTGAGCTATTTCCCAGTCCTTTCAGACTGCCAGCGGATGATTGGCTCACAGTGGCCCCAGCAACATCTAGCTGATCGGCTCCTCTGTGGTGATGCTCATTGGGTTGGTTCCCTGCCCTTTCAGACCATAGAGCTGCTCATTGGGGGACATTTTGGCTCCGCCCACACGACCCAGCCAATCAGCCTCAAGAGGAGGAGGCTTGTGGTTGAGGGATAGGCTTGTGGGAAGACTGTGGTGGCAGTTGGGCTCTGAAAGTTTTTCCTCAGAGGCTGTTTTCTTTGGCTTGTTTGGTCCTAAAAATAAAGTTTGTTTCTTTTGACAAGTGGCTCCTGAATTGTGCCCAGCCAGACTGATGATAATCATGTGAAATGTTGAATATAAATCCACATACATAAACTTGAATGAATTTAGGGAGTGTATAATTAGACACATATATTTTATTTTTTGGAAAATCTGGAGAATATGTATACACATACACACACACACACACACACACACAACAATAAAATGTAGCAATATAGATGCCAATAGAAATTTATCATGAAATATATACCATCCACATATCTAAAAATATTCATTTTACTGAACATGGATTAATGTATAATGTTGTTCACTAGGAAGATCACCCATAGGTTGAATTTTCAGTTCCATCAGTATTTAGGGGGAGTGATCTATTCTCATAATTTGTATATTCCAAAGTCAGTGAGCTCACAAGAATATATGTGTGATACAAAGTAGGAGTCTATATATGCATGAAAATATACATGTTCTCAATAGGCTACTGAGAAAAGGAGACAGGAATTTAGATATGTGTTAACTTTAAAAACTCATGGAGAAATATTACAATGAAAAGTTGACTAGATTTATAACACATACCCTTGATAAAGCAGAAGGAAAATCCAAGTATACACCATGCCTCCTACGAAAGGGCTGTATTTCTACTCTGTTAGGTTTCTTTTACTCCATCATTTTAGGATAAGTAGTCAGAGTCTAGTAGGGTATGGGTTAGTGTCAGGGATTCAGTATTTCAAATGGAAAATAGAATAATGAATCCAATGTGTATGCAAATATGCGCTACACAATAATCTCTCCACTCTCATCCAGAACAATGCCTTGACATTACCTTTGCCCCAAGTGAGACACAATTAGAGGAGAAGAGTTAGAAAATGTGTGAATCATATCTGGAATGGAAAATTCTCAGGAGTTCCCAACCTGGGAGGTGGTAGAGGAGTTTTCAAAAGTAATGGACAGGGTAAACACTTCACAACCATGGAGCTCTGCTGAAAATAAAGACTTCTGGAGAAACTGCCTCTGAGGTTGGGCACTTGAAATATATGTTGTTGTCAGGAGCTTTACTTCATTTGTAGTGAAACCATCAAAGCTGGGTCTGCATCTATATGACCTGGAGAACATGGTTTCTTATTTTCCAATAAGCATGAGACAGCAGTGCTGAATGCTCTATTTGTAAGTAAACTGAGGCCACTGGGCCTAAGTTTCTAACCGTGTGGACTGAGAAGCCATTTAGTCATCCTCCAATTTTCGTGGTGTTTCTTGGTGCTGCACTGGGAGTTTGGTATTTGCTTCAATAAATACAAGGAGTTCAACTGGGACACAGTGTTGGAGGGAGTTCTGTGACATGTGGTGCGTCAGAGTCTGCAGGAGAATGCACCAACCAGGCTTCTATCCCACATAGCTTGCCCCCTTGATCATAGCAACTTGATTCTGAACATTGCCCTGAAACCTCTCCATATAACAAGATGCCTTTACATATAAGGGTCTGCTGGGTGCACCATGTCAGCTAAAAGCCATTTGGAAATCAATGGCAGATCCACATGGCACCGCCATAAATATTTTATCACACACCTGCACACCACAGCTCTGCGCCAACTACTCCGCAGTCTCCATCTAACCGACATCTCTGTTCTAAACCAATTTCATTATACTTAATCAATCAAGGCACTGTCTGGTACACTAATGATCAGCAACAGGACATCAAAGGTTCTCCAGTGCCAACTCATCATGTGAATTTCAAAAATTTTATGGTATTTATCTAGTCATTTTTCAAGAATGAAGTTGGAGGCATTGTGGGTTTCAATTCTTTCAGGAACCATTAAATGTTGAGGAAGCTCATTTCAAAGAAAGTTCTGGAGAACTCTCACAGGCAAGGCTTCCCAAAGAGTGGCCAAATAGTCACATGAAGCCAGGCCAATTGAGGTCTACAATGTGAGGTCCATGTGTGTTTTGACTCTCAACTATGTCTGGCAAGTATTTCAGAATAACATCATATGATATTCTGTCTGAGATTCCCAGTGCTCTGTGGAAAGCCACCTTGGGTCTAGATCTCAGTTTCAAAGGGCGACTCTCATGGGTGGCCACCTAAAATCCCAACACAAGTCATGGCAATACTTCTCTGAGGTCAGTTCCAGAACTCAGTCTCTAAGGATAATCACACCTGAGTTCAAGCCCTTGTGTACCCAGTCATCTCTTCTAACTGCCACACAAATGACCACAATTAAAAACCAAATCACTCCCAAATGGCCCTCATCTTCTTCCATATAGACACTCATCATAACCTCTGGCTTGACGTTTCCTTGAGGGGCGCAGCCCAAGACAGTGTCCAAAATAATTTCCCTTTCCTCTCATTTGCCTAAAGTCAGGGTGGCCTGGGCACCCATTCTGTGAACCAGGAGTGATCAAATACGCCTGACTTTAATACTGCTCTGCTTCTCCAATTTGAGGCCTACTGTCTGTGGAGTATAGATTCTTAATGTAAGTTGGAGTCATGAGAAAACCAAATAACCTATTGGTTACCCTCTGCATGGTTTTTTAGAACCCATTTGACCCAAAAAATCCCAATTCTCACTTTATGGTGTTCAGGAAACTTACAGAGGAAGGTGAGAGACTTCATCCTCAATGACTGCTTTATGGGCCATTATGGTTTTTGATGCACACATGGGATCTTTTTTTAGATCCATCTGGTGCAGAGAACCTAAGCGACAGCCTCACACAGGGCCAAGAGGCTGATTCAGACAGATCCCTTTCCACAGCAATTAAGCAAAGAGCCACGGGTAATACCCAATCATTTTCATTTGAAAACTATTTTTTCAGGCTTCACAAAGGGGTGACCTGAGGCAAATACCTTCCTGACATTCAGGGCAACAGAAGAATAGTAAGTAGAAGGCCCAAATCAGGGTTTTTGCAAAGAGAATTTCTTGATCAAACTGATAACTGAGTTTTCTGAGATTATCACATTCCCTTCAGCTATCCAGTACATGGCCATGTCACATAGATTGGAGGCGGTACATATCTTGGCCTCAAAACCATGAGCCTATTCTGGATAGTGGCCAAAATTCAGGAAGAAAACAGCAACATAGGAAGATAGTAGGTGCTGCCCATACATAAGGCAAGCCGCTGTCCATTCTTAAATTGGGCAGGATGAATGCTGGGAAGCTTTCTACTAGACAGGACACATCCATTGATGCATTCTCTTTTCTAATGTCTACAACCACGGAAACAGTAGGATACACAGACATAGAAACACTTGACTTGTCAAACGTCTTACTAGAAATAGTCCTCTAAACCAAACAAACCGCTTTTCCTACCAATTCTCAGAACATGTAACAAAGCCAGAAACCCACACCCACACCCACAAAGGCACCTCCTTCCCCCAAGAAGGTCTGTGACTATCCGGAGTGTCCTCTGACTGTTGGGCCATACTATTTTCCACCAAAATGGGCAGTCCTGTCTCAGATCTGGTCTCTTTGGCCAACTCTGTGAAGTTGTCAGGAGCCAGCGGTGAGCCACTACATGCTTTCTCAGGAAAGGCCCCTCTTCAGAGCTTTGCTGGCATTTGGCCATCCTCACATCTGTAGGTACTAAGAAAGACTGACTCTGTCCTTGATAAATCCAAACAAGTGAGCCCACTGGGACTGGGACTGGGACTGAATCTGGGTGCCAGGCTTCATGGATCCCAAGTTCAGAGAGTTCCATCACCAAGAAATTAAGTAGTTCACTTCCTTAAAGAACTGAATGTGGTCACTGACTTGGCAATCACTTTGTCCTAACTGTTGCTTTCAATTTTCCCATGAGATGGAGGCTGCCTCTACTTCCTGTGAAACTTTCACAATTTAAAATGTTATATCAACCATAGGCACCCAGGAACAGCTCTCCACATAGGCCTCGTTTGGTCCATCTTCTCTACATTAAGAAGAGAGAGGCTGATTCAGATATATCCCTTCATCCTGACCAGGTTGTTTGCCATGGAAGATGACTTTTGCTCTCTCAGGTCCTAAATAGCTGCATACATCTTCTCCAGGGATCATTTCTGCATGACCTTTGAGGTTTCATCAGGTGGAAGATCCTCTCCATTTCTGTATTGTAAGACCAACTCTGTACCTGCTCTTCTGTATAGTTAGACTGAGGAAAAAGTGTATGGTTAGGGTTAATAACTGGTTAGATTTGGGTTAGGAATCATTCTGCTGGATGAATAATGGTATTGGGAACCTGTGATATTTACAAGAATACACAGGTGAAATATAAGTATGAAAACAGATATCGAGGTAAGATTTGAACCCCAGAAGGGCATTAGGACCATAATTAGGATACTTAGCATTGAATTATGTTCTGTAGAGATGTCTCAGATAAATCAATATACGATGGCATATGACCTTGTACCTTTGATGATTGAATGTCGAAGAGAACATCCAGTCAAAAAGGGATAGTTGGTATTATTAGAAAGATAGTTGTTATGTTTAGGAAGAAGGGTGAGTATAGGATTAGCCCAAGTGTTCTTTATCATTAGGGTTTTGGATAGAGAGTGAATGCAAATGTCAGCATATATGAAGAGTCAGTCACAATGATAAACTGGGGAAAATATGTAATAAATCAGATATCAATAGTGACATTAGGAAATCAGGCAAAGTATAAAGTCAGTGATAAGATTTGGAATTTTCAACAGGGTTGATGTTGAATATATAATCTTTTGAAGAAACAAATGTGTACTCACCAATAGGATTGACATTTGAGAGCATTAGGCAACATGGACATAGATGTTTTTAGTAATCCATGCTCACTTTCCATTTAGGCTTTGGTACAATCATAAGTGTGTCCTTTGCTTTTTGTGTCGAGAATATTACTGTGTTAAAATGTATATGGAGATCAGGTGACATGAGTATTGCTTCCACCATCTGTGAGCAATATTTTGAAGACGTATAAATTAGTATTGGGGTTACAAATAGGTGTACCCTGTGTCTTTGGATATAGAGAGAATGCATGAATAGACCATACTGAGGACAAATAATATAACTGGTTTCAACTTTAAATAAATTTTTGAAATGATATCTGAAAATATACAGAAAATCTTATATTGATATACAATCATTCATTTTAACCAGTTACACATCTAATGGTAATATTAGGGTTATGGTTTCTCATGAAGAGTGTGTGAGTTTTTCTTCAAAAGTGATTATGGAAATCAAAAATAAAGTGTTTGGTAACAAGTCTCATGAAAAGACCAGTCAAGAGACCTGGAGAAATACATGTGTTCTGAAGAAGGAATTGATTGAATGTTAAAAAAATGCCTAGAAATTTCTGAAATTGTGTATGAAATATATATACTATGATATATATATATATATATATATATATATATATATATATAGATTACATAGGTGAAATGTATGTATGAAAACAGAAATCTAAGTAAGACTTGAAGCCCAGAAGGGCATTGGGCCCTTGATTGTTATACTTAGCTTTGAATTACTTTCTGCAATGTTGTTTCAGATAAATCCATATACAATGGCATAGGACCTTGTACCTTAGATGATTGAATGTAGAAGAGAACATCCAGTCAAAAAGGGATAGTCGGTAGTGAAAGGTTAATAAAATAGGTACTTGTCACCTTCTGTTTTTCTGTATGCTTAAGAAAACACTGTTGAAATCTTGAGAATTGTTTGCTAATCTTGTTCCCAGAATTTGCTGTCCCCAAGTGCCACACTGCAGAATGTACTCCCTCACCTGGTTGCACCATAACTGCCCACTCGCCCTGTCCCATCAATAAACTTTCTTCCCTGCCCTCTCCAATGAAACTATATAAGCTCTGCTTAAGCTGTTCTTAGGGATCTCTGTTCTATTCATGTGAGCTCTGAGCCCCAGCATGCTGGACCCCCAGTAAATCCTTTGCTGTTGCATGAAAAAGTCTCTTGGTTGTCCCTTCCTACGACGCTAGCCCGACCTTTACATATGGAGGTTCCACCGAGATCCAGCAGTAGTGGACGAGAGACCCAATGGACCCCTATCGGGTAAGTAAGGCGCCTCTTTCTGTTTTCAGGTTTCAGGTTAGGGCTTGCAAAATGGCTGTCAATGAAGAGTGTGACCTCTTTCGGACGGTGGCTCACAGTTGTGTTACAGAACCACATGCCACGTCCCTGGAGGATGCTCCAGAGGACTGGGATAATCGAGGAACAATAGTCTCCTCGACTCAGTGATATTTTTTTTTGGATTCAGTATTGCCAGTCCATCTGGTTTTGCCGGCTACTCAGTCCTGGTCTCAGGGTTGGAAGTCCATTGCCTGTCTTTATTGTCTTACCTTGTCTGTGTCATGTGTCATAGCTTTCATTGTTTGTGTGTCTTTCATAATGGGACAGAGCACTTCAATGTCCCTGTCCCTGATCTTTGATCACTGGACCAAAGTCTGCTTAAGGGCTCAGAATCTTTCTTTTTCAGTAAAGTGCCGGATGTGGCAGACTCTCTGTACTTCAGAATGGCCCACCTTTAGATTCCGATGCCCCCTAGAAGGATATTTCTACTTCCCACTAACTTAAAAAGTCAGAGATATTGTCTTTCAGCCGGGGAAACATAGCCATCCGGATCAACAGCCATATATCTTAACTAGGCAGGACCTCTGCATATCTCCTCCTCCATGGGTGAAGCCTTTCCTTGACCCTACTCCCACTCTGATTTCTTCCCCCAGGAACTCTCAAACACTTTGCTCCTCCTCCTCCTACACCCTCTGTTCTCCCTGAGTCACCAAATTTGACTCTACTGTACTCTGCTCCCCCTCCTTATCCCCTGCCCTTGTCCCCCAACCCCCAACACACTCTAAGTGATTCCCCTGCTACTGACTCAGCCTCTCCTCCATTGGAAAACGCTATGCCGGCCCAGCCCCCTCCAGATAATTTCCCTGCGGCACACACAGCACCTCCTCCCTTGGAGGAAGCTGGCCCGTCTAAAGGAACTCGCTGGCGGCGAATGACTGAAAACCCTGGAACTCTCGGGATGCTCCCCCTCCGTCCCTATTGGCCAATGATTGATGATGGCCATGGGAGAAAAATGCAAGCCTACCAGTATTGGTCTTTCTCCTTGTCAGACCTATATAACTTAAAAAATTATAATCCCCCTTTTTCCAAGGACCAAACTCGGCTCTCAGGTCTGGTTGAGTCATTGATGTTTTCACACCAGCCTATGTCGGATGACTGCCAAAAACTCCTAGGGATTATCTTCATGACAGAGGAACAAAAGGGAATCCTCCAAGAAGCTAGACAAAAATATCCTCAGACAAGATGTGCGTCCGACAAAACTTCCCAACATAATCAAAACAGGCTTTCTCTTGAACCCACCCAACTGAGACCACAAAACCTTTCAAGGTAGGGAGCATCTGTCCACTTATCGCTGGGCTCTAATAGTTTGTCTTTGAGCAGCCGCTAGTGACAAACTAATTTGGACAAGGTAAGAGAGATTATTCAAGGGCCTGATGAATCTCCCTCTATCTTTCTAGAGAGAATTATGGAGGCATATAGGAGATATACTCCTTTCGATCATCAGGCAGTGAAACAAAAGGCATCTGTCATGATGGCCTTTATTGGGCAAACTGCCCTGGATATTAAAACAAAGTTACAAAGCTTAGATTGATTACAGGATATGACTTTGAGAGATTTAGTCAGAAAAGCCAAGAACATTTACTATAAGAGAGAAACTGAGGAAGAGAAGGGAGCAAAGGGAGGATAAAAGAAACAAAAGGCAGACTAAGCCGTTGACTAAGGTCCTGGTCACAACAACAAATAGGCCAGAAATTAAGAAACAGGTAGACAAGTAGGGATACGTTGGCCCACGCCAGAGGCCACCCCTGGCCTCAGATCAATGTGCCTACTCTAAAGAACAAAGGACACTGGGCCAAAATTGCCCTAGAAAGCGACAGCCACACCAGCCAGCCATTCTGACACTGGAGGAAGACTATGAAAGTCGGGGTTCAGATTCCCTCCTCGAGCTCAAGGTAACTTTTGAAGTGCTTCAAAAGTGATTATGGAAATCGAAAATAATGTGTTTGGAAAGAAGTCTCATGAAAAGATCAGTCAATAAACATCGAGAAATACATGTGTTCAGAGGCATGAAGTGATTGAAAGTGAAACAAATGCCTATAAATTTGCTAACTTGTGGATGAAATATATATCCTATGATGTGCATAAACTGAATAAATAGTAATGTAGAAGTGTTGAATAAAATTGAACATCAAAATACACATCATGTCCCATAGTAATCTACTTGCATTGATGTTAAACAGGGTCAGTTCCTGTAGAAATGTTAGAATATGTATGCACCATTCAAAGAAGTTAGTTTTCAGTACTAGGAAACAAATATGTATTTCAGGTGGATGAATATTACTGAGAATAATCTTGTGAAAAGATGATTATAAATCCACATACAAGAACATGAATGAATTTAGAGAGTGTATAATAAGACACATGTTTCATATTTTGAAAAATCTGGAAAGCGTGTATATATATATATATATATATATATATATATATATATATATATATATATATATATATCACAGACATTAAAAATAGCAATATATATGCTAAATGAAATTCATCGTGAAATATATATCATCATCATATTCAAAAATATTCATTTTACTGAACATGGATTTTTGTATAAGTTTGTTCAAATAGGAAGCTCACCCATGGGTTGAATTTTCAGTTCCAACAGTGTTTAGAAGGACTAATCACTTCTCACAATTTGTATGTGCCATGTAAGCCACCTCACGAGAATGTACGTGTGACACCAGGTAGGATTCTATATGTGCATATAAAAACACATGTACTGAATAGGCTACTGACAAAGGGATACAGTAATTCACATATTTGTTAATTTTAAAAACACATATAGAACTATTTCAATTAAAGATTGACTAGATTTATTACTACTACCCTATATATTTCAAAAGGTAAGTCCAACTATACACCATGCCTCCTCTGAAATGCTTGTATTTCTATTCTGTTTGGGTTATTTTTCTCCATCATATTAGAATTAGTAGTCAGAGTCTAGTAGGGAATGGGTTAGTGTCAGGGATTCAGTATTTCAAATATATGCTGCACAAAAATCTTCCCACTCTCATTCAGAACAATGCCTAGACATTACCCTCCGCCCAAGTAAGACTCAATTAGAGGAGAAGAGTTAAAAATTCTGTGAATATATATCTGGAAATGAATATGCTCAAGAGTTCACAACCTTCGAGGTGGTAGAGGAGTTCCCAAAAGTAAGGGACAGGGTAAACACTCCACAAACATGGAGCTCTGCTGTCCTAAAGACTTCTTGAGAAACTGCCTCTGAGGTTGGGCTCTAGAAATATGTTTTCGTAAGGAGCTTCCTTTGTACTGAGACCATCAATGCTGGGTGTGCATCTATGCGACCTGGAGGACATGGTTTCTTATTTCCCACTGAACATGAGGCAGCAGTGCTGAATTCTCTCTATGTAGGTTAACTGTGTCCACTGGGGCCTAAGTGTCTTCCCGTGTGGACTGTGAAGCCATTTGGTCATCCTCCACTTTTCCTGGTGTTTCTTGCTGCTGCACTGGGAGTTTGGTATTTGCTTATAAAATAAAAGGAGTTCACCTGGGACACAGTGCTGGAGGGAGTTCTGTCACGTGTGGTGGGTCAGGTTCTGCAAGAGAATATACCAACAATGCTTCTATTCCACATAGCTTTCCCCCTTAACCATAGTAATATGATTCTGAACATTGCCCTGAAACCTCTCTATATAACAAGACGCCGTTACATATAAGGGTCTGCTGGCTGCACCGTGCCAGTCACAAGGCATTTGGAAGCCAATGGAAGATCAACATGGCCCCACCACATATGTTTTATCACACACCTCCCCTCCACTGCTCTAGGCCCACTACTCAGCAGGCTCCAACTTACTGGCATCTCTGTTCTACATCATTTTCATGAAACCCAATCAATCAAGGCACTGTCTGGTATACTTATGATCAGCAACCGGATTTCCAAATTTTCTCCAGTGCCACCTGGTCATGGGAGTTTCAAAAATTTCATTGTATTCATCTAGCCATTTTTCAAGGATGAAGTTGGAGGCACTGTGGATTTCAATTCATTCAGGAACCATTAAATGATGAGAAACCTCATTTCAATGAAAGCTCTGTAGAACTGTTACAGACAAGGCTTCCCAAGGAGTGGCCAAAAAGTCACATGAAACCAGGCCCATTGAGGTCTACAATGTGAGGTCCATGTGTGTTTTGACTCTCAACTATGCCTGCCAAGTCTTTCAGAAAAAAAATCATGTGATATCCTGGCTGAGATTCCCAGTGATCTGGGGAAAGCCACCCTGAGCCTAGATATCAGTTTCCAAGGGAAACACTCATGCATGGCTCCCTATAATCCCAACACTATTCATGGAACTACTTCTCTGAGGTCAGTTTCAGAACTCTGTCTCTAAGGGAAATCACACAAGAGTTCAAGCCCAGGTGGACCCAGTCTGTAAGTGTAAAAGAAATTGAAGTTAAAGTGTAAAAGACCAGGTGTTGTAAAGTTTCTAAGCTGCAAAACCCGACTTAAAATGTAAAGGAAAAGCTATGGTTAAGTTGCTATGCTACACCTTAAACATGAAATTCCTGTAGCTGTTAGTACAATTCCCGGGACTGCCCAGTAAATATTCCCCCTGACCATCTAATTGTTTAATAATCTAGGACCCTGTGCAGCTTGGCATCTAAGCATCTCTGGGCCCAAAACAATCAGTTTGAAAGTACCCCCTTCTTAGGATTGACCTATCACCCCCACCCGACCTGTTCCAGCCAATGAATGTGCTAATCAAGTTTGAGAGTTGTTGTTTGATTTTCCCGCATTTTATGATGATTTCCTCTCATGCATGCAAAGCCCCCGCCTCCCCAAAAAGCATACTTAAGCACTGCTTAACCTCTTCTCGGGGCTCTGGGCTACTCTTGCTTGTTGAGTGAACACGGAGCCCCAGTGTGCTGGAAAGGATTTTCAATAAATCCCCTTTTGCTGTTTCATGAGCTGGTCTCTTGGTAGTCTCTTCCTCTGACGTCTGCTGGACCCTTACAAGTCATCTCTTCCAACTGTCACACAAATGACCACAATTAAAACCAAAACACTCCCACATGGCTCTCATCTTCTTACATATAGACATTCATCATAACCTCTGGCTGGAGTTTTCCATGAGGGGCGCAGTCAAAGACAGTGTCCAAAATAAGCTCCCTTGCCCCTCGTTTGCCTAAAGTCAGGGTGGCCTGGACACCCTTCCTGTGAACCAGACGTGATCAAATAGGCCTGCCGTTAATACTGCTCCACTTCACCAAGTTGAGGCCTATTGACTGTGGGTTTTATATTCTTTATGTGAATTGGAGTTATCAGAAAACCCAAGCACATATGGGATAGCCTCTGCAGGGCTTTGAAGAACTCAATTGACCCAAAGGATCAGTATTCTCACTTAATGGAGGTCAGAAACCTTACAGAGGAAGGTGAGAGACTTCATCCACAAAGACTGCTCTTTTGGTCAGTTTGGTTTTGAATGCACAAATGGGATCATTCTTTAGATCCATCAGGTGGTGAGAATCTAAGCAACAGCCTCATATAGGGCCAAGAGGCTGAATCAGACACATATCTTTCCAAAGCAATTAAGCAAAGAGCCACAGGTAATGTCCATTCATTTCCATTTGAAAACTGTTTTCTTCAGGCTTCACAAAGGAATGGCCTGAGGCAAAGACCTTCCTGACATTTATGGCAACAGAACAATAGGTAAGCAAAAAGCCCAAACAATGTTTCTCCACAGAGACTTTACTGGTCACACTGATATCTGAGTATTCTGAGATGCTCGCCATTCTCTTCAGCTATCTAGTACATGGCCATGTCACAGAACTTGGAGGTGGTACATATCTTGGAAACAAAACCATGAGCCTAATCTGGAGAGTGGCCAGAATTCAGGAAGAAAACAGAAACTTAAAAAGATAGCAGGTGTTGGCCATTGATAAGGAAAGCAGCAGTCTATTCATAAATTTGGCAGGATAAATGCTGGGAAGCTTTCTACTAGACAGGAGACATCCATTGATGCATTCTCTTTTCTATTATCTACAAAAACGGACACAGTCGGATACAAAGATATAGAAACACTGGCCATGTCAAATGACTTACTAGAAACAGTTCACTCCAAACGAAACAAACCATCTCTCCTACCTATTCTCAGAACATGAGACAAATCCACAAACCCACACCAAGACCCACAAAGGCACTTACTTCCCCCAAGTAGGTCTGTGACTATCCAAAGTGTCCTCTGACTGGTGGGCCATAGTATGTTCCCCCGAAATGGTCTGTCTTTTCTCAGATCTGTTCTCCTTGTCCAACTCTGTGAAGTTGATAAGAGCCAGCGGTGAGCCACTACCTGCTTTCTCAGAAAAGGCCCCTCTTCAGAATTTTCCTGGCATTTGGCCAGCCGCACATGAGTAGTTACCAAGAAAGACTGACTCTGTCTGTTTTAAATCTAAACAAGTGAGACTACTGGGACTGGAACTGGAACAGGCTCTGTGTGCCTGGCTTCCTGGATCCCAAGTTCAGAGAGTTTCACTACCAAGAAAGTGTGGTGAGGTCACTTCCTCATGAACTGAATGAGGTCACTGCCTTGGCAAACCACTTTGTCCTAACAGTTGCTTTCAAGGGTCCCATGATATGGAGACTGCCCCTACTTCCTGTGACACTTTCACAAGTTAGAATGGTGTATCAATCATAGGAACCCAGGAACAGCTCTCCACACAAGCCTGGTTTGGTCCATCTTCTCTACATTAAGAACAGAGAGGCTGATTCAGACACAACCCTTCATCCTATCCAGGTGGTTTGCCATGGAAGATGACTTTTGCTCTCTCAGGTCCTTCATAGCTGCATACATCTTCTCCATGGATCATATCTGCATAAACGTTTGAGATTATCAGCAGGTGGAAAATTCCCTACATCCCTGTATTGTAAGACCAACTCTGTCCCTTCTCTTCTGTAAAGTTAGATTGAGGGAACATTGTATGGTTATGGTTAATAACATGTTCGATTTGGGTTAGTAATCATTCTGTGTGATGAATAATGGTATTGAGAACCTGCAATATTTATAAGAATATATAGGTGAAATATAAGTATGAAAACAGAATTCTAGGAAATATTTGAAGCCCAAAAGGGCATTGGGCCCTTGATTGGGATACTTAGCATTGAATTCCATTCTGCACAGATGTCTCAGTTAGATCGATATACAATGACATAGGACCTTGTACCTTGGATTATTGAATGTAAAAGAGAAAATCCACTCAAACAGGGATAGTCGGTAGGAAAAGGAACATAGTCCGTAGGTTTCAAAAGAAGAGTGAGTATAGGATTTGGATCAAAAGTTATTTAGCAATAGGTTTTCAGTTAGAGAGTGAATGTCAATGTCAGCACATGTGTAGGCTCAGTCACAATGATGAACTGGGGAAAATATGTAGAAAAGCAAATATCAATAGAGACATTACAAAATTAGGCAAAGTGTACAGTATGTGATACGTTTAGACATTTTAAACAGGGTTGAGTTTGGATATATAATCTTAGGAAGAAATAAATATGTAGTCACGAATAGGATTGATATTTGAGAGCAGTCGGTAATCTTGACATGGATGTTTTTAGTAATCCATGCTCACTTTCCATTTAGGTTTTAGTACAATCGTAAGTGTGACCTTTGCATTTTGTGTCCCGAATAGTACTGTGATAAAATATATATGTAGTTCAGGTGACATGAGTATTTCTTCCACCATTTTTGGGAGCAATATTTTGAAGATGTATAAAATAGTATTGGGGGTACAAAGAGGTGTACACTGTGTCATAGAATATATTGATAATGCATGAATAGACCATAATGTGAATAAATAATATAACTGGTTCCACTATAAATAATGGATTGAATTGATCTCTGAATATATATAAGAAATCTTATGTTGATATACTATCATTCATTCCAACGAGTTGTACATCTAATGGTAATATTAGGGTTATGGTTTATCATGAAGGGTGTGTGAGTTTTGCTTCAAAATTGATTATGGAAATCGAAAATAATGTGTTTGGAAAGAAGTCTCATGAAAAGATTAGTCAAGAAACATGGAGGAATACATGTGTTTTGAAACAGAAAGTGATTGAGAGTGAAACAAATGCCTATAAATTTGCTAACTTGTGGATGAAATATATATCCTACGATGTGAATTAACTGAAGAAATAGTAATGCAGAAGTGTTGAATAAAATTGAACTTCAAAATACACATCATGTCCCAGAGTATTCTAATTGAATTGATGTTAAACAGGGTCAGTTACTTTAGAAATCTTACGATATGTATGCACCATTCAAAGAAGTTAGTTTTCAGTAATATTAAACAAACATGTATTTCAGTTGGATGAATATTTCTGAGCATAATCTTGTGAAAAGTTGATTTTAAATCGACACACATGAATTTGAATGAATTTAGGGAATGTATAATGAGACACATGGTTCATATTTTGAAAAATATGGAGAGTGTGTATATATATAAAACACACACAGAGACATTAAAAATAGCAATATATATGCCAATAAAAATTCATCATGAAATATACATCATCAACTGAAGCAAAAAATTTTATTTTACAAAACATGGATTTATGTGAATTGTTATTCAACTAGGAAGCTGAGCCATAGGTTGAATTTTCAGTTTCAACAGCGTTTAGGAGGAGTGATCTCTTCTCACAATTTGTATCTGCCAAGTCATCCACCTCACAAAAATATATGTGATACCAAGTAGGATTCTATATGTGCATGTAAAAATGCATGTGTTGAATAAGCTTCAGAGAAATGGAGACAGGAATTCACATATTTGTTAACTTTAAAAACATATGGAGAACTTTTTCAATTTAAAATTTACTAGATTTATAAAACCATTCCTTTATCATGCAAAAGGCAAGTCTAAATATAAAACAGGCCTCCACTGAACTGGTTGTATTTCTATTCTGTTTGGGTTGTATTTCTCCATCATATTAGGATTAGTAGTGAGAGTCTAATAGGGTATGGGTTAGTGTCAGGGATTCAGTATTTCGAATGGAAAACAGGAAAATGAATCCAATGTGTACGGAAATATGTGCTACACAAAAATCTTCCCACTCTCATTCAGAACAATGTCTTGACATTTCCTTCGCCACAAGTAAGACACAATTAGAGGAGAAGAGTTAGAAAATCTCTGAATACATATCTGGAATTGAAAATGCTCAGGAGTTCACAATCTTGGAGGTGGTAGAGCAGTATCCAAAAGTAAGGAACAGGGTAAACACTCTACAAACATGGAGCTCTGCCGGCCTAAAGACTTCTTGACAAACTGCCTCTGAGATTGGGCACTTAAAGTATATGTTGTTGTCAGGAGCTTTAGCTTACTTTGTAGTGAGACCATAAAATCTGGATTTGCAACTCTGTGACCTGGAGGACATGCTTTATTATTTTTTAATGAAAATTAGGCAGCACTGCTGAATTCTCTCTTTGTAGGTAAACTTTGGCCACTGAGGTCCAAGTGTCTCCTGGTGTGCACTGTGAAGCCATTTGATCATACTCCACTTTTCGTGGTGTTTCTTGCTGCTGCACTGGGATTTTGGTGTTCCTTCATGGAATACAAGGAGTTCAACTGGGACACAGTGCTGGAGGGTGTTCTGTCAGGTGTGGTGGGTCAGGGTTTACAGGAGAATTCACCAACCAGGCTTCTATCCCACATAGCTTACCCCTTTACATGAGCAACCTGATTCTGAATATTGCCCTGAAACATCTCCATGTAATAAGATACCTTTACATATAAGGGACTGCTGGCTGCACCATGTCAGTCACAAGCCATTTGGAAGCCAATGGCCCATCCACATTGGCCAAAGACAGATGTTTTATAACACGCCTCACACCACTGCTCTAGGCCAACTACTCAGCAAGCTCCAACTTACTGGCATCTCAGTTCTAGACCGTTTTCATGAAACCCAGTCAATCAAGGAACTGACTGATACACTCATGATAAGCAACCGGATGTCCAAAGGTTCTTCAGTGTCACCTGGTCATGGAAATTTCCAAATTTTCATGGTATTTATCTAGCCATTTTTCAAGGATAAAGTTGGAGGCACTGTGGGTTACAGTTCATTCAGGAACCATTAAATGTTGAGGAAGCTCATTCAGTGAATGCTCTACAGAACTCTCACAGGCAAGGCTACCCAAAGAGTGTCAAAAATGTAACATGAAGCCAGGTCCATTGAGGTCTGCAATGTGAGGTTCATGTGTGATTTGACTCTCAACTATGGCTGCCAAGTCTTTCAGAATAAAATCATGTGATATCCTTGCTGAGATTCCCATTGCTCTGTGAAAGCCACCCTGGGCCTAGATCTCAGTTTCCAAAGGCGACTCTCATGAGTGGCCTTCTAAAATCCCAACACAATTCATGGCACTACTTTTCTGAGATCAGTTCCAGAAAGCAGTCTCCAAGTGGAATCACACAAGAGTTCAAGCCCATGTGGACCCAGGCATCTCCTTTAACTGCCACACAATGACCACAATTAAAACCAAAACACTCCCACATGGCCTTTATCTTCTTCCATATAGATACTCATCATAACCTATGGCTGGAGGTTTCCATGAGGGGCACAGTCCAAGACAGTGTCCAAAATAAGCTCCATTGCCCCTCATGTGCCTAAAGTCAGGGTGGCCTGGACATAATTCCTGTGAACCAGGAGTGATCAAATAGGCATGCCGTTAATACTGCACCACTTCTTCAATTTGAGGCCTACTGAGTTAGAGGTATAGATTCTTTATGTGAATTAAAGTCATGAGAAAACCCAAGCACCTCTGCAGGGCTTTGAAGAACTCAATTGACACAAAGCATCCCTATTCTCACTTGATAGAGGTCAGGAACCTCACAGAGGAAGGCGAGACTTCATCCACAATGACTGATTTTTTTGCCATTTTGGTTTTGGATGCACACATGGGATATTTCTTTAGATCCATCTGGTGATAAGAATCTAAGCCTCAGTCTCACACTTGGCCAAGGGGCTGATTCAGACACATCCCTTTTTAAGCAATTAAGCAAAGAGCCACAGGTGAATCCCATTCATTTCCATTTGAAAACTGTTTTCTTCAGGCTACACAAAGGGGTGGCCATAGCAAAGAACTTCCTGACATTTAGTTCAACAAAACATTATATAAGCAAAATGCCCAAAGCAGAGTTTTTCCACTGAGATTTTCCTGGTCACACGGATATCTGAGTTTTCTGAGATGCTCGCCATTCCATTCAGCTATCCACTACATGGCCATGTCACAGAGCTTGGAGGTGGTACATATGTTGGACAAAAAACCATGAGCCTATTCTGGAGAGTGAACAGAATTCATGAAGAAACCTGGAAATTAGGAATGTGGTAGGTTATGCCCATCCTTAAGTAAAGCCACAATCCATTCATAAATTGGGCAGGATGAAATGGGAAGCATTCTACTTGACAGGACACATCCATTGATGCATTCTCTTTTTTAATGTCTACAACCACTGACACAGTGGGATACACAGACATAGAAACACTCGCCTTTTCAAAATGACTTAAGAGAAACAGTTAACTCCAAACCAAACACACCGCCTTTCCTACCTATTCTCAGAAAATGAGACTAAATCACAAACTCACAACCACACCCACAATGGCACCTCCTTACCCCAAGTAGGTCTATGACTCTATGGAGTGTCTTCTGACTGGTCGGCCACACAATGTTCCCCCGAAATGTTCTGTCCAGTCTCAGATCTGGTCTCCTTGGCCAACTCTATGAACTTGTCAGGAGCCAGCGGTGGGCCTATACCTGCTTTTTCAGGAAAGGCCCGTCTTCAGAGCTCTCCTGGGTTTTGGCCATCCTAACATCAGTAGGTACAAAGAAAGACTGACTCTGACCTTGGTAAATTCAAACAAGTGAACCCACTGGGACTGGGACTGGGACTGGCTCTGTGTGCCTGGCTTCCAGGATCCCAAGTTCAGAGAGTTCCATCACCAAGGAAGTGAGGTAAGGTCACTTCCTTCAGGAACTGAATGAGGTCACTGCCTTGGAAACCACTTTATCCTAACAGTTGCTTCCAAGTGTCCCATTAGATGGAGGCTTCCCCTACTTCCTGTGAAACATTCACAAGTTAGAATGGTATATCAACCATAGGAACCCGGGAATAGCTCTCCACACAGGCCTGTTAGGTCCATCTCCTCTACATTAAGAAGAGAGATTCTGATTCAGACACATTTCTTCATCCTGACCAGGTTGTTTGCCATGGAAGATGACTTTTGCTTTCTCAGGTCCACTATAGCTGACTACATCTTCTCCAGGGATCATTTCTGCATGGACCTTTGAGGTTCTCAGCAGGTGAAAGATCCCCTACATTCCTGTATTGTGAGACCAATGCTGTCCCTGCTCTTCATTAAATTTATATTGAGAAAACAGTGAATTGTTAGGGTTAATAAAATGTTTGATTTGGGTAAGGAATCATTCTGTGGGATGGATAATGGTATTGGGAACCTGCAATATTTATAAAAATATAGAGGTGAAATATATGAATGAAAAATGAAATCTAGGTAATTTTGAAGCCCAGAGGGGCAATGGGCCCTTGATTGGGATACTTAGCTTTGATTTACGTTGTGCACAGATGTCTCAGATAAATCGATATACAATGGCATAGGACCTTATACCTTGGATGATTGAATGTCGAAGAGAACATCCAGTCAAAAAGGAATAGTCAGTAGGATTAGATTGATATTCGGTAGGTTTAGGAAGAAGAGTGAGTATGGGATTTGGAACCAAAGTTCTTTAGCAATAGGGTTTGGGTTAGAGTGTGAAAGTAAATATCAGCACATGTGAAGGGTCAGTCACAATGATGAACAGGGGAAAATATGTAGGAGAGCAGGTATCAATAGAGATATTACAAAATCAGGCAAAGTATAAAGTGAGTGATATGATTAGACATTTTCAACAGGGTTGAGTTTGAATATATAATCTTAGGAAGAAACAAATATGTAGTCACCAATAGGATTGATATTTGAGAGCATTAGGCAACCTGAACATGGAAGTAATCCATGTTCACTTTCCATTTAGGCTTTAGTACAATAATAAGTGTGAACTTTGAATTTTGTGTACAGAATATTACTGTGATAAAATGTATATGTAGATTAGGTGACATGAGTATTTCTTTCACCATTTCTGCGAGTAATATTTTGAAGACATATACATAAGTATCGGTTGTACAAAAAGGTGTACCCTGTGTCTATGAATATACAGATAATGCATGAATAGACCATACTGTGAATAAATAATATAGCTGGTTCCACTTTAAATAATGGATTGAATTGATATCTGAAAATATATAAGAAATCTTATATTCATATAAAATCATTCATTCCAACCAGTTATACAACTAATGGTAATATTATGGTTATTGATTATCATGAACAGTGTGTGAGTTTTGCTTCAAAAGTGATTATGAAAGTTGAAAATAATGTGTTTGGAAAGAAGTCTCATGAAAAGACCAGTCAAGAAACAAGGAGGAATACATGTGTTCTGAAGCAGGAATTGATTTAAAATGAAACAAATGCCTATAAATTTGCAAAATTGTGGATGAAATATATATCCTATGATGTGCATAAACTGAAGAAATCACAAGGTACCAGTAGAGAATAAAAATGAATGTCAAAATACACAGCATGTCCCATAGGAATCTACTTTCCTTGATGTTAAACTGGGTCAGTTACTGTAGAAATATTAGGATTTGTATGCACCATTCACTGAAGTTAGTTTTCACTACTAGAAAACAAATATGTATTTCAGGTGGATGAATATTTATGAGAATAATCTTGTGAAAATTTGATTATAAATCCACATACATGAATATGAATGAATTTAAGGACTGTGTAATAAGATATATATATATATATATATATATATATATATATATATATATATATATATATATATATATATTTCATATTTTGAAAAATCTGGAGACTGAATATATATATATATATATATATATATATATATATATATATATACACACATATACACACACAAATACATTAAAAATTAGCAATATATATGCCAATCGAAATACACCATGAAATATATATCATCCACAGACACAAAAATATTCATTTTACTGAACATGAATTTATGTATAAAGTTGTTCAACTAGCAAGCTCACCCACATTTTGAATTATCAATTCCAACAACTTTTAGGAGCTGTGATGTCTTCTCACAATTTGTATCTGCCAAGTAAGCCACCTCACAAGTATGTACGTGTGTTACCAGGTAGGATTCTATATGTGCGTATAAAAGTACATGTGCTGAATATGCCTCAAAGAAAGGGAGACAGGAATTCATATATTTGATAACTTTAAAAACCCATGGAGAACTAATTCAACAAAAAATTTACTAGATTTATTACTCCTACCCAATATAATGCAAAAGGCAAGTCCAACTATACACAATGCCTCTTCTGAACTGCTTGTATTTCTTTTCCCTTTGGGTTATTTTCCCCATCATATTAGGATTAGTAGTCAGAGTCTAGTAGGATATGGGTTAGTGTCAGGGATAAAATATTTAGAATGCAAAATTGGAAAATGTATCCATTGTTTGTGCAAATATATGCTACACAAAAATCTTTCCACTCTCATCCAGAGCAATGCCTTGACATTACATTCACCAGAGGTAAGACACAATTAGAGGAGAAGGGTTAGAATATCTGTTAATAAATATCTGGAATGGAAAATGCTCAGGAGTTCACAACCTTGGAGGTGGTAGAGAAGTTATCAAAAGTAAGGGACAGGGTAAATACCTCAAACATGAAGCTCTGTCGGCCTTAAGACTTCTTGAAAAAATGCCTCTGAGGTTGGGCACTTGAAATATATGTTGTTGTCAGGAGCTTTAGCTTCCTTTCTAGTGAGACCATCAAAGCTGAGTCTGCATCTATGTGACCTGGAGAACATGGTTTCTTATTTTCCTTTGAACACGAGGCAGCAGTGCTGAATTCTCTCTTTGTAGGTAAACTGTGGCTACTGGGGGCTAAATGTCTCCCCGTGTGGACTGTGAAGCCATTTGATCAACCTTCACATTTCATCGTGTTATTTGATGCTGCACTGGGAGTTTGGTATTTAATTTACAAAATAAAGGAGTTTAACTGGGACACAGTGCTGCAGGGAGTTCTGTCATGTGTGGTTGGTCAGGGTCGGCAGGATAATGTACCAACCAGGCTTCTATCCCACATAATTGCCCCCTTGACCATAGCAACCTGATTCTGAACATTGCCCTGAAACCTCTCCATATAACAAGATGCCTTTACATACAAAGGTCTGCTAGCTTCACCATGTCAGTTACAAGCCATTTCTAAGCCAATGCCAGATCCACCTGGCCCCACCACAGATGTTTTTTCACACACCTACACTCCATTGCTCTAGGCCCACTTCTCAGCAGGCTCCAACTTACTGGCATCTCTTTTCTACACCATTTTGATGAAACCCAGTCAAACCAGGCACTGTCTTATATACTCATAATTAGCAAAAGGCATCAAATCGTTCTCCAGTGCCAGCTGGTCATGGGAATTTCAAAAAGTTCATGGAATTTATCTAGCCATTTTTCAAGGATGAAGTTGGAGGTACTGTGTGTTTCAATTCATTCAGGAACCATTAAATGGTGAGGAAGCTCATTTCAATGTAAAATCTAGAGAACTCTCACAGGCAAGTCTTCCCAAAGAGTGGCCCAAGGTCACATGAAACCAGCCACATTGAGGTCTACAATGTGAGGTCCATGTGTATTTTGACTCTCAACTATACCTGCCAGGTCTTTCAGAATATAATCAAGTGATATCCTCGCTGAGATTCCCAGTTCTCTGTGGAAAGCCACCCTGGGCTTTGATCTCAGTTTCCAAGGGTAACTCTCATGCGTGGCCTTCTACAGTCACAACACAATTCATGGCAATACTCTCTGAGGTCAGTTTCAGAACTCAGTCTCCAAGGGGAATCCCACAAGAGTTGAAACCCAGGTGGATGCAGTCATCTCTTCCAACCGTCACACAAATGACCACAATTAAAATGAAAACTGTCGCACATGGCCCTCATCGTCTTCTATACAGACACTCATCATAAAGTCTGGCTGACGGTTTCCATGAGGGTCGCTGCCTAAGACAGTATCCAAAATAACTCCCTTGCCCCTCATTTGCTGAAAGTCAGCGTGGCCTAGACACCCTTCCTGTGAACCAGGAGTGATCAAATAGGGCTGGCGTTAATACTGTTCTGCTTTTCCAATTTGAGGCCTACTGACTGTCAGGTATAGATTCTTTATGTGATTTGGAGTCAACAGAAAACCCAAGCACTTCTGCAGGGCTTCAAAGAACTCATTTGACGCAAAGGATCCCTATTCTTACCTAATGAAGCTCAGAAATCTAATAGAGGAAAGCAAGAGATTCATCAAAAATTACTGATCATTTTGCCATTCCTGTTTTGAATGCAAACATGGAATCTATCTTTAGATGCATCAGGTGCTGAGAATCTAAGCCACAACCTCACACAGGGCCAAGAGGCTGATTCAGACACATCCTTTTACAAAGCAATTAATCAAAGAGCCACAGGTGATGCCCATTCATTTCCATTAGAAATCTGTTTTCTTCAGGCTTCAAAAAGGTGTGGCCTGAGGCAAAGACCTTCCTGAAATTTAGGGCAACAGAAGAACAGGTAAGCAAAAGACCCAAAGCAGGGTTTCTTCACTGAGACTTTCCTGGTCACACTGATATCTGAGTTTTCTGAGATGCTCCCCATTCACTTCAGCTATCCAGTACATGTTCATGACACAGAGCTTGGAGGTGGTATACATCTTGGAAACAAAACCATGAGCCTATTCTGAAGAGTGGCCAGAATTCAGGAAGAAAACAGGATCTTAGGAAGATAGTAGGTTTTGCCCATCCAGAAGGCAAGCCGCAGTCCATTCATCAATTGGCAGGATGAATGCTGGGAAGCTTTCTACTAGAGAGGACACATTCATTGATGCATTCTCTTTTCTAATGTCTACAATCACAGACACAGTGGGATACACAGATATAGAAACACTCACCTTGTCAAACGACTTACTAGAAACACTCCAATCCAAAGCAAACAAACCGCATTTCCTACCTATTCTCAGAACATGTGACAAAACCACAAAACCACAACCACTCCCACAAAGGCACCTCTTCCCCCAATTAGGTCTGTGACTATACAGAGTGTCCTCTGACTGGTGGGCCATACAAAGTTCCCCCGAAATATCCTGTCCTGTGTCAGATCTGGTCTTCTTGGCCAACTCTGTGAAGTTGTAAGGAGCCAGTGGTGAGCCACTACCTGCTTTCTCTGAAAAGGCCCCTCTTCAGAGCTCTCTTGGCATTTGGCCATCCTCATATCAGTAGGTACCAAGAAAGACTGACCCTGTCCTTGTTAAAACCGAACAAGTGAGTCCACTGGGACTGGGACTGGGACTGGCTCTGGGTGCATGGCTTCCTGGATCCCAAGTTCAGAGAATTCCTTCTCCAAGGAAGTGAGGTAGGTCACTTCCTTCAGGAACTGAATGAGGTCACTGTCTTGGCAACCACTTTGTCCTAACTGTTGCTTCCAAGGGTCCCATGAGATGGAGGCTGCCCCTACTTCCTGTGACACTTTCATGCATGGGCTCCTAAAATACCAACACAATTCATGGCAATACTTCTATGAGGTCAGTTCCAGAACTCAGTCTCTAAGGTGAATCACACCTGAGTTCAATCCCAGGTGGACCCAGTCATCTCTTCCAAACGCCACAGAAATGACCACAATTAAAACCAAAACACCCCCACATGGCCCTCATCTTCTTCCATATAGACACACATCATAACCACTGGCTGGTGGTTTCCATGAGGTGCGCAGCCTAAGACAGTATCCAAAATAAGCTCCCTTGCCCCTCATTTGCCTAAAGTCTAGGTGGCCTGGACACCCTTCCTGTGAACCATGAATGATCAAAAAGGCTTGCAGTTAATACTGCTCCAATTTTCCAATTTGAGGCCTACTGACTCTGGCGTTTAGATTCTTAATGTGAAGTGGAGTCATGAGAAAAACCAAGCACCTCTGGGCTAGCCTCTGCAGGGCTTTGAAGAACTCATTTGACCAAAAAAAATCCTGATTCTCACTTGATGGAGATCAGGACCCTTAGAGGAAGTCGAGAGACTTCATCCACAATGACTGCTCTTTTGGCGATTTTGGTTTTGGATACCCAAGAGATCTTTCTTTAGATCCCTCAGGTGCTGAGAATCTAAGCCACAGCCTCACAGAGGGCCAAGAGCCTGGTTCAGACATATCCCTCTCAAAGCAATTAAGCAAAGAGCCACAGGTGATGCCCATTCATTTCCATTTGAAAACTGTTTTCTTCAGGCTTCACAAAGGGGTGGCCTGAGGCAAAAATCTTCCTGACATTCAGGGCAACAGAACAATAGGTAAACAAAATGCCCAAAGCAGGGTTTCTCCACTGAGACTTTCCTGGTCACACTGATACCTGAGTTTTCTGAGATGCTCACCATTCCCTTCAGCTATGCAGTACATGGCCATGTCACAGAGCTTGGAGGTGGTACATATTTTGGACACAAAACCATGAGACTATTCTGGAGAGTGCCAACAATTCAGGAAGAAAACAGGAAATTAGGAAGATAGTAGCTGTTGCCCATCCATAAGACAAGACACATTCCATTCATAAATCAGACAGGATGAATGCTGGGAAGATTTCAACTAGACAGGACTCATCCATTGATGCATTTTCTTTTCTAATGTCTACAACCAGGGGCATAGTGGGATACACAGACATATCAACACTCGCCTTTTCAAACGACTTACTAGAAACAGGTCCCTCCAAAACAAACAAACAGCCATTCCTACCTATTCTCCGAACATGAGACAAATCCACAAATCCACACCCACACCCACAAAGACACCTCCTTCCTCCAAGTAGTTCTGTGACTATCAGGAGTGTCCTCTGACTCGTGGGCCATACTATGTTCCAAAGAAATGGCCTGTCCTGTCTCAGATCTGCTCTCTGTGTGCAACTCTGTGAAGTTGTCAGGAGCCAGCAGTGTGCCACTACCTGCTTTCTCAGGAAAAGCCCCCTTTCAGAGCTTTCCTGCCTTTTGGCCATCCTCACATCAGTAGGTACCAAGAATTACTGACTCTGTCATTGGGAAATCCAAACAATTGAGACAACTGGGACTGGGACTGGACTGGCTCTGGGTTCCTGTCTTCCTGGATCCCAAGTTCAGAGAGTTCCATCACCAAAGTAGTGAGGTGAGGTCACTTCCTTCAGAAACTGAATCAGATCACTGCTTTGGCACCCTCTTTGTCCTAAGAGTTGCATCCAAGGCTACCATGTGATGGAGGCTGCCCCTACTTCCTGTGACACTTTCACAAGTTAGAATGGTATATCAACCATAGGAACCCAGGAACAGCTCTCCACACAAGCCGGGTTTGGTCCATCTTCTCTACATTTAGAAAAGAGAGGATGATTCAGAAACAATACTTCATCCTGACCAGGTTGTTTGCCATGGAAGATGACTTTTGCTCTCTCAGGTTCTTCATAGCTGCCTACATCTTCTCCAGGGATCATTTCTGCACGGGCCTTTGTGGTTCTCAGCAGGTGGAAGATCTCCTACATTCCTGTATTGTAAGACCAACTCTGTCCCTGCTTGCCTGTAAATTTAGATTGAGGGAACAGTGTATGGTTATGGTTAATAACATGTTAGATTTGGGTTAGGAATCATTCTGCTGGATGAATAATGGTACTGGAAACCTGCGACATTTATAAGTATATATAGGTGAAATATATGTATGAAAACAGAAATCTAAGTAAGATTTGATGTCCAGAAGAGGATTGGGTCCTTGATTGTGATAGATAGCGTTGAATTATGTTCTGCACAGATGTCTCAGATAGATCAATATACAATGGCATAAGACCCTTTACCTTGGATTATTGAATGTAGAAGAGAACATCCAGTCAAAAAGGGTTAATCAGTAGGATTAGGAAGATAGTGAGTAGGTTTAGGAGGAAGAGTGAGTATAGGTATGGAACAAAAGTTCCTTAGCAATAGGGTTTCGATTAGAGTGTGAATGGAAATGTCAGCACATGTGAAGAGTCAGTTACAATGATGAATTGGGGAAAATATGTAGGAAAGCAATCTATAGAGACATTATGAAATCAGGAAAAGTTTGAAGTGAGAGATAAGATTAGATATTTTCAACAGGGTTGAGTTTGAATATATAATCTGAGGAAGAAACAAATATATTGTCACAAATAGGATTGATTTTTGAGAGCATTAGGCAACTTGGACACGGATGTTTTTAGTAATCCACATTCACATTACTTTTAGGCTTTGGTACAAACATAAGTGTGATCTTTTTTTTTTTGTTTCCAGAATATTACTGTGATAAAATGTATATGTAGATCAGGTGACATGAGTATTTCTTCCACCATTTCTGGGAGCAATAATTTGAAGACTTATAAATTAGTATTGGGTTTACAAAGAGGTGTACCCTGTGTCTATGAATACAGAGAAAATTCATGAATAGACAATACAGTGAATAAATAATATAACTGGTTCCACTTTAAATAATGGATTGATTTGATATCTGAAAATATATAAGAAATCTTATATTGATATACAATCATTCTTTCAAACCAATAATATATCTAATGGTAATATTGGGGTTATGGATTATCATGAAAGGTGTGTGAGTATTGCTTCAAAAGTGATTATGGAAATCGAAAATAATGTATTTGGAAATAATTCTCATGAAAAGACCAGTCAAGAAACATGGAGAAATACATGTGTTCTGAAGCAGAAAATGATTGAAAGTGAAATAAATGCCTATAATTTTGCTAACTTGTGGATGAAATATATATCTTATAATGTGCATAATCTGAAGAAATAGTAACATACCAGTGGTGAATAAGAATGAACATCAAAATACACATCATGTCCCATAGGAATCTACTTGCATAGATGAGAAACTGGGTCAATTATTGTAGAAATATTACGATTTGTATGCACGATTCACTGAAGTTAGTTTTCAGTAATAAGAAACAAATATGTATTTCAGGTCGTCGAATATTTCCCAGAATAATCTTGTGAAATGTTGACTATAAATCCACTTACATGAACTAGAATAAAATTAGGGAGTGTATAATAAGACACATATATTTAATATTTTAAAAAATCTGGAGTGTGTATACACACACACACACACACAGACATTAAAAATTAGCAATATATATGCCAATCGAAATTCATCATGAAGTATATATCATCCAAAGATCAAAAAATATTCATTTTACTGAACATGGATTTATGTATAATATTGTTCAACTAGGAAGCTCACACAGAGGATGAATTTTCAGATCCCACAACGTTTAGGAGGAGTGATCACTTCTCACAATTTGTATCTGCCAAGTCAGACACCTGACACAAATGTTCGTGTGATACCAGGTAGGATTCTATATGGGCAAATAGAAATAGATGTGCTGAATAGCCTACATAGAATGGGAGAGAGGAATTCACATATTTGTTAACTTTAAAAACACATGGAGAACTATTTCAATTACAAATTGACTAGATTTATAACACCTACACTTTGTCATGCAAAAGCCATGTCCAAGTATACAACATGCCTCCTCTGATATGCTTGCATTTCTATTCTGTTTGGGTTATTTTTCTCCATCATATTAGGATTAGTAGTCAGAGTACAGTAGGGCATGGGTTAGTGTCAGGGATTCAGTATTTCAATTGGAAAATAGGAAAATGAATCCAATGTGCATGCTAATATGTGTTACAAAAAAATTTCCACTCTCATCCAGAACAATGCCTTGAAATTATCTTTGCCCCTAGTAAGACACAATTAGAGCAGAAGAGTTAGAAAATATGTGAATACATATCTGGACTGGAAAATGCTCAGGAGTTCACAACTTTGGAGGTGGTAGAACAGTTTCCAAAAGTAAGGGACAGTGTAAACACTCCACAAACATGGAGCTATGCTGGTCTAAAGACTTCTTGAGATACTGGCTCTGAGTTTGGGCACTTGAAATATATGTTGTTGTAAGGAGCTTTAGCTTCCTTTGTAGTGAGACCATCAAAGTTTGGTCTGCATCTATGTGACCTGGAGGACATGGTTTCTTATTTTCGAATGAACATGAGGCAGCAATGCTGAATTCACTCTTTGTAGCTAAACTGTGGTCACTGGGGGCTAAGTGTTTCCCCGTGAGGACTTTGAAGCCACTCGGTCATCCTCCACTTTTCCTGGTGTTTCTTGCTGCTGCACTGGGTGTTTTGTATTTGCTTCACAACATACAAGGAGTTCAACTGGGACACAGTGCTGGAGGAAGTCCTGTAAGATGTGGTGGGTCAGGGTATGCAGGAGAATGTACCAACATGGCTTCTATCCCACATTGCTTTTCCCCTTGACCATACCAACTTGATTCTGAAGATTGCTCTGAAACCTCTCCATATAACAAGATGCCGTTTAATATAATGGTCTGCTGGCTGCACCAAGTCAGTCACAAGCCATTTGGAAGCCAATGTAAGATACACATGGCCACACCACAGATGTATTATCACACACCTGCACACCACTGCTCTAGGCCCACTAGTCAGCAGGCTCCAACTTACTGGCATCTCTGTTCTACACCATTTTCAAGAAACCCAATAAATCAAGGCACTGTCTGGTACACTCATGATCAGCAATAGGACATCCAATGGTTCTCCAGTGCCACCTGGTCATTGGAAATTTCAAAACTTTCATGATATTTATCTATCCATTTTTCAAGAATGAATTTGGAGGCACTTTGTGGTTTCCATTCATCTAGGAACCATTAAATGGTGAGGAAGCTCATTTCAATGAAAGCTCTGAGGAACTCTCACAGGCAAGGCTTCCCAGAGAGTGACCAAAAGGTCACATGAAGCCAGGCCTTTTGAGGTCTATAATGTGAGGTCCATGTGTGTTTTGACTCTTAACTATGGCTGCCAAGTTTTTTAGAATAAAATCATGTGATATCCTTGCTGAGATTCTCATTGCTCTGTGGAAAGCCATCCTGGGCCTAGATCTCAGGTTTCAAGGGCGACTCTCATGCATGGCCTCCTACAATCCCCACACAATTCATGGAAATACTGATCTGAGGTCAGTTCCAGAACTCAGTCTCTAAGGGGAATCACACCAGAGTTCCAGCCCATGTGGACCCAGTCATCTCTTCCAACCGCCACACAAATGAGCACATTTAAAACCAAAACATTCCCACATTGCCCTTATCTTCAACCATATAGACACTGATCATAAACTCTGTCTGCAGATTTCCATGAGTGTCACAGCCCAAGACAGTGTCAAAATAATGCACCGTTCCCCCTGATATGTCTAAAGTAAGGGTTGCCTGGACACCCTTCCTGTGAACCAGGAGTGATCAAATAGGCCTGCCATAAATACTGCTCTGCTTCTCCAATTTTAGGCCTACTGACTGTCAGGTATAGATTCTTTATGTGATTTGGCATCATGAGAGAACCCAAGCAGTTATGCAGGACTTTGAAGAACTCATTTGATCCAAAGGATCCCTTTTCTCACTTGATGGAGGTCAGGAACCAAACAGAAGAAGGCAAGAGACTTCATCCACAATGACTGATATTTTGCCATTTTGGTTTTGAATGCACACATGGGATGTTCTTTAGATCTATCAGGAGCTGAGAATCTTAGCCACAGCCTCAAACAGGGCCTAATGTCTGATTAAGACACATCCATTTCCAAAGCAATTAAGCAAAGAGCCACAGGTGATGCCCATTCATTTCCATTTGAATACTGTTTCTTCAGGCTTCACAAAGGGGTGGCCTGAGGCAAAGACCTTCTTGACATTCAAGTCAACATAACCATAGGTAAGCAAATGGAGCCAAGCAGGGTATCTCCACTGAGACTTTACTGGTCACAATGATATCTGAGTTATCTGAGATTTTCCCATTCCCTTCAGCTATCAAGGACATGGCCATGTCACAGAGTTTGGAGGTGGTACATATCTTGGACAATAAGCCATGATACTATTCTGGAGAGTGGCCAGAATTCAGGAAGAAAACAGCAACTTAGGAAGTTAGTAGGTGTTTCCCATCCATAAGGCAAGCCACAGTCCAATAATCAATTGTGCAGGATGAATGCTGGGAATCTTTATACTAGACAGGACACCACCATTGATGCATTCTCTTTTCTAATGTCTAAAACCACAGACACAGTGGCTACACAGACATAGAAACCCTCGCCTTGTCAAAAGACTTACTAGAAACAGTAGACTCCAAACCAAACCAACCACCTTTCCTACCTATTCTCAGAACATGAGACAAAACCACAAACTCACACGCTCAACCAAAACGGCACCTGCTTCCCAAAATTAGGTCTGTAACTATCTAGAGTGTCCTCTGACTGGAGGGCCATACTATGTTCCCCTTGAAATGGCCTGTCTGGTCTCACATCTTGTCTCTTTGGCCAACTCTGTTATTCTGTGAGGAGTCAGCAGTTAGCCACTACCTGCTATTTCAGGAAAGGACCCTCTTCAGAGCTCTACTGGCATTTGGCCATCCTCACATCAGTAGGTACCAAGAAGGTATGACTCTGTACTTGGTAAATCCAAACAAGTGAGCACACTGGGACTGGGACTGGGACTGGCTCTTGGTGCCTGGCTTCTTGCATCCCAATTTGGAGGCTGCCCCTAGTTCCTGTGACAATTTGACTAGTTAGAATGGTATATCAAAATAGACACCATGGAACAGCTCTCCCCGCAGGCCTGGTTAGGTCCATCTTCTCTAAATTAAGAAGATAGAGGCTGATGCATACACATCTCTTTGTCCTGTCCACATTGTTTGCCATGGAAGATGGCTTTTGCTCTCTCAGGTCCTTTATAGTTGCCTACATCTTCTCCAGGGATCATTTCTGCATCGAACTTTGAGGTTCTCAGCAGGTGGAAGATAACCTACATTCCTGTATTGTAAGAAGAACTCTGTCTCTGCTCTTTTGTAATGTTAGATTGAGGCAACAGTGAATGGTTAGGGTTAATAACACATTCAATTTGGGTTAGGAATCATTCTGCGGGATGAATAATGGTATTGGGGACCTGCAATATATAGAAATATAGAGGTAAAATATAAGTATGAAAACACAAATCTAGGTAAGATTTGAAGCTCAGAAGTGCATTGGACAATTGATTGGGATACGTAGCTTTGAATTACGTTCTGCATTCATGTTTCAGAAAAATCGCATAGGACCTTGTACCTTGGATGATTGAATGTAGTAGAGTACATCCACTCAGAAAGGGATAGTCCATAGGATCAGGAAGATATTCAGTATGTTTCGCAAGAAGATAGAGTATAGGATTTGGACCAAAGTTCATTAGCAATAGGGTTTTGGTTAGAGAGTGAATGTCAATGTCAGCACATGTGAAGGGTCAGTCACAATGTTCAACTGGGGAAAATAAAGAGGAAAGTACATATCAATAGAGACATTAGGAAATCAGGCAAAGTATAAAGTGAGTGAAAAAACTAGACATTTTCAACAGTTTTGAGGTTGAAAATATAATCTTAGAAAGAAACAAATACGTAGTCACCAATAGGATTGACATTTGAGAGCATTAGGCAACCTGGATATGGATGTTTTTAGTAAACCATGTTCAGTTTCCATTTAGGCTTTGGTACAATCATACGTGTGACTTTTGCATTTTGTGTCCAGAATATTACTGTGATAACATGCATATGTAGATCAGGTGACATGAGTATTTCTTCCACCATTTCTGGGAGCAATATTTTGAAGATGTATAAATTAGTATTGGGGATACTAAGAGGTGTACCCTGTGTCTATGAATATAGAGATAATGCATGAAAGGACCATGCAGTGAATAAATAATATAAATGTTTCCACTTTAAATAATGGATTGAATTGATATCAGAAAATATTTAAGACATCTTATATTGATATCAAATCATTCATTCCAACCAGTTATACATCTAATTGTGATACTATAGTTATGGTTTATCATGAAGTGTGTGTCAGTTTTGCTTCAAAAGTGATAAAGGAAATAAAAAATAATGTATTTGGAAAGAAGTCTCATGAAAAGACCAGTCAAGAAACCTGGAGGAATCCATGTGTTCTGAAGCAGGAAGTGATTAAAAGTGAAACAAATGCCTATTAGTTTGCTAACTTGTGGATGAAATATATATCCTATGATGTGCATAAATTGAAGAAATATTAATGAACCAGTGTTTAATTAAAATTAATGTCAAAATACACATCATGTCCCATGAAAATCTACTTGCATTGATGTGAAACTGGGTCAGTTACTGTAGAAATATTAGTATTTGTATGCAAGATTAACTGAAGTTAATTTTCAGTACTGGAAACAAATATGTATTTCAGGTGGATGAATATTTCTGAGAATAATCTTGTGAAAAGTTGATTAAAATTCCATATACATGAACATAAATGAATTTAGGGAGTGTATATAAGACACATATATTTCTTATTTTGAAAAATCTGGAGAGTGTATATATATATATATATATATATATATATATATATATATACCAAAAAAACCACACACACACACAGACATTAAATTAGCAATATATACGCCAATCGAAATTTATCATTAAATATATATCATCCACAGATGCAAAAATATTTTTTTAGAACATGGATTTATGTGTAATGTTGTTCTTTTAGGAAACACAGCCATAGGTTAAATTTTCAGTTCCAACAGCGTTTAACAGGAGTGATCACTTCTCACTAATTGTATTTGCCAAATCAGCCACCTCACAAGAATGTACGTGTGATACCAGGTAGGATTCTATATGTGCATTTAAAAATACATGTGCTGAATAGGCTACAGAGAAAGGGAGACAGGAATTCACATATTTGTTTACCTTGAAAACACATGGAGAACTATTTCAATTAAAAATTGACTAGATTTATAACACCTACAATTAATCATGCAAAAAACAAGTCCAACTATACACCATGATTCCTCTGAACTGCTTGTATTCCTATTCTGATTGTGTTATATTTCTCCATTATATTAGGAGAAGTAGTCAGAGTCTATTAGGGTATACGTTAGTGGCAGGGATTCAGTATTTCCAATGGAAAATTGGAAAATGACTCCAATGGGTATGCAAATATGTGCTACACAAAAATGTTCACACTCTCATCCAGAACATGGCCTTGACATTACCTTAGTTTCAAGTAAGACACAATTAGAGGAGAAAAGTTAGAAAATCTGTAAATACATATCAGGAATGAAAAATGCTCAGGAGTTCACAACCTTGGAGGTGGTAGAGGAGTTTCCAAAAGTAAGGGACAGGGTAAACACTCCACAAAGATGGAGCTCTGCTGGTTTAAAGACTTCTTGTAAAATTCTCTGAGGTTGGGCACTTACAATATATGTTGTTGTCAGGAGCTTTAGCTTTCTTTTTTGTGTGACCGTCAAATCTGGGTGTTCAAATATGTGACCTGAAGGACATTGTTTCTAATTTTCCAATGAACATGAGGCAGCAGTGCTGAATACTCGCTTTGTAGTTAAACTATGCCCACTGGGGTGTTAGTGTCTCCCCGTGTGGACTGTGAAGCCATTTGGTCATCCTCCAATTTTCGTGGTGTTTCTTGCTGTTGCACTGTGAGTTTGGTATTTGCTTCATGAAATACAAGGAGTTAAACTGGGACACAGTGCTGGAGGGAGTTCTGTCATGTGTGGAGGGTCACGGTCTGCATGAGAATGCACCAACCAGGATTCTATCCCACATAGGCTGCCCCTATGTCCATAGCAACCTGATTCTGAACATTGCCCTGAAACCTATCCATATAACAAGATGCCTATACAGATAAGGATCTGCTGGTTTAACCTGTCAGTCACAAGCCATTTGGAAGCCAATGGCAGATCCACATGGCCCCACCACACATGATTTATCACACACCTTCACACCACTGCTCTAGGCCCACTAATGAGCAGGCTCCAACTTAGTGGCAATACTGTTCTACATAATTTTCATGAAACCCAGTCATTAAAGGAACTGTCTGATACACTGATGATCAGCAACAGGACATCCAAAAGTTCTCCAGTGCCACCTGGTCATGGGAATTTCAAAAATTTCATGGTATTAATAAAGCCATTTGTCGAGGATGAAGTTGGAGGCTCTGTGGGTTTCAATTCATTCAGGAACCATTAAGTTTTGAAGAAGCTCATTTCAATGAAAGCTCTAGAGAACACTCACAGGCAAGTCTTCCCAAAAAGTGGCCAAAAGGTCACATGAAGCCAGGCCCATTGAGGTCTACAATGTGAGGTCCATGTGTGTTTTGACTCTCAACTGTGGCTGCAAAGTCTTTCAGAATAAAATCATGTGATATCCTGGCTGAGATTCCCAGTGCTCTGGGGAAAGCCACCCTGCACCTAGATCTCAGATTCCAAGGGCGACTCTCATGCATGGCTTAGTAAAATCCAAACACAATTCATGACAATACTTCTCTGAGGTCAGTTCCAGAATTCAGTCTCTAAGGGGAATCACACCAGAGTTCAAGCCCAGGTGGACCCAGTCATCTCTTCCAAGCGCCACACAAATTACCACAATTAAAAATAAAATGCTCCCAAATGGCCCTTATCTTCTTCAATGTAGACACTCTTCATAACCTCTGGATGGAGGTTTCCAGGAGGGGCACAGCAAAAGACAGTGTCCAAAATAACCTCCCTTGCCCCTCATTTACCTAAAGTCACTGTGGCCTGGAAATCCTGACTGTGAACCAGGAGTGATCAAATAGGCCTGCCTTTAATACTGCTTGGCTTCTCCAATTTGAGGCCTACTGACTATGGGGTTCAGATTCTTTATGTAAATTGAATTTATGACAAAACCCAAGCACCTATGGGCTAGCCTCTGCAGGGCTTTGAAGAACTCATTTGACCCAAAGTATCCCTATTCTCACTTGATGGATGTAAGGAACCCTAGAGAGGAAGGCGAGAGTCTTCATCCACAATGACTGCTTTTTGGCCATTTGGTTTTGGATGCACCCATGGGATCTTTCTTTAGATAAATTAGGGGCTGAGAATTTAAGCCAAAGCCTCACACAGGGCCATGAGACTGATTGAAACACATCCATTTTCAAAGCAATTAAGCAAACAGCCACAGGTGATGCCCAATCATTTCCATTTGAAAACAGTTTTCTTCAGGCTTCACAAATGGGTGGCCTGAGGCAAAGAACTTCTTGACATTCAGGGCAACAGAACAAGAGGTAAGCAAAAGGCCCAAAGCAGGGTATCTCCACTGAAATTTAATGGTCACACTGATATCTAATTTTTCTGAGATTCTCATCATTCCCTTGAGCTATCCAGTAAATGGTCATGTCACAGAGCTTGGAGGTGGTACATACCTTAGACTCAAAACCATGAGCCTATTCTGGAGGGGGCCAGAACTTCGGAAGAAAACTGGAACTTAGGAAGATTGCAGGTGTTACCCATCGATAAGTCAATCTGAAGTCCATTCATAAATTGGGCAGCATGAATGCTGGGAAGCTTTCTACTAGACAGGACACATCCATTGATGCATTCTCTTTTCTAATGTCTACAACCACAGACACAGTGTGATAAACAGACATAGAAACACTCGCCTTCTCAAATGACTTACTAGAAATACTTCATTCCACATCAAAAAAGCACCTTGCCTACCTATTCTGAGAACATGAGACAAAACCACAAACCCACACCCACACCCACAAAGGCACCTCCTTCCCCCAAGAAGTTCTGTGATTATCCGGGGTGTCCTTTGACTTTTGGGCCATACTATGTTCCCCTGAAATGGCCTGACCTGTCTCAGAAATGGTCTCATTGGCCAACTCTGTGAAGGTGTCAGGACCCAGAGATGAGCCACTACCTGCTTTCTCAGGAAAGGCCCCTCTTCAGAGCTTTCCTGGTGTTTGGCCATCCTCATATCACTAGGTACCAAGAAAGACTGACTCTGTCCTTGGTAAATTCAAACAAGTGAGACCACTGGGACTGAGACTGGGAGTGACTCTGGCTGCCTGGTTTCATGAATCCCAAGTTCAGCGATTTCCACCACCAAGGAAGTGAGGTGAGGTCACTGCCTTTGCAACCACTTTGTCCTACCAGAGGCTTCCAAGTGTCGCATGAGAAGGAGGCTGCCCCTACTTCCTGTGACAGTTTCACAAGTTAGAATGGTATATCAACCATAGGCACCCGGGTACAGCTACCCACACAGGTCTGGTTTGGTCCATCTTCTCTACATTAAGAAGTGAGAGGCTGATTCAGACAGAACCCTTCATCCTGACAAGGTTGTTTGCCATTGAACATGACTTTTGCTCTCTCAGGTCCTTCATAGCTGCCTAAATTTTCTCCAGTGAACATTTCTGCATGGGACTTTGAGGTTCTCAGCAGGTGGAAGATCCCCTACGTTCCTGTATTGTAAGACAAACTCTGTCCCTCCTCTCTGTAAATTTAGAATGAGGGAACAGTGTGTGGTTAGGGTTAATAACATGCTTGATTTGTGTTAGGAATCATTCTGCTTGATGAATAATGGTATTGGGAACCTCCAATATTTATAAGAATATATATTTGAAATATAAGTATGAACATAAAACATAAATCTAGTTAAGATTTGAAGCCAGAAAGGGCATTGGGCCCTTAATTGGGATATTTAGCTTTGAATTACATTCTGCAATGTGGTCTCAGATAAATCTATACTCAATGGAATAAAACCTTGTACCTCAGATGCGTGAATGTCGAAGAGAACATCCAGTCAAATAGGGATAATCAGTAGGATTAGGTAGATAGTAGGTTTAGGAAGAACAGTGAGTCTTTGAGTTGGACCAATAGTTCTTAAGCAATAGGGTTTCATTTAGAGAGTGAATGTAAATGTCAGCACATGTGAAGAGTCAGTCTCAATGATGAACTGGGGAAAATATGTAGGAAAGCAGGTATCAATAGTGACATTAGGAAATCAGGCAAAATATAAAGTGAGTGATAGAATTATACATTTTCAACAGGGTTGAGGTTGAATATATAATCTTAGGAAGAAACAAATATGTAGTCTCCAACAAGATTGACACGTGGGAGCATTAGGTATCCTACACATGGATGTTTTTTGTAATATATACTCACTTTCAATTTAACCTTTGGTACAATCATAAGTGTGACCTTTTCATTTTGTCCAAAATATTACTGTGATAAAATATGTATGTAGATCAGGTGACATGAGTATTTCTTCCACCATTATGGGGAGCAATATTTTAAAATCCTATAAATTAGTATCGGGGATTCAAATAGGTGTACCCCCGTGTCGATGAATATAGAGACGATGCATGAATAGACTATACTGTGAATAAATAATATAACTGGATCCAACTTTAGAAATTGTAATTGGAATAAATTGATATCTGAAAATATACAGGAAATCTTATATTGATATTGGTATACATACATTCATTACAACCAGTTATACGTCTAATGGTAATATTAGGGTTACGGATTATCATGAAGAGAGTGTGTGAGTTTTGCTTCAAAAGTGATTATGGAAATCGAAAATAATGTGTTTGGAAAGAAGTCTCATGAAAAGACCAGTCAAGAAACCTCAAGGAATACATGTGTTTGGAAGCAGGAAGTGATTGAAAGTGATAAAAATGTTTTTAATTTTCAAATTTTGCGTGAAATATTTATTCTAGGATGTGCATAAACTGAAGAAATAGTACTGTACCAGTGTTGATTAAAAATGAACGTCAAAATACATATCATGTCCCATAGGAATCTAATTGCATTGATGTTAAACTGGGTAAGTTACTGTAGAAATATTAGGGTTTGTATGCACCTTTCACTGAAGTTAGTTTTCAGTACTAGGAAAAAAATAAGTATTTCAGGTGGATGAATAATTCTGAGAATAATCTTGTGCAAAGTTGATTACAAATCCACATACATGAATATGAATGTTTTTAGGGAGTGAATAGTAAAACACATATATTTCATATTTTCAAAAATCTGGAGATTGTATATATATACAAAACACACACAGACATTATAAAGTGGCAATATATATGCCATCGAAATTCATGGTGAAATATATATCGTCCACAGATCCAAAAATAATAATTTCACTGAACATGGATTTATGAAGAATGTTGTTGAAATAGGAAGGTCATCCATAGGTTGAATTTTAAGTTCCAAAAGCATTTAGGAGGAGTGATCTCTTCTCATAATTTGAATCTGCCAAGTCAGCCACCCCACAAGAATATATATGTGATACCAGGTAGGGTTCTATATGTGCATATAAAAATACATGTGCTGATTAGACTACAGAAAAAGGGATACAGGAATTCACATATTTATTAACTTTAAAAACACATGGAGGACTATTTCAATTAAAAATTAACTAGATTTATAACACCTACCCTACATAATGTAAAAGGCAAGTCCAACTATACACCATGCCTCTTCTGAACTGCTTGTATTTCTATTCTGTTTGGGTTATTTTTCTCCATCATATTATGAATAGTAGTCAGAGTCTAGTAGGGTATGCATTCGTGTCAGGGATTCAGTATATTGAATGGAAAATTGGAAAATGAATCCAATGTGTATGCTAATATGTGCTACACAAAAATCTTCTCACTTTCAGCTACAACAATGCCTTGACATTACCTTTGCCCCAAGTAAGACACAATTAGAGGAGAAGAGTTAGAAAATCTGTGAATGCATATCTGGAATGGAATACACTCAGGAGTTCCCTACTTTGGAGGTGATGGAGCAGTTTCTGAAAGAATGGGACATGGTAAACACTCCACAAAAATGGAGCTCTGCTGGCCTAAAGACTTCTTGAGAAACTGCCTCTGAGGTTGGGCACTTGAAATATATGTTGTTGTCAGGAGCTTTAGCTTCCTTTGTAGTGAGCCCATCAAAGCTTGGTCTGCATCTATGTGACCTGGAGGACATGGTTTCTTATTTTCCAATGAACCTGAGGCAGCAGTGCTGAATTCTCTCTTTGCAGGTATACTGTGGCCACTGGGGGCTAAGTATCACTGCGTGTGGACTGCAAAGCCATTTGGTCCTCTTCCACTTTCCGTGGTGATTCTTGCTGCTGCACTGGGACTTTGGTATTTGCTTCACGAAATACAACAAGTTCAACTGGGACACAGTGCTGGAGAGAGTTCTGCCACGTGTGGTGGGTCAGGGTTTGCAGGAGAATGCACCAACCAGGCTTCTTTCCCACATAGCTTGCACCTTGACCATATCAACCTGATTCTGAACATTGCCATGAAACCTCTCCATATACAAAGATGCCTTTACAAATAAGGGTCTGCTGGCTGCACCATGTCAGTCACAAGCCATTTGCAACCCAATGGAAGGAACACATGGACCCATCACAGATATTTTATCACACACCTGCCCACCACTGCTCTAGGCCAACTACTCAGCAGGCTCCAACTTACCGGTATCTTTGTTGTACATTATTTTTATGAAACCCAGTCAATCAAGGCACTCTCTGGTATACTCATGATAAGCAACAGGGCACCCAAAGATTCTCCAGTTCCACCTGGTCATGGGATTTTCAAAAGATTTAGGGTATATATATCACCATTTTTCAAGGATGAATTTGGAGGCACTGTGGGTTTCAAGAACCATTAAATATCGAGGAAGTTCATTTCAATGAAACTCTGGAGAACTCTCATAGGCAAGGCTTCCCAAAGAGTGGCAAAATGGTTAGATATATCCTGGCCCATTGAGGTCTACAATGTGAGGTCCATGTGTGTTTTGACTCTCAACTATGGCTACCAAGTCTTTAAGAATAAAATCATGGGATATCTTGGCTGATATTCCCAGTGCTCTGTGGAAAGCCAACCTCGGCCTCCATCTCAGTTTCTAAGGGTGACTCTCATGCGTGGCCTCCTAAAATCCCAACACAATTCATAGCAATACTTCTCTGAGGTCACTTCCAGAACTCAGTCTCTAAGAGGATTCACACCAGACTTCAAGCCCAGGTGGACCCAGTCATCTCTTCCAACCATCACACAAATGACCACAATTAATACCAAAACACTGCCACATGGCCCTCATCTTCTTCCATAAAGGCACTCATCATAACATCTGGCTGGAGGTTTCCATGAGGTTCCCAGCCCAAGACAGTGTCCAAAATAAGCTCCCTTGCCCCTCATTTGCCTGAATTCAGGGTGGCTTGGACACCCTTCTTGTGCACCAGGAGTGATCTTAAGGGTATAAAAATTGAAATTAAAGTGTAAAAGTTAAAGTGTAAAAGACTGGGTTTTGTAAAGTTTCTAAGCTGCAAGGCCTGAGTTAAAATGTAACGCACCAGGTGTTGTTAAGTTCCTATGTTACACAAAAACCTGAAATTCCTGTAGCTTGTATGACAATTCCCGACTGCCCAGTAAACATTCCCCCTGACCGCCTGGTTGTTTAATAACCTAGGACCCTGTGTGGCCTGGCACATAAGCATCACAGGGCCTAAACCAATCAGTTAGAATGTGTACCCTGCTTTAGAACTGACCTATCACTCCCGACTGACCTGTTCCCACCAATGAATGAACTAATCATGTTTAGGAATTGTTGTTTGATTTTCCCGCGGTGTATGATGATTTCTTAAAGGAGACTGTGATATAGGTAAAGACCCGCCCTCCCCAAAAAGTATACTTAAGCACTGCTCAAACCCTGCTCGGGGCTCTGGACTGCTCTCCCTTCTTGAGTGAGCACGTAACCCCAGCATGCTGGATTGGATCCTCAATAATCACCTTTTGCTGTTGCGGTCTCTTGGTGGTCTCTTCCTCTGACATTCGCCGGACCCTTACATTTGGTGCGTTGGCCGGAAATCACGCAGCGCAGGACAAGGAGACACCAATGGACCCCTCTGGGGGTAAGTAAGGCGCCTCTTTCCATTTTTCCTTGCGATCGCTCAGAGCTTTTTGTTCAGGTTCGGTTTTTCAATTTTCGGTTTGGTTTGGCAGAGTGGCTGCCAGCGGAGAGCGTAAGTTCCCCCTGGCGGTAGTTGACAAACGTGTCCTAAAGCCATAGGCCACCTCCTTGCAAGGGATGCCTTGGAGGATTCGGGGAGGGAAGGATGTGCCCATAATAGGTGAGGAGGGACAGAAGTGCCCCCATTAAGTGAGGAGGGACAGATGAGCCCTCATTAGCTGACTCTGCTTACAACCCATCAGGTATTGCTAGCTACGTTTTTCTCTCAGGTTGAATTCACTGTCTGTCTTTGTGGTCTAACCCATCAGGTTTTGCCAGTTACTAGGTTCTAATCTTAATTATGAACTCGGGGTAAATGTTAACTGTGTCTCCATGTTTGTGTCACGTTTGTATTGTCCTTGTCTCTGTTTGAATAACTGTCATTATTTGACAAGGCCTTTCCATTCCTCTGTCCTTGAAGCCTTTTCTGGTCCCTGCCTCCAATCCGAAACCTTCACCCATGATCCAATCACTCAAACCTTCTGCTCCTACCCCTCTTTCCTCCATTCTCCCTGAGTCACAAGATTGTAGATCTTGGGGTTGTGAATAAACGGGAGCTGCATGATGGTCTTTGTGTGTCTTTTTGTCTGTGTTTCTGTTAAATGTGATGGCATTGTTTGGACCGATGCAGAGTCCCAAGTTCCAACCTGCCTTAGATGTGTGGAAGTAACTTTAGCTAAATTTTAAACTAATGCTTCACCTGTGAGGGACCAAAAGTCAATAGAACCACCAGCTTTTCTGTTTTCACCTTTTACACCTCTCTTAGTGGTGTTTTAAAGAACTTTGATAAACTTTACTTCCCTTTTTAAGCAAGATTACGGAAGCAGTGTTTTCTTTTCTTCCCGTAGTTGGCTTGAGCAAGCCCACTGCAGAAGGAAATGCCTGGGGTCTAAGAACTTTGATATCTCACTTAAACTTTTCTCAAAACCCTGTCCTCGTTATTAAATTGGCATTAATTGGCTTTGGGGATGGGAACCAAAACTTCAGTCATAAATTTTGACACCCCAGAAGGGACTTTAAAGGAGTCCCCACTTTGCTGTCTTGGGGAAGCCTAGCACTCAAAACAACTGCAAGCAGAGGATGAACTTTTTGGGAGCTGACTACTGAAAAGTTGGGAGATATAGAAAATATCTGCAGCCTACGGTCAAACCAAACCAGAGGAACTAATCCTGTAAGTAAATGGTGAGTCTAAGGGACTCCCAGCAGCTGCCCAAACCATTTTTCTGGTGGGAACTCCCTTATTCCTTACCTGCACTTTAAGGATTACTCCACCTCTGTTTACTTAACAAAAGGGACAATGAATGCAGTTATTTGTTGATATTATATAATGTTATTTGTGGATCATCTTGGCTGATGTATATCTAAAAAAGATTTTTTTATTGTAACAATCTGGTATCTAAATGGGTTTCTAAATCATTGCACTAACTTACAGTTAAAAGTTGGGTTTAAACAATTGTTTAGTTTGATTTCAGATAGTTCATGTTAGAAAACTTAAATACTTAGGATAAAAAAATTAAAGAGTTTTAATTTTGATCTAGGTAGCCAGAGAAAATTTCACTAGATATACCAGTGCATTAACTTGGGCAAAAATAATAAATTATGATATTGTATCTGTTCCCATCAGTGTGTAAGATTTTTTTTTAAAAAAAGGTGCTAAATTAAAACGTTGGTCTGGCTTAGTGAAATGACATTAATTAGCAACAGTCTTGGAAAATTTTAAAGCTTAATTTCAGATACACATGGTAGTCTGTGGTTGTTTTTAAAAATTTTTCAGCCAATTTAATGTAACTTAATACTACTTTAGAAACTTCAGAAAAAAGAAAGTGGCTTAATGATACTATAGAAACTTCTTCTGGTGGTGGCTTTAATATTATCAAAAAATGATCCTATTTTCAGTTTGTGTGAGCAAGTTTTTCTAGTGTAGAAAAATCTAAAGATATAAAATTTTGAGAATTACATCTTAAACTTGCATCATAATTTTCAACATTCAAACCTAGAAATTATGACTTATAGCTAAAATGCCTTTGGCATGAGGATTCTGCTCTGAATTCCATTCTTTCCTATTTTCCATACCTCAGCCAGGACTTAAGTTGATATGCAAATAAAGGAAGCCTGCAGCACTCAGCAGGAGACAGATAAAAAGGAGTAAAAGTGTCTTTTTACCTGAACTCAAACAAGACCCAACCAAAAAGTAAATTATATGGTATTTACTAATTACTGGCCATTCATCTTTTTTAGGACTCTTGCTTTTTCTTAGATTCTCTGTTTTTTTTTTTTTTTTTTTTTTGAGCTCATGATCTTGATCCTGCAGATGGGTGAATGTTTTCTGATCAGTTCTATTTTTGCACAACTGTGGAGTTTTTAAACATTGCAATGGAGATTTAACCTGAAAAAGCTACAAGGCCTTCACTATTGTGTTATGTGTTACTCTTGTGTTACATGTTGTATGTCGGTATATCTGTATGATGTGTGTATGTCCATATATCATGCAGAGATATGACAATTGACAGAAGAGGAGCGCTGATGAAAAATTAAAAAATGGATCCAAATATCTTTGATTCACGTGATTCAAATGTTTCAATTCAAATTGGGTAAAGAGATAAAAATAAAGATGTCTTTAAAATAAGGCCTATAAGTTTTCCAGGTGTTCAAAAAGGCCCTAATAAAATGTAAATGTCTATAAAATCTGCTTAAATTTAGAAATTTACAAGTATTGTTTCAAAATGTGAACAGAAAGAGGTTAGCAGATGGAAAAGAGAAAATAAAAGATTCTAGATATAGATCTAATAGAGGGAAAATGTGTTTCTGGATAAGAGAGTCTATATGATTAAGAAATTTAAAGGGTTTAAGTAAATAATAAAAAAGGTTTGTGTAACTTGATTATATGTGTAAGTTTTGAGCAAGTAATCTTAAAAAATTAAACAGCTGGTTAAACAAGTACTGTTTTTATAAAAATGTGCCATGTTATTTCTTTAAAAAGCTAAACTTGATTAATACAAATACATCAATGTAATTGTGGTGTTAATGTGTTCATACCTTCCAGGTATACAAGTCTGTAAGGTAGAAGCTTCAAAAGAGCTTTGTATCAAGCTGGTGTTCTAAGGTTGTATGGTAATTCTAGGCTTAAAAGAAAAACATGTTGGAGATTTATGTATATCATTTGTGTTGTATAATTGGACTTGTTATCAATAAGATATGTACAGTTCCATGTTACTTTTTACACTGAGATAGAATCTAAAAGTATTTTTAAGTTAATGAGAGCCAAATCTGTGAATCTTTTATTGTAAACACAAAGGTAATGCCCAGTCATTTCCACGTGAAAACTGTTTTCTTCAGACTTCACAAAGGGGTGGCCTGAGACAAAGACTTTCCTGATATTCAGGGCAACATAACAATAGGTAATCAAAAGGCCCAAAGCAGGGTTTCTCCACTGAGACTTTACTGGTCACACTGATATCAGAGTTTTCTGAGATGCTTGCCTTTCCCTTCAGCTATCCAGTACATGGCCATGTCACAGAGCTTCGAAGTGGTACATATATTGGACACAAAATCATGAGCCTATTCTGGAGAGTGTCCAGAATTCAGGAAGAATACAGGAACGTAGAAAGATAGTTGGTGTTGCCCATTGATAAGGAAAGCCACAGTCCATTCATAAATTGTGCAGGATGAATGCTGGGAAGTTTTCTCCTTGACAGGACACACCCATTGAGGCACTCTCTTTTCTAATGTCTACAACCACGGACACAGTGGGATACACAGACCTAGAAACACTCGCCTTGTCAAAGGACTAACTAGAAACAGTCCACTCCAAAGCAAACAAACACCCTTTTCAAACTATTCTCAGAACATGAGAAAAAAACCTCAAAATCACACTGACAACCACAAAGGCACCTCCTTCCCCCAAGTAGGTATGGAACTATCCAGAGTGTCCTGTGACTGGAGGGCCATACTATGTTCCCCAGAAATGGCCTGTCCTGTCTCAGATCTGGTCTCCTTGGTCAACTCTGTGAAGTTGTCAGGAGCCAGCTGTGAGCCTCTGCCTGCTTTCTCCAGTAGGGCCCCTCTTCAGAACTTTCCTGGCATTTGGCCATCCTCACATACGTAGGGACCACGAAAACCTGACTCTTTCCTTGGTAAATCCAAACAAGTGAGAACACTGGGACTGGGGCTGGGACTGGGTCTGGGTGCCTGGCTTCCTGGAACGCAAATTTGGAGAGTTCCATCAACAAGGTTGTGAGGTGAGGTCACTTCCTTTAGGAACTGAATGAGGTCACTGCCTTGGCAACCAATTTGTCTTTACATTTGCTTCCTAACGTCTCATAACATGGAAGATGCCCCACTTTCTGTAACACTTTCACAAGTTAGAATGCATAAAAACCATAGTCACCTGGGAACAGCTCTCCACACAGGCCTAGTTTGGTCAATCTTCCCTACATTAAGAAGAGAGAGGCTGATTCAGACACATGCTTTCATCCTGACCAGGTTGTTTGCCATGGAAGATGACTTTTGCTCTCTCAGGTTTTTCATTGCTACCTACATCTTCTCATGGGATCAATTCTGCATGGACCTTTGAGATTCACAGCAGGTGGAAGATCCCCTACATTTCTGTATTGTACAACTCTGTCCCTGCTCTTCTGTAAAGCTAGATTGAGGGAACAGTGTATAGTTAAGATTAATAACATGTTCAATTTGTGTTAGGAATTATTCTGGTGGATGAATAATGGTATTGGGAACCTGAAATATTAATAAGAATATATAGGTGAAATAAAAGTGTGAAAACAGAAATCTAGGTAAGATTTGAAGCCCCAACATGCATTGGACCCTTGATTGGGATACTAAGCTTTGAATTACATTCTGCACTGAGGTCTGAGATAAATCGATGTACAATGGAATAGAACACTGTACCTCAGATGATTGAATGTAGAAGAGAACATCCAGTCAAAATGGATAGTCGGTAGGATTAGGAAGATAGTAAGTTTAAGAAGAAGAGTGAGTCTAGAAGTTGCACCAAGACTTCTTTAGTACTAGGGTTTTGGTTAGAGAGTGAATGTAAATGTCAGCAAATGTGAAGAATCAGTCACTCTGATGTACTGGGGAAAATATGTAGGAAAAGAGATATCAATAGAGACATTAGGAAATCAGGCAAAATATAAAGTGAGTGATAGGATTAGACATTTTCAACAGGGTTGAGGTTGAATATGCAATCTTAGGAAGAAACAAATATGTACTCTCCATTAGGATTGACATTTGAGAGCATTTGTCATCCTGGACATGGATGTTTTTAGTAATCCATACTCACATTCAATTTAAGCCTTGGTACAAATATAAGTGTGATCTTTGCATATTTTATCCAGAATATTACTGTGATAAAATGTATATGTAGATCTGGTGACATGAGTATTTCTTCCACCATTATGGGGAACAATATTTTCAAAACTTATAAATTAATATTGGCGATACAAATTGGTGTACCCCATGTCTATGAATATAGAGATAATGCATGAATTGTCCATACTTTGAATAAATAATATAACTGGTTACAACTTTACAAATTGGAATTGGAATAAATTGATATCTTAAAATATACAGGAAATCTTATATTGATATACAATCATTCATTTCAACCAGTTATACATCTAATGGTAATATTAGTGTTATGGTTTATCATTAAGAGTTTGTGAGTTTTGCTTCAAAATGATTATGGAAATCAAAAATAATGCGTTTGGAAGAAGTCTCTTGAAAAGACCAGTCAAAAAAAGGAGAAATACATGTATCTGAAGCAGGAAGTGATTGAATGTGCACCAAATGCCTTTACATTTGTGAACTGTCGATGAAATGTATTTTCTATGATGTCCATAAACTGAAGAATAGTAATGTACCAGTGTTGAATGAAAATGAACATCAAAATACACATCATATCCCACTGGAATCTACTTGCATTGATGTTAAACTGGGTCAGTTACTGTAGAAATATAAGGATTTCTATGCACCATTCACTGAAGTGAGTTTTCAGTACTAGAAAACAAATATGTATTTGAGGTGGATGAATGTTTCTGAAAATATTTCAATCTTGTGAAAAGTTGATTATGAAACCTCATACATGAACATGAATGAATTTAAGGAGTGTATAATAAGACACATATATTTTATATTTTGAAAAATCTAGAGAGTGTAGATTTTTCACAAAACACATACAGAGATATTAAAAAGTAGCAATATATACGCCAATTGAAATTCATCATGAAATACATATGATTCACAGATCCAGAAATATTTATTTTACTGAACATGATTTATGTATAATGTTGTTCAACTAGGAAGCTCACGCATAGGTTGAATTTTCAGTTCCAACAGAGTTTATGAGGAGTGATCTCTTCTCACAATTTGTATCTGCCAAGTCATCCACCTCACAAGAATGTACGTGTGGTAACAGGTAGGATTCTATATGTGCATATAAAAATACATGTGCTTAACAGGCAACAGAGAAAGGGAGACAGGAATTCACATATTTGATACCTTTCAAAACTCATTGAGAACTGTTTCAATTAAAAATTGACCAGATTTTTAACACCTACCCTTTATCATGCAAAAGGCAAGTCCAACTATACACCATGCCTCCTCTGAACTGCTTTTATTTCTATTCTGTTCGGGTTATTTTTCTCCATCATATTAGGATTAGTAGTCCGAGTCTAGTAGGGTATGGGTTAGTGTCAGGGATTAAGTAATTCAAATGGTAAATAGGAAAATGAATCCATTGTGTATCCAAATATGTGCTACTAAAATTGTTTCCACTCTCATTCAGAACAATGCCTTGACATTACCTTCACCCCATGTAAAACACAATTAGAGGAGAAGAGTTAGAAAATCTGTGAATACATATCTGGAATGGAAAATGCTCAGGAGTTCACAACCTTGGGAGTTGTAGAGAAGTTTTGAAAAGTAAGGGACAGGATAAACACTCCACAATCATGGAACTCTGCTGGCCTAAAGAGTTCTTGAGAAACTGCCTTTGAGGTTGGGAACTTGAAACATATGTTGTTGTTAGGAGCTTTAGCTTCCTTTGTAGTGATACCACCAATGATGAGTCTGCATTTATCTAACCTGGAGGACATGGTTTCTTATTTTCCAAAGAACATGAGGCAGCAGTGCTGAATTCTCTCTTTGTAGGTAAACTGTGTCCACTGAGGGTAAATGTCTCCTCGTCTTGACTGTGAAGCTAATTGATCATCCTACAATTTTTATGGTGTTTCTTGCTGCTGCACTGGGATTTTGGTATTTGCTTCTTAAAAAACAAGGAGTTCAACTGGGACACAGTGCTGCAGCGAGTTCTGTCACATGTGGAGGTTCAGGGTCTGCAGAAGAATGCACCAACCAGGCTTCTATCCCACATTGCTAGCTCCCTTGTCCATAGAAAACTGATTCTGAACATTGCCCTGAAACCTCTCCATATAACAAGATGCTTTTACATATAAGGGTCTCCTAGCTGCACCATGTCAGCCACAAGCCATTTGGAAGTCAATGGCAGATCCACATGGCCCCACCACAGATGTTTTATCATACACCTGCACACCACAGTTCTGGGCCCACTTCTCAGCATGTTCCAACTTACTGGCATCTCTTTTCTACACAATTTTCATGAAACCAAATCAGTCAAGGCACTGTCTGGTACACTCATGATCAGTAACAAGACATCCAAAGGTTCTACAGTGCCACCTGGTCATGGGAATTTCAAAAATTTCATGGTATTTATCAAGCTGTTTTTCAAGGATGAAGTTGGAGGCACTGTGGGTTTCAATTCATTCAGGAACTATTAAATGTTGAGGAAGCTCATTTCAATGAAAACTCTAGAGAACTCTCACAGGTAAGGCTTCACAAAGAGTGACCAAAAGACACATATATTTCATATTTTAAAAAATATAGACAGTGTGTGTGTGTGTGTATATATATACACACACACACACAGACATTAAAAACTAGCAATATATATGCCAATCGAAGTTCATCATGAAATATATATCATCCACGTATCCAAAAATATTCATTTTGCTGAACATAAATTTATGTATGAAGTTGTTCAACTAGGAAGCTCACCCATAGGTTGAATTTTCAGTTCCAACAGCGTTTTGGAGGAGTGATCTCTTCTCACAATTTGTATCTGCCGAGTCAGCAACCTCAAAAGAATGTACGTGTGATACAAGGTACGATTCTATATGTGCATATAAAAATACAAGTGCTGAATAGGTTACAGTGAAAGGGGGGAATCACGAATTCACATATTTGATAAGTTTAAAAACACATGGAGAACTCTTTCGACAAAAAATTGACTAGATTTATAACTCCTACCCTATATAATGGAAAAGGTAAGTCCAACTTTACACCATGCCTCCTCTGAAATGCTTGTATTTCTATTCTGTTTGTTGTATTTTTCTCCATCATATTAGGATTAGTAGTCAGAGTCTAGTAGGGTATGGATTAGTGTCAGGGATTCAGTTTTTCGAATGGAAAATTGGAAAATAAATCCAATTTGTATGCAAATATGTGCTACAGAAAAATCTTCCCACTCTCATCCAGAACAATGCCATGATTTTACCTTCGCCCCAAGTAACACATGTAGAGGAGATGAGTTAGAAAATCTGTGAATTAATATCTGGAATTGAATATGCTCAGGAGTTCACAACCTTGGAGGTGGAAGAGGAGTTTCCAAAAGTAAGGGACAGGGTATACACTCCACAAACATGTAGCTCTGCTGCCATAAAGACTTCTGGAGAAACTGCCTGTGAGGTTGGGCCCTTGAAATATATGTTGTTTTCAGGAGCTTTATCTTCCTTGGTAGTGAGACCATCAAAGCTGGGTCTGCATTTATGTGACGTGGAGGACATGGTTTCTTATTTTCTAATGAACATGAGGCAGTAGTGCTGAATTCTCTCTTTGTAGGTAAACTGGGGCTACTGGGGGCTAAGTGTCTCCCCGTGTGGACTGTGAAGCCATTTGGTCATCCTTCAATTTTCGTGATGTTTCTTGCTGGTGCACTGTGAGTTTGGTATTTGCTTCACGAAATACAAGGAGTTAAACTGGGACACAGTGCTGGAGGAAGTTCTGTCACGTGTGGTGGGACAGGGTCTGCAGGAAAATGCACCAACCAGGCTTCTGTCCAACATAACTTGACCCCTTGAACATAGCAACCTGATTCTGAACTTTGCCCTGAAACCTATACATATAACAAGATGCTTTTATATATAAGGGTCTGCTGGCTGTACCCTGTCAGTCACAAGGCATTTGGAAGCCATTGACAGATCCACATGGCCCCACCACACATGTTTTATCACACACCTTTACACCACTGCTGTAGGTCCACTAATGAGCAGGCTCCAACTTACTGGCATCACTGTTCTACACAATTTTCATGAAACTCTGTCAGTCAACGCACTGACATGAGTATTTCTTCCACCACAATGGGGAGCAATATTTTTAAAACCTATAAATTAGTATTGGTGATACATATAGGTGTACCATGTGTCGGTGAATATAGAGATGATGCATGAATAGACCATACTGTGAATAAATAATATAACTGGATACAACTTCAGAAATTGGAATTGGAATAAATTGATATCTGAAAATATATGGGAAATCTTATATTGATATTGGTATACATACATTCATTACAACCAGTTATACATCTAATGGTAATATTAGGGTTACGGTTTATTGTGAAGAGGTTGTGTGAGTTTTGCTTCAATAGAGATTATGGAAATCGAAAATAATGTGTTTGTAAAGAAGCCTCATGAAAAGACCAGTCAAGAAACCTGAAGGAATACATAAGTTTGGAGGTAGGAAGTGATTGAAAGTGAAACAAATGTTTTTAATTTTGAAATGTTGGGTGAAATATTTATCCTAGGATGTGCATAAACTGAAGAAATATTACGGTACCAGTGTTGAATAAAAATGAACGTCAAAATACACATGATGTCCCATAAGAATCTACTTCCATATCAACCTGATTCTGAACATTGCCATGAAACCTGTCCATATATCAAAATGCCTTTACAAATAAGGGTCTGCTGGCTGCACCATGTCAGTCACAAGCCATTTGGAACCCAATGGAAGGAACACATGGACCCATCACAGATGTTTTATCACACACCTGCCCACCACTGCTCTAGGCCAACTACTCAGCAGGCTCCAACTTACCGGTATCTTTGTTGTACATTATTTTTATGAAACCCAGTCAATCAAGGCACTCTCTGGTATACTCATGATAAGCAACAGGGCACCCAAAGATTCTCCAGTTCCACCTGGTCATGGGATTTTCAAAAGATTTAGTGTATATATGTCACCATTTTTCAAGAATGAATTTGGAGGCACTGTGGGTTTCAAGAACCATTAAATATCGAGGAAGTTCATTTTAATGAAACTCTGGAGAACTCTCATAGGCAAGGCTTCCCAAAGAGTGGCCAATAGGTCAGATATATCCTGGCCCATTGAGGTCTACAATGTGAGGTCCATATGTGTTTTGACTCTCAACTATGGCTACCAAGTCTTTAAGAATAAAATCATGGGATATCTTGGCTGATATTCCCAGTGCTCTGTGGAAAGCCAACCTCGGCCTCCATCTCAGTTTCTAAGGGTGACTCTCATGCGTGGCCTCCTAAAATCCCAACACAATTCATAGCAATATTTCTCTGAGGTCACTTCCAGAACTCAGTCTCTAAGAGGATTCACACCAGACTTCAAGCCCAGGTGGACCCAGTCATCTCTTCCAACCATCACACAAATGACCACAATTAATACCAAAACACTGCCACATGGCCCTCATCTTCTTCCATAAAGGCACTCATCATAACATCTGGCTGGAGGTTTCCATGAGGTTCCCAGCCCAAGACAGTGTCCAAAATAAGCTCCCTTGCCCCTCATTTGCCTGAATTCAGGGTGGCTTGGACACCCTTCTTGTGCACCAGGAGTTATCTGTAAGGGTAAAAAAATTGAAATTAAAGTGTAAAAGTTAAAGTGTAAAAGACTGGGTTTTGTAAAGTTTCTAAGCTGCAAGGCCTGAGTTAAAATGTAAAGGACCAGGTATTGTTAAGTTCCTATGTTACACGAAAACCTGAAATTCCTGTAGCTTGTATGACAATTCCCGACTGCCCAGTAAACATTCCCCCTGACCGCCTGGTTGTTTAATAACCTAGGACCCTGTTTGGCCTGGCACATAAGCATCACAGGGCCTAAACCAATCAGTTAGAATGTGTACCCCGCTTTAGAACTGACCTATCACTCCCGACTGACCTGTTCCCACCAATGAATGAACTAATCATGTTTAGGAATTGTTGTTTGATTTTCCCGCGGTGTATGATGATTTCTTAAAGGAGACTGTGATATAGGTAAAGACCCGCCCTCCCCAAAAAGTATACTTAAGCACTGCTCAAACCCTGCTCGGGGCTCTGGACTGCTCTCCCTTCTTGAGTGAGCATGTAGCCCCAGCATGCTGGATTGGATCCTCAATAATCACCTTTTGCTGTTGCGGTCTCTTGGTGGTCTCTTCCTCTGACATTCGCCGGACCCTTACATTTGGTGCGTTGGCCAGAAATCACGCAGCACAGGACAAGGAGACACCAACGGACCCCTCTCTGGGTAAGTAAGGCGCCTCTTTCCATTTTTCCTTGTGATTGCTCAGAGCTTTTTGTTCAGGTTCGGTTTTTCCGTTTTCGGTTTGCGTTGGCAGAGTGGCTGCCAGCGGAGAGCGTAAGTTCCCCCTGGCGGTAGTTGACAAACGTGTCCTAAAGCCACAGGCCACGTCCTTGCAAGGGATGCCTTGGAGGACTCGGGGAGGGAAGGATGTGCCCTCATTAGTTGAAGAGGGACGGAAGTGCCCTCATTAGGTGAGGAGGGATGGATGAGCCCTCATTAGGTGACTCTGCTGCCAACCCATCAGGTCTTGCTGATTACGTTTTTCTCTCAGGTTGAATTCACTGTCTGTCTTTGTGGTCTAACCCATCAGGTTTTGCCAGTTACTAGGTTCTAATCTTTACTTCTGAACTCGTGTTAAATGTTAACCGTGTGTCCGTGTTTGTGTCACGTTTGTATTGCCCTTGTCTCTGTTTAAGTAACTCTCATTATGGGACAAAATCATTCCACGCCTCTGTCCTTGAAGCCTTTCCTGGTCCCTGGCTCCAATCCGACCCCTTCACCCACGATCCTATCACTCAAACCTTCAGCTCCCCACCTATTTTCTCCATTCTCCCTTAGTCACAAAATTGTAGATCTTGGGGTTGTGAATAAACGGGAGCTGCATGATGGTCTTTGTGTGTTTTTTTGTCTGTGTTTCTGTTAAATGTGATGGCATTGTTTGGACCGATGCAGAGTCCCGAGTTCCAACCTGCCTTACATGTGTGGAAGTTACTTTAGCTAAATTTTAAACTAATGCTTCTCCTGTGAGGGACCAAAAGTCAATAGAACCACCAGCTTTTTCTTGGTAGTGAGACCATCAAAGCTGGGTCTGCATTTATGTGACCTGGAGGACATGGTTTCTTATTTACCAATGGACATGAGGCAGCAGTGCTGAATTCTCTCTTTCTGGGTCAACTGTGGGCAGTGGGGGCTAAGTGTCTTCCCGTGTGGACTGGGAAGCCATATGTTCACCCTTCAATTTTCATGATGTTTCTTGCTGCTACACTGGGAGTTTGGTATTTGCTTCACAAAATACAAGGAGTTATACTGGGACACAGTGCTGGAGGGAGTTCCGTCACGTGTGGTGTGACAGGCTCTGCAGGAGAATGCACCAACCAGTCTTCTGTCCAACATAACTTGCCCCCTTGAACATAGCAACCTGATTCTGAACATTGCCCTGAAACTTATCCATATAACAAGATGCCTTTACATATAAGGTTCTTCTGGCTGCACCATTTCTTTCACAAGATATTTGGAAGCCAATGGCAGATCCACATGAAACCACCACAGATGTTTTATCTCACACCTGCCTACCTTTGCCATAGGCCCACACTCAGCAGGCTCCAACTTACTGGCATCTCTGCTCTACACCATTTTCGTGAAACCCAGTCAATCAAGGTTCTGTCTGGTACACTCATGATAACCAACAGGATATCCAATGGTTCTCCACTGCCACATGGTCATGGGATTTCAAAAATTTTATGGCATTTATCGAGCCCATTTTCAAAGTATGAAGTTGGAGGCACTGATGTTTCATTTAATTTATTAACCATTAAATGTTGAGGAAGTTCATTTCGATGAAAGCTCTGGAGGACTCTCACAGGCAAGGCTTCCCAAAGTGTGGCCAAAAGGTCACATAAAGCCAGGCCCATTGAGGTTTACAATGTGAAGTCCATGTGTGTTTTCACTCTCAACTATGGCTGCCAAGTCTTTCAAAATAAAATCATGTGATATCCTGGCTGAGATATCCAGTGCTCTGTGGAAAGCCACCCTGGGCCTAGATTTCAGGTTCCAAGGGCGAATCTTATGTGTGGCCTCCTAATATCCCAACAGAATTCATAGCAACACTTCTCTGAGGTAAGTTCCACAACTCAGTCTCTATATGGGAATCACACCAGAGTTCAAGGCCAGGAGGACCCAGTCATCTCTTCCTACTACCAATCAAATGACTAAAATTAAAACCAAAAAACTTCCACTTGGCCCTCATCTTCTTACATATAGACATTCATCATTACCTCTGGCTGGAGGTTTCCATGAGGGCCACAGCCAAAGACAGTGTCCAAAATAAGCTCCCTTGCCCCTCATTTGCCTAAAGTCAGGGTGGCATGGACACACTTCCTGTGAACCAGGCGTGATCAAATGCTTTTAATACTGCTCTGCTTCACCAATTCGAAGCCTATTGACTGTGGGTTTTAGATTCTTTATGTGAATTGGAGTTATCAGAAAACCCAAGCGCATATGGGCTAGCCTCTGCAGGGCTTTGAAGAACTCAATTGACCCAAAGGATCACTATTCTCACTTGATGGAGGTCAGAAACCTTACAGAGGAAGGCGAGAGACTTCATCCACAATGACTGCTCTTTTGGCCAGTTTGGTTTTGAATGCACAAATGGGATCATTCTTTAGATCCATCAGGTGGTGAGAATAAAAGTCACAGTCTCACATAGGGCCAAGAGGATGAATCAGACATATCCCTTTACAAAGCAATTAAGCAAAGAGCCACAGGTGATGCCCATTCATTTCCATTTGAATACCATTTTCTTCAGGCTTCACAAATGGGTGGCCTGAGCCAAAGACCTTCCTTACATTCAGGGCAACAGAACAATTGGTAAGCAAAAGGCCCAACGCAGGGTTTCACCACTGAGATATTCTTGGTTACACTGATATCTCAGTTTTCTGAGATGCCCCACATTCCCTTCAGCTATCAAGTACATGGCCTTGTCACAGAGCTTGGAGGTGGTACATATCTTGGACACAAAACCATGAGCCTATCCTGGAGTGTAAGCAGAATTCAGAAAAAAAACAGGAACATAGGAAGATAGCAGGTGTTGCCCATTCGTAAGGCAAGCTGCAGTGCATTCATACATTGGGCAGGATGAATGCTGGGAAACTTTCTACTAGACAGGACTCATCCATTGATGCATTCTCTTTTTTAATATCTACAACAACGGATACAGTGGGATACACAGACACAGAAACATTCACGTCATCAAACGACTTACTAGAAACAGTTCACTCCAAACCAAACAAACCGTCTTTCCTACCTATTCTCAGAACGTGAGACAAAACCACAGACCCACACTCATTCCCACAAAGACACCTTCTTCCCCCAAGTAGGTCTGTGACTATCCGGAGTGTCCTCTCACTGGTGTTCCATACTATGTTTCCCTGGAATCGCTTGTTCTGTCTCAGATCTGGTCTCCTTGGCCAACTCTGTGAAGTTGTCAGGAGCCAGTGGTGAGCCACTACCTGCTTTCTCAGGAAAGGCCCCTCTTCAGAGCTTTCCTGACATTTGGCCCTCCTCACATCACTAGGTACCAAGAAAGACTGAATCTGTCCTTGGTAAATCCAAACAAGTGAGACCACTGGGACTGGGACTGGGACTGGCTCTGGGAGCCTGGCTTCCTGGATCCCAAGGTCAGAGAGTTCCATCACCAAGGAAGTGAAGTCAGGTCACCTGCATACCACTGCTCTAGACCCACTCCTCAAAATACATGTAGAACTATTTCAAATAAAAATTAACTAGTTTTTTAACACCTACCCTTTATTATCCAAAAGACAAGTCCAACTATACAACATGCCTCATCTGAACTCTTTATATTTCAACTCTGTTTGGGTTATTTTTCTTCATCACATTAGGATTAGTAGTCAGAGTCTAGTGGGGTATGGGTTAGTGTCAGGGATTTAATATTTCAAAGGGAAAATGGGAAAATGAATCCAATGTGTATTCAAATATGTGCTACACAAAAATCTTCCAACACTCATTCAGAACAATTAATTGACATTACCTTCGCTACAAGTAAGACACAATTAGAGGTGAAGAGTTAGAAAATCTGTGAATAAATATCTGGAATGGAAAATGCTCAAAAGTTCACAAGCTTGGATGTGGTAGAGGAGATTCCAAAAGTAAGGGACAGTGTAAAAACTCCACAACCACGGAGCTCTGCTGGCCTAAAGATTTCTGGAGAAACTGCCTCTGAGATTGGGCACTTGAAATATATGTTGATTTCAGGAGCTTTAGCTTCCTTTGTAGTGAGACCATCAAAGCTGGGTCTGCATCTATGTGACCTGGAGGACATGGATTCTTATATTCTAATGAACATGAGGCAGCAGTGCTGAATTCTCTCTTTGTAGGTAACTGTTTCCACTGGGTGCTAAGTGTCTCCCCATGTGGACTGCGAGGCCATTTGGTCATCCTGCACATTTCATGGTGTTTCCTGCTGCTGAACTGGGAGATTGGTATTTCCTTCACGAAATACAAGGAGTTCAACTGGGAAACAGTGTTTCAGGGAGTTTTGTCACGTGTGGTGGGTCAGGGTCTCCAGGAGAATTCAACAACCAGGCTTCTATCCCCCATTGCTTGCCTCCTTGACCATAGCAACCTGATTCTGAACATTGACCTGGATTCTCTCCATATAACAAGATGCCTTTACATACTAGGGTCGGCTGGCTGCACCATGTCAGTCACAAGCCATTTGGAAGCCAATGGCAGATCCACATGAAAACAAAACAGATATTCTATCACACACCTGCACACAACTGCTCTAGTCCCACTACTGAACAGGCTCCAACTTACTGGCATCTCTGTTCTACAACATTTTCATGAAACCCAGTAAATCAAGGCACTGTTTCGTACACTCATGATCAGCAACAGGACATCCAAAAGTTCTCCAGTGCCACCTGGTCATGGGAATTTCAAAAAAAATCATGGTATTTATCTAGCCATTGTTCAACGATGAAGTTGGAGGAACTGTGGGTTTCAATTCATTCAGAAACCATTAAATGTCGAGGAAGCTCATTTCAATGAAAGCTCTGGAGAACACTCACAGGCAAGTCTTCCCAAAGAGTGTCCAAATGTCACATGAAGCCAGACCCAATGAGGTCTACAATGTGAAGTCCATGTATCTTTTTACTCTCAACTATGGCTGCCAAGTCTTTCAGAATAAAATCATGTGATATCCTGGCTGAGATTCCCAGCGTTCTGTGGAAAGCCACCCTGAGACTAGATCTCAGTTTCCATGGGCGAATTTAATCCATGGCCTCCTAATATCCCAACACAATTCATGGCAATACTTCTCTGAGGTCAGTTCCAGAACACAGTCTCTATCGGGAATCACAACAGAGTTCAAGCCCAGGTGGACCCAGTCTTCTCTTTCTACCACCACACAAATGACCACAATTAAAACCAAAACACTCCCATTTGGCCCTCATCTTCTTATATATAGACACTCATCATAAATTCTGGCTGGAGTTTTCCATGAGGGGAGCAGCCCAAGACAGTGTCCAAAGTAATCTCCCTTGCCCCTCATTTGCCTAAAGTAATGGTGGCCTGGACACCCTACCTGTGAATCAGGAGTGATAAAATAGGCCTGCCATTAATAGTGCTCTGCTTCTCCAATTTGAGGCATACTGACTGTCAGGTACAGATTCTTTATGTGATTTCGAGTCATGAGAAAACCCAAGATCCTTTGCAGTGGTTTGAAGAACTCGTTTGACAGAAAGGATCCCTATTGTCACTTGATGGATGTCAGGAACCTAAAAGAGGAAGGCAAGAGGCTTCATTCACAATGACTGATCTTTATCACATTTCGGTTGTGGATGCATACATGGGATCTTTCTTTATATCTATCTGGTGCTGAGAATGTAAGCCACAACCTCACACAGGGCCAAGAGGCTGATTCAGACACATCTTTTTCCAAAATTATTTAGCAGAGATCCACATATAATGCCCATTCATTTCCATTTGAAAACTGTTTTCTTCATGCTTCAAAAAGTTTCGCCAGAGGCAAAGACCTTCCTGACATTCAGGGCAACAGAACCATAGGTATGCAAATGGCCCAAAGCAGGGTTTCTCCAATGAGACATTCCTGGTCACACTGATATCTGAGTTTTCTGAAATGCTCCTATTCCCTTCAGGTATCCAGTTCATGATCATGTCACAGAGCTTGGGTGTGGTACATATCTTGTACAAAAAACCATGAGCGTATTCTGGAGGGTGGGCAGAATTCAGGAAGAAAACAGGAACTTAGGAAGATAGTAGGTGTTGCCCATTTATAAGGCAAGCAGCAGTCCATTCTTAAATTGGGCAGTATGAATGCTGGGAAGCTTTCTACTAGACAGGTCAATCCACTGATGCATTCTCTTTTCTAATGTCTACAACAACGGACAGAGTGTGATACACAGACATAGAATCACTCGCCTTGTCAAACTTTCACTCAAGTTGGTCTATTATTATCCGGAGTGTCCTCTGACTGGTGGGCCATATTATATTCCCCCGAAATGGCCTGTCCTTTCTTAGATCTGATCTCCTTGGCAAAACCTGTGAAGTTCTCAGGAGCCAGCTTTTAGCCACTACCTGCTTTCTCAGAAAAGGCCCCTCTTCAGAGCTCTCCTGGCCTTTGGCGATCCTCACATAAGTAGGTACCAAGATAGCCTGACTTTGTCCTTTGTAAATCCCAAAAAGTTAGCCCACTGGGACAGGAACTGGGACTGGCTCTTGGTGCCTGGCTTTCTGTATCACAAGTTCAGAGAGTTTGATCACCAAGAAGTGAGATGAGGTCACGTCCTTCAGGAACTGAATGAGGTCACTTCCTTGGCAACCACTTTGTCCTAACAGTTGCTTCCAAGGGTCCCATGAGTTGGAAGCTGCCCCTAATTCCCGTGACAATTTCACAAGTTAGAATGGTATATCAACCATAGGCACCCAGGAAAATCTCTCCAGACAGGTCAGGTTTGGTCCATCTTCTCTGCATTAAGAAGATAGAGGCTCATTCAGACTCATCCCTTCATCATGAGCAAGTTTTTTGCCATGGAAGATAACTATTGCTCTATCATGTCCTTCATAGCTGCCTACATGATCTCCAGGGATCATTTCTGCATGGAACTTTGAGGTTCTCAGTAGGTGGAAGATCCCCTACATTCCTCTATTGTAAGACCAACTCTGTCCCTGCTCTTCATTAAAGTTAGTTTGAGGGAACAGTGTATGTTTAGGATTAAAAACAGATTCGATTTGGGTTAGGAATCATTCTGAGGAGTGAATAATGGTATTGGGAACCTGCAATATTTATAAGAATACATATGAGAAATATAAGTATGTAAACATAAATCTAGGTAAGATTTGAAGCCCAGAATGGCATTGGGCCCTTGATTGGGATACTTATCTTTGAATTATGTTCAGCACAGATGTCTCAGATAAATCAATATACAATGGCATAGGACCTTGTCCCTTGGATGATGGAATGTCAAAGAGAACATCAAGTCAAAAAGGGATAGTCAGTAGGATTCGGAAGATAGTCGGTAGGGTTAGGAATAAGAGTGAGTATAGGATTTGGACCAAAGTTCTTTACCAATAGCGTTTTGGTAGAGAGTTAATGTAAACGTCAGAACATGTGAAGGGTCAGTCACAATGAAGAACTGGGGAAAATATGTAGGAAAGCAGATATCAATAGAAACATTAGAAATTCAGGCAAAATATAAATTGAGTGATATGATTAGACATTTTCAACAAGCTGGAGGTTGAATAAATAATCTCAGGAAGAAACAAATGTGTAGTCACCAATTGGATTGACATATGAGAGCATTAGGCATCATGTACATGGATGTTTTTAGTAATGAATGCTAACTTTCCATTGAGTTTTGGTACATTCATAAGTGTGAACTTTGCTTTTTGTTTCCACAACATTACTGTGATAAAATACATATGTAGAACAGGTGACATGAGTATTTCTTTCACCATTTCTGCAAGCAATATATTGAAGACGTATATATTAGTATTGGGGGTACAAATAGGTGTACCCTGTGTCTATGTGTATAGAGAAAATGCATGAATAGACCATGTTGTGAATTAACAATATAACTGGTTTCACGTATATAATGGATTGAATTGATATCTGAAAATATATAAGAAATCTTATATTGATATACAATCATTCATTCCAACCAGTTGTACATCTAATGTTAATATTAGAGTTATAGTTTATCATGAAGGGTGTGTGAGTTTTGCTTCAAAAGTGATTATGGAAATCGAAAATAATGTGTTTGGAAAGAAGTCTCATGAAAAGTCCAGTCAAGAAACATGAAAGACTACATGTGTTCTGAAGCAGAAAGTGATTGAAAGTGAAACAAATGCTTATAAATTTGTAAAGTTGTGGATGAAATATATATACTGTGACGGGCATAAGCTGATAAAATATAAATGTACCAGTGTTGAATAAAAATGAGCATCAAAATACATATCATGTCCCATAGGAATCTACTTGCATTGATGTTAAACTGGGTAAGTTTCTGTAGAAATATCAGCATTTGTATGCACCATTCAATAAACTTAGTTTTCAATACTGGAAACAAATATGTATTTCAGGTGAATAAATTTTTTGAGAATAATCTTTTGAAAATTTGATTATAAATTAACATATATGAACATGAATGAATATAGGGAGTGTATTAAGACACATATATTTCATATTTTGAAAAATCTGGGGAATATATATATATATATATATATATATATATATATATATACACACACACACACACACACACACACAGACATTAAAAAGTAGCAATATATATGCCAATCAAAATTAATCTTGAAATATATATCATCCACTGATGCAAAAATATTTATTTTACTGAACATGGATTTATGTATAATACTGTTTAACTATGAAGCTCATGCATAGTTTGAATTTTCAGTTCCAACAGCATTTAGGAGGAGTGATCTATTCTCACAATTTGTATCTGCCAAATCAGCCACCTCACAAAAATATACGTGTGATACCATGTAGGATGCTATATGTGCATATAAAAATACATTGCTTAATAGGCTACAGAAAAAGGGAGACAGGAATTCACATGTTTGTTAACTTTTAAAACACATGGAGAACTATTTCATTTAAAAATTGACTAGATTTATAACACCTACACTTTATCATGCAAAAGGAATGTCCAACTATAACATAACTCCTCTGAACTACTTTTATTTCATTCCTGTTTTGTTGATTTTTCTCCATCATTCTAGAATTAGTAGTAAGAGTGTAGTAGGGTATGGGTTAGTTTCAAGAATTCAGTATTTGGAATGGAAAATGCGAAAATGAATCGAATGATTATGCAAATATGTGCTATACAAAAATCTTCAAACTCTCATTCAGAACAGTGCCTTGATATTACCTTTCCCCCAATTAAGACACAATGAGAGTAGAAGAGTTAGAAAATCTGTGAATACTCATCTGGAATGGAAAATGCTCAGGGTTTCACAACCTTGGAGGTGGTAGAGGAGTTTCCAAAAGTAAGGGACAGGGTAAACCATGCACAAACATGGAGCTCTGCTGGCCTAAGGTCTTCTGGAGAAACTGCCTCTGAGGTTGGAGTATATGTTGTTGTCAAGAGCTTTAGTTTCCTTTCTAGTAATAAAATAAAAGCTTGGTCTGCATCTATGTGACCTGGAGGACATGGTTTCTTATTTTCCAATGAATATGAGGCAGAAGTGCTGAATTCTCTCTTTGTAGGTAAACGGTTGCCACTGGGGGTAATTGTCTCCCCATGTGGACTGTGAAGCCATTTTGTCATCCTCCACTTTTCATAGTGTTTCTTGCTGCTGCACTGGGAGTTTGCAATTTGCTACACGAAATACAAGGAGTGAAGCTGGGATAGATAGCTGGAGGGAGTTCTGTCACGTGTGGTGGGTCAGGGTCTGCAAGACAATGCACCAACCAGGCTTCTATCCCACATTGCTTGCCCCCTTGACCATAGCAACCTGATTCTGAACATTGCACTAAAACCTCTTAATATAACAAGATGCCTTTACATACAAGTGTCTGCTGGCTGCACCATGTCAGTCACAAGTTATTTGGAAGCCAATGTCAGATCCACATGAACCCACCACAGATGTTTAATTACACACCTCCCCACCACTGCTCTAGCCCCACTACCCAGCATGCTCCAACTTACTGGAATCTCTGTTCTATACCATCAAGGCACTGTCTAGTACACTCTTGATCAGCAAGAGGACATCCAAAGGTTCTCCAATTCCACCTGGTCATGGGAATTTCAAAAATTCCATGGTATTTATCTAGCCATTGTTCAAGGATGAAGTTGGAGGCACCTTGGTTTTCAATTCATTCAGGAACCATTAAATGTTGAGGAAGCTCATTTCAATGAAAGCTCTGGAAAACTTTCACAGGCAAGGCTTCCCAAAAAGTGGACAAAAGGTCAAATGAAGGCAGGCTCATTTAGGTCTACAATGTAAGGACCATGTGAGTTTTGACTCTCAACTATGGCTGCCAAGTCTTTCAGAATGAAATTATGGGATATCCTGGCTGAGATTTCCAGTGCTCTGTGGAACGCCACCCTGAGCAAAGATCTCAGGTCCCAAGGGTGAATGCCATGCGTGGCCTTTTAAAATCACAACACAATTCATGGCAATACTTCTCTGAGGTCAGTTCCAGATCTCAGTCTCTAAGTGGAATTACACCAGATTTAAAGCCCAGGTGGACCCAGTCATCTGTTTCAACCGCCACACAAATGACCACAATTAAAACCAAAACATTTTCACATGGCCCTCATCTTCTTCCATATAATCACTCCTCATAACCTCTGTCTGGAGGTTTCCATGTTGGGTGCAGCCCAAGACTGTGTCCAAAATAAGCTCCCTTGCCTCTCATTTGCCTAAAGTCAGGGTGGCCTGGACACCATTCATGTAAACCAGGAGTGATCAAATAGGCCTGCCTTTAACACTACTCTGCTTCTCTAATTTGAGGCCTACTGAATGTCAGGAATAGATTTTTTATGCGATTTGGAGTCATGAGAAAACCCAAGCACATCTGCAGAGCCTTGAAGAAGTTATTTGACCCAAAGGATCCCTATTCTCACTTGATGGAGGTTAGGAACCTAACAGAGGAAGTCAAGAGTCTTCATCCACAATGACTGCTTTTTTTGCCATTTTGGTTTTGGATCCACACATGGGATCTTTCTTTAGATCCATCAGGTGCTGAGAATCTAAGCCACATCCTCACAAAGGGCCAAAAGGCAGAATCAGACACATCCCTTTCCAAAGCAATTAAGCAAAGAACCACAGGTGATGCGCATTTATTTCCATTTGAAAACTTTTTTCTTCAGGCTTCACAAAGGTGTGGCCTGAGGCCAAGACCTTCCTGACATTCAGGTCAACTGAAGAATAGGTAAGCAAAAGGCCAAAAGCAGGGTTTCTCCACTGAGACTTTTTTGGGCACACTGACATCTGAGTTTTCTGAGATACTCGCCATTCCCATCAGCTATACAGTATATGGACATGTCACAGAACTTAGAGGTGGTACATATCTTGGACACAAAACCATGAGCGTATTCTGGAGAGTGGCCAGAATTCAGAAAGAAAACAGGAAATTAGGAAGATGGCAGGAGTTCCCCATCCATAAGGCAAGCTGCAGTCCATTCATAAATTGCACAGGATAAATGCTGGGAAGCTTTCTAGTAGACAGGACACATCCATTGCTGCATTCTCTTTTCTACTGTCTACAACCATGGACACAGTGGGATATATAGTTACCGAAAAACTCACCTTGTTAAAGGACTTACTAAAAACAGTCCACTCCAAAACAAACAAGCCAACTTTCCTACCTATTCTCAAAACATGAGACAAAACCACAAACTCACGCTCACACCCACAAAGGTACCTCCTTCCCCCAAGTAGGTCTGTGACTATCTGGAGTGTCCTCTGACTTGTGGGCCATTCTATGTTTCCCAAAAATGGCGTGTCCTCTCTCAGATCTGGTCTCTTTGGCCAACTCTGTGAAGTTGTGAAGAGCTCGTGGTGAGAAACCACCTGCTTTCTCTGGAAAGGCCAGTCTTCAGTGTTTCCCGGCATTTGGCTGTCCTCACATAAGTGGGTACCAAGAAAGACAGGCTCTGTCTTGTTAAATCCAAACAAGTGAGCCCACTGGGACATGGACTGGGTTTGACTCTGTGTGCCTGGTTTCCTGGATCCCAAGATCACAGACTTTCATCACCAAAAATGTAAGGTGAGGTCACTTCCTTCAAGAACTGAATGAAGTCACTGCCTTGGAAACCACTTTGTTTTAACAGTTGCTTCCAAGGGTCCCATGAAATGGAGGCTGCCCCTACTTGCTGTGACTCATTCATAAGTTAGAGTGGTATATCAACCATAGGCACCGGGGAACAGCTCTCCACACAGCCATGGTTTGGTCCATCTTCTCTACATTAGGAAGAGAGAGGCTAATTCAGACACATCCCTTCATCCTGACCAGGTTGTTTGCCATGGAAGATGACTTTTGCTCTCTCAGGACCTTCATAGCTGCCTACATCTTCTCCAGGGATCATTTTAGCATGGACCTTTTAGGTTCTCAGCAGGTGGAAGATCGCCTATATTACTGTACTGTAAGACCAACTCTGTCCCTGCTCTTCTGTAAAATGAAATTGAGGGAAAAGTGTATTGTTAGGGTTAATATCATGTTCGATTTGTGTTAGGAATCATTCTGTGGAATGAATATTTGTATTGGGAACCTGTGACATTTATAAGAATATATAGGTGAAATATAAGTATGAAAACAGAAATCTAGGTAAGTTTTGAAGCCCAGAAGGGCATTGGGCCCTTGATTGGCATACTTAGCATTGTATTATGTCCTGCACAGTTGTCTCAGTTAAATCGATATACAATGGCATAGGACCTTGTACCTTGGATGATTGAATGTGGAAGAGAACATCCAGTCAAAAAGGGATAGTCAGTAGGGTTAGGAAAATAGTCGGTAGGATTAGATAAAAGAGTGATTATAGGATTTGGACCAAGAGTTCTTTAGCAATAGGGTTTCGGGTACAGAGTGAATGTAAATGTCAGCACATGTGAAAAGTCAGTCACAATAATGAACTGGTAAAATATGTAGAAAAGCAATAATTTGAAGACGTATAAATTAATTGGAGGTACAAATACGTGTACCCTGTCTATGAATATAGAGATAATGCATGAATAGACCATACTATCACTGAATAATATAACTGGTTCCAACTTTAAATAATAGATTGAATTGATTTCTGAAAATATACAGGAAACGTAATATTGATATACAATCATCATTCCAAACAGTTATACATCTAATGGTGATATTAGATTTATGGTTTATCATGAAAAGTGTGTGAGTTTTTCTTCAAAAGTGATTATGAAATAAAAAAAAAATGTGTTTGTAGAGAAGTCTCATGAAATGACCAGTCTAGAAAGCAGGAGGAATACATGTGTCCTGAAGCAGGAAGTGATTAAAAGTGAAAAAAAATGCCTATAAAGTTGTGAACTTGTGGTTGAAATATATATCCTATGATGTGCAAAAACTGCAGAAATAATAATGTACCAGTGTTGAATATAAATGAACATCAAAATACACATCATGTCCCATCGGAATCTACTTGCATTGATGTTAAACTGGGTCAGTTACTGTAGAATTATTAGGATTTGTATGCACCATTCGCTGAAGTGAGATGTCAATACAAGGAAACAAATATGTATTTCAGGTGGATGAATATTTCCGAGAATAATCTTTTGAAAAGTTGATTATATTTCCTCATACATGAACATGAATTTATGTATGAATGTAGAGAGTGTATATAAGACACATATATTTCATTTTTTGAAAAATCAGGAGAATATATATATATATATATATATATATATATATATACACACAAACACACACAAAACACACACACAGACATTAAAAAGCAGCAATATATATGCCAATCGAAATTTAAATGAAATATATAACATCTACTGATGCAAAAATATATACTTTACTGAACATGGAAATATGTATAATGTTCTTCTACTAGGAACCTCACCCATTGGTTGAATTTTCAGTTCCAACAGCGTTTAGGAGGGGTGATCTCTTCATACAATTTATATCTGCCGAGTCAGCGACCTCACAAAAATGTACGTGTGATACCAGGTAGGATTCTATGTGTACATATAAAAATACATGTGCTGAATAGGCTACAGAGAAAAGGAGGCAGCAATTCACATATTTGTTAATTTTAAAAACATATGGAAAACTATTTCAAATAAAAATTGACTAGATTTATAACACCTACCATTTATTGTGCAAAAGGTAAGTCCAAAAATACATTTTGCCTCCTCAGACCTGGTTGTATTTCTGTTCTGTTCGGGTTATTTTTCTCCATCATATTAGGATTAGTAGTCAGAGTCTAGTAGGGTACGTGTTAGTGTCAGGGACTCAGTATTTCGAATGAAAAATAGGAAAAAGAATCCAATGTCTATCAAATATGAGCTACACAAATTATTTTCCCTCTCTCATCCAGAACAATGCCTTGATATTACCTTCACGCCAAATAAGACATAATTAGAGGAGAAGAGTTAGAAAATCTGTGAATACATAACTGGGATGGAAAACTCTCAGGAGTTCACAACCTTGGAGGTGGTAGAGGATTTTCCAAAAGTAAGGGACAGTTTAAAAACTCCACAAATATGGAGCTCTGCTGGCCTAAAGACTTCTTGATAAACTGCCTCTGAGGTTGGGCACTTGAAATATATGTTGTTTTCAGGAGCTTTAGCTTTCTTTGTCGTGAGACCATCAAAGCTGGTTCTGATTCTATGTGACCTGCAGGACATGGTTTCTTATTTTCCAATGAACATGAGGCAGCAGTGCTGAAATCTCTCTTTTAAGTAAACTGTGTCCAGTGCGTGCTAAGTCTCTCCCCATCTGGTCTGTGAAGCCATTTTTTCATCCTCCACTTTTCATGGTTTTTCTTGCTGCTGAATTGGGAGTTTGGTATTTGCTTCACAAAATACAAGGAGTTCAAAAGGGACACAGTGCTGGATGGAGTTCTGCCACATGTGGTGGGTCAGGGTCTTCAGGAGAATGCACCAACCAGGCTTCTATCCCACATAGCTTTCCCCCTTGTCTATAGCAACCTGATTCTTAACATTGCCATGAAACCTCTGCATATAACAAGATGCCTTTTCATATAAGGGTCTGCTGGCCTCACCATGTCAGTCACAAGCCATTTGGAAGCCAATGGCAAATCCACATGGCCACATCAGAGATGTATTATCACACACATACACACCACTGCTCTAAGCACACTACTCAGCAGGCTCCAACTTACTGGCATCTTCGTTCTACATCATTTTCATGAAACACAGTCAATCAAGGCACTGTCTAGTATACTCATGATCAACAACAGGACATCCATAGGTTCTCCAGTTCTACCTGGTCATGGGAATTTCAAAAATTTCATGGTATTTATGAAGCCCTTTTACAAGCATGAAGTTGGAGGCACTGTGGGTTTCAATTCATTCAGGCACTATTAAATGGTGAGTAGGGACACTTCAATGAAAGCTGTGAAGAACTCACACAGGCAAGTCTTCTCAAAGATGGGCTAAAAGTCACAGGAAGCCAGGCCCATTGAGGTCTACAATGAAAGGTCCATGTGTGTTTTGACTCTCAACTATTACTGCCAATTTATTCAAAATAAAATAATGTGATATCCTGGCTGAGATTCACAGTGCTCGATGGAAAGCCACCTTGGTCCTAGATATCAGTTTCCAAGGTCGACTCTCTTGCATTGCCTCCAAAAACCCCAACACAATTAATGGCAATACTTCTCTGAGGTCAGTTCCAGTACTCATACTCTACGGGGGATCACACGAGAGTTCAAGGGCAGGAGAACACAGTCATCTCTTCCAACCACCACACAAATGACCACAATTAAACCCCAAACACTCCCACATGGACCTCAATTTCTTCCATATATACACTCATCATAACCTCTGGCTGGAGTTTTCCATCAGGGGCGATGCCCAAGACAGTGTCAAAAATAGGATCTCTTGCTACTCATTTGCCTAAAATCAGTGTGGGCTGGACATCCTTCCTGTGAACCAGTAGTGATCAAATAGGCCTGTCATTAATACTGCTCTTCTTATCCAGTTTGAGGCCTACTGACTGTCAGGTATAGATTCTTTATTTGATTTGGAGTCATGAGAAACCCCAGCACCTCTGCAGGACTTTGAACAACTCATTTTACCAAAAGGATCCCTATTCTCCCTTGATGGAGCTCAGCAACCTAACTGATAAAGGCAAGAGACTTCATTCACAATCACTGAACTTTTTGATATTTGGTTTTGGATGCACACATGGGATCTTTATTAGATCCCTCAGGTGCTGAGAATCTAAGCTACAGCCTCACACAGGGCCAAGAGTCTGATTCAGACACATCCCTTTCCAAAGCAATTAAGCAAAGAGCCACAGGGGATGCCCATTCAATTCAATTTTAAAACTGTATTCTTCAGTCTTCAAAAATGTGTGGCCTGAGGCAAAGCCCTTCCTGAAATTCAGGGTAACAGAACCATAGGTAAGCAAGTGGCCCAAGGCTGTGTTTCTCCAATGAGACTTTCCTGGTCACACTAATATCTGAGTTTTCTGAGATGCTCGCCATTCCCTTTAGCTACCAAGGACATGGCCATGTCACAGAGCTTGGAGGTGGTACATATCCTGGACACATAATGAAGAGCTTATTCTGGAGAGTGGCCAGAATTCAGGAAGAAAACAGGAACTTAGGAAGATAGTAGGTATTTCCCATCAATAAGTCAAGCCGCAGTCCTTTCATAAATTAGGCAGGATAAATGCTGAAAAGCTTTCTACTAGACAGGACACATGCATTGATGCATTCTCTTTTCAAATGTCTACAACCATGGACACAGTGGGATACACAGACATAGAAACACTCGCCTTGTCAAACGACTTACTAGAAAGAGTCCACTCCAAACCAAACAAACCGCATTTCCTACCTATTCTCAGAACATGAGAAAAAACAACAAACCCACAACCACACCCACGAAGGCACCTCCTTCCCCCAAGTAGGTCTGTTACTATCCGGAGTGTCCTCTGACTGGTGGGGCATACAATTTTCTTCCGAAATGGCCTGTCCTGTCTCAGATCTGGTCTCCTTGTCCAACTCTGTGAAGTTGTCAGGAGCCAGGGTTTAACCACTACGTGAGTTTTCAGAAAGGCACCTCTTCAGAGCTCTCCTGGCATTTGGCCATCATCACATCAGTAGGTACCAAGAAATATTGACTCTGTCCTTGGTAAATCCAAACAAGTGTGACCACTGGGACTTAAACAGGGATGGGCTCTGGGTGCCTGGCTTCCTGGATCCCAAGATCAGAGAGTTCCATCACCAAGGAAGTGAGGTGAGGTCACTTCCTTCAGGAACTGAATGAGATCACTGCCTTGGCAACCTCTTTGTCTTAACAGTTGCTTCCAAGTGTCCTATGAGATGGAGGCTGCCACTACTTCCTATGACACTTTCACAAGTTAGAATGGTATATCAACCATAGGCACCTGAGAACAGCTCTGAACACAGGCCTGGTTTGGTCCACCTTCTCTAAATTAGAAGAGGAGGCTTATTCAGACACAACCCTTCATCCTGACCAGGTTGTTTGCGATTTTAGATAAGTTTTGCTCTGTCAGGTCCTTCATAGCTGCCAACATCTTCTCCATGGTTCATTTCTGCATGGACCTTTGAGGTCTCAACAGGTGGAAGATCCCCTACATTCCTGTATTGTAAGACCAACTGTGTCCCTGCTCTTCTCTAAAGTTAGATTGAGGGAACAATGTATGGTTAGGCTTAATAACATGTTCGATTTGAGTTAGGAATCATTCTGCTTAATGAATAATTGTATTGGGAACCTGCAATATTTATAAGAATATCGAGGAGAAATATAAGTATGAAAACAGAAATCTAGGTAAGTTTTGAAGCCCAGAAGTGCATTGGGACCTTGATTGGAATACTTGGCATTGAATTACGTTCTTCACAGATGTCTCAGATAAATCAATATACAATGGCTTAGGACCATGTACCTTGGATGATTGAATGTTGAAGAGAACATCCAGTCAAATGTGATAGCCGGTATGATTAGGAAGATAGACATTAGGGTTAGGAAGAATAGTGAGTATAGGATTTGGACCAAAAGTTCTTTAGCAATAGGATTTCGGGTAGAGAGTGAATGTAAATGTAAGCACATATGAAGAGTCAGTCACAATGATGAACTGGGGACAATATGTAGGAAAGCAGATATCAATAGAGACATTAGGAAATCAGGTAAATTATAAAGTGAGTAATAGGATTAGACATTTTTAACAGGGTTGAGTTTGAATATATTATCTTAGGAAGAAACAAATATGTAGTCACTAATAAGATTGATATTTGAGAGCATTAGGCAAGCTGGACACAGGTATTTTTAGAAATCAATGTTCACTTTCAATTCAGGCTTTGGTACAATCATAAGTGTGACCTTCACATTTTGTGTCCAGAATATTACTGTGATAAAATGTATATGTAGATCAGGTGACATAAGTATTTCTTCCACCATTTCTGGGAGCAATATTTTGAAGATGTATAAATTAATATAGGGGTACAAATAGGTGTACCCTGTGTCTATGAATATAGAGAAAATGCATGAATAGACCATACTGTGAATAAATAATATAACTTTTTCCAACTTTAAATAGTGGATTGAATTGATAGCTGAAAATATACAGGATATCTTATATTGATATAAATACATTCATTAAAACCATTTATACATCTAATGGTAATATTAGGATTATAGTTTTTCATGAAGAGTGTGTGAGTTTTGCTTCCAAATTGATTACGAAAGTCAAAAATAATATGTTTGGAAAGAAGTCTCATGAAAAGACCAGTCAAGAAACCTGGAGGAATACATGTGTTCTGAAGCACGAAGAATTATTAAATATAATGAAAAGGAAAGGTGAAAGTATACAAACAGATCTGTTAACCTCCTTTTTTGTTCACATTTTAAAACAATATTCAACAGCTGTTTACCCAATTTAAATTAAACCATTTAAATCACGTGAATATAAAAAAAAATTATTTGGATCCATTTTTTCATGAGCGCTCATCATATATGACAAATGGACATACGTACATTCAAACACAAAACACAAGTATGCCCACATAACACATACGACACATAACATAATAGTAAAGACCTTTTAACTTTTTACAGGTGAAATCTCCATTGCAATGTTTAAAAACTCTATAGTCAAAAAATAGAACTGATCAGCAAAACATTAACCTAGGTCTGTATGATCTCAAAAAAACAAAATATGGGAAAAGGCAATAATAAAATAGATATTAAAAGAAGCATTCTGGTTCTGTCGCAGATGTAAGAATAACCAAACTGGAGTCCTGGATATCACATCGTCTTTTTGGTCTGTAGAAATCGCTTTAGTTAATCTGTCTGGAATCCAAATCAGCTGCTGTTCTCTCTATGGAAACACATAAACAGACCCCCGATTCCAGGCAATCACTAGGTCAGGACCTTGGTTAATCTCTCTGGAATCCAAATCGGCTGCTGTTCTCCCTGTGGAAACACACAAACAGACCCCCAACTCCAGACAATTACTGGGTGAGGACCTTTTCATTGTCCTGTTAGAATATCCTTCCAAAGTACCTTGGGTTTAGGTACATTTTTTGGACACATATGCCTTTCCGCAGCACTAAGCCCTGATGAATCCAAATTTAAAAAGTTTAGAGTAAAAAAGGTTATTTTAAGTTTATTTTTGGGGAATATATACCCCTTCCCAATTCCTTCTTTTTGCTTTAATAAGTACATTTTAATAGTTTGATGAGCTTTTTCAACTATGCCTTGTCCCTGTGGATTGTATGGGATTCCTATTATATGAGTAATGCCAAATGATGAGCAAAATTGTTTAAAAGAAGTTGAAGTGTAACCAGGGGCATTATCTGTTTTTAACTGTTTTGGAACGCCCACAGTGGCAAAATTTTGTAAGCAATGAGCTATAACATCTTTAGTTTTTTCTCCGGGATGAAGGGAACCCATCAAAAATCCAGAAGAAGTATCAACTGTAACATGCAAATATTTCAATTTTTCAAATTCTGGCAAGTGTGTGATGTCCATCTGCCAAATATGGTTAGGTATCAGTTCTTTAGGATTGACTCCAGGATTAACTTGTGGTAAAAAGGTCACACAATTTTGACATTGTTTAATTATTTGTCTAGCTTGTTCCTTAGTTATTTTAAAACGCTTTTGTAAAATATTAGCATTGACATGGAACTTTTTAAGAAAATTTGTATCTTCTTCTAGTGTAGAGAAAATTTGTATGTCATGTGTAGTTTTATCTGCTAAATCATTGCCCAAACTAAGGGCTCCAGGCAATCCTGTATGTGCCCTGATATGTCCTATAAAGAATGGATCTTTTCTGTCCCAGATTAGACATTGTATAGTGGAAAGCAAAGAGAAAACAGTAGAGGAAGGGGAAATCCTACTAGCATCTTCAAGGGATTCTATAGCAATAACTATATACTGACTATCGGAAAATAAATTAAATACCGAAACTTTAAACATCATAAAAGCTTGTAATACTGCATTAAGCTCTACCTTTTGAGCTGATTGTTTGGGTACTAAAAATGTAAAAGTTTGATCAGGTGTAACTATTGCTGCTGTACCATTATTAGATGCATCAGTGAATATATTTGGAGCATTCCCGATAGGTGTTTTTCTTGTCATTTTTGGAAAATTACAGGATGTGATGACCAAAAAGACAATAAAGGATTAGATGGTAAGTGATTATCAAATGAAATATTAGATTTGCACAAGATTATTGCCCAAGTATTTAACTCATTAGCTAACTCATCAATTTGATTCATAGTATATGGAGTAATAACTTTATTGGGAGAAATTCCAAACACTCCCTTTGCTGCTTTTATTCCTTTGAGTATTAATTGTCCTAGAGCCTCAGGATACCTAGTAAGAATAGTGTTAGGAGAATAAGATACATGTATCTATAACAATAGACCTTCTTGCCAAAATACTCCTGTAGGAATATTTTTTGTTGGTAGTACAATAAATAATAATGGCAAACTTATATCAATTCTATCCAGATGCATATTTTCCATATGTTTCAATTATTATTAAGGCCTTTCTTGCTTTAGGCGTTAACATTCGGGGTGAATTTGGATCTGATGGACCTTTTAGGATATCAAATAAAGGTCCCAACTCTCCTGTTGGTATACCTAGATAAGGCCTTATCCAATTTATGTCTCCTAATAGTTTTTGAAAGTCATTAAGTGATTTGAGTTGATCTACTCGTATTTGAATTTTTGGTGGACAGACCATGGTTGAGGATAATAGAACTCCTAAATAATTAATTTGAAAATTTAATTGTACTTTATCTATTGCTATCTCTAGATTAAAATTTTTTAATATGTTTGTAAGTGTGGCATAACATTCTAGCAACTTGTTTTTAGCTTTGTGTTCTAATAATACATCATCCATATAGTGAAATATTTGTAGATCAGGATTTTGATTTCTAAGTGGCTGCATTGCTTTGTTAACATAAATTTGACACATAGTTGGGCTGTTAGCCATTCTTTGAGGGACTACTTTCCATTCATATCTCTGATCAGGACCTTCATGATTCAGTAGAGGGATAGTAAATGCAAAACGTGGACTATCCTCAGGATGAATTGGAATTGAAAAAAAACAATCTTTAATATCTATAACTAAAACATACCAAGTTTTTGGCAAAGCAGAAAATTGAGGAATCCCTGATTGAGCAGGTCCCATAATAACCATCTCATTATTAATGGCTCTTAAATCTTGCAATAATCTCCATTTACCAGATTTCTTTTTGATGACAAAAGGTTGTATATGTCCTTCCACTAATTGTTGTTTGACCAGATCATGGGCTGCTTTTATCTTTTCTTTAGTCAGGGTCCACTGAGGAACCCATACTGTTCTTTCTGATTTCCAAGTAATTTTTATTGTCTCAGTGGCCCTTTCTGAAAATCCAACCCATGTCTGTCTGTTCCTTGATCTATTTGTATTGGTGCTGCTATACCTTGTTCTTGTTTTCCTAATCTTTTTCCTTTCCAAAAACCTTGTCTAGTCATAATAGTTGGTGCATTTTGGTTGATGTTATTTGTTAATGTCAAACCTAATTGATCTAGGATCTCGTTCCCATTAATTTATAGGAAGATGATCCAATACATATGGCTGTATAGTTCCTTCACATCCTTCAGGATCCTTCCAATCTAATACCATTGCACTTCTATGGGGACTAGTCGCCACTCCTAGGCCTTGAAGCGTTTGAGTGACTTGTTGTAATGGCCAATGTTTTGGTCATTCTTGACGAGAGATAATGCTAAGTTCTGCACCTGTATCCAGTAGCTCATTAAATTCATGCCCTTGAATATTTAGTTTTAGCATGGGGCAAGAATCTAAATTTAAAGACAGCATAGCCCAATCTACACCTGTGGAGCCTAATCCCTTGGAACCTCTTTCTATAGCACGACTGGAAAATTTATCATGTATGCTTGGTATTATTAGTAACTGTGCTATTCTATCTCCTGGTGAAATTACAGATATACCATTTGGAGAACTGGCGATAATTTTTATTTCACCTTCATAATTGTGATCAATTACCCCAGGACTTATCATAAGTCCTTTTAGAGTAGAAGAGCTGCATCCCAATAATAAGCGTACTGTTCCTTTGGAAAGAGGTCCTTTTACCCCTGTGGGAATGATCTGAACTCCCATCTCTGGAGTTAGTACTGCTCTGGCGGAGGCACAGATGTCCAACCCGGCACTCCCTCTGGTTTGTCTGATGAGGGATCTGATGGACAATGTGTCCTGGGCACTACCCTGATGGGGTTGCTGGGTTCATCCAGTGCTCCGTATACTTGTGGTTTTGGGCCCCGGAGCATTGGGCCCCCTTGTCCATTTTTTGGCAGTGAAGCCGGATGCCTTTCTTCACAATATCGTCGGTAAACACTTGGTCCTTGTTTTTTTTTTTTTGATAATGGAGTACCCTCTATGGTGGTTTGAGAATGGCATTCATTAGCCCAATGTCTCCCTCTACAGAACCGTGGGCAAATACCCGGTATTCTACTCCTTTGATACCTAGTTTTGTTAAACCCACCTCCAATGGGGCAATTCCTTTTAAAATGTCCTGTTTGTTCACAATTGTAGCATGTTCTTGGCTTGGCATCTAAACCTGTTTTACTGTAGCTGCCACAATTTTCCCTAGTTCATTAATGTCTCTGGCATCTAATGCCTGTTTTACTGCAGTTGCCATGACTTGCTCTTGTTCATTAATGTCTCTACATAATTTAATATATGTATTTAAATCTTCATGTTTCCATGGTCTAATGATATCTCTGCACCAAAAATTCACTTGGTCATAAGCCAGTTGTTTTATTAATGGCATTGCTTGTTCTATATTCCCAAAAACTCTGGTAGGTCTTTGAATAAGCTTATCTACAAATTCAGCGCAAGATTCATTAGCTCCTTGTATTATCTTAGATAATTGACCTTGTAAACCTCCATGTCCTTGTAAAGTCTTCCATGCCTTAACTTCATCTACAGCAATTTGTGAATATGTACCAGGATCATATGCAATTTGTTGCTGCTGATCCTCATAAGGTCCCTTTCCTAACAACATATCTAGATTTCCCTGAGGATAACCAGCTGCTACATTTCGCCTAGCCATCTCCTTGCAAAATTCCTCATTGGCAACCTTCCATAACAGGTATTGTCCTCCATTTAGCACACCTTTACACATATTAGCCCAATCTGCTGGCGTCATGTTCAAGTTGGTAATGGATTCGACCAAGCTTAGAGTAAAGGGTGCTTGAGGACCATAGGTTGTTACAGCCTCTTTTAGCTGCTTCACTGTTTTGAAATTTAAAGTATGGTAAATTCGCTGCCCTCCTGCCGCAAATACAGGGCATGTTAATACTTGAGATCCTGTCTCAGGATCTGAATTATCAACTGCGGGCGTTGGGGGTCTCCCAGCATATGGAGATGGCCTTGTAAGTTGGACACTTACGTCCTCTGGTGATAGCTCCTGTAGAGGTGGTGCTGTCGGTTGGACACTTAAGCCCTCTGGTGATAGAAAGGTGTTAGTAGCAGTCTCTTTTTGTAACTTTCCCCCTGATGGCTTTTTCTGCTTTACACTTTCTTTCTCTGTCTGACTACCTTGAGAGGCCTTCTCTTTTACTTGAATGTTTTCCTCTGTCTGACTAGCTCGAGAGACCTTCTTTTTTACTTGAATCTTTAACTCTGTCTTACTAGCTCGAGAGACCTTCTCTTTTACTTGAATATTTTTACTATAACTATAATACACCCCAAGAAGATAACGCCAAACAAAACTGAAACAGAGTGAAACAATATTGGAAGAACAGAAAATCATTATAGCCTTTCTATTCTCCTGGAATGTCCATCCATCCTTTCTCCCTATCTGTTTCTCAGATGCGAGCGGTTTTTCTTCCATCTTACACATCTCCAGGGACAGGCAACTTAAAACAAAAGTGAAGCAAAACAAAAGAGGAAAATGGCTACCCATCCTTTTGCCCTGCCCTCAGGGGCGAGCAGTTTACGTACCCTCAGTCGCTCCCCGTGCAAGCCACCAAGTGCCGCAGTCTGGCTGGGCACAATTCAGGAGCCACTTGTCTAAAGAAACTAACTTTAGAACCACACAAGCCAAAGAAAACAGCTCCTCAAGAAAAAAACCTCAGAGCCCAACTGCCACCACCGGCTTCCCACAAGCCACACACCAAAACCCAGCCTCTTCCTCCCACAATCCTCCTGCTCTTGAGGCTGATTGGCTGGTCACATGGGCGGAGCCAAAAAAGTCCCCCAATGAGCAGCTCCGTGGTCTGAAAGGGCAGGGAAACTGCCCAATGAGCATCACCGCAGAGGAGCCAATCAGCTAGATGTTGCTGGGGCCGCTGTGAGCCAATCATCAGCTGTCAGTCTGAAAATTTGCTGGGGCCCCTTCAGCTCATCAGATGGCAGTGTGAAAGTTTGCTGGGGCCCCTTCGGCTGTGGCTCTCAAAAAAGAGTGTGTGAGTTTTGCTTCCAAATTGATTATGAAAATCGAAAATAAAATGTTTGGAAAGAAGTCTCATGAAAAGACAAGTCAAGAAACCTGGAGGAATACATGTGTTCTGAAGCACGAAGTGATTAAAAGGGAAAAAAATGCCTTTGAGTCAAGAGGAAACCCAAGCACCTCTGCAGAGCTTTGAAGAACTCACTTGACCTAAAGGATCCCTATTATCACTTGATGGAGGTCCGAAACCTAAGAGAGGAAGGCAAGAGACTTCATTCACAATGACTTATATTTTTGCCATTTTGGTTTTGGATGTACACATGGGATCTTTCTTTAGATCCATCAGATGCTGAGAATCTAAGCCACAGCCTCATATTGGGCCAAGAGGCTGAGTCAGAAATATCCATTTCCAAAGCAATTAACCAAAGAGCCACAGGTGATGCCCATTCATTTCCATTTGAAAACTGTTTTGCTCAGGCTTCAAAAAGGTTTGGCCTGAAGCAAAGACCTTCCTGACATTCAGGGCAACAGAACTATAGGTAAGCAAAAGGCCCAAAGCAGGGTTTCTATACTGAGACTTTCCTGATGACACTGATACCTGATTTTTCTGAGATGCTCACCATTCCCTTCAGCTATCCAGTACATGGCCATGTGACAAAGCTTGGAGGTGGTACATACCTTGCACAAAAAACAATGAGCCTATTCTTGAGAGTGTCCTGAATTCAGGAAGAAAACAGGAACATAGCAAGATAGCAGGTGTTGCCCATCGATAAGGCAAGCCGATGTCGATTCATAAATTGGGCAGGATGAATGCTGGGAAGCTTTCTAATTGACAGCACACATCCATTGATGAATTCTCTTTTCTAATGACTACAACTACGGACACAGTGGGATACACAGACTTAGAAACACTTCCCTACTCAAAACACTTACTAGAAACATTTCACTCCAAACCAAACAAACCGTCTTTCCTACCTATTCTCAGAACATGAGACAAAACCAAAAACCCACACCCACACCCACAAAGGCACCTCCTTCCTGCAAGTATGTCTGTGACTATCCATTGTGTCCTCTGATTGGTGGGCCATACTATGTTACCCAGAAATGGCATGTTCTGTCTCAGATCTGGTCTTCTTGGCCAACTCTGTGAAGTTGTCAACAGTCAGCGGTGAACCACTACCTGCTTTCTCAGGAAAGTCCACTCTTCAGAGCTCTCCTGGCAATTGACAATCCTCCCATCAGTAGGTACCAAGAAAACTGACTCTGTCCTTGGTAAATCCAAACAAGTGAGACCACTGGGACTTGGACTGGACTGGTTCTGGGTGCCTGGCTTCCTTGATTTCATGTTCAGAGAGACCATCACAAAGGAATTGAGCTGAGGTCACTTCCTACAAAAACTGGATGAGGTCACTGCCTTGAATACCACTTTGTCCTAACACTTGCTTCCCAGGGTCCCATGAGATGGAGGATGCCCCTACTTTCTGTGACACTTTCACAAGTTAGAATGCTATATCAACCATAGGCACCGTGGGAACAGCTCTCCACACAGGCCTGGTTTGGTCCATCTTGTCTACATTAAGAAAAGAGAGGCTGTTTCAGACACATCCCTTCTTCCTGACCAGATTGTTTGCCATGGAAGATGACTTTTGCTCTCTTAGGTCCTTCATAGCTGCAGCAACTTCTCTAGGGTATAATTTCTGCATGGACCTTTGATGTTCTCAGCAGGTGGAAGATCCCCTACATTACTGTATTGTAAGACAAACTCTGTCCCGGCTCTTCTGTAAAGTTATTTTGAGGGAACACTGTATGGTTAGGGTAATAATAGGTTCAATTTGGGTTAGGAATCATACTGAGGAATGATCAATGGTATTGGGAACTTGCAATATTTACAAAAATATATAGGTGAAATATAAGTATGAAAACATAAATCTAGATAAGATTTGAATCCAAGAAGGGCATTGGGCTGTTGATTGGGATACTTAGCTTTGAATTATGTTCTGCTCAGATGTCTCAGATAAATCAATATACAATGGCATCGGACCTTGTACCTTGGTGATTGATTGTCGAAGACATCATCCAGTCAAAAAGGGATAGTTGGTAGAATTAGGAAGATAGTTGGTAGATTTAGAAAAAAGAGTGAGTATAGAATTTGGACCAAAAGTTCTTTAGCAATAGGGTTTCGGATAGAGAGTGAATGTAAATGACAACACATGTGAAGAGTCAGTCACAATGATGAACTCGGGAAAATATGTAGGAAAGCAGATATCAATAGAGACATTAGAAAATCAGGCAAAGTATAAAGTGAGGGATAGGATTAGTCATTTTCAACAGAACTGAGGTTGAATATATAATCTTAGGAATAAACAAATACGTAGTCACCAATAGGATTGACATTTGGGAGCATTAGGCATCCTGGACATGGATGTTTTTAGTAATATATACTCACTTTTCATTTAGGCTTTGGTACAATCATAAGTGTGATCTTTGCATTTTTGTCCAGAATATTACTGTGATAAAATGTATATGTAGATCAGGTGACATGAGTATTTCTTCCACCATTATGGGGAGCAATATTTTTAAAACCTATAAATTAGTATTGGGGATACAAATAGGTGTACACTGTGTTGATGAATATAGAGATGATGCATGAATCGACCATACTGTGAATAAATAATATAACTGGATCCTACTTTAGAAATTGGAATTGGAATAAATTGATATCTGAAAATATATAGGAAATCTTATATTGATATTGGTATACATACATTCATTACAACCAGTTATACAATCTAATTGTAATATTAGGGTTACAGTTTATCATGAAGAGTGTGTGAGTTTTGCTTCAAAAGTTATTATGGAAATCGAAAAAAATGTGTTTGTAAAGAAGTCTCATGAAAAGACCAGTCAAGGAACCTGGAGGAATACATGTATTCTGAAGCAGGAAGTGATTAAAAGTGAAATAAATGTTTTAAATTTTGAAATTTTGGATGAAATATTTATCCTAGGATGTGCATAAACTGAAGAAGTAGTACTGTACCAGTGTTGAATAAAAATGAACGTCAAAATACACATCGTGTCCCATAGGAATCTTCTTACATTGATGTTAAACTGGGTAAGTTACTGTAAAAATATTAGGATTTGTGTGCAGCTTTCACTGAAGTTAGTTTTCAGTACTAGGAAACAAATAAGTATTTCAGGTGAATGAATATTTCTGAGAATAATCTTGTGAAATGTTGATTACAAATCCACATACATGAATATGAATGTATTTATGGAGTGTATAATAAGACACTTATATTTCATATTTTGAAAAATTTTTAGAGGGTGTATATATATATATACAAAACACACAGACATTATAAAGTAGCAATATATATGCCAATCAAAATTCATGTTAAATATATATCATCCAGAGATCCAAAAATATTAATTTTACTGAACATGGATTAATGAATAATGTTGTTCAAACAGGACGGTCACCCATAGGTTGAATTTTAAGATCCAACAGCGTTTAGGAGGAGTGATCTCTTCTCATAATTTGTATCTGCCAAGTCATCCACCTCACAAGAATGTATATGTGATACCAGGTAGGATTCTATATTTGCATATAAGAATACATATGCTGAATAGGCTACAGAGAAAGGGATACAGGAATTCACATTTTTTTCACTTTAAAAACACATGGAGAACTATTTCAATTAAATATTAACTAGATTTATAACACCTACTCTACATAATGCAAAAAGCAAGTCCAAGTATACACCATGCCTCTTCTGAAATGCTTGTATTTCTATTCTGTTTGGGTTATTTTTCTCCATCATATTATGAATAGTAGTCAGAGTCTAGTAGGGTATGCATTCGTGTCAGGGATTCAGTATTTTGAATGGAAAATTGGAAAATGAATCCAATGTGTATGCAAATATGTGCTACACAAAAATCTTCCCACTCTCATCCACAACAATGCCTTGACATTCCCTTTGTCCCAAGTAAGACACAGTTAGAGGAGAAGAGTTAGAAAATCTGTGAATGCATATCTGGAATGGAATATGCTCAGTAATTCCCATCCTTGGAGGTGATAGAGGAGTTTCCAAAACTAAGGGACATGGTAAACACTCCACAAACATGGAGCTCTTCTGGAAAAAAAGACTTCTTGAGAAACTGCCTCTGAGGTTGGGCACTTGAAATATATGTTGTTGTCAGGAGCTTTAGCTTCCTTTGTAGTGAGACCATCAAAGCTGGGTCTGCATCTATGTGACCTGGAGGACATGTTTTTTTTATTTTCCAATGATCCTGAGGCAGCAGTGCTGAATTCTCTCTTTGTAGGTAAACTGTGGCCACTGGGGGCTAAGTGTCACCCCGTGTGGACTGTGAAGCCATTTAGTCCTTTTCCAATTTTCGTGATGGTTCTTGTTGCTGCACTGGGACTTTGGTATTTGCTTCACCAAATACAACAAGTTCAACTGGGACACAGTGCTGGAGAGAGTTCTGTCACGTGTCGTGGGTCAGAGTCTGCAGGAGAATGTACCAACCAGGCTTCTTTCCCACATACCTTGCACCCTTGACCATATCAACTTATTCTAAACATTGCCCTGAAACCTCTCCATATATCAAGATGCCTTTACAAATAAGGTTCTGATGGCTGCACCAAGTCCTTCACAAGCCATTTGAAAGCCAGTGCCTGAACCACATGGGCCTGCCACAGATGTTTTATCGCACACCTGGCCACCACTGCTCTAGGCCCACTTCTCAGCAGGCTCCAGCTTACTGGGATCTTTGTTCTACATTATTTTTATGAAACCCAGTCAACCAAGGCACTCTCTTGTATACTCATGATAAGCAACAGGACATCCAAAGATTCTCCAGTTCCACCTGGTCATGGGAATTTCAAAAATTTCCTGGTATTTATCTAGCAATTTTTCAAGGATGAAGTTGTAGGCACTGTGGGTTTCAAGAACCATTAAATGTTGAGGAAGCTCATTTCAATAAATCTCTGGAGAACTCAAATAGGTAAGGCTTCCTAAAGAGTGGCCAAAATGTCACCAATAGCCAGGCCCATTGAGGACTACGATGTGAGGTCCAAGTGTGTTTTCACTCTCAACTATGGCTACCAAGTCTTTAAGAATAAAATCATGGGATATGTTGGCTGATATTCCTAGTGCACTGTGGAAAGCCACCCTGGGCCTTGATCTCAGTCTCCAAGGGTGACTCTCATGCGTGGCCTCCTATAATCCCAACATAATTCATGGCAATACTTTTCTGAGGTCAGTTCCAGAACTCAGTCTCTAAGGGGATTCACACCAGACTTCAAGCCAATGTGGACCCAGTTATCTCTTTCAACCGTCATACAAATGACCACAATTAATACCAAAACACTCCCACATGGCCCTCATCTTTTACCATGTAGACACTCATTATAATCTCTAGCTGGAGGTTTCTATGAGGGGCGCAGGGCATGACAGTGTCTAAAATAAGCTCCCTTGCCAGTCATTTGCCTAAAGTCATGGTGGCCTGGACACTCTTCCTGTGAACCAGGAGTGATCAAATAGGCCTACCATTAATACTGTTGGCTTCTCCAATTTGAGGTCTACTGACTATGGGGTTTAGATTCTTTTTTTGAATTGGGGTCATGAAAAAACCCAAGCACCTATTGGCTAGCCTATGCAGGGCTGTGAAGAACTTGACGCAAAGGGTTCCTATTCTCACTTGATGGAGATCAGGAACCTTACAGAGGAAGGCGAGAGATTTCATGGACAATGACTGCTCTTTTGGCCATTTTGGCTTTGGATGCACACATGCCATCTTTCTTTAGATTCATCAGGTGCTGAGAATCTAAGCCACAGCCTCACACAGGGCCAAGTGGCAGATTCAGACAAATCCCATTTGAAAGCAATTACTCAAAGGGCAACAGGTGATGTCCATTCATTTCCATTTGAAAACTGTTTTCTTCAGGCTTCAAAAAGGGGTGGCCTTAGAAAAATACCTTCCTGACAATCAGTGCTACACAACAACAGGTAAGCAAAAGACCCAAAGCAGGGTTTCTCCACTGAGGCTTTTCTGGTCACACTGATATCTGAGTTTTCTGAGATTCTCACCATTCCCTTCAGCTATTCAGTACATGGCCATTTCACAGAGCTTGGAGGTGGTTCATATCTTGGACACAAAACAATGAGCCTATTCAGGAGGGTTACCAGAATTCAGGAAGAAAACTGGAACTTAGGAAGACAGTAGTTGTTGCCCATCTATAAGGCAAGCTGCAGTCAATTCATAAATTGGGCAGGATGAATGCTGGGAGCTTCCTACTAGACACGACAAATCCATTGATGCATTCTCTTTACTAATGTCTACAATCACGGACACAGTGGGATACACAGATATAGAAACACTCGCCTTGTCAAACGACATACAAGAAACAGTCCACTCCAAACCAAACAAACCGACTTTCTGACCTATTCTCAGAACATGAGATAAAATCACATACTCACACGCACACACAAAAAGGCACCTCCTTCCCCCAAGGAGGTCTGTGATTATATGGAGTGTCCTCTGACTTGTGGGCCATACTATGTTCCCCCAAAATGGCATGTACTGTCTCAGATCTTGTCTCCTTGTCCAACTCTGTGAAATTGTCAGGAGCCAGTGGCGAGAAACTGCCTGCTTTCCCATGAAAGGCCCCTCTTCAGAGCTCTCTTGGCATTTGGCCATCCTCACATGAGTAGGTACCAATAAAGATTGACCGTGTGCTTGGTAAATCCAAACAAGTGAGCCTAATGGGACTGGGACTGGGACTGGCTCTGGGTTCCTGGCTTCTTAAATCCTAAGTTCAGAGAGTTCCATCACCAAGGAAGTTATGTAGGTCAATTCCTTCAGGAACTGAATGAGGTCACTGCCTTAACAACCACTTTGTCCTAACAGTTGCTTCCAAGGGTCCCATGAGATAGAGGCTACCCCTACTTCCTGTGACACTTTCACAAGTTAGAATGGTATATCAACAATAGGCACCGGGGAACAGCTCTCCACACAAGCCTGGTTTGGTCCATCTTCTCTACATTATGAAGAGAGAGGCTGATTCAGACACATCCCTTCATGTTGACCAGGGTGTTTGCCATCAAGATGAATTTGCTCTCTTAGTTCCTTCATAGCTGCCTACATCTTATCCAGGGATAAGTTCTGCATGAAACTTTGAGGTTCTCAGCAGGTGCAAAATTCCCTGTATTCCTGTATTGTAAGACCAAATCTATCCCTGCTCTTCTGTAAAGTTAGATTGAGGGAACAGTGTATGGTTATGGATAATAACAGGTTCGATTTGGATTAGGAATCATTCTGCAAGATGAATAATGGTGTTGGGAACCTGCGATATTTACAACAATGTACAGGTGAGATAGAAGTTTGAAAACAGAAATCTATGTAAGATTTGAAGCCCAGTAAGGCATTAGGCCCTTGAGTGTGATACTTAGCTTTGAATAATATTCTGAACAGATGTCTCAGAAAAATAGAGATACAATGGTATAGGACCTTTTACCTCGAATGACTGAATGTCAAAGAGAACATCCAGTCAAAAAGAGATAGTCGGTAGGATTAGGAAGATAGTCGGTACGTTTATAAAGAAGAGTGAGTATAGGAGTGGGACCAAATATTCTTTAGCAATAGGGTTTTGAGTAGAGAGTGAATGTAAATGTCATCCCATGTGAAGAGTCAGTCAAAATAATGAACTGGAATAATATGTAGGGAAGAAGATATCAATAGAGACATTAGGAAATCAGACAAAGTATAAAGTGAGTGATAGGATTAGACATTTTCAACAGGGTTGAGGTTGAATATATAGTCTTAGGAAGAAACAAATATGTAGTCACCAATAGATTTGACATTTGAGAGCATTAGGCAACCTGGACATGGATGTTTTTAGTAATCCATGCTCACTTTCCATTTAGGCTTTGGTACAATCATAAGTGTGACCTCTGCTTTTTGTGTCCAGAATATTGCTGTGATAAAATGAATATGTAGATCAGGTATCATGAGTATTTCTTCCACCATTTCTGGGAGCAACATTTTGAAGATGAATAAATTAGTTTTGGGGTTACAAATTGATGCACCCTGTGTCTATGAGTATAGAGATAATGCATGAATAGACCATAATGTGAATAAATAATATAACTGGTTCCAACTTTTGATAATGGATTGAATTGATATCTGAAAATATACAGGAAATATTTTATTAATATACAATCATTTATTCCAACCAGTTATACATCTATTGGTAATATTAAGGTTATGGTTTATCTTGAAGAGTTTGTGAGTTTTGCTTCAAAAGGATTAAGGAAATCGAAAACAATGTGTTTGGAAAGAAGTCTAATGAAAAGACCAGTAAAGCAATCTGGAGGAATACATGATTTCTGAAGCAGTAAATGATTGAAAATGAATAAAATGCCTATAAATTTGTGGACTTGTGGATGGGATATATATCCTATAATATTCATAAACTGAAGAAATATTAATTTACCATTGTTGAATAAAATGAACTTCAAAATACACATCCTGTCCCATAGAAATCTACTTGCATTGATGTTAAACTGGGTCAGTTACTACAGAAATATTAGGATTGTATCCACCATTCACTGAAGTTTTTTTCAGTACTAGGAAATAAATATGTAGTTCAGGTGGATGAATGTTTCTGAGAATAATCTTGTGAAAAGTTGATTATAAATCCACATACATGAACATGAATGAATTTAGGTAGTGTATATAAGACACATATATTTCATATTTTGAAAAATTTGGAGAGTATATATATATATATATATATATATATATATATATATACACACACACACACACACACACACATCCAAAACACTCACACAGACATTAAAAAGTAGCAATATATATGCCAATCGAAATTCATCATGAAATATATATCATAAAGATGTAAAAACATTTATTTTACTGAACATGGGTTTATGTATAATGTTGTTCTACTGGGATGCTCACTCATAGGTTGAATTTTCAGTTCCAACAGCGTTTAGGAGGAGTGATCTCTTCTCACAATTTGTATCTGTCAAGTCAGCTCACCTAACAAGAATATACGTGTGATACCAGGTTGGATTCTATATGTGCATATAAAAACACATGTGCTGAATAGTCTACAGAGAAAGGGAGACAGGTATTCACATATTTGTTAACTTTAAAAAACACATGGAGATTTATTTCAATTAAAAATTAACTAGATTTATAACACCTACCCTATATCATGTAAAAGGCAAGTAAAATTATACACCATGCCTCCTCTGAACTGCTTGTATTTCTATTCTGTTTGGGTTATTTTTCTCCATCATATTAGGATTAGGTGTCACAGTCTAGTAGGGTATGGTTTAGTGTCAGGTGTCCTGGTCCACAGGACACATCAACGTGGGCGTCGAACCTAGTTGGGGAGGAATGAAGTGACAAGAGACATGAGAGATGACAGCAAGAAAGGAGTTTTGATCATGCTGCAAACTTTTATTGTTCTGACAGGGTATTTATATGGTGCGAATGGGAAAGCTCTCCCATCAATAAGGCAAGCCTCCATCCTTTCATTAATTGGGGAGGATGAATGTTGGGAAGCTTTCTTCTAGACAGGACACATCCATTGATGAATTTTCTTTTGCAATGTCTACAACCTCGGACACAGTGGGATACACAGACATAGAAACACTCGCCTTGTCAAATGAGTTACTAGAAACAGTACACTTCAAACCCAAGGAACTGCCTTTCCTACCTATTCTCCGAACATGAGAAAAAACCACAAACCCACACTCATTCCCACAAAGGCAGCTCCTTCTCCCAAGTAGGTCTGTGACTATCCGGTGTGTCCTCTGCCTGGTGGGCCATACTATGTTCCCACGAAATGGCCTGTCTGTTCTCAAATCTGGACTCTGTGGCCCACTCTCTGAAGTTTTCAGGAGCCAGAAGTGAGCCTCTACCTGCTTTCTCATGAAAGGCCCCTCTTCAGATCTTTCCTGGCATTTGGCCATCCTCACATCTGTAGGTACCAAGAAAGACGGACTCTCTACTTGAAAAATCCAAACAAGTGAAACCTCTGAGACTGTTACTTGGCCTGACTCTGGGTGCCTGGTTTCCGGGATCCCAAGTTCAGAGAGTTCTTTCAACAAGGAAGTGAGGTAGGTCACTTCCTTCATGAACTGAATGAGCTCACAGCCTTGTCAACCCCTTTTCCTAACAGTTTCTTCCTAGGGTCCCATGCGATGAAGGCTGCCCCTACTTCCTGTGACACTTTCACAAGTTAGAATAGTATATCAACCATAGGCACCGTGGGAAAGATCTCCACACAGGCCTGGTTTGGTCCATTTTCTCTACATTTAAAAGAGAGAGTCTGATTCAGACACATCCCTTCATCCTGACCAGATTGTTTGCCATGGAAAATGACTTTTGCTCGTTCAGGTCCTTCATAGCAGTCTACATCTTCTTCAGGGATCATTTCTTCATGGATCTTTGAGATTCTCAGCAGGTGGAAGATCCCCTACATTCCTATATTGTAAGACCAACTCTGTCCCTGCCCTGCTGTAAAGTTAGATTGAGGGAACAGTGTATGGTTAGGGTTAAAAACTTGTTCAATTTGGGTTAGAAATCATTCTGCTGGATGAATAATGGTATTGGGAACTGTGATATTTACAAGAATATATAGGTGAAATATAAGTATGGAAACAGAAATCTAGAGAAGATTTGAGGCCAAGTAAGGCATTGGGCCCTTGAGTGGGATACTTAGCTTTGAATTATATTCTGCACAGATGTCTCAGATAAATCGATATACAATGAAATAGGATCTTGTACCTTGGAAGATTTAATAACAAACAGAACATAGAGTTAAAAAGGGATAGTCCATAAAATTAGCAAGATAGTCAGTAGGTTTAGAAAGAAGAATGAGTAGAGGATTTGGACCAAAAGGGTCTCGGATATAGAGGGAATGTAAATGTCAGCAGATGTGAAGAGTCAGACCCAATGATGAACTGGGGAAAATATGTAGGACAGCAGATATAAATAGAGACATTAGAAAATCAGCAAAAGTATAAAGTGTGTAATTGGTTTAGAGATTTTCAACATTGTTGAGTTTCAATATATAATCTTAGAAAAAAACAAATATGTTGTCACAAATAGGATTGAATTTTGAGAGCATTAGGTAACCAGGACATGGATGTTTTTAGAAATGCATGCTCACTTTATATTTAGGCTTTGGAAAAATCATAAGTGTGACCTTTGCATTTTGTGTCCAGAATATTATTGTGATAAAATGTATATGTAGATCAGGTGACATGAGTATTTCTTCTACCATTTCTGGAGCAATATTTTGTAGACGTATAAATTAGTATTGTGGGTACAAATAGGTGTACCCTGTTTCTATGAATATGCAGATAATGCAAGAACAGACCATTCTCTGTGTAAAAAATATAACTGGTTCCACTTTGAATAATGGATTGAATTGATATATTAAAATATAAAAGGAATCTCATATTGATATACAATCATTCATTCCAACCAGTTATACATCTAATGGTAATATTAGGGTTATGGTTTATCCTGAAAGGTGTGTGAGTTTTGCTTCAAAAGTGATTGTGGAAATCAAAAATAATGTGTTTGGAAAGAAGTCTCATGAAAAGAATAGGCAAAAAACCTGGAGGAATACATGTGTTCTCAAGCAAGAAGTGATTGAACGTGAAACACATGCCTATAAATTTGTGAATTTTGAGATAAAATATATATAGTATGATGTGCATAAACTGCAGAAATAGTAATGTTCCAGTGTTGAATAAAAATGAACATCAAAATACATATCATGTCCCATAGGAATCTACTTGCATTGATGTTAGTCTGGGTCAGTTACTGTAGAAATATTAGGATTTTTATGCACCATTCACTGAAGTTAGTTTTCAGTACTATGAAGCAAATATGTATTTCAGGTGGATGAATATTTCTGAGAATAATCTTGTGAAAAGTTGTTTAAAAATCCACATTAATCACAAAATATTATAAACACAAAACACACATGGACATTAAAATGTAGCAATATATATGCCAATTTAAATTCATCTTGAAAATATATCATCCACTGATCCAAAATTATTTATTTAATGAACTTGGGTTTATGTATAATGTTCAACTAGGAAGCTCCCCCATAGATTGAATTTTCTGTTCCAACAGTGTTTAGGTGGAGTGATCTCCTAAAGGTGTATGCAAATATATGCTACACAACAATCTTCCCACTCTCATCAAGAAAAATGCCTTCATATTACCTTCGCCCCATGTAAGACACAATTGGAGGAGAAGAGTTAGAAAATATGTGAATACATATCTGGAATGTAAAATGCTCAGGAGTTCACAACCTTGGATGTTGTAGAGGAGTTTCCAAAAGTAAGGGACAGGCTTTATAGACCCAACCTGATCTTTTATTAAAATTGGGAGCCATTTTGCCACAAAGCTGTGAAAAGATAATTTTGGCTTTACTATAAATTACTGCAAATTCTGAACATGCTTGGAATGCCTGCCCGTGCCTTGAACACATCCATGCCTAGCTCTCTGACCAGATAACAGCACTCTCTGAAACTTTAGTGACACCTGATAAATATTGGTCTTCCCTGGCCAGACAACGACCCTCTCTGTGGCTCTAATGGTCCTCATAATTTCTGATGTTGGGGCCAGCAAAAAAAAATTTAAACTACCATTAGTGTGATGCTTTCAAAGTTCTGTTATCTGTAACCCCCTTTTATGTAACTTTCTGGGCTATATAGCTGGGCTGTACGAAAGGTGGTGTTGCTGTCTTTTTCCCACCATTTTGGGAGGGAGAGATAGCCCGGCCGGTTGAAATAATAAGCTTGCTTTAATTTGATTTTATTTGGACGCAGTGGTCTTTTCTTGCATCCTAGTCCAACATTTTGGAGTTCCCCAGCGAGATGACCATGCCCGACCAGATCACAAGACCAGACTGCTGAAAATTCTGAAGCTAGCCTTCCCTCTAGGGAACCGGGCTGGAGAGCCACTCTAGGGGATGCGCAACTTGAGATGTTCCATGGCCTTGGAGTGAGCCCTCCGTCTGGGGAGCACTGCAGTGAACCACTGCACTAAAACTATTAGCAAGAACCTGGTGGAGGAGGCCTCCATAGGTAAGTGACGCCTTTATAACATCTGATATCTGGTTAAGGGAGATCTCTTCTGATGACAGAGAGGTGGCATGGGGAGGCTCACATACTCTCCTGTCCAGAGCAGTAATGAGAATCGTTCTGTCCTCTGTTCCGTTCTGTAGGGAATTTCTCTGGTAGGGTAGAGAGGTGCCAAGGAGCACACACACGCTCCTACCCCGGAGTTTAGCAAGACGTTCCATTGCTCCTCTGTTTTTCTGTTTTGGCACTGGGATTCTGTTTTTTTGTGTTTTTTCTGTGTTCTATATGTTTTTTATTTGTTTGTTTTTGTGTGTTTTGTTGTGTGATTTCTGTGGTAAAATCTTAAGGATATTGGACGTGAAAATGGGTAACAAAGCAAGTAAGCCTGACACCCCTTTGCACTCTGTTTTAAGGAACTGCGATGAACTTTACCACCCTTTGTTAAGCAGGATGAGAGAAGCCCGGAGCTGGCTGCCTGGAGCACACCCACTGCAGATGGCAATGCCTGCAGGGGAACGAAGAACTGAGTATCTCCCAGGTTAACAAGTGAAACTCCTTTAAAACCCCTTGTTCCTCCAGATCAAGAGAGTCACATCTTTAGGCAGAGTCCCCTTGTTTTTCCTTTGTTATCAAAGCTATAAACCTCCCATTTCCTTTTTCTCAAAACCCTGTCCTCATTATTAAATTGGCTTTAATTGGCTTCAAGTTCAGCAACTGAACTTTAAGTTACAAATTTTGATACCCCCGCCTACCGAAACTTTTTGAGAGCTGACTACTGAAATATTAGGAGATGGAGCATGCTTGGGGTGGAACCAAAACAGAAAACCTAATCCTGTAAGTAAAAGGAGGGACTGAGGGACTCCCAGCAGCTACCAAAACCCTGTTGCTTCAGGGAATTCCCTCCTTCCTTCCCTGCACTGTAAGGATTATGCCACATCTGTGTTGTTAAAAAAGAGAAAAAGAAAAAGAGGACACTAAATTCAGTAAATTCACCATGGAGACCCTTGATTTTACATTTCAGGTTGCTCCTCTGTGAAAACATCTGGTCCCCTTTTGGGGATATCTGTGGTGCCACTGGTGTAGGAGATTTTTCTCTTATCTGCTCTGTTTTAAAGGCTACTGTCTGTCAGCCATAGTATGGAGTTCCTTTCTGTTTGTCTTTTGCCTTTGTTTCTGGCCCTTTAAGACATGATCAATAATGTGTTGATATTATAAATTGTTTCTTGGAAATGATCTTAGCTGAATGTGTGTTTAAATGATAATGTTTTATTGTAACAATCTGGAATCTGAATGAGATTTTGAAGCATTGCACAATCTTGCAGTGAAAAGTCGGGTTTAGGTAATTGTTTAGTTTATGATTTCAGATAATTCATGCCAGAGAACTTAAATACTTAGGATGGAAAACTAGAGAACTCTGCTTCCAAGTTGGCAAGTAACTTCCCAATCGTTCAGTCTTTTTTTTTTTTTTTTCACCAATTTTGAATTGGGTAGCCTGGGAAAATGTCACTCTGTGTACCAGTGCATTAATTTGGACAAGGATAGTAAATCATAGTATGGTATCTGTTGACAAAACAAGATGTAAAGATATAAAATTTTGTGAATTGTATCTTAAACTCTTATCATAATTTTCAACATCCTAACCTGAAAATTATGGTTAAAATGCCTTAGGCCTGAGGTGTCTGCTCAGAATAGCAGTTTTTTCCTGCTCCTTCCAGACATCAGCCAGGAGTTATGTTGAAATGCAAATGAAAGAAGCCTGCAAGCTCAGTAGGAGACTGATCTGAAGCCTAAGGGGAAAAAAACGGTAAATTATACGGTATTTACTAATTACTGGCCAGTCATTTTTTCTAGGATTCTTATTTTTTTCTTTAGATTCTGGATATTTTTTTGAGCTCATGATTTTGATCCTGCAGACCTAGGTTAATGTTTTTCTGATGAGATCTATCTTTGACCAACTACGCAGTTTTTGAAACATTGTAATGGAGATTTCACCTGGGAAAAGCTACAAGGCCTTTACTATTATTATGTGTGCACACTTTTGTTATGTGTTGTATGTCTATATATACATATTTTCATATATCATACATATGATACACAAATTAACATATATAAGGAGCGCTCATAAAAACAAATTTTAAAAAGTGGATCCAAAGATTTTTAAATCACGTGATTTAAATTTTTCAATTGAAATTGGATAAACAGATAAAAATAAATGTCTTTAAATTTAAGCTTAAAAGTTTTTCTAGGTGTTCAAAAATCTAATTAAATATTAATGTCTATAAAATGTCTAATGTGACTTGGTTCTAGGACTTTTCCTTCAACATAAAAAAAATGGATTACACTGTTCAATACATTTGTCTAATATTTTGATAAATAAGTAAAGTAAATATGATATAGGATTACTCATTCATGAGTACTTTTGTTAGATATTTGATTGATTTACTAAGGCCTGTATAAGTTTGTACTAAAGTATGTATAAGATTGTAAAAATCAGTCATGTGTTAAAGAGAGAAAAATTTCTTAAAACAAAAGTTTACCCATAACATTGTGTTTATTAAGTTTCATTTTTTCTAGAGCAAGCAACCATAAAAATTAAACAAATGATTAAATAAGAACTGTTATTTTAGATCACTGTACTGCCATTTCTTTAAAAGCTAAACTAGGTTAATGTAGAAACATCAATGTAATTGTGATGCTATTAATGTGCTCATAAATTGCATGTATACAAGTCTGTAAGGTAGAAACTAAAAAGAGCATTATATCAAGCTGGTGTTCTGAAGTTGTATGGTAAAAAAAATATATTTGGCATTCATTTACCTGTTATCAATTAGATATGTAAAGTTTTATGTTACTTTTTACATTGGGAACAATTTAAATATATTTTAAGTTAATGAGAGCCTAATCTAAGTAAAGGTTAAGAACATTCAGCATTTCTTTAATTCATGTTTTAAATGTGATATCATATGATGTTAGCTAATGTTCATGTGACCTCAAACAATTTATGTAAACTTTGTAAAATGCTATTTAAAAAAACAAAGATCAGTTTTAGAACTAAAACACTTAAGATTGATAAGGAACCCTTCCTTACCTGAGATGAGGCTCTGTGTCCCATCCTAATACATGTGAGAATAACTACAAAAGCAGTAGGTCAGATTTTATTTCATTGAAAGTTATTTTCAAAATCGTTTTTTTTTTTTCTGTCAAGATTTCTAGCATCTCAAACAGGGGATATAATGTGTAACTCAGCCAAAAATTTCAGGGTAGCTATTACACAAACTAAGTATTTTTACTTTTGTTAATTTTATTTTGAAATTTTCTCATAAGTGATCTAAAGATTCCCTGTTACTGTTTTACAGATGTGTTCCTTTAAGAATACTACATGGGTTTATTCAAGTTAATGAGTCATCACCTACAATACAGACAGAATAATACAGATCCCAATTAATAAAAAGATAATTATAATGTTATGGACATTAAAGCCCAGTACTCTTACTATAAGGCTGTTAAAATTTATTTGCTGGATGTTTAAGATTAGGATTTAAAATTAAAGTTAAATGAAAAGGGCCAAGAAAACTAATATTTGGCTCTTGTGCTCTGAGTCAATCTGAATCCAGGGAACAGGGGACTTCTCTAAAGAGCTTTTCAACTCTGAGCCACATAACCTCCTGATCAGGGAAATTAATGAGACCACTGGAGAACAGAAAGCCAATCAGTGCATTTGTTATGAAGAGGAGAGTTATCAGAGAAAGGAGACATCCCTGAGGCTTCCGAGGAAAGCCAAATGGTCAAGCAAGACCTGGACCCACCTAGCGCAAATGGCACTAGAATAACTGAAAATCTGCTCTCAAGTTTCCCCAGAATTGACTCCCATAAAAGCCTAGCTGACTGTTAACAATAAATGGAAACAAAAGTCAGTTTGACTACTTCATCTTAAACACTTAGCAAAGACAGTTAAGACCAAAATACATCCATTCCTGGGCATTTAAAATGATAATAATACTAATACTACTACTACTACTACTACTACTACTACTAATAATAATAATAATAATAATATTTAAGGTATGCACTTTATGTTAGCCTCCCAAAATAAGTAAGACTGGAGGCTACAAAGAAGGATTCTCAGACAGGAATGCTTGACACTTGTAAACAGAGTCTATCAAGAGGAGCTAACAGAGGCAGAAGTTTTTAGTTTAAGGCCTACAGATATTCCTAACCTACACAGGTAGGCTTGGTGTTTGCTAGTACGATTAACCAGCCCTGAGTAACAGAATTAAAGGTTTCTCTATTAGACACAGAGGTCATACTAGTAAAAGGATATTACAAGATCAGATGACACTAAATTATTAAACTGTAACTTATGTGGAAGGACAACTGTAACACAAAAAGTTAAATATTAAGTTGACAGTCCTGATGACTGAGGATATTAAAGACTGGTGAGGGAACTTCTATGCAGTGACATGTTCCAGCTGCTGCAACATATATTAAGTACTCATGGTTTTTGTTTCTCTCATAGAAGAACCCATCCCCAGATGACTTTACAACCTGTTCTTCCCCATCCAGACTTCAAAGCGAACTGACTTCTAAAAGTCAACTCATGCCCTTCAACTGAATTCTAAAAGGCAACTCATGTCCCTCACACCGTGCCCCCTCACATCATCTTCTCTCAGCTTAGAAGAAGCCAAAATGTGTGACGCCTCTCTTCTTACAACAATGAAGCCAAAAATAAATAGACTATCAATATAAGTAATTAATTAAGTCAGGAAAAATCAGGAATTCAGTTTTGTGTGATTTCTAAAAATTTGGAGACTGCTACCTGAGGGATTAAAATTTCCTAAGTGCTCTTCCTCTACCCTATCAAAGATTTGAAAGGGACACATTAGAAACGGGGGAATGATTGACCCATCCTGTTCTTTTATTAAAATTGGGAGCCATCTTGACACAAAGCCATGAAAAGATAATTTTGGCTTAACTACAAATTACTGCAAATTCAGAACCTGCTTGGAATGCCTGCCAGTGCCATGAACTCACCCACGCCTGGCTCCCTGAGCAGATAGCAGCCCTCTCTGAAACTTTAGTGACACCTTATGAATATTGGCCTTCCCTGGCCAGAAAAAGACCCTCTCTGAGGTTCTAATGGTCCTCTTAAATTCTGATGTTGGGGCAGCAAAAGAAAATGTAAACTACCATTAATGTGATGCTTGTCAGAAATCTGTTATCTGTAACCCCCGTTTTGTGTAAATTTCAGGGCTATAAAGCTGGGCTGTAGGAAAGGTGGAATTGCTGTATTGTTCCCATCATTTTGGGAGGGAGATGCAGCCCGACCAGTGGAAATAATAAGCTTGCTTTAATTTGATTTTAATTAGAGTCAGTGGTCTTTTCTTACGTCCTGGTATAACAGGTAAACACTCCACAAACATGGAGCTCTGCTGGCCTAAAGACTTCTTGAGAAACTGCCTCTGAGGTTGGGCACTTGAAATATATGTTGTTGTCAGGAGCTTTAGCTTCCTTTCTAGTGAGAGCATCAAAGCTGTGTCTACATCTATGTGACCTGGAGGACATGGTTTCTTGTTTTCCGAAGGACATGAGGCAGCAGTGCTGAATTCACTCTTTGTAGGTAAACTGTGGACACTTAAGGCTAAGTGTCTCCCCGTGTGGACTGTGAAGCCATTTGGTCATCTTCGATTTTTCGTGGTGTTTCTTGCTGCTGCACTGGGAGTTTGGTATTTGCTTCACGAAATACAAGGAGTTCAAATGGGAACCAGTTCTGGAGGGAGTTCTGTCACGTGTGGTCTTTCAGGGTCTGCAGGAGAATTCAACAACCCGGATTCTATATAACATATATTGCCCCCTTGACTATAGCAAACTGATTCTGAACATTGCCTTGAAAATCTCCAAATAAAAAGATGCCTTTAGATGGAGAGGTTTCAGACATATAAGATTCTGCTGGATGCACCATATCAGTCACAAGCATTTTGGAAGCCAATGGCAGATCCACATGGCCCCACCACAGATTTTTTATCACACACCTTCCCACCACTGCTGTAGGCCCACTACTCAGCAGACTCCAACTTACTGGAATCTCTGTTCTACACCATTTTCATGAAACTGAGTCAATCAAGGCACTGACTGGTATTCTCATGATCAGCAACAGGACATCCAAAGTTTCTCCAGTGCCACCTGGTCATTGGAATTTCAAAAATTTCATGGTATTTATCTAGCCACTTTTCAAGGATGAAGTGGGAGGCACTGTGGGTTTCAATTCATTCAGGAACCATTAAATGATGAGAAAGCTCATTTCAATGAAAGCTGTGAAGAATTCTCAAAGCAAGGCTTTCAAAAGAGAGGCCAAAATATCACATTAAATCAGGCCTATTGAGTCTACAATGTTAGGTCCATGTGTGTTTTGATTCTCAACTATGGCTGCCAAGTGTTTCAGCATAAAATATTGTGTTATCCAAGCTGAGATTCCCAGTGCTTTGTGGAAAACCACCCTGGGCATAGATCTCATTTTCCAAGGGCGTCTCTCATACGTGGCCTACTAAAATTCCAACACAATTCATGGCAATGCATCTCTGAGGTCAGTTCCAGAACTCAGTCTCTAAGGAGAATCACACCAGAGTTCAAGTCCAGGTGGACCCAGTCATCTCTTCCAATCACCACACAAATGACCACAATTAAAACCAAAAAATTCCCACGTGGTGCTCATCTGCTTCCATATAGAAACACATCATAAGCTCTGGCTGGAGATTTCCATGAGGAGTGCAGCCCAAGACAGTGTCCAAAATAAGCTCCCTTGGCCCTCATGTGCCTAAAGTCAGGGTGGCCTGGACACGCTTCCTGTGAACCAAGAGTGAATGTACCAGTGTTGAATAAAAATGAATTTCAAAATACTCATCATGTCCCATAGGAATCTATTTGCATTGATGTTAAACTGGGTAAGTTACTGTAGAAATATAAGGATTTGTATGCACTATTGACTGAAGATAGTTCTCAGTACTAGGAAACAAATATGTATTTCAGGTGTGTGAATATTCCTGAGAATAATCTTGTGAAAAGTTGATTATAAATCCACATACATGAATATGAATTAATTTAGGGAATATATAATAAAACACATATTTCATATTTTGAAAATCTGGAGAGTGTGTGTGTATATATATATATATATATATATATATACACACACATGCACACACACACATACACACACACAAACACACAGACTTTAAAAAGTAGGAATATATATGCCAATCCGAATTCATCATGAAATATATATCATCCACAGATCAGAATTCATGGTTGAATTTTCAGTTCCAACAGGGTTTAGGAAGAGTGAACTATTCTAACAATTTGTATCTGCCAAGTCAGCCACCTCACAAGAATGTACTTGTGATTCCAGATAGGATTCTATATGTGCATATAAAATTACAGGTGATGAATAGGAAAAAGAGAGACAGGAATTCACATATTAACTTTAGAAATACATGGAGAACTATTTCAACAGAAAATTGACTAGATTTATAACTCCTACCCAATATAATGCAAAAGGAAATTCCAACCATACACCATGCCTCCACTGAACTACCTATATTTCTATTCTGTTTGGGTTTTTATTCTCCACCTTATTAGAATTAGTAGTCAGAGTCTAGTAAGGTAGTGGTTAGTGTCAGGGATTCAGTATTTCGAATGGAAATTTGGAAAATGAATCCAATGTGTATGTAAATATGTGCTACACAAAAATCTTCCCACTATCATCCAGAAATATGCCTTGACATTACCTTCGTCCCAAGTAAGACAAAATTAGAGAAGAAGAATTAGAAAATCTGTGAATACATATATGCAATAGAAAATGCTCAGGATTTCACAACATTGGAGGTGGTAGAGGAGTTTCCAAAAGTAAAGGACAGGGTAAACACTCCACATACATGGAGCTCTTCCAGCCTAAAGACTTCTTGAGAAACTGCCTCTGACTTTGGGCACTTGAAAGATATGTTGTCTTCAGGAGCTTTAGCTTCTTTCTAGTAAGACCATCAAAGCTGGGTCTGCATCAATGTGACCTGGAGGACATGGCATGTTATTTTCCAATGAACCTGAGGCAGCAGTGCTATTTTCTCTCTTTGTAGGTAAACTGTGGCCACTGGGGGCTAAGTGTCTCCACGTGTGGATTGTGAAGCAATTTGGTCATCATCCACTTTTTGTGGTGTTTCTTGCGCTGCACTGGGAGTTTGGTATTGGCTTCACGAAATACAAGAAGTTCAACTGGAAGACAGTGCTGGAGGGAGTTCTGTCACGTGTGGTGGGTCAGCGTCCTCAGGAGAATGCACCAACCAGGCTTCTATCCACATAGCTTGCCCCCTTGACCATAGCAACATGATTCTGAACATTGCCCTGAAACCTCTCCGTATAACAAGATGCCTTTACATAGAAGGGTCAGCTGGCTGCACCATGTCAGTCACAAACCATTTGGAATCCAATGGTAGATCCTCATGACTGTACCACTCATGTTTTATCACATACCTGCCCACCACTGCTCTAGGCCCACTACTCAGCAGGCTCCAACTTTCTGGCATCTCTGTTCTACACCATTTTCAGAAAACCCAGTCAATCAAGGCACTGTCTGGTATGTTCATGATCAGCAACAGGACATCCAAAAGTTCTCCAGTGCCACCTGGTCATGGGAATTTTCAAAATTTCATGGTATTTATGTAACCATTTTTCAAGGATGAATTTGGAGGCACTGTGGGTTTGAATTCATTCAGAAACCATTAAATGGTGAGGAACCTCATTTCAATGAAAGCTCTGGAGAACTCTCACTGGCAAGGCTTCCCAAAGAGTGGCCAAAATATCACTTTAAGCCAGGCCCATTGAGGTCTACAATGTGAGGTCCATGTGTGTTTTGACACTCAACTCTGTCTTCCAAGTCTTTCAAAATAAAATCATGTGATTATCTGGCTGAGATTCCCAGTGAACTGTGGAAAGCCACCCTGGACCTAGATCTCAGTTTCCAAGGGCGACTCTCATGCATGCCCTCCTAAAATCTTAACACAATTCATGGCAATACTTCTCTGAGGTCAGTTCTAGAACTGAGTCTCTATGGGGAATCACACCAGAATTCAACCCAGGTGCAACCAGTAATCTCTCACAATTAAAACCTTAACACTCCCACATGACCCTCATCTTCTTCCATATAGACACTCATCATAACATCTGGATGGAGGTTTCCATGAGAGGTGCAGCCCAAGACAGTGTCCAAAATATGGTGCCTTGCCCTTCATTTGCATTAAGTCAGGTCGGCCTGGACACCCTTCCTGTGAACCAGGAGTGAACAAATAGGCGTGCCATTAATACTGCTCTGCTTCTCCAATTTGAGGCCTACTGACTGTGGGTTTTAGATTCTTTTGGAGAATTGGAGGCATGAGAAAACCCAAGCACTATGGGCAAGCCACTGAAGGGCTTTGAAGAACGTATTTGATGCAAAGGATCCCTATTTTTACTTGATGGAGGTCAGTACCCTAACAGAGGAAGGCAAGAGACTTCATCCACAATGACTGTTCTTTTGGTCATTTTGGATTTGGATGCACACATGGGATCTTTCTTTAGTTGCATCAGGTGCTTAGAATATAAGCCACAGCCTCACACAGGGCCAAGAGGCTGATTCAGACACATCCCTTTCCAAAGCAATTATGCAAAAGCCACAGGAGATGCACATTCATTCCCATTTCAAAACTCTTTTATTCAGCTTCCAAAAGTGTTGTCCTGAGGCAAACACCTTCCTGACATTCAGGGCAACAGAACAAAATGTAATTCAAGACCCAAAGCAGGGTTTCTCCACTGAGACTTTCCTTGTCAAACTGCTATCTGAGTTTTCTGAGATGCTTGCCATTCCCTTCAGCTATCCAGTACATGGCCATGTCACAGAGCTTGGAGGTAGTACATATCTTGGAAACAAACCATGAGCCTATTCTGGAGAGTGGACAAAATTCAAGAAGAGTACAGGAACTTATGAAGATATTAGGTGTTGCCCATCAAAAAGGCAAGCCACAGTCAATTCATAAATTGGGCAGGATGAATGCTGGGAAGATTTCTACTAGACAGGACACATCCATTGATGCATTCTCTTTTCTAATGTCTACAATCACTTACACAGTGGGATACAAAGACATAGAAAAACTCACATTCTCAAAGGACTTACTAGAATCAATTCACTCCAAACCAAACTAACCGCCTTTTCTAACTATTCTCAGAACATGAGACAAAACCACAAACCCCACTCAAACCAACAAATTCAACTCCTTCCCCAAAGTAGGTCTGTGACTATCCGGAGTGTCCTCTGACTGGTGGGAATTACTGTGTTCCCTCGAAATGGCCTGTCCTGCCTCAGATCTTGTCAACTTGGCCAACTCTGTGAAGTTGTCAGGAGCCAGCATTGAACCACTACCTGCTTTCTCAGGAGAGGCCCCTCTTCAGAGCACTCCTGGCTTTTGGCCATCTTCAAGTAAGTAGGTACCAAGAAAGAATGAGTCTGTCCTTGGTAAATCCAAACAAGTGAGACCACTGAGACTAGCACTTGGACTGGCTCTGGTTGCCTGGCTTCCTAGATACCAAGTTCAGAAAGTTCCATCACCAAGAAAGTGAGGCCAGGTCACTTCTCTCAGGAACTGAATGAGGTCACTGCCTTGGCAACCACTTTGTCCTAACAGTTGCTTCCAAGGGTTCCATGAGATGGAGGCTGCCCCTACTTCCTGAGACACTTTCACAAGTTAGAATGGTATACCAACCATAGGCACCGGGGAACAGCTCTCCATTAAGCACTGGTTTGGTTCATCTCCTCTACATAAAGGAGAGAGAATCTGATTCAGACACAACCATTCATCCTGACCAGGTTTTTTGCCATGGAAGATGACTTTTGCTCTCTCACGTCCTTCATAGCTGCCTACATCTTCTCCAGGGATCATTTCTGCATCGACCTTTGAGGTTTTCAGCAGGTGGAAGATCCCCTGCATTCCTGTATTGTAAGACCAGATCTGTCCCTGCTCTTCTGAATACTTAGATTGAGGGAACAGTGTATGCTTAGGGTTAATAATATGTTCAATTAAAACCAAAACACTCCCACATGGCCCTCATATTCTTCCATATAGACATTCATAATAACTTCTGGCTGGAGGTTTCCATTAGGGGCACACCCAAGAATGTGTTCAAAATAAGTTCCCTTGCCCCTCATTTGCCTAAAGTAAGTGTTTCCTGGACACCCTGCCTGTGAACCAGGATTGATCAAATAGGCCTACCAGTCATACTGCTCTGTTTCTCCATTTTGAAGCCTACTGACTGTGAGGTATAGATTCTTTATGTGATTTGGAGTCATGTGATAACACAAGCACCTCTGCAGGGCTTTGAAGAACTCATTTGTCCCAACGGATCCCTATTCTTACTTGATGGAGGTCAGGAACCTAACAGAGGAAGCAAGAGACTTCATCCACAATGACTGATCTTTTTTGCCATTTTGGTTTTGGATGCACACATGGGATCTTTCTTTAGATCCATCAGGTGCTGAGAATCTAAGCCACAGCCTCTCTCAGAGCCAAGAGGATGATACAGACACATCCCTTTCCAAAGCAATTAAGCGAAGAGCCACAGGTGATTCCCATTCATTTCCAATTGAAAGCAGTTTTCTTCAGGCTTCACAAACTGCTGGCCTGAGGAAAAACCCTTCCTGACATTCAGGTCAACAGAACAGTAGGTAAGCTAAAGGCACAAAGCAGGGTTTCTCTACTGAGACTTTACTGGTCACACTGATATCTGAGTTTTCTGAGATGCTCCCCATTCCCTTCAGCTATCCAGTACATGGCCATGTCACAGAACTCGGAGGAGGTACATATCTTGGACAAAAAAACTTTAGCCTATTCTGAAGAGTGGCCAGAATTCAGGAAGAAAACAAGAACTAAGGAAAGTAGTAGGTGTTGCCCATATTAGGCAAGCCACAGTCCATTCATAAATTGGGCAGGATGTGTGCTGGGATGCTTTCTACTAGACAGGACACATTCATTGATGCATTCATTTTTCTAATATCAACAACCACGGACAAAGTGGGATACAAAGACATAGAAACACTCGCCATGTCAAATGACTTATTAAAAACAGTCCACTCCAAACCAAACATACTGCCTTTCCTACCTATTCTAAGAACATGAGACAAAACCACAAATTCACACCCACACCCACAAAGGCACCTTCGTTACCCAAGTTGGTCTGTTACTATCCAGAGTGTCCTCAGACTGGTGGACCTTACTCTGCTCCCCCGAAATGGCCTGTCCTGTCTCAGATCAGGTCTCCTTTACCAACTCTGTAAAGTTGTCAGGATCCATCAATGAGTCACTACCTGCTTTCTCAGGAATGGCCCCTCTTCAGAGCTTTCCTGGCATTTAGCCATCCACACATCAGTATGTATCAAGAAAGACTGACTCTGTCCTTGATAAATCTAAACAAGTGAACCCACTGGGACTGGGACTGGGAGTGGCTCTGGGTCCCTGGCTTTCTGGATCCCAAGTTCAGAGAGTTCCATCACCAAGTAAGTGAGGTAGGTCACTTCCTTCAGGAAGTGAATGAGGTCACTACCTTCGCAACCACATTATCCTATCATTTGCTTCCAAGGGTCCCATGAGAGGGAGGCTGCCCCTACTTCCTCTGTCACATTCAAAAGTTAGAATGGTATATCAACCATAGGCACATGTTAACAGCTCTCCACACAGACCTGGTTTGCTCCATCTTCTCTACATTAAATAGAGAGTGGCTTATTCAGACACATCGCTTCATCCTGACCAGGTATTCTACCAAGGAAGATGACTTTTGCTCTCTCAGTTCCTTCATAGCTGCCTACATCTTCTCCAGGGTTTATTTCTGCATGGAACTTGAGCTTCTCAGCAGGTGGAAGATCCCTTACCTTCCTGTATTGTAAGACCAACTCTATCTCTGCTCTTCTGTAAAGTTAGATTGAGGGAACTTGCATGGTCAGGGTTAATAACATGTGCGATTTGGGTTAGGAATCATTCTGCGGAATGAATTATGGTATTTGGAACCTCCGATATTTACAAGCATATATAGGTGTAATATAAGTATGAAAACAGAAACTAGGAAAGATTTGAAGCCCAGATGGGCACTGGGACCTTGATTGGGATACTTAGCTTTGAATTATTTCCGCAAAGATATCTCAGATAAATGGATATACAATGGCATAGGACCTTGTTCCTTGGATGACTGAATGAGGAAGAGATCGTCCAGACAAAAAGGGATAAGACCGAAAGTTGTTTAGATATAGGGTTTTGGTTAGAGAGTGAATGTAAATGTCAGCGTATGTGAAGAGTCAGTCACAGTGATTAACTGGGGAAAATTTGTAGAAAAGCAGATATCAATAGAGACTTTAGGAAATCAGGAAAAGTACAAAGTGAGTGATAGGATAAGACGTTTTTAACAGGGTTGAGTTTCAATATATAATCTTAGGAAGAAACAAATATGTAGTCACCAATAGGAATGATATTAGAGATCATTAGTTAATCAGGACATGGATGTTGTTATTAATCCATGCTCACATTAAATTTAGGCTTTGGTGCAATCATAAGTGTGTCCGTTGCATTTTTTGTCAGGAATATTACTGTGATGAAATGTACATGTATATCAGGTGACTAGAGTATTTCTTCAACCATTTCTGAAAGCAATATTTTAAGACTTATAAATTAGTATTGGGGACACAAGTACGTGTACCCTGTGCCTATGATTATGGAGATGATGCCTTAATAGACCATACTGTAAATAAATAATATAACTGAATCAAACTTTAAATAATGGATTAAATTGATATCTGAAAATATATAGGAAATCTTATATTGATATATATAAATTCATTCTAACCAGTTATACATCTAATGGTAATATTAGCATTATGGTTTATCATGAAGAGTGTGGGAGTTTTGCTTCAAAAATGATTATGGAAATCGAAAATAATGTGTTTGGAAAGAATTTCATGAAAAGAACAGCCAAGAAACATGGAGGAATACATATGTTCTGAAGCAGGAAGTAATTGAAAGTGAATCAAATGCCTACAGATTTGTGAACTTGTGGATGAAAAGTTCTATCCTATGATGTCCAAAAAATGAAGAAATAGTAATGCACCAGTGTTGAATAAAAATAATCTTCAAAATACACATCATGTCCCATAGGATTTTACTTGCATTGATGTTAAACTGGGTCAGTTACTGTACAAATATTAGGATTTGTAAGCACCATTCACCGAAGTTAGTTTTCAGTACTGGGAAATAAACATGTATTTCATGTGGATAAATATTTCTGAGAATAATCTTGTGAAAATTTGATTATAAATCCACATATAAGAACATGAGTAAAATTAGTGAGTGTAGTATAAGACAGATATATTTCATATTTTGAAAAATCTGGAGAAAAGATATATATGTATCTTTATATTATAAAGATAAAAACACAGACATTAAAATGTAGCAATATATATGCTAATCAAAATTCATCATGAAATATATATGATCCTCATATCCAAAAATATTCTTTTTACTGAGCATGGATTTTTGTATAATGTTGTTCACCTAGGAAATTCCCCAATATGTTGAATTTTCAGTTCCATCAGTATTTAGGTGGAGTGATGTCTTCTCACAATTTGTATCTTCTAAAAACAGCAAGGTCACAAGAATGCACGTGTGACACCAGGTAGGATTCTATATATGCTAATAAAATACATGAGATGAATAGGCTACAGAGAAAGGAAGACAGAAATGTACATATGTGTTAACTTTAAAAACTCATGGAGAAGTATTACAATAAAAAGTTGACTAGATTTATAACACATACACTTGTTAACCAGAAGGCAAGTCCTAGTATACACCATGCCTCCTATGAACGGCCTGTATTTCTATTCTGTTAGGTTTCTTTTTCTATATCATATTAGGATTAGAAGTCAGAGTCTAGTAGGGTATGGGTTAGTGACAGGGATTCAGTATTTCTAATGAAAAATAGAAAAATGAATCTAATGTGTATGCAAATATTTGCTAGACAAAAATCTTCCCACTGTCCTCTGGAACAACGCCTTGATATTTCCTTCGTGACAAGTAATACAAAATTAGTGGAGAAGAGTTTGAAAATCTGTGAATATATATCTGGAAAGGAAAATGCTCAGGAGTTCACAACATTGGAGGTGGTAGAGAAATTTCCAAAAGTAAGGGACAGGGTAAACACTCCACAAACATGGAGCTCTGGTGGCCTAATGAATTTTTGAGAAACTGCCTCTGAGTTTGGGCCCTTGAAATATTTGTTGTTGTCAGGAGCTTTAGCTTCCTTTGTAGTGAGACCATCAAAGCTGGGTCGGCATCTATGTGACCTGGATGACATAGTTCCTTATTTGCTATTGAACATGAGGCAGCAGTGCTGAATTCTCTTTTGTAGGTAATCTTTGGAAACTATGGTCTAAGTATCTAACTGTGTTGTCTGTAAAGCCATTTGGTCATCCTCCACTTTCGTGGTGTTTCTTACTGCTGCACTATGAGTTTGGTATTGGCTTCACGAAATACAAGGAGTACAACTGGGACACAGTGATGGAGGATGTACTCTCACGTGTAGGGGGTGAGGATCTGCAGGAGAATGCATCAACCAGGCTTCAATTCCAAAAAGCTTGCACCCATGTCCATAGCAACCTGATTCTGAACATTGACCTGAAACCTCTCCATATAAAAAGGTCCCCTTACTTGTAATGGTCTGCTGGCTGCACCATGTCAGTAACAAGTCATTTGGAAGCCAATGGCAGATCCACGTGGCCCCACCACAGATGTTTTATCATACACCTGCCCACCACTGCTCTGGGCCCACTAGTCAGCAGGCTCCAACTTTCTGGCATCTCTGTTCTCACCACTTTCATGAAACCCAGTCAATCAATGCAATGTCTGGTACACTCGTGATCAGCAACAGACATCCAAAGGTTCTCCAGTGCCACCTGTTCATGGGAATTTAAAAAATTTCATGGTATTTATCTAGCCAATTTTCAAGGATAAAGTTGGAGGCACTGTGGCTTTCAATTCTTTCAGGAACCATGAAATGGTGAGGAAGCTCATTTCAATTAAAGCTTGGAGAACTCTCAGAGGCAAGGCTTCCAAAAGAGTGGCCAAATGGTCACATTAAGCCAGGCCCATTGAGGTCTACAATGTGAGGTCCATGTGTGTTTGACTCTCAACTATGGCTGCCACATCTTTCTGAATAAAGTCATGTGATATCCTGGCTGAGATTCCCAGTGCTCTTTCAAAAGCTATCCTGGGCCTAGATCTCAGTCTCCAAGTGCAACTCTCATGTGTGGCCTCCTAATATCCCAACACAATTCATGGAAATACTTCTCTGAGTTAATTTCCAGAACTCAGTCTTTAAGGGGAATCACTCCAGAGTTAAAACCAAGGTGGACCCAGTCATCGCTTCCAACCACCACACAAATGACCACAATTAAACCAAAACACTCCCACATGGCCCTCATCTTCTTCAATATAGAGACTCATCATAACCTCTGGATGGTGGTTTCCATGAGGGTCGCAGCCTAAGACAGTGTCCAAAATAAGTTCACTTGCCCCTCATTTGCCTAAAGTCAGGGTGGCCTGGAAACCCTTCCTGTGAACCAGGAGTGATCAAATAGGCCTGCCTTTAATACTGCTCTACTTCTCCAATTTGAGGCCTACTCTCTGTGGGGTATAGATTCTTTATGTGAATTGGGGTCATGAGAAAACCCAAGTACCTATGGACTACCCTGTGCAGGGCTTTGAAGCACCCATTTGAGTGAGTCGAGGAGTTGGACAAAAAGTTCTTTAGATATAGGGTTTTGGTTAGAGAGTGAATGTAAATCTCAGCATATGTGAAGAGTCAGTCACAGTGATGAACTGGGGAAAATGTGTAGGAAGCAGATATCAATAGAGACATTAGGAAATCAGGCAAAGTACAAAGTGAGTGATAGGATAAGAGATTTTTAACAGGGTTCAGTTTCAATATATAATCTTAGGAAGAAACAAATATGTAGTCAGCAATAGGAATGATATTTGAGATCATTAGTTAATCAGGACATGGATGTTGTTAGTAATACATGCTCACTATCAATATAGGCTTTGGTACAATCATAAGTGTGACCCTTGCATTTTGTGTGAGGAATATTACTGTGATGAAATGTATATGTATATCAGGTGACTAGAGTATTTTTTCCACCATTTCTGAAAGCAATATTTTAAAGACTTATAAATTAGTATTGGGGATACAAATAGGTATACCATCAGTCTATGAATATAGAGATGATGCCTTAATAGACCATACTGTGAATAAATAATATAACTGGTTCAAACTTTAAATAATGGATTGAATTGATACCTGAAAATATATAGGAAATCTTATATTGATATACATACATTCATTCCAACCAGTTATACATCTAATGGTAATATTAGCGTTATGGTTTATCATGAAGAGTGTGTGAGTTTTGCTTCAAAAGTGATTATGGAAATCAATAATAATGTGTTTGGAAAGAATCTCATGAAAAGAACAGTCAAGAAACATGGAGCAATACATGTGTTCTGAAGTAGGAAGTGATTGAAAGTGAACCAAATGCCTATAAATTTGTGAAATTGTGGATGAAAGGATATATCCTATTTTGTCCATCAACTGCAGAAATAGTACTGTATCAGTGTTGAATAAAAATGAACTTCAAAATACACATCATGGTCCCATAGGTGTCTACTTGCATTGATTTGAAACTGGGTCAGTCACTGTAGAAATATTATGATTTGCATGCACCATTCACTGAATTTAGTTTTCAGTACTAGGAAATAAATATGTATTTAAGGTGGATGAATATATCTAAGAATAATTTTGTGAAAAGTTGATTATAAATCTACATACACACACATGAGTGAATTTAGGGAGTGTATAATAAGACACATATATTTCATATTTTGGAAAATCTTAACAGTAGATATCTGTATCTATCTATATAGATAGATAGATAAATAGATAGATACACACCCACATACACAGACATTAAAATGTAGCAATATATATGCCCTCGAAATACATCATGAAATATATATCATCCAAGTATTGAAAAATATTCATTTTACTGAACATTTATTTATGCATTATACTGTTCATCTAGGAAATTCACCCATAGGTTGAATTTCCAGTTCCATTAGTATTTAGAGGGAGTGATCTCTTCTCACAATTTGTATCTTCCAAAATAAGCGAGCTCACAAGAATGTACATTTGATACCAGGTAGAATTCTAAAGATACATAAAAAAATACATGTGATGAATAGGCTACAGAGTAAGGGAGACAGAAATTTACATATGTGTTAACTTTAAAAACTCATGGAGAAGTACTAGAATGAAAAGTTGACTAGATTTATAACACATACCCTTGATAAAGCAGAAGGCAAGTCCAAGTATACCCCATACCTCCTATGAAAGGCCTGTATTTCTATTCTGTTAGGTTTCTTTTTCTCCATCATATTAGGATTAGTAGTCAGAGTCTAGTAGGGTATGGGTTAGTGTCAGGGATTCAGTATTTCAAATGAAAAATAGGAAAATGAATCTAATGTGTATGCAAATATGTGCTACACAAAAATCTTCCCACTCTCATCCAGAACAATGCTTTGACATTACCTTCGCCCCAAATAAGACACAATTAGTGGAGAAGAGTTAGAAAATCTGTGAATACATATGTGGAAAGGAAAATGCTCAGGAGTTCACAAACTTGTAGGAGGTAGAACAGTTTACAAAAAGGGAGAGGGTAAACACTCCACAAACATGGAGCTCTGCTGGCCTAATGACTTTTTGAGAAACTGCCTCTGAGGTTGGGCAGTTGAAATACATCTTGTTGTCAGGAGCTTTAGCTTCCTTTGTAGTGAGACCATCAATGCTGGGTCTCCATCTATGTGACCTGGATGACATGGTTCCTTATTTTCTAGTGAACATGAGACAGCAGTGCTGAATTCTCTCTTTGTAGGTAAACTTTGGCAACTGTTGTCTAAGTATCTAACCGTGTTGTCTGTAAAGCCATTTGGTCATCCTCCACTTTCATGGTGTTTCTTAATGCTTCACTATGAGTTTTGGTATTGGCTTCACGAAATACAAGGAGTTCAACTGGGACACAGTCCTGGAGGATGTACTCTCACGTGTGCTGCGTGAGGGTCTGCAGGAAAATGCACCAGTGAGGCTTCAATCCCAGATAGATTTTCAACTTGACAATAGCAACCTAATTCTGACCATTGGCAGGAATCATCTCCATATTACAAGATGCCTTTACATAGAAGGGTGTGCTGGCTGTACCATGTCAGTCACAAGTCATTTCTAAGCCAATGGCAGATCCACGTGGCCCCACCACAGATGTTTTTTCACACACCTACACTCCACTGCTCTAGGCCCACTAGTCTGCAGGCTCCAACTTTCTGGCATCTATGTTCTACACCATTTTCATGAAACCCAGTCAATCAAGGCACTGTCTGGTACAATCAGCATCAGCAACAGGACATCCAAAGGTTCTCCAGTGCCACCTGGTCATGGTAATTTCAAAAAATTCATGATATTTATCTAGATATTTTTCAATAATGACCTTGGAGGCACTGTGGGATTCAATTTATACAGGAACCATTAAATGGTGAGAAATCTCATTTCAATGAAAACTCTGAAGAACTCTCACAGGCAAGGCTTCCCAAAGAGTGGGTAAAAGGTCACATGAAGCCAGGCCCAATGAGGTCTACAATGTGAGGTCCATGTGTGTTTTGACTCTCAACTATGGCTGCCAATCTTTCAGAAAAAAATCTTGTGATATCCTGGCTGAGATTCCCAGTGCTCTGTGGAAAGTCACCCTGGGCCAATATCTCAGTTTCCAATGGCGAATCTCATGCGTGGCCTCCTAAAATCCCAAGGTCAGTTCAACAACTCAGTCTCTAGGGGAATCACAACAGAGTTCAAGCCCAGGTGGACCCAGGCATCTCTTCCAATTGCCACACAAATGACGACAATTAAAACCAAAACACTCCCACATGGCCCTCTTCTTCTTTTATATAGACACACATCATAACCTCTAGCTGGAGGTTTCCATGAGGGGCACAGCCCAAGACAGTGTCAAAAATAATCTCCCTTGCCCCTCATTTGCCTAAAGTCAGGGTGGCCTGGACAACGTTCCTGTGAACCAGAAGTGATCAAATAGGCCTGCCGTTAATACTGCTCCACTTCTCAAATTTGAGGCCTACTGTCTGTGGATTATAGATTCTTTCTGTGAATTGGAGTCATGAGAAAACCCAAACACCTATTGTACAGCCTCTGCAGGGCTTTGAAGAACTCATTTGACACAAATGATCCCTATTCTCACTTTATGGTGGTCAGGAATATTACAGAGGAAGGCGAGAGGCTTCATCCACAATGACTGACCTTTTTTCCATTTTGGTTTTGGATGCCCACATGGGATCTTTCTTTAGATCCATCAGGTGCTGAAAATATAAACCACAGGCTCACACAGGGCCGAGAGTCTGGTTCAGACACATTCCTTTCCAAAGCAATGAAGCAAAGAGCCACAGGTGATGCCCATTCTATTCCATTTGAAAACTCTTTTCTTCAGATTTCACTAAGATTTGGCCTGAGGCAAAGACCTTTCTGACATTCAGAGCAACAGAAAAATAGGTAATCAAAAGGCCCCAAGCAGGGTTTCTCCATGGAGACTTTCCTGGTAACTCTGATATGTGAGTTTTCTGAGATTCTTGCCATTCCTTTCAGCTATCCAGTACATGGCCTTGTCACAGAGCTTGGAGGTGGTACATATCTTGTACAAAAATACATGATACTAATCTTGAGAGTGGCCAGAATTCAGGAAAAAAGTGGGAACTTAGGTAGATATCAGGTGTTGCCCATGGATAAGGCAAGCCTCAGTCCATTCATTAATTGGGAAGGATTCATGCTGCGAAGCTTTCTACTAGACAGGACACACCTAATGAGCTATTTTCTTTTCTAATATCTACAAAAAAAAACACAGTGGGATACACAGACCTAGAAAGAGTATCCTTGTCAAATGATTTACTGGAAACCGTCCACTTCAAACCAAACAAACCTCCTTTTTTACCTATTCTCAGAAGATGAGAAAAAACCACAAACACAGCCCAACACCCACAAATGCACCTCCTTCCCCCAAGTAGGTCTGTGACTATCTGGAGTGTTCTCTGACTGGTAGGCCATACGATGTTCACCAGAAATGGCCTTTCTGTCTCAGATCTGGTCTCCTTGGTCAACTCTGTAAAGTTCTCATGAGGCAGTGGTGAGCCAATTCCTGTCCTCTCAGGAAAGACCCCTCTTCAGAGCTTTCTTGGTATTTGCCAACCCTTACATCAGTAGGTACCAAGAAAGACTGACTCTGTCCTTGGTAAATCCAAAGAAGTGAGCACACTGCGACTGGGACTGGGACTGGCTCTCGGTGCCTGGCTTCCTGGATCACAAAATTCAGAGAGTTCCATCACCAAGGAAGTGAGGTGAGGTCACTACCTTCAGAAAATGAATGAGGTCACTGTCTTGGCCACCACTTTGTCCTAACAGTTGCTTCCTAGTGTCTCCTGACATGGAGGCTGCCCTACTTCCTGTGATACTTTCACATGTTAGAATGGTATAGAAACCATAGTCACCTGGGAACAGCTCTCCACACAGCCCTGGTTTTGTCCATCTTCCCTACATTAAGAATAGAGAGGCTGACTCAGAAACATCCTTTCATCCTGACCATGTTGTTTGCCATGGAAGATGACTTTTGTTCTCTCAGGTCCTTCATAGCTGCCTACATCTTTTCCAGGGATCATTTCTGCATAGATTTTGAGGTACTCAGCAGGTGGAAGATCTCCTAGCTTCCAGTATTGTAACACCAACTTTGTCCCTGCTCTTCTGTAACGTGAGATTGAGGGAACATTGTATGGTTAGGGTTAATAGCATGTTCCATTTGGGTTGGGAATCATTCTGCTGGATGAATAATGGTAGTGGGAACCAGCGATATTTATAAGAATATAGAGGTAAAATATAAGTATGAAAACAGAAATCTAGGTAATATTTGAAGCCCAGAAGGATTTGGGCCGTTGATTGGGATCCTTAGCTTGAGTTATGTTTTGCACCGAGGTCTCAGTTAAATTGATATACAATGGCATAAGACCCTGTACCTCAGATGATTAAATGTAGAAGAGAACATCCAGTCAAAAAGGGATAGTGTGTAGGATTAGGAAGATAGTCAGTAGGTTTAGGAGGAAGAGTGAGTCTAGGATTTGGACCAAAAGTTTTTAGCAATAGGGTTTCGGTGAGAGAGTGAATATAAATGACACCATATGTGAAGAGTCAGGCACAATGATGAACTGGGGAAAATATGTACGAAAGCAGACATCAATAGAGACATTAGGAAATCAGGCAAAGTATAAAGTGAGTGATAGGATTAGACATTTTTTACAGGGTTGAGATTGAATACATAGTCTTAAGAGCAAACAAATATGTAGTCACCAATAAGATTGACATTTGTGAGCCTTAGTCAACCTGGACATGGATATTTTTAGTAATCCATGTTCACATTCCATTGAGGCTTTGGTACAATCATAAGGGTGACCTTTGCATTTTGTGTCCAGAATATTACTGTGATAATATGTATACGTAGATGAGGTGACATGAGTATTTCTTCCACCATTTCTGGAAGCAATATTTTGAAAAAAAATAAATTAGTACTAGGGATACTAATAGGTTTACCCTGTGTTGATGAATATAGAGATGATGCATTAATAGACCATAGTGTGAATAAATTATTTGACTGGTTCCAAATTTAAATAATGGATTGTATTGATATCTGAAATTATAGAGGAAATCATATATTGATATACATACCTTCATTCCAACCAGTTATATATCTAATGGTAATATTAGGGTTACCGTTTATCATGAATAGTGTGTGAGTTTTGCTTAAAAAATGATGATGGAATCGAAAATAATGTGTTTAGAAAGAAGTCTAGTGAAAAGACCAGTCAAGAAACATGGAGGAATATATGTGTACTGAAGGAGGAAGTGATTGAAAGTGAACCAAATATTTATAAATTTGTGAACTTGTGAATGAAAGGATATATTTTATGATGTCCATAAACTGAAGAAATAATAACGTACCAGGTTTGAATAAAAATGAACTTTAACAAACACATCATATCCAATAGGAATCTCCTTGCATTGATGTTAAAGTTGGTCAGTTACTGTAGAAATATTAGGATTTGTAAGCACCCTTCCCTGAAGTTATTTTTCAGTACTAAGAAACAAATATGTATTTCAGTGGATGTATTTTTCTGAGAATAAACTTGTTAAAAGTTTATTATAAATCCACATATATGAATATGAATGAATTCAGGCGGTGTAAAAGACACACATATTTCATATTTTGGAAAATCTGGAGACTATATATATATATAGACACACAAACACACACTCATTATAATATAGGAATATATATGCCAATCGAAATTCATCATGAAAAATAACTCATCGGCATATCCCAAAATATTCATTTTACTGAACATGGATGTATGTATAATTTTGTTCATCTAGGAAGTTCACCCATGGGTTGAATTTTCAGTTCCAACAGCGTTTAGGAGGAGTGATCTCTTCTCACAATTTGTATCTGCCAAGTCAGCCACCTCACAAGAATGTACGTGTGAAACCAGGTAGGATTCTATTTGTGCATATAAAAATACATGTGCTTAATAGGCTACAGAGAAAGGGAGTCAGGAATTCACATATTTCTTAACTTTAAAAACACATGGAGAATTATTTCAACAAATAATTGACTAGATTAATAACTCCTACCTTATATCATGCAAAAGGAAAGTCCAACTACACACCATGCCTCTTCTGAGATGCTTGTATTTCTATTCTGTTTGGGTTATTTTTCTCCATTATATTAAGATTAGTAGTCATAGTCTAGTAGGGTATGGGTTAGTGTCAGGGATTCAGTATATTAAATAGAAAATTGGAAAATGAATCCAATGTGTATGCAAATATGTGCTACAAAAAAAATCTTCCCTCTCTGATCCAGAACAATGACTTGACATTACCTTCGCCCCAAGTAAGTCACAATTAGAGTAGAAGAGTTAGAAAATCTGTGAATACATCTCTGGAATGGAAAATGCTCAGTAGTTCACAACCTTGCAGTTGATAGAGCAGTTTCCAATAGTAAGTGACATGGTAAACACTCCACAAACATGGAGATCTGCTGGCCTAAACACTTCTTGAGAAATTGCCTCTGAGGTTGGGCACTTGAAATATATGTTGTTGTCAGGAGCTTTAGCTTCCTATGTAGTGAGACCATCAAAGCTGGGTCTGCATCTTTGTGACCAGGAGGACATGGTTTCTTATTTTCCAATGAACATGAGGAAGCAGTGCTGAATTCTCTCTTTGTAACTAAACTGTGGCCACTGGGGCTAAGTGTCTCCCCATGTGGACTGTGAAGCCATTTGGTCATCCTCGACTTTTCATGGTGTTTCTTGCTGCTGGACTGGGAGTTTGGTATTTGCTTCACTAAATACAACAAGTTCAACTGGGACACAGTGCTGGAGGGATTTCTGTCACCTGTGGTGTGTCAGGGTCTACAGTACAATGCACCGACCAGGCTTCTATCCCACATAGCTTAACCCCTTGACCATAGCAACCTGATTGTAAACATTGCCCTGAAACCCCTATAACAAGATGCCTTTATATAGAAGGGTCTGAGGCTGCACCGTGTCTGTCTCAAGGCATTTGAAAGTCAATGGCAGATCCACATGGGCCCACCACAGATGTTTGATAACACACCTGCACACCACTGCTCTAGGCCCACTACTCAGCAGGCTCCCACTTTCTGGCATCTCTGTTCTACACCATTTTCATGATACCCAGTCAATCAAGGCATTGTCTGGTATACTCATGATCAGCAAAAGGACATCCAAATGTTCTCCAGAGCCACCTGGTCATGGGAATTTCTAAAAATTCATGGTATTTATCTAGCCATTTTTCACAGATGAAGTTGTTGGTACTTTGGGTTTCAATTCATTCAGTAACCATTAAATGTTGAGGAAGTTCATTTCAATGAAAGATCTGGAGAACTCTCACAGGCAAGGCTTACCAAAGAGTGGCCAAATGGTCACATAAAGCCAGGCCCATTGAGGTCTACAATGTGAAGTCCAGGTGTGTTTTAACTCTCAACTATGGCTGCCAAGTTTTTCAGAATAAAACCTGTGATATCCTGGCTGAGATTCCCAGTGCTCTGTGGAAAGCCTCCCTGGGCCTAGATCTCAGTTTCCAAGGGCGACTCTGTTGTGTGGCCTCCTGAAATCCCAAAACAATTCATGGCAATACTTCTCTGAAGTCAGTACCAGATCTCATTCTCTAAGGGGAATCACACCAGAGTTCAAGCCTAGGTGGACCCAGTCATCTCTTCCAACTGCCACACAAATGACCACAATTAAAACCAAAACACTCCCACATGGCCCTCAACTTTTTCCATATATACACACATCATAACCGTTGGCTTGAGTTTTCCATGAGGGGCACAGACTAACCAGTGTCCAAAATAAGTTCCCTTGCCCCTCATTTGCCTAAAGTCAGGGTGGATTGGACACACTTTCTGTGAACCAGGAGTGATCAAATAGGCCTGCCGTTAATAATGCACCACTTCTCCAATTTGAGGCCTTCTTACTGTGGGGTTTAGATTCTTCTTTTTTTAAATTTTTTTTTGAAATTTAATTGGAAAGTTAAAAAATTGTATTGCAGAATATTAAATTTCTTATGGCAAAGCCTTCATCTTGTTTGTGAAGGAAACCTTGATGCCTGTCCATTCTGGTTATATAGAGACACTCAAAATTTTCTGTTACATACTACATGGATGAATGGCTACAGCACATAGTTTTTTAAAACTGAAAGGCAGATACAAGCAAGTAAGATATATATATATATATATATATATATATATATATATATATATATATATATATATATATATAAAAAGACAATTTTATTAAAAATAATGTTGGTAAATGACTCAAATATTGGAAATTCAATTCTTTTTTTTTTCATTTTTTTTTGTTGTTCAAAACATTATAAAGCTCATGATATATCATCTTTCATACATTTGACTCAATTGGGTTATGAGCTACCATTTTAACCCCTAATACAAATCGCAGAATCACATCACACACTCATGTTTTTACATAATAGCATATTAGTTATTGTTGTATTCTGCTCCCTTTCTTATCCCATACTATGACCCCTCCCCTCCCATCTTCCCTCTCTACCTAATCTGCTGTTGTTTAATTCTCTTTCTTGTTTTCCTCCCTTTAGCTTCAGAACCTCTTATATGTAATTTTGTGTAACATTGAGTGTCTCCTACCATTTCCATAGGCTTTCCCTTCTCGCTCCCTTTCTCTTCCCCCACTCATCTCTGTTTAGTGTTAATATTTTTCTCATGTTCTTCCTCCCTGTTCTGTTCTTATTTTATCTCTTTATATAAAAGGAAACATTTGGCACTTGTTTTTTAAGGATTGGATAGCTTCGCTTAGCATAATCTATTCTAATGCCATCCATTTCCCTGCAAATTCTATGATTTTGTCATTTTTCAGTGCTGTGTAATACTCCATTGTGTATAGATGCCACATTTTTTTTTTATCCATTCCTCTACTGAAGGGCATCTAGGTTGATTCCACAGTCTAGCTATTGTGAATTGTGCCGCTATGATCATTGATTTGGCAGTATCCCTATAGTGCTCTCTATTAAGATCCTCAGAGAATAGTCTGAGAAGGGCGATAGCTCAGTCTAATGGTGGTTCCATTCCCAGCTTTCCCAGGAATCTCCATACTGCTTTCCAAATTGGCCTCACCAATTTGCAGTTCCACAAGCAGTGTACAAGTGTACCCTTTTTCCCACATACTCGCCAACACTTATTGTTGTTTGACTTCATAATGGCTGCCAATCTTACTGGAGTGAGATGGTATCTTAGGGTGGTTTTGACTTGCATTTCTCTGACTGCTAGAGATGGTGAGTATTTTTTCATGTATTTGTTGATTGATTGTATGTCCTCCTCTGTGAAGTGTCTGTTCAGGTCCTTGGCCCATTTGTTGATTGGGTTATTTGTTATCTTATTGTTAAATTTTTGAGTTCTTTGTATATTCTGGATATTAGGGCTCTATCTAAAGTGTGAGGGGTAAAAATTTGTTCCCAGGATGAAGGCTCTCTATTTACCTCTCTTATTGTTTCTCTTGCTGAGAAAAAAAAACTTTTTAGTTTAAGTAAGTCCCATTTGTTTATTCTTGTTATTAACTCTTGGGCAATGGGTGTCCTATTAAGAAATTTGGTGCCCAACCTCACAGTATGTACATCGTAGCAAACTTTTTCTTCTATCAGACGCAGTGTCTCTGATTTTAAATCTGGATCCTTGATCCATTTTGAGTTAACTTTTGTTTATTGTGAGAGAAGGGGATTCAGTTTTATTTTGTTGCATATAGATTTCCAATTTTCCCTGCACCATTTGTTGAAGATGCAATCCTTCTTCCATTGCATGCTTTTAGCCCCTTTCTCAAATATAAGAAAGTTGTAATTTTTTGGATTAGTCTCTGTGTCCTCTATTATGTACCATTGGTCCAGCTGCCTATTTTGATACAAGTAACATGCTGTTTTTGTTACTATTGCTTTGTAGTCCAGTTTGAACTCTGGTATCACTATACCTCCAGACTCACACTTCCTGCTTAGAATTGCTTTCACTATTCTGGGTCTTTTGTTTTTTCATATGAAATTTAATATTACTTTATCTATTTCTACAAGAAATGCCATTGGGATTTTGATTGGCATCGCATTAAACCTGTAGAGAACTTTGGGTAATATCACCATTTTGATGACGTTATTTCTGCCTATCCATGTACAGGGCATATTTTTCCATCCTCTAACATCTTCTTCTATCTCTCTCTTTAGGGTTCTGTAGTTTTCATTGTATAAATCTTTCACCTGTTTGGTTAGGTTGATTCCCAAGTTTTTTATTTTCTTTGAGTATACTGTAAATGGAGTGGTTTTCCTCATTTCCATTACAGAAGTTTTGTTGCTGATATACAGGAATGTCTTTGATTTATGCGTGTTGATTTTATATCTTGCCACTTTGCTGAATTCATTTATTAACTCTAGCAGTTTCTTTGTAGACCCTTTTGGGTCTGTTAAATATATTATCATGTCATCCACAAATAGCGATAATTTAAGTTCTTCTTTGCCTATTTTTATGTCTTTAATTTCCTTTGTCTAATTGCTCTGGATAGTATTTCAAGAACTAAATTAAATAGAAGTGGTGATAGAGGGAATCCCTGTCTTGTTCCAGATTCTGGAGGGAATGCCTTCAGTTTTTTTTTTCCATTTAGGATGATGCTAGCCTGAGGTTTAGCATATATAGCTTTTACCATGTTGAGGTAAGTTCCTATTATTCCTAGATTTTATAGTGTTTTAAACATAAAGGGATGCTCTACTTTGTAGAATGATTTTTCTGCATCTATCGAGATGATCATATGGTTCTTCTCTTTAAGTCTATTGATCTGATGGATTGCATTTATTGATTTCCGTATATTGAACCAGCCTTGCATCCCAGGGATGAATCCTACTTGATCATGAAGAACATTTTTTTATATGCTTTTGTATTTGATTCGCTAGGATTTTATTGAGAATTTTTGCATCAAAGTTTATTAGAGATATTGGTCTGTAGTTTTCTTTCTTTGAAGTGTCTTTTTCTGGTTTTGGGATCAGGGTGATGTTGGCCTCATAGAATGAATTTGGAAGAACTCCTAATTTTCTACTTCTTGAAATAGCTTGAAAAGTATTTGGATTAATTCTTCTTTGAAGGTTTTGTAGAACTCTGCTGTATACCCATCTGGTCCAGGGCTTTTTTTGGTTGGTAGACTTTTGATGGTTTCTTCTATTTCTTCCTTTGTTATTGGTCTATTTAAATTGTGTGTGTCTTCCTGACTCAACCTGGGCAAATCATATGACATAAGAAATTTATTGATATCTTCATTATCTTCTGTTTTATTGGAATATAGTGTTTATTCGAATATAGGTTTCAAGATACTTTCTAATTATCTTCTGTATTTCTGTAGTGTCTGTTGTGATATTGCCTTTTTTATCCCATATGTTAGTAATTTGAGTTCTCTCTATACTTCTCTTCATTAGCATGGCTAAGGGCCTGTCAATCTTATTTATTTTTTCAAAGAACCAACTTTTATTTTTTCAATTTTTTTTGTTTCAATTTCGTTGACTTCTCCTCTAATTTTAATTATTTCTTGTCTTCTACTACATTTGCTGTTGTTTTGCTCTTTTTTTCTAGGTTTTTGAGGTATAGTGTGAGATCCTTTTTTGTTGTTGTTGTTTTCTTTTTTTGAGAAAAGAATTCCAAGAAATGAATTTCCCTCTTAAAACTGCTTTCATTGTTTCCAATAGAATTTGGTATGTTGTGTCTGTATTGTCATTTGTCTCAAAGAATTTTTTATCTCCTCCTTTATGTCTTCTGTAACCCATTGATCATTCAGTAACATATTGTTCATTTTCCAGGTGAGGTAGAATTTTTCCTTCCTTCTTTTATCATTGATTTCAAGTTTCATTCCATTGTGATCATATATGGTACATGGAATTATCTCCATACCTTTATATTTACTAAGAGTTTCCATATGGCATAATATATGGTCTATATTTGAGTAGGACCAATGTGCTGCTGAGAAGAACATGTATCCACTTTATGATGTTTGATATATTCTATATAGTTGGTTAAGTCTAGGTTATTGATTGTGCTATTGAGTTCTATAGTTTCTTTATTAAGCTTTTCTCTAGAGGATCTGTCTAATGGTGAGAGTTGTGTGTTGAAGTCACCCGTAATTATTGTGTTATAGCCTATTTGACTCTTGAACTTGCAGCACCATTGTTTTGTGCATACAAATTGATAATTGTTATGTCTTATTGGTGAATGGTACCTTTAAACCGTATATAGTGTCCTTCTTTATCACTTTTGATTAACTTAGGTTTGAAGTTGATTTCGTTCGATATGAGTATGGCCACTCCTTCTTGTTTCCGAGGGCCAACAATGGCTGCCAAGTCTTTCAGAATAAAATCATGTTATTTCCTGGCTGAGATTCTCATTTCTCTGTGGAAAACCACCTTGGGCCTAGATCTCAGTTTCAAAGGGCGACTCTCATGCGTGGCCTCCTAAAAACCAACACAATTCATTTCTTTACTTCTATGAAGTAAGTTCCAGAACTCAGGCTCTAAGGGGAATCACACCAGAGTTCAAGCCCAGGTGGACCAAGTCATTTCTTTTAACCCCCACACAAATGACCACAATTAAAACGAAAACACTCCCACATGGCCCTCATCTTTGTCCATAAAGACACTCATCAAAAGTTCTGGATGGAGGTTTCCATGAGGGTTGCAACCAAAGACAGTTTCCAGCATAAGATCCCTTGCCTCTAATTTCCCTAAAGTCAGGGTGGCATGGACACCCTTCCTGTGAACCAGGAGTGATCAAAAAGCCTGCCATTAATTCCACTCTGTTTCTATAAATTGAGGCCTATTGAATGTCAGGTATAGATTTTTTATGCGATTTGGAGTCATGAGAAAACCCAAGCACATCTGCAGAGCATTGAAGAATTCATTTGACCCAAAGGATCCCTATTCTCACTTGAAAGAGGTCAGGAACCTAACAAAGGAAGGCAAGAATCTTCATCCACAATGACTGCTCTTTTTTGCAATTTTAGTTTTGAATGCACACATATGGTCTTTCTTTAGATCCATCAGGGTTTCAGTTAGTGAGTGAATGTAAATGTCAGCACATGTGAAGAGACAGTCACAATAATGATCTTTGAAAAATATATAAGAAAGCAGATATCAATAGGGACATTAGGAAATCAGGCAAAGTATAGAGTGAGTGATAGGATTAGATATTTTCAACAGGCTTGAGGTTGAATATATAATCTTAGGAAGAAACAACTATGTAGTAACCAATAGGATTGACATTTGAGAGCATTAGGCACCCTGGACATGGATGCTTTTAGTAATCCATGGTCACTTTCCATTTAGGCTTTGGTACAATCATATGTGTGACCTTTGCATTTTGTGTCCAGAATACTACTGCGGTAAAATGTATATATAGATCAGGTGACATGAGTATCTCTTCCACAATTACGGGGAGTAATATTCTGAAAACTAATAAATTAGTACTGGGGATACAAATAGGTGTACCTTGTGTTGATGATTATTGAGATAATGCATGAATAGACCATGTTGTGAATAAAGTATATAACTGGTTCCAACTTTAAATAATGGTTTGAGTTTGCGTCTGAAAATATATTGGAAATCTTATATTGATATATATATACAATCATACCAACCAGTTATATATGTGATGGTAATATTAGGGTTACGGTTTATCGTGAAGAGTATTGCTTCAAAAATGATTATGGAATCAAAAATAATGTGCTTAGAAAGAAGTCTAGTGAAAAGACCAGTAAAGAAACATGGAGGAATACATGTGTTCTGAAGTAGTAAGTAATTGAAAGTTAACCAAATGTTTATAAATATGTGAAGTTGTGGATGAAAAAATATATCCTATGATGTCCATAAACTGAAGAAATAGTAATGTACCAGTGTTGAGTAAAAATGAACTTCAAAATACACATCATGTCCCATAGCAATCTACTTGCATTGATGTTAAACTGGGTCAGTTACTGTAGAAATATTAGGATTTGTAAGCACCATCCACTGAACTTAGTTTTCAGTAGCAGGAAACCAATATGTATTTCAGGTTTATGAATATTGCTGAGAATAAAATTTTTTATTGTGAAAATTTGATTTTAAATCCACATACATGAATATGAATGAATTAAGGGAGTGTAAAATAAGACACATAATTTTTATATTTTTTTATAATCTGGAGAATATATATATATATATATACACACACACACACACAAACACACACACACACAAACATGCACACGCACACACACACACATTCGCACACACACACACACATTAATATTTAGCAATATATATGCCAATCAACATTCATCATGAAATATAATTCATCCCCATATCCAAAAATATTCATTTTACTGAACATGCCTTTATGTATAGTGTTTTTCACTAGGAAGCTCACCCATAGGTTGAATTTTCAGTTCCATCATTATTTAGGGAGAGTCATCTCTTCTCACAATTTTTATATTCCAAAGTCAGTGAGCTCACAAGAATGTACGTGTGATACCAGGTAGGATACTATATATGCATTAAAAAAATACATGTGCTGAATAGGACACAGAGAAATGGAGACAGGAATTTACATATGTGATAACTTTAAAAAATCATGGAGAAATATTACAATGAAAAGTTGACTAGATTTAAAACACATACCCTTCATAAAGCAGAAGGCAAATACAAGTATACACCATGCTTCCTATGAAAGGCCTGTATTTCTATTCAGTTAGGGTTCTTTTTCTCCATGATATTATTATTAGTAGTCAGAGTCTGGTAGGGTATGGGTTAGTGTCAGGGATCCAGTATTTCAAATGAAAAAAAGGAAAATGAACCTAATGTGTATGCAAACATATGATACACAAAAATCTTCCCTCTCTCATCCAGAACAATGCCTTGACATAACCATCGCTAAAAGTAAGACACAATTAGAGGAGAGGAGTTAGAAAATCTGTGAATACATATGTGGAATGGAAAATGCTCTGGAGTTCACAACAATGGAGGTATTAGAACAGTTTCCAAAAGTAAGGGAGAGGGTAAAGCCTCCAGAAACATGGAGCTGTGCTGGCCTAAAGACTTCTTGAGAAACTTCCTCTGAGGTTGGGCACAAGAAATATATGTAATTGTCAGGAGATTTAGCTTTGTTTGTAGTGACACCATGAAATCTGGGTCTGCATCTATGTGACCTGGAGGACGTGGTTCCTTATTTTCTAATGAACATGAGGCAGCAGTTCTGAATTCTTCCTTTGTAGGGAAACTGTAGCCACTCGGAGCTAAGTGTCTTCCCGTGTGATCTGTGAAGCCATTTGGTCATCCTCCACTTTTCAGGGTGTTTCTTACTGCTGCACTTGGAGTTTAGTATTTGCTTCATGAAATACAAGGAGTTCAACTGGGACACAATGCTGGAAGGAGTTCTGTCATGTGTGGTTGTTCAGGGTCGCCAAGAGAATGTACAAACCAGGCTTCAATCCCACATAGCTTTCCCCTTGACTAAAGCAACCTGATTCTGAACATTGCACAGAAACCTCTCCATATAACAAGATGCCTTTACATATAAAAGTCTGCTGCCTGCACCATGTCAGTCGCAAGTCTTTGGAAGCCAATGGAAGATATAGGTGGTCCTACCAAAAATATTTATTTACACACCTACAGTACACTGCTCTACGCCCACTACTCAGCAGGCTCCAAATAACTGGCATCTCTGTTCTACACCTTTTTCAAGAAACCCAGTCAATCAAGGCACTGTTTGGTACACTCATGATCAGCAACAGGACATCCAAAGTTTCTCCAGTGCCACGTGGTCATGGGAATTTTAAAAATTTTATGGTATTAATCTAGTCATTTTTCAAGGATGAAGTTGGAGGCACTGTGGGTTTCAATTAATTCAGGAACCATTAAATGGTGAGGAATCTCATTTCAATGAAAGCTCTGGAGAACACTCACAGGAAAGCCTTCCAAAAGAGTGACCAAAAGGTCACATGAATCCAGACACATTGAGGTCAGCAATGTGAGGTCCATCTGTGTTTGGACTCTCAACTATGGCTGCCAAGTCTTTAAGAATTAAATCATGTGATATCTTGGCTCAGAATTCCCGAGCTCTGTGGAAAGCCATCCTGGGCCTAGATCCCAGTTTCCAAGGGCAATTCTCAAGCGTGGCCTCCTAAAATACCAACACTATTTTTTGCAATACTTCTCTGAGATCAGTTCCAGAACTCAGTCTCTAAGGGGAATCACGCCAGAGTTCAAGCCCAGGTGGTCCCACTCATCTCTTCCAACTACCACACAAATTACCACAATTAAAACAAGAACAATCCTATATGGCCCTCATCTTCTTCCATATAGACACTGATCATAATCTGGATGGAGTTTTTCATGAGGGGTGCAGACCAAGACAGTGTTCTAAATAAGCTCCTTTGTCCCTCATTTGCCTAAAGTCAAAGTGGCCTGGACTCCCATCCTGTCAACCAGGAGTGATCAATAGGCCTGCCGTTAATACCGCTCCAATTCTCCAATTTGAGGCCTACTGACTGTGCGGTTTAGATTCTTTATGTGAATTTTAGTCATGAGGAACCCCAAGCACATATGGGCAAGCCTCTGCAAGTTTTGAAGAACTCATTTGATCCAAAAGATCCCTATCCTCACTAGATGGAGTTCAGGAACCTTACAGAGGAAGTCGAGAGACTTCATTCCAATGACTGCTCTTTTGGCCATTTTGGTTTTGGATGAAAACATGGAAACTTTCTTTAGATCCATCAGGTGCTGAGAATCTAAGCCACAGCCACACACAGGGTCAAGGGGCTGATTCAGACACATCCCTTTCCAAAGCATTTAAGGAAAGAGCCACAGGTATGCCGTTCGTTTCCATTTGAATACTGTTTTCTTCAGGCTTCACAAAGGGGTTGCCTGAGCCAAAGACCTTCCTGACATTCAGGGCAACAGAACAATAGGTAAGCAAAAGGCCCAAAGCAGGGTTTCTCCTCTGAGACTTTCCTGGTCACACTGATATCTAAGTTTTCTGAGATGCTCGCCATTCCCTACTGCTATCCAGTACATGGCCATGTCACAGATCTTTGAGGTGGTACATATCTTGAAAAAAAAAAAAAAAAACCATGGGCCTATTCTTGAGATTGGCCGGAATTCAGGAAGAAAACAGAAACTTAGGAATATAGCAGGTGTTGCTCATCGATAAGGCAAGCTACAGTCCAGTCATAAATGGGGCAATATGAATGCTGAGAAGCTTTCTACTAGATACGACACATCCATTGATGAATTCTCTTTTCTAATGTCTACAACCACTGACACAGTGGGATACACAGACATAGAAACACTCGCCATGTTAAACAACTTACTAGAAACAGTCCACTTCAATGAAACAAACCTACTTTTCTTCCTATTCTCAGAAAATGAGACAAAATCACAAACCCCAAACCACACCCACAAAGGCACCTTCTTCCCCCAAGTAGGTCTGTGACAATCCGGAGTGTCCTCTGACTTGTGGGTCATAATATGTTCTTCCGAAATGGCTCGTCCTGTCTCAGATCTGGTCTCCTTGGCCAACTCTGTGAACTTCTCAGGAGCCAACGGTGAGCCACTACCTACTTTCTCAGGAAAAGCCCCGCTTCTGAGCTTTCCTGGCATTTGGCCTTCTCACATCTGTAGGTACCAAGAAAGACTGACTCTGTCCTTGGTAAATTGAAACAAGTGAGACCACTGTGACTGAGACTGGGACTGGCTCTGGGTGCCTGGCTTCCTGGATCCCAAGTTCAGAGAGTTCCATCACCAAGGAATTGAGGTGAGGTCACTTCCTTCAGGAACTGAATGAGGTCACTGTCTTGGCAACCACTGTTTCCTAACTTTTGCTTCCAAAGGTCCCATGAGATTGAGGCTGCCCCTACTTCTTGTGACACTTTAACAAGTTAGAATGGTATATCAACCATAGGCACCCAGGAATTGATCTCCACACGGGCCTGGTTTGGTCCATGTTCTCTACATTAAGAAGAGAATCTGATTCAGACACAACCTTTTATCCTGACCGTGTTGTTTGCCATGGAAGATGACTTTTGGTCTCTCAGGTCCTTCATAGCTGCCTATATCTTCTCCAGGGATCATTTCTGCAAAAACCTTCAGCAGGTGGAAGTTTCCCTACATTTCTGTATTGTAAGATCAACTCTTTCCTTGCTCTTCTGTAAAGTTAGATTGAGGGAACAGTGTATGGTTATGGTTAAAAACATGTTTGATTTGGGTTAGAAATCATTCTGCTGGATGAATAATGGTATTTGGAACTTGCTATGTGTATAAGAATATATAGGTGTAATATATGTATGAAAAAAGAAATCTAAGTATGATTTGAAGCCCAGAAGGGCATTGGGCCCTTGATTGGGATACACAGCATTGAATTACGTTCTGCAGAGATGTCTCAGATAAATCGATATACAAGGGCATAGGACCTTGTACCTTGGATGAATTAATGTAGAGGAAGCATCCAGTCAAAAAGGGATAGTTGGTAGTGAAAGGTTAATAAAATAGGTACTTGTCATTTCCTGTTTTTCTGTATGCTTAACAAAACACTGTTGAAATCTTGAGAAATGTTTGCTAATCTTGTTGTATAATGTACTGTTCCCAACTGCCAAACTGCAGAATGTACTTCCTCACTCAGTGTCACGCAAACCGCCCACTCGCACTTACCCATCAGTAAACTTCCCTCCCTTCCCTCTCCAAGGAAAGTATATAAGCTCTGCTTAAGCTGTTCTCAGGGCTCTCTGCTCTATTTAAGTTAGCTCTGATCCCCAGCATGCTGGACCCAAATTAACCCTTTGCTGTTGCATGAGACAGTCTCTTGGTAGTCTCTTCATCAGACACTCGCCTGACCTTTACATATTGAGGTTCCACCGAGTTCCGGCAGTGGTGGACGAGAGACCCCAACAGGCTCCTCTCAGAGCAAGTAAGGCGCCTTTCTGGTTTCAGGTTTCATGTTAGGGCTTGGCAAAATTGATGGCGATGAAGAGCCTGGGCTCTCTCTGACGGTGGCTGAGAGACGTGTCACAGGGACACAGGGCACCTCCCTGGGGGACCCCACAGAGGACTCAGGAAATCAAGGAACAATAGTCTCCTCGACTCAGTGATATTTTGTTTCAGATTCGGTATTGCCATCCGATTGGGTTTTGCAGGCTACACATTCCTGGTCTCAGTGTTGGACGTCCATTGCCTGTCTTTATGGTCTTGTCTTATCTGTGTCGTGTGTCATTGCTTATACTGTTTGTGTACCTTTCATTATGGGACAGAGCACTTCAATGCCTCTGTCCCTGACCCTTGATCACTGGACCAAAGTCCGCTTAAGGGCTCAGAATTTTTCTTTTTCAGTAAAACGCTGGACATGGCAGACTCTCTGTTCCTCAGAATGGCTCACCTTTGGATTTGGATTGCCCCTAGAAGGATCTTTCTACTTCCCACTAATTTAAAAACTCAGAGATATTGTCTTTCAGCCAGGGCCACATAGCCATCCGGATCAACAGCCATATATCTTAACTTGGCAGGACCTCTGCAAATCTCCTCCTCCATGGGTGAAGCCTTTCCTTGCCCCTGCCTCTGCTCCTACTCCTTCCCCCATGATCTCTCAAACTCTCACCTCTTCCTCCTCCTCCACCCTCTGTTCTCCCTGAGTCACAAGATTTGGCTTTACTGGACTCTTCTCCCCCTCCTTATCCCCTGCCCTCATCCTCTAACACACAACACACTCTAAGTGATTCCCCTGCTGCTGACTAAGCCTCTCTACCATTGGAGGTAGCTAAGCCAGTAATAGGATCTGATAATGGACGGATGTTCATGGCCCAGGTAAGTCAGGGGTTAGGCAGGAACCTGGGGATTAATTGGAAGTTATAGTTTGCTTATAGACCCCAGAGTTCAGGACAAGTACAAAGAATAAATAGAACCATTAAAGAGACCTTAACGAAATTAAGCTAAGAGACCAGCATAAAAGATTGGACTATGCTCCTGCCTTATGCAATGTTTCATGCAAGAGTATCCTTTGAGTAATCTTACCCCCTGTGAAATTCTCTATGGTGGCCCTCCTCCAGTAAGGGACCTAAGTCCAACTGTAAGACCTAACGATCCATTCCACACCCCCTTGCTTGACAGACTTAAAGCTCTTGAAAGAACTCAGTGATACCTGTGAAAACAGCTGGCCACTGCCTACCAAACTGGTGACCAGGGGATTCCACATCCATATCAAGTAAGAGACTTCATCTATGTAAGATGACATCAGGTGTCATCCCCGGAACCCCGCTGGAAAGGACCATACCAGGTTCTACTTATAACACCTACAGTGGTAAAGGTAAACAGAATCACTGCCTGGATCCATGCCTCTCATCTCAAACCTGCTCTCTGTCCAGAATCTTTCTGGAAACTGGAAAAGTCTGGTAACATTTTCAAATTGTGTATTTCCCATGTGGATAAGGTTATATACTCTCCCCTTGGCCACAAGTAGTCCTAACCCTCATTAGCCCGTTAAGCAGCGATGGCTGATCACAAATCCTACTGGAAAAGAAGTCTAATCTATCTCGCATACAGCCCCCTTAGGGACCTGGTGGCCATCTCTCCACCCAGACACTTGTCAGCTGGCTATAGGTCTTTCCTATTGGGATATTCCTGATGAAGAGGATCCAGCTAAAATACCATTAAATCCCTTCAATAACATAGATAATGGAAACAAACTTTATGGATGTAGGGACACGCGAGCCAGATGCAGGTTGGCTAGCCTAGATTACTATGTTTGCCCGGCAGACTATCAAACCACAAACAGTAACGGCTGTGTGGGGGAAAAGCCGACTTCTTCTGTATATCATGGGGATGTGAGCATACAGGAGCTGTCTGATGGAACCCCAGTTCTTCATCAATTCAGTACACAGCATTGGCCATATTACCAACTAGATAACCAAAAACTATGGCCCCCAGAGGGGTCTCTAGATCCTCAAATTTTGTGTGACCTTTTTAACTTCTGCAAGTGCTCAAAAGGGTGAAAGGACATTCCCCTATGTGGAAGCCTTTTCCCTCCTTCACTCACATCCTGAACTATGCTTCTCCAATAGACCCTTAACCTCAGCCTTCTGCTCCAGACTCTCTGCTGTCACTCCTACTTAAGCAACCTGATTTCTCCCCTCCAATTACTAGACCAGAAACCCAAACCTCCACCAGTTCTCAGACAATCGCCCCCTTGCTGACGTAGCAGGTACATTGGTACCCCTCCACCGACTCATTCCTCTCTTCTCCTATCAGTGCCCTCACCAGGTCCCACAAGGTCCTCTTACCAGCTAACCCAAAGCTCAAACGAGCTGAGGAGAGCCCTCAGACCCTTATTCAAGATGTAATATAAATGGCCATTAAAGTTGCTTTGTCATCACTGAAAACAGGTTACTAAAATTTAAAGTCCCTCACAGGATTTTGGGATACTCACTCCCGTCTTCTGCTCTGCTCTACCTGTTCTACTGCTCAAGTTTTGTTGCTCGGAAATTCCCAAACCCCTTTTCCATTATTCTTTTACATCTCTCTTTTTCCTCATTCTCAGATCCTCGGAGTTGCTCTCAGTCCCAGCTTCCCCGTCTTCCCCCCTGTACCAGGCCCACAGAAAAGTCTTAAATGACCTTCTCCAGAAGTCTTCACCATGGCTGATTTTAGAACTTTCAGTCAAAGAGTCACTGTAAAGAGTTCAATATAGATAAACTTTCTCTTTTCTTATTGCCCTGTTCTACTTGGCCACTGGCTAAAAAACTCAGTACTTCTAAGCTAGACAACCCCTAACTAGTTTTTTACAAAATATGTGAACAAGGCCTCTTGCCTTGAGCTGTGGCTTCACAGAGATGGCTACATTTCTAAGGTAAAAAAATTACCAACTGGGCTCCATGGTAACAGCTGGCAGGGGGAAAATAATAAAGGGAAGAAAAAAGCTCTCCCCCTCCCAGGTGTTCTTGGAAAGTTAACTTGCCCAGAACAGAGGAAAAAACAGAAACAAATACTGCTTTTTTGAACTTCTGCAGACTGTGAACTTCTTAGCTCCGTCCATTATATGTTGGCTACAAAATTCTGAAACTACCTAAACTTGAGTTTCAGGGGATTAATTGATTACAACAGGAGCAATGCCCTCTGAATCCGGTTGCAACCAAATAGGACTGTTTCCCTGTCTTCAGTGCTATCTTAGGTGCCTCGCCTTGTCCGTCCCTACAACAGTATAATTCTATATACTTAAACATTGTTTATGTTTTCATGAAATGGTCAACAGATGTGATTAATTGTGTAATGGTGCTGATGTTTCCCAGAGTGCTCTATCATGACACAGGTTCATTTGAAGATCAAATAGGGGGGGGCATACAACCGGTTCCACTGAGAACATATATCCCTCACTTTAGCCATCTTATTAAGAATAGGAGTTGCTTCACAGGTGGGCACAGGAACCACTGCCATTGTCCATGGGACACAACAAATGACCCAATTAGAAGCAGCAATAGAGCAAAACTAAGATATTAGAAACCTCCATCAGAGCTTTGCATGAATCTTTAACCTCTCTCTCTCTGATATTGTTTTACAGAACATTTGAGGGTTGGACCTCCTCTTAATTAGAGAAGGGGGCCTTTGTGCTGCATTGAGGGAAGAATTTTGTTTTTATGCTGACCAAACTGGAGTTGTAATAAAATCTATGAGTAAATTTAAAAAACACCTTGAAGAGCATCAACAAGAGCGAGAGGCCCAAAAAGTGTGGCTTGAGTCTTGGTTCACACAGTTCCCCTGGTTAACTGTGTTTTTATCAACCCTGGCTGGTTCAATAATAATCCTCATATTATTGCTAACTATAAAACCCTGTTTACTCAAGTGTGTAATTTCTTTTCTCCAGGCTCAAATTGGAGGAGTTAAACTTATGGTAATATGACACTAGCCGACATAGAATGTGACACCCTCCAATGATCATTTTTATGATTAAAATTAGCCAGAAGAAGAAGTGGGGAATGAAAGGTTAATAAAATAGGTACTTGTCATTTCTTGTTTTTCTGTATGCTTAACAAAACACTGTTGAAATCTTGAGAAATGCTTGCAAATCTTGTTCACAGAATGTTCTGTCCCCAACTGCCCAACTGCAGAATGTACTCCCTCACCCAGTTGCACGCAAACCGCCCACTCGCCCTGACCCATCAATAAAATTCCCTCCCTGTCCTCTCCAGGGAAAGTATATAAACTCTACTTAAGCTATTCTCAGGGCTATCTTCTGTATTCAAGTGAGCTCTGAGTCCCAGCATGCGGGACACCCAAAAACCCTTTGAAGTTGCATGAGGTAGTCTGTTGGTGGTCTCCTCCTCCGAAGCTCGCACCACATATACTTGGATGATTGAATGTAGAAGAGAACATCCAGTCAAAAAGGGATAGTCTGTAGCATTAGGAAGATAGTCAGTACATTTAAGAAGAAGGGTGAGTATAGGATTTGGAATAAAAGTTCTTTAGCAATAGGGTTTCGATTAGAGAGTGAATGTAAATGTCAGCACAGGTGAAGAGTCAGTCACAATAATGAACTGGGGAAAATATGTAGGAAAGCAGATATCAATAGAGACATTACGAAATCAGGCAAATAATAAAGTGAGTGAAAGGATTAGACATTTTGAACAGGGTTGAGTTTAAATATATAATCTTAGGAAGAAACAAATATGAAGTCACAAATAGCATTGACATTAGAGAGCATTAGGCAAATTTCAGGTGGATGAATATTTCTGAGAATAATCTTGTGAATTGTTGATTATAAATCCACATACATGAACATGAATGAATTTAGTGAGTGTATATAAGACACAAATATTTCATATTTTGAAAAATCTGGAGAGTGTATATATATATATATATATATATATATATATATATATACACAAAACACACACACAGACAAAAAAGTAGCAATATATATATGTCAATAAAAATTCATTATAAAATATATATCATCCACAGATCTAAAAATATTCATTTTACTGAACATGGATTAATGTATAATGTTCAACAACCAAGCTCACCCATAGGTTGAATATTCAGTTCCAACAGGTTTAGTAGGTGTGATCTCTTCTAACAATTTGTATCTGCCAAGTCAGCCACCTCACAAGAATGTACATGTGGTATTAGGTAGGAATCCATATGTGCATATAAGAATACAGAGAAAGGGAGACAGGAATTCAAATATTTGTTAACCTTAAAAATACATGGACAAGTATTTCAACAAACAATTGACTAGATTTATAACTCCATCTCTGTATCATGCAAAAGGCAAGTCCAACTATACACCATGCCTACTCTGAACTGCTTGTATTTCTATTCTGTTTCGGTTATTTTTCTCCATCATATTAGGATTAGTAGTCAGAGTCTGGTAGGGTATGGGTTAGAGTCAGGGATTCAGTATTTTGAATGAAAAATAGGAAAATGAATCCAATGTGTATGCAAATATATGCTACAGAAAAATCTTCCCACTCTCCTCCAGAACAATGCCTTGACATTACCTTTTCCCCAAGTAAGACACAATTAGAGGAGAAGAGTTAGAAAATCCGTGTATACCTATCAGGAATGGAAAATGCTCCAGATTTCACATCTCTGGAGGTGGTAGAGGAGTTTCCAAAAGTAAGGGACAGGGTAAACACTCCACAAACATGGAGATCTGCTGGCCTAAAGACTTTTTGCGAATATGCCTCTGAGGTTGGGCACTTGAAATATATGTTGTTCTCAGGAGCTTTAGATTTATTTGTAGTGAGACCATCAAAGCTGGGTCTGCATCCATGTTACCAGGAGGACATAGTAATTTATTTTCCAATAAAAATGAGGCAGAAGTGCTGAATTCTCTCTTTGTAGGTAAACTGTTGCCACTGAGGGCTAAGTGTCTCCCCGTGTGGACTGTGAAACCACTTGATCATCCTTCAAATTTCGTGGTGTTTTTTGCTGCTGCACTGAGCATTTGGCAATTGCTTCATGAAATAAAACAAATTCAAATTGGACACAGTGCTGAAGAGAGTTCTGTCAGGTGTGGTGGGCAGGGTCTCCAGGAGAATGCACCAACCAGGGTTCTATCCCACATAGCTTGCCCCCTTGAAAATAGCAACATGATTCTGAACATTTCCCTGAAACCTCTCCATATAATCATATGCCTTTACATATATGGGTCTGATGGCAGCACCATGTCAGTCACAAGCCATTTGGAAGCCAATGGAAGATCCACATGGACCCACCACAGATGTTTTATCACACACTTGCATAACACTGGTCTAGGCCCACTACTCACCAGGCTCCAACTTACTGGCATCTCTGTTCTTCACCATTTTCATGAAACCCAGTCAATCAAGGCCCTGTCAGGTATACTCATGATTATCAACAGGACATCAAAGGTCCTCTAGTGCCAGCTGGTCATGGAAATTTCAAAAATTTTATGGTAATTATCTAGCAATTTTTCACGGATGAAGTTGAAGGCACTGTGGGTTTCAATTCATTCAGGAACCATTAAATGGTAAGGAAACTAATTTCAGGGAAAGCTCTGGAGCACTCTCACAGGCAAGGCTACCCAAAGAGTGGCCAAAGAGTCACATGAATCCAGGCCCATTGAGGTGTACAAAGCGAGTTCCATGTGTGTTTTGAATCTCAATTATGCCTGCCACGTCTTTCAGAATAAAATCATGTAATATCCTAGCTGAGATTCCCAGTGTTCTGTGGAAAGCCAACCTGGGCCTAGATCTCAGGTTCCAACGGCAACTTCATGCCTGGCCTCCTAAAATCCCAACACAATTCATGGCAATTCTTCTTTGAGGTCAGTTCCAGAACTCAGTCTATAAGGGGAATCACACCAGAGTTCAAGATCAAGTGGACCCAGACAATTCTTCCAACCGCGACACAAATGAAAACAATTAAAACCAAAGTACTCCCACATGGCCTTCTTCTTCTTCCATATAGACACTCATCATAACCATTGGCTGGAGTTTTCCATGAGGGGCGCAGCCCAAGAAAGTGTCCAAAATAAGCTTCCTTGCACCTCCTTTGCCTAATTTCAGGGTGGCCTGTACACCCTTCCTGTGAATCAGGAGTGATCAAATAGGCCTGCCCTTATTACTGCTCCGCTTCTCCAATTTGAGGCTCTCTGACTGTAGGGTCTAGATTATTTATTTGAATTGGAGACATGAGAAAATCCAAGCACCTCTGCAGAGATTTGAAGAACTCATTTGACCCAAAATATCCCTATTCTGACTTGATGGATTTCAGAAACCTAACGAAGGAAGGCAATAGAATTCATGCACATTGACTGAACTTTTTGCCATTTTGGTTTAGATGCACATATGGGATCTTTCTTTACATCTATCAGGTGCTGAGAATCTAAGCCACAGCCTAACACAGGGCAAAGGGCCTGAATCAGACACATCCTTTTCCAAGGCAATTAAGCAAAAAGCCACAGGTGATGCACATTCATTTCCATTTGAAAACTCTTTTCTTCAGGCTTCACAAAGGGGTTGCATGAGACAAAGACCTTCCTGACATTCAGGGCAACAGAACAATAGGTAAGCAAAAGGACCAAAGCAGGGTATCTCCACTGAGATTTTCCTGGTCACACTGATATCTGAGTTTTCTGAGATGCTGGCCATTCCCTTCACCTATCCAGTACATGGCCATGTCAAAGACCTTAGAGTTGGTACATATCTTGGACACAAAACCATGAGCCTATTCTGGAGAGTGGCCAGAATTCAGGAAGAAAACAGGGACTTTGGAAGGTAGTAGGTGTTGCCCATGCATAAGGCAAGCTACACTCCATTCATAAATTGGGCAGGATGAATGCTGGGAAACTTTAAACTAGACAGGGCACATCCATTGTTGCATTCTCTTTTCTCATGTCTACAAGCACGGACACAGTGGGATACACAGACATGGAAACACTCACCTCGTCAAACGACTTACTAGAAACAGTTTACTCCAAAACAAACAAACCACCTTTTCTATCTATTCTCAGAACATGAGACAAACCACAAACCCAAACCCACTCCCACAAAGGCACCTCCTTTCTCCAAGTAGGTCTCTGACTATCCGGAGTGTCCTCTGATTGGTGGGCTATATTATGTTCCCCCAAAATGGCCTGTCTTCTCTCAGATCTGGTTTCCTTGGCCAACTCTGTGAACTTGTCAAGAAAAAGTGGTGAACCACTACCTGATTTCTCAGAAAAAGTCCCTCTTCAGAACTCTCCAGGCATTTGGTCATCCTCACATCAGTAGGTACCAAGAATGACTGACTCTGTCCTTGGTAAATCCAAACAAGTGAGCCCACTGGGACTGGGCCTAGGACTGCCTCTGGGTGCCTGGCTTCTTGGATACCAAGTTCAGAGAGTTCCATCACCAAGGTAATGAGGTATGTCACTTTCTTCATAACTGAATGAGGTCACTGCCTTGGCAACCACATTGTCCTAACAGTTGCTTCCAAGGGTCCTAGGATATGGAGGCTGCCCCTACTTCCTATGACACTTTCACAAGTTAGAATGGCATATCAACCATAGTCACCAACGAAGAGCTCTCCACACAGGCCTGGTTTGGTCAATCTTCTCTACAATAAGAAGAGAGATGCTGATTCAGACACACCCCTTCATCCTGACCAGGGTGTTTCCCATGGAAGATGACATTTGCTCTCTCAGCTCCTTCATACCTGCCTACAACATCTCCAGGTATCATTTCTGCATGGACGTTTGAGGTTCTTAGCAGGTGGAAGGTACCCTACATTCCGGTATTGTTAGAAAAACTCTATCCCTGCTATTCTGTAAAATAAGATTGAGGGAACAGTGTATGTTTAGGGTTAATAACAAGTTCAATTTGGGTTCGGAATCATTCTGTGCGATGAATAATGGTATTGGGAACCTGCGATATTTACAAGAATATAGAAGTAAAATATAAGTAAGAAAACAGAAATCTAGGTATGATTTGAAGCCCAGAAGGGCATTGGGCCCTTCATTGGGATATGTAGCTTTGAATTATGTGTGCACAGATGTCTCAGATAATTCGATATGCAATGGCATAGGACCTTGAACCTTGGATGATTGAATGTAGAACAGAACATCCAGTCAAAAATGGATAGTCAGTAGGATTAGGAGGATAGTCGGTAGGTTTAGGAAATAGAGTGAGTATAGGATTTGTACCAAAAGTTCTTTAACAATAGGGTATCGGTTTTAGAGTGAATGTAAATGTCAGCACATATGAAGAGTCAGTCACTATGATCAACTGGGGAAAATATGTAGAGAAGCAGAAATCAATAGAAACATTACAAAATCAGGCAAAGTATAAAGTGAGTGATAGGATTAGACATTTTCAACAGGGTTGAGTTTGAATATATAAATTAGGAAGAAACAAATATGTAGTCCCCAACAAGATGGACACTTGGGAGCATTAGCATCCTACACATGGATGTTTTTTGTAATATATACTCACTTTCAATTTAGCCTTTGGTACAATCATAAGTGTGACCTTTACATTTTTTTGTCCAGAATATTACTGTGATAAAATGTATATGTAGATCAGGTGACATGAGTTTTTCTTCCACCATTTCTGGGAGCAATATATTGAAGATGTAGAAGTAGAATCGGGGGTACAAAGAGGTGTACCCTGTGTCTATGAATATAGAGATAAACATTAATAGACCATACTGTGAATAAATAATATAACTTTTTTCAACTTTAAATAATGAAATGAACTGATATCTGAAAAATTACAGGAAATCGTTTATTGATATACAATTATTCATTCCAACCAGTTGTACATCTAATGGTAATATTAGTGTTTTGATTTATCATGAAGAGTGTGTGAGTTTTGCTTCAAAAGTGATTATGGAAATCGAAAATAATGTGTGTGGGAAGAAGTCTCATGAAAAGACCAGTCAAGAAACCCTGACAATACATGTGTTCTGAAGCAAAAAGTGATTAAAGTTGAAACAAATGCCTATAAATTTGTGAACTTGTGGATGAAATGAATATCCTATGATGTGCAAAAACTGAAGAAATAATATCGTACCAGTGTCGAATACAAATGAATGACAAATTACATATCATGTCAAATTGGAATCTACTTGCATTGATGTTAGACTCGGTCAGTTACTGTAGAAAAATTAGGATCTGTATGCACCATTCACTGTAGTTAGTTTTCAGTACTAGGAAACAAATATGTATTTCAGGTGGATGAATATTTCTGAGAATAATCTTGTGAAAAGTTGATTAAAAATCCAAATACATGAACATGAATGAATTTAGAGAGTGTATATTAGACACATATATTTCATATTTTGAAAAACCTGGAGAGTGTATATATATATATATATATATATATATATATATATATATATATATACACACACACACACAAAACACTCACACACATTAAAAAGCAGCAATTTAAATGCCAATAAAAATTCATCTGTAAATGTATATCATCCACAGATGCAAAAATATTTATTTTACTGAAAATGATTTTATGTATAATGTTGTTCTACTAGGACGCTCCCCTATATGTTGAATTTTCAGTTCCAAGAGCGTTTAGGAGGAGTGATCTCTTCTCACAATTTGTTACTGTCAAGACAGCCACCTCACAAAAATGTACGTGTGATATCTGGTAGAATTCTATATGTGCATATAAATATACATATGTGAAAAGGCTACAGAGAAAGGGAAACAATAATTCATATATTTGTTAACTTTACAAACACATGGAGAATATTTCAATTAAAATTTGACTAGATTTATAACTCCTACCTTATGTAATGCAAAAGGCAAGTCCAACTATACAACATGTCTCCTCTGAACTGCTTGTATTTCTCTTGTGTTTCAGTTAATTTTCTCCATTATATTAGGATGAGTACTCCGAGACTAGTAGGTATGGGTTAGTGTTAGGGATTCAGTATTTCGAAAGGAAAATTGGAAAATGAATCCAATGTGTATGTAAATATGTGCTGCACAAATATCCTCCCACTCTCATCCTGAACAATACCTTGACATTACCTTCACCCCAAGTAAGACACAATTAGAGGAGAAGAGTTACAAAATCAGTGAATACATATCTGGAATGGAAAATGCTCTGGAGTTCACAACCTTGGAGGTGGTAGAGGAGTTTCCAAAAGTAAGGGACAGAGTAAATACTCCACAAACAAGGACCTCTGCTGGCCTAAACACTTTTTGAGAAACTGCCTCTGAGGTTCCGCCCTTGAAATATATGTTGTTGTCAGGAGATTTGGCTTCCATTGTAGTGAGACCATCAAAGCTGGGTCTGCATCTATGTGACCTGGAGGACATGGTTTCTTTTTTTTCCAATGAACAAGATGCAGCAGTGCTGAATTCTCTCTTTGTAGGTAAACTGAGGCCACTGGGGACTAACTGTCTCCCCGTGTGGACTGTGAAGCCATTTGGTCCTCCTCCACTTTTTGTGGTGTTTTTGCTGCTGCACTGTGAGTTTGGTATTTGCTTCACGAAATACTAGGAGCTCAACTGGGACACAGTGCTGGAGGGAGTTCTGTCACGTGTGGTGGGTCAGGGTCTGCAGGAGAATGCACCAACTAGGCTTCTATCTCTCATAGCTTGCCCCATTGCCCCCTTGTCCATATCAACCTGATTCTTAACATTACCTTGAAAACTCTCCATATAACAAGATGCCTTTACATATAAGGGTCTACTAGCTACACCATGTCAGTCACAATCCATTTGGAATCCAATGGTAGAGCCTCATCGCCCTACCACGGATTTTTTATAAAACAACTGCCCACAACTGCTCTAGACCCACTAGTCAGCAGGCTCCAACTTACTGGCATCTTTGTTCTACACAATTTTCATGAAACCCAGTCAATCAAGGCACTGTCTGGTATACTCATGATCAGCAACAGGACATCTAAAGTTTCTCCAGTGCCACCTGGTCATGGAAATTTCAAAAATTTTATGGTATTAATCTAGCCATTTTTCAAGGATGAATTTGGAGGCACTGTGGGTTTCAATTCATTCAGCAACCATTAAATGATGAGGAAGCTCATTTCAATGAAAGCTCTGGAGAACTCTCACAGGCAAGGCTTCCCAAAGAGTGGCAAAAAGGTCAGACGAAGCCAGGCCCATTGAGGTCTACAATGTGAGGACCATGTGTGTTTTGAGTCTCAACTCTGGCTGCCAAGACTTTAAGAATAAAATCATGTGATATCCTGGCTGAGATTCCCAGGTCTCTGTGGAAAGCCACCCTGGGCCTAGATCTCAGTTTCCAAGGGCGACTTTCAAACGTGGCCTCCTAAAATCCCAACAAAATTTATGGCAATGCTTTACTGAGTTCAGTTCCACAACTCAGTCTCTAAGGGAATCACACCAGAGTTCAAGCCCAGGTGGACCCAGTCATTTCTTCCAACCGCTACAAAAATGACCAAAATTAAAACCAAAACACTCCCTCATGGCCCTCATCTTATTCCATATAGTCACTCATCTTAACCTCTGGTTGGAGGTTTTAATGAGGGGCACAGCCCAAGACAGTGTCCAAAACCAGCTGGCTTGCCCGTCATTTGCCTAAAGTCAGGGTGGCCTGGACACCGTTTTTGTGAACCAGGAGTGATCAAATAAGCCTGCCATTAATATTTCTGTGTTTCTCCAATTTGAGGCCTACTGATTTCAGGTATCGATACTTTATGTGATTTGGAGTCACGCGAAAACCCAAGCACCTCTGTAAGGCTTTGAAGAACTCATTTGACCCAAAGAATCCCTATTCTAACTTGATGGAGTTCAGAAACCTAACAGAGGAAGGCAAGAGACTTCATCCACAATGACTGATTTTTTTGCCATTATGGTTTTGGATGCACACATGGGATCATTCTTTAGATCCATCAGGTCCTGAGAATCTAAGTCACAGCCACACACATGGCCAAGAGGCTAATTCAGACAAATCCCTTCCCAAAGCAATTAAGCAAAGAGCCACAGGTGATGCCCATTCATTTCCGTTTGAAAATTGTTTTCTTCAGGCTTCACAAAGGGGTGGCCTGAGGCAAAGAACTTCCTGACATTCAGTGCAACACAACAATAAGTAAGCAAAAGTCCCAAAGCACGGTTTCTCCACTGAGACTTTCCTGGTCACACTGATATCTGAGTTTTCTGAGATGCTCGACATTCTCTTCAGCTATCCAGTACATGGCCATGTCACAGAGTTTGGAGGTGGTACATATTTTGGACACAAAACCATGAGCCTATTCTGGAGAGTGGCCAGAATTCAGGAAGAAAACAGCAACTTAGAAAGATAGCAGGTGTTGCACATCGATAAGACAAGCTGCAGTCCATTCATATATTGGGCAGGTTGAATTATGGGAAGATTTATACTAGACAGGACACATCCATTAATGCATTCTCTTTTTTAATGTTTACAACAACGGACACAGTGGGATACACAAACATAGAAACACTCGCCTTGTCAAACGACTTACTCGAAACTGTCCACTCCAAACCCAGCAAAACGCCTTTCCAATCTATTCTCAGAACATGAGACAAAACAACAAACCCACACCCACTCCCACAAAGGCAGCTCCTTCCCCCAAGTAGGTCTGTGACTATCCGGAGTGTCCTCTGACTGGTGGGCCATAATATGTTACCCCGAAATGGCCTGTCTTCTCTCAGATCTTGTTTCCTTGTCCAACTCTGTGAAGTTGTCAGGAAAAGTGGTGAGCCACTACCTGCTTTCTCAGGAAAGGTCCCTCTTCAGAGATCCTGGCATTTGGCCATCCTCACATCAGGAGGTACCAAGAAAACAGATTCTGTCCTTGGTATAACCAAACAAGTGAGCCAACTGGGACTGGGCCTGGGACTGCCTCTGCCTGCCTGGCTTCTTGGATACCAAGTTCAGAGAGTTCCATCACCAAGGAAATGAGGTATGTCACTTTTTTTGGAACTGAATGAGGTCACTGCCTTGGCAACCACTTTGTCCTAACACATGCTTCCAAGGGTCCCATGAGATGGAGGCTTCCCCTACTTCCTGTGACACTTTCACAACGTAGAATGGTATATCAAACATAGGCACCCGGGAACAGCTCCCCACACAGGCCTGGTTTGGTACATCTTCTCTACAAAAAGAAGAAAGAGGCTGATTCAGACACACCCCTTCATCCTGACCAGGTTGTTTGCCATGGAAGATGACTTTTGCTCTCTCAGGTCCTTCATTCCTGCCTACAACTTCTCCAGGTATTATTTCTGCATGGACCTTTGAGGTTCTCAGCAGGTGGAACATCCCCATCTTTCTTGTATTGTAAGTACCACTCTGTCCCTGCTCTTCTGTAAAATGATATTGAGGGAACAGTGTATTTTTAGGGTTAATAACAGGTTCAATTTGGGTTATGAATCATTCCATGCGATGAATAATGGTATTGGAAACCTGCGATATTTACAAGAATATAGAGGTGAAATATAAGTATGAAAACAGAAATCTAGGTATGATTTGAAGCCCAGAAGGGCATTGTGCCCTTTATTGGGATACTTAGCTTTGAATTATGTTCTGCAAAGATGTCTCAGGTAATTCGATATACAATGGCATAGGACCTTGTACCTTGGATGATTGAATTTAGAAGAGAACATCCAGTCAAAAAGGGATAGTCGGTATGATTAGAAAGATAGTAGATACGTTTAGGAAGAAGAGTGAGTATAAGATTTGGACCAAAAGTTCTTTAGCAATAGGGTTTCGGTGATAGAGTGAATGTAAATGTTAGCACATATGAAGAGTCAGTCACTATGATCAACTGGGGAAAATATGTAGAAAAGCAGATATCAATAGAAACATTACGAAATCAGGCAAAGTATAAAGTGAGTGATAGGATTAGACATTTCCAACAGGGATGAATTTGAATATATCAATTAGGAAGAAACAAATATGTAGTCACCAATACATTGACAATTGACAGTATTTGGCAACCTGGACATGCATGTTTTTAGTAATCTATGTTCACTATCCATTTATGCTTTGGTACAATAATAAGTGTGACCTTTACATTTTTTGTTCAGAATATTACTGTGATAAAGTGTATATGTAGATCAGGTGACAGGAGTATGTCTTCCACCATTTCTGGGAGAAATATATTGAAAATGTAACATTAGAATCGGGGGTTCAAAGAGGTGTACCCTGTGTCTATAAATATAGAGATAAAGCATGAATAGACCATACTGTAAATAAATAACATAACTTTTTTCAACTTTAAATAATGTTTTGAACTGGTATCTGAAAAATTACAGGAAACCGTATTTTGATATGCAATCATTCATTCCAACCAGTTATACATCTAATGGTAATATTAGTGTTTTGGTTTATCATGCAGAGTGTGTGAGTTATGCTTCAAAATGATTAAGGAAATCGAAAATAATGTGTTTGGAAAGAAGTCTCATGAAAAGACCAGTCAGGAAACCCTGAAAATACATGTTTTCTGAAACAAGAAGTGATTATTGTTTAAACAAATGCCTATAAATTTGTGAACTTGTGGATGAAGTGTTTAACCTAAGATGTGCAAAAACTGAAAAAATAATAATGTACCAGTGTTGAGTACATATGAACGTCAAATAACATATCATGTCCCATAGGAATCTACTTGCATTGATGTTAGCCTGGGTCAGTTACTGTAGAATAATTAGGATTTTTATGCACCATTCACTGAAGTTAGTTTTCAGTACTAGGAAACAAATATGAATTTCAGGTGGTTACATATTTCTGAGAATAATCTTGTGAAAAGTTGATTATAAATCCACATACATGAACATGAATAAATTTAGAGAGTGTACATTAGACACATATATTTCATATATTGAATAATCTGCAGAGTGTATACACACACACACACACACACGCACGCACACACACAAAACACTCACAGACATTAAAAAGTAGCAATATAAATGCCAATTGAAATTCATCAGTTAATATATATCATCCACAGATGCAAAAATATTTATTTTACTGAACATGTTTTTATGTATAATGTTGTTCTACTAGAAAGCTCCCCTATAGGTTGAATTTTCAGTTCCAACAGCGTTAAGGAGGAGTGATCTCTTCTCACAATTTGTATCCGCCACGTCAGCCACCTCACAAAAATGTATGTGTGATACCTGGTAGGATTCTATATGTGCATATAAATATACAAGTGAATAGGCTAAAGAGAAAGGGAAATAAAAATTCTCATATTTGTTAACTTTAAAACTCATGGAGAACTTTTTCCATTTAAAATTGTCTAGATTTATAACTCCTACCTTATATAATGCAAAAGGCAAGTCCAACTATAGAGCATGCCTCCAATAAACTGCTTGTATTTCTATGGGTTTGGGTTATTTTTCTCTATCATATTAGGATGACTTGTCTAAGTCTAGTAGGTATGGGTTAGTTTCAGGGATTCAGTATTTTGAAAGGAAAATTGGAAATTGAATCCAATTTTTATGCAAATATATGCTGCACAAATATTCTCCCACTCTCATCCAGAACAATGCCTTGACATTACCTTCACCCCAAGTAAGACACAATTAGAGGAGAAGAGTTAGAAAATCAGTGAAAACATACCTGGAATGGAAAATGCTCAGGAGTTCACAATCTCGGAGGTTGTAGAGGAGTTTCCATAAGTAAGGGACAGGGTAAACACTCCACAAACATGGAGCTCTGCTGGCCTAAAACGTTTTTGAGAAACTGCTTCTGAGGTTGGGCATTTGAAATATATGTCGTTAGATTTGGCTTTTTTTATAGTGAGACCATCAAAGCTGGGTCTGCATCTATGAGACCTGGAGGTCATGGTTTCTGATTTTCCAATGAACATGAGGCAGCAGTGCTGTTTTTTCTCTTTTTAGATAAACTGTGGCCTCTGGGGGCTAAGTTTCTTCCCGTTGGACTGTGAAGCCATTTTGTCCTCCTCCACTTTTTGTGGGGTTTCTGCTGCTGCACTGGAGTTTGGTATTTGCTTCATGAAATACAAGAAGTTCAACTGGACACAGGCTGGAGGGAGTTCTGTCACGTGTGGTGGGTCAGGGTCTGCAGGAGAATGCACCAACCACGCTTCTCTCCCTCAAAGCTTGCCCCATTGCATCCTTGTCCATAGCAACATGATTCTGAACATTGCCCTGAATCCTCTCCATATTACAATATGCCTTTACTTACAAGGGTCTGCTCGCTGCACAATGTAAGCCACAGCCATTTGGAATCCAATGGAAGATCCATATTGCTCCAATACAGATGTCTTATGTTTTTTTTTTTTTTCATTTATTTATTCAACAAAGATGTTTTTTCATTTATTTTAATGAAAGCTCTGGTGAACCCTCACAGTCAAGGCTTCCCAAAGAGTGGCCAAAATGTCACATTAAGCCAGGCCCATTGAGGTCTACAATGTGAGGTCCATTTGTGTTTTGAGTCTCAACTATTCCTGCCAAGTCTTTCGAATAAAATCATGTGATATCTTGGCTGAAATTCCCAGTGCTCTGTGGAAAGCCACTCTAGCTCTAGATCTCAGATTCCAAGGGTGACTCTCATACATGGCCTCTTAAATCCCAACACAATACATGGCAATACTTCTCTGAGGTCAGTTCCTGAACTCAGTCTCTAAGGGGAATCACACCAGAGGTCAAGCCCAGGTAGACCCAGTTATGTCTTCCAACCGCCACACAAATATCCACAATTAAATCCAAAACACGCCCACATGGCACTCATCTTCTTCCATATACACACTCATCATAACCTCTGGCTGGAGGTTTCCATGAGGGGTGTAGCCCAAGACAGTGTTCAAAATAACCTCCCTTGCTCCTCATTTGTCTAAAATCAGGGTGGCCTGGACATCCGTCCAGTGAACCAGGAGTGATCAAATAGGCCGACCATTAATATGGCACTGCTTCTCCAATTTGAGGCCCACTGACTGTGGGGTTTAGATTCTTCATGTGAATTGGAGTTATAAAAAAAACCAAGCACTTATGGGCTAACCTCTGCAGGGTTTTGAGGAACACATTTGAACCAAATGATCATTATAATCACTTGAGGGAGGTCAGGAACCTTACAGAGGAATGCGAGAGACTTCATCCACAATGACTGCTCTTTTGTCCATTTTGGTTTTGGATGCACACATGGGATCTTTCTTTAGATCCATCAGGTGCTGAGAATCTAAGCCACAATCTCACACAGGGCCAATAGGCTGATTCAGACACATCCCTTTCCAAAGCAATTAAGCAAAGAGTCACAGGTGATGCCCTTTCATTTCCATTTGAAAACTGTTTCTTTAGGCTCTACAAAGGTGTGGCCTGAGGCAAAGACCTTCTTGACATTCAGGGCAACAGAACAATTGGTAAGCAAAAGACCCAAAGCAGGGTTTCTCCACTTAGACTTTCCTGGTCAAACTGATATCTGAGTTCTCTGAGGTGCTCCCATTCCTTTCAGCTATACAGTACATAGCCATGTCACAGAGCTTGGAGGTGGTACATATTTTGGACAAAAAACCATAAGCTTATTCTGGAGAGTGGCCAGAATTCAGGAGGAAAACAGGAACTAGGAAGATTGTAGGAATTGCGCACCATAAGTCAAGCCACAGTCCATTCATAAATTGGGCATGTTGAACCTTGGGAAGCTTTCTACTAGACAGGACACATCCAATGATTCATTCTCTATTCTAATGTCTAATACCACGGACACAGTGAGATACACAGACAAAGAAACACTGGCCTTGTCAAAGGACTTACCAGAAACATTTCACTCCAAACCAAACAAACCGCCTTTCCTACCTATTCTCAGAACATGAGACAAAACCTCAAACCCACACACACAAATTTAGCTTCTTCCCCCAAGTAGTTCTGTGACTATCGGGAGTGTCCTCTGACTGGTGTGTCATACTATGTTCCGATGAAATCGCCTGTCCTGTGTCAGATATGGTCTTTTTGGTCAAGTCTGTGAAGTTGTCACTAGCCAGCGGTTAGCCACTATCTGCTTTCTCAGGAAAGGCCCCTCTTCAGAGCTTTCCCGACATTTGTCCATCCTCTCATCATTAGGTACCAAGAAAGACTGACTCTGTCCTTGTTAAATCCATACAAGTGAGACCACTGGGAAGGGGACTTGGACTGGCTCTGGGTGCCTGGCTTCCCGGATCCCAAGTTCAGAAAGTACCATCACCAAGGAAGTGAAGTGAGATTACTTCCTTCAGGAATTTAATGAGGTCACTGCCTTGGCAACCACTTTGTCCTAACAGTTGCTTCCAATAGTCCTATGAGATGGAGGCTGCCCTTACTTCCTGTGACACTTTCACAAGTTAGAATGATATATCAACCATTGACAACCAGTAACAGCTTTCCACACATGCCTGGTTTGGTCCATCTTCTCTACATTAAGAAGAGAGAGGCTTATTCAGAAACAACCCATCATCCTGGAAAGGTTGTTTGGGGTGGAAGATGACTTTTGCTCTCTCAGGTCCTTCATAGGTGCCTACATCTTCTCCAGGGATCAATTCTGCATGGACCTTTGAGTTTCTCAGCAGGAGGAAAATCCCCTACATTTCTGAATTGTAAGACAAACTTTGTCCCTGCTCTTCCATAAATTTAGATTGAGGGAAGAGTGTATGGTTAGGGTTAATAACATGTTCGATTTGGGTTATGAATCATTCTGCAGGAAGATTAATAGTACTGGGAACCTGTGATATATTTAAGATTACAGAGGTGAAACATAAGTATGAAAACAGAAATCTAGGTAAGATTTGAAGCCCAGAATGGCATCAGGCCCTTGATTGGTATACTTTGCTTTTAATTACGTTCTGCACAAATGTCTCAGATAAATCAATAATCAATGGCATAGGACCTTATACCTTGGATGTTTGATTTTAGAAGAGAACATCCACTCAAATTGAGATAGTTGGTGGGATTAGGAAGATTGTTGGTAGGTTTAGAAAAAAGAGTGAGTATAGGATTTGGACCAAAAGTTCTGTAGCAATAGGGTTTCAGTTATAGAGTGATTGTAAATGTCAGCACATGTGAAGAGTCAGTCACAATGATGAACTGGGGAAAATATGTAGGAAGGAAAATATCAATAGAGACATTACAAAATGAGGCAATTATACAGTGAGTGATAGGATTAGACATTTTCAACAGGGTTGAGATTGAATACATAATCTTAGGAAGAAACAAATATGTAGTCACCAATAAAAATGACATTTGAAAGCATTAGGCAACCTGGGCATGGATGCTTTTAGTAATCCATGTTGACTTTAAATTTAGGATTTGGTACAATCATAAGTGTGACCTTTGCATTTTGTGCCCAAAAATTATTGTGATCAAATGTATGTGTAGATCATATGACATGAGTATTTCTTCCACCATTTCTGGGAGCAATATTTGAAGACATATTAATTAGTATTGGGGGTACAAAGTGGTGTACCCTGTGTCTATTAATATAGAGATAATGCATGAATAGACCATAGTGTGAATAAATAATATAACTGGTTCCACTTTAAATAATGGATTGAATTGATATCTGAAAATATAGAGAAAATTATATATTGACATACAATCATTCACTCCAACCAGTTATATATCTAATGGTAATCTTAGGGTTATTGTTTATCATAAAGTGTGTGTGAGTTTTGTCTTAAAAGTGATTATGGAAATCGAAAATAATGTGTTTGGAAAAAAAGTCTCATGAAAAGACCAGTCAAGAAATATGGAGGAATCCATGTGTTCTGAAGCAGGAAGTGATTGAAAGTGAAACAAATGCCTATAAATTTGCTAAATTGTGGATGAAATATATATCCTGTGATGTGCATAAACTGATGAAATAGTAATGTACCAGTTTTGAATAAAAATAAACGTCAAAATACACATCATGTCCAATAGGAATCTACTTGGATTGATGTTAAACTGGGTCAGTTACTGTAGAAATATTAGAATTGCGTGCATTATTCACCGAAATTAGTTTTATTTTTTTTTCATTTTTATTTATGGTTGTTCAAAACATTACATAGTTCTTGATATATCATATTTCACACTTTGATTGAAGTGGGTAATGAACTACCATTTTTACCCCGTATACAGATTACAGAATCACATCAGTTACACATCCATTGATTCACATATTGCCATACTAGTGTCTGTTGTATTCTGCTGCCTTTCCTATCCTCTACTATCCCCCCTCGCCTCCCCGCCCCTCCCCTCTTCTCTCTCTCTACCCCCTATACTGTAATAAAATTCTCCCCTTTGTATTATTTTTCCCTTTCCCCTCACTTCATCTTGTATGTGATTTTGTATAACCCTGAGGGTCTCTTTCCAATTTTATGCAATTTCCCTTCTCTCTCCTCTTCCCTTCCACCTCTCATAACTTTTTAAAGTTAATCATCTTCTCAAGCTCTTCGTCCCTACTCTGTTATTAGTTACTTTTCTTATATCAAAGATGACATTTGGTATTTGTTTTTTAGGGATTGGGTAGCTTCACTTAGCATAATCTGCTCTAATGCCATCCATTTCCCTGCAAATTCTATGATTTTTTTTAAATTTTTCAATGCAGATTTATACTCCATTGTGCATAAATGCCACATTTTTTTATCCATTCTTCTATTGAAGGGCATCTAACTTGGTTCCACAGTCTTGCTGTTGTGAATTGTGCTGTGATACATATATATATATATATATATATATATATATATATATATATATATATATATATATATATATATATATCATCCACAGATCCAAAATTATTCATTTTAATGAACATGGATTTATGTTGTTCAACTAAGAAGCTCACACATATGTTGAATTTTCAGTTCCAACAGCGTTTAGTAGGAGTGATCTCTTCTCACAATTTGTATCTGCCAAGCCAGCCACCTCACAAAATGTACAAGTGATACCAGGTAGAATTCTATATGTGCGTATAAAAATATATGTGATGAATAGGCTACAGAGAAAGGGAGACAGTAATTCACATATTTGTTAACTTTTGAATCACATGGAGAACTATTTCAATTAAAATTCGTTACATTTATAACACCTACCATTTATCATACGAAAGGCAAGTCCAACTATACACCATGCCTCCTGTGAACCTCTTGTATTTCTATACTGTTTGGGTTATTTTTCTCCATCATATTAAGATTAGAAGTCAAAGTCTAGTAGGGTATGTGTTAGTGTCATTGATTCAGTATTTCGAATAGAAAATTGGAAAATGTATCCAATGTGTATGCAAATATGTGCTACACAAAAAACTTCCCACTCTCTTTCAGAACAATGCCTTGACATTACCTTCGCTCCACGTAAGACACAATTAGAGGAGAAGAGTTAGAAAATCTGTGAATACATATGTGGAATGGAAAATGCTCAGGAGTTCACAAATTTGGAGGTGGTAGAGGAGTTTCCAAAAGTAAGGTACAGGTTAAACACTCCACAAATATGAAGTTCTGCCAGCCTAACATCTGGAGAAACTGCCTCTGAGGTTGGGCAATGAAATATATGCTGTTGTCAGGATAATTAGCTTGATTTGTAGTGAGACCATCAAAGCTGAATCTTCATCTATGTGACCTGGATGACATGGTTTCTTATTATCCAATGAACATGAGGCAGCAGTGCTGAATTTTTTATTTGTAGGTAACCTGTGTCCTTTGGAGTCTAAGTGTCTTCCCGTGTGGACTGTAAATCCATTTGGCCATCCTCCACTATTCATGGTATTTCTTGCTGGTGCACTGTGCGTTTGGTATTTGCTTCATGAAATACAGGAAGTTCAACTGGGGCACAGTGCTGAAGTGAGTTCTGTCAAGATTGGTGGGTCAAGTTCTGCAGGTGAATGAACCAACCAGGCGTCTATCTCACATAGCTTGCCCCATTGATCATAGCAACCTGATTCTGAACATTGCCCTGAAACCTTTCCATATAACAATATGCTTTTACATATAAGGGTCTACTGATTGCAAAATGTCAGTCACAATCCATTTGGAAGCCAATGGCAGATCCACATGGCCCCACCACAGATGTTTTATCACACACCTGCCCACCACTGCTCTAGGACAACTACTCAGCGGGATCCAACTTACTGGCATCTCTGTTCTACACCATTTTCATAAAACCCAGTCAATCAAGGCACTGTCTTGTATACTCATGATCAGCAACAGGACATCCAAATGTACTCCACTGCTACCCGGTCATGGGAATTTCAAAAATTTCAAGGTATTTATCTAGCCAATTTTCAAGGATGAAGTTAGAGGCACCTTGGTTTTTAATTCATTCAGGAACCATTAAATGTTGAGGAAGGTCATTTCAATGAAAATTCTGGAAAACTCTCACAGGCAAGTCTTCCCAAAAAGTGGACAAAAGGTCAAATGAAGCCAGGCCCATTGAGGTCTACAATGTGAGGTCCATGTGTGTTTTGACTCTCAAATATGGCTGCCAAGTCTTTAAGAATAAAATCATGTGATATCCTGGCTGAGATTACTTGTGCTCTGTGGAAAGTCAACTTGGGCCTCGATGTCACTTTCCAAGGGCAACTCTCATGCAGGGCCATCTAAAATCCCAAAACAATTTATGGCAATACTTCTCTGAGACCAGTACCAGAACTCAGTCTCTAAGGGGAATCACACCAGAGTTCAAGCCCAGGTGGACCCAGTCATCTCTTCCAACCGCCATACAAATGTCCACAATTAAAACCAAAACACTCCCAAATGGCCCTCATCTTCTTCCATATAGACACTCATCATAACCTCTGGCTGGAGGTTTCCATGAGGGCGCAGCCCACCTCAGTGTCCAAAATAAGCTCCCTGCCCCTCATTTGCCTAAATTCAGGGTGGCCTGGACACCCATCCTGTGAACCAGGAATGATCAAATAAGCCTGCCTTTAATACTGCTTGGCTTCTCCAAAGTGAGGCCTACTGACTTTGGGGTTTAGATCCTTTAAGTGAATTGGAGTCCTGAGAAAAACGAAGGACCTATGGGCTAGCCTCTGTCCTTGGTAAATCCAAACATGTGAGATCACTGGGATGGGACAGGGACTGTCTCTGGGTTCCTGGCTTCCTGGATCCCAAGTTCAGAGAGTTCCATCACCAAGGAAGTGAGGTGAGATCATTTCTTTCTGGATCTGAATGATGTCACTGCCTTAGCAACCACTTTGTCCTAACAGTTGCTTCCAAAAATCCCGTGAGGTGGAGGCTGCCCCGATTTTCCTGTGACACTTTCTCAAGTTATAATGTTATATCGACCATAAGCACCTGGCGACAGCTCTTCACACAGGACTGGTTTGGTACATCTTCTATACATTAAGAAGAGAGAGACTGATTCAGACACAACCCTTCATCCTGACCAGGATGATTGCCATGGAAGATGACTTTTGCTTTCTGAGGTCCTTCATAGCTGCCTTCATCTTCACCAGGGATCATTTCTGCATGAACATTTGAGGTTCTCAGCAGGTGAAGATCCCCTACATTCCTGTATTTTAATACCAACTCTGTCCCTGCTTTTCTGTAATGTTAGTGTATGGTTAGGGTTAATAATATGTTCGATTTTTGTTAGGAATCATTCTGCGGGATGAATAATGGAATTGGGAACCTGCGATATTTATAAGAATAAATAGGTGAAATATATGTATGAAAACGAAAAACTAAAAAAAGATTTGAAGCCCAGAAGTGCATTGGGTCCTTGATTGGGATACTTAGTGTTGAATTACGTTCTGTAAAATTGTCTCAGTTAAATCGATATACAATCGCATAGGACCTTGTACCTTGGATGATTGAATGTAGAAGAGAACATCCAGTCAAAAAGGGATAGACGGTAGGATTAGGAAAATAGTCGGTAGGTTTAGGAAAAAGAGTGAGTATATGATTTGGAATAAAAAGCTTCTTTAGCAATAGGGTTTCATTCAGAGAGTGAATGTAAATGTCAGCACATGTGAAGAGTCAGTCACAATGATGAACTAGGGAAAATATGTAGGAAAGCAGGTATCAATAGAGACATTACGAAATCAGGCAAAGTATAAAGTGAGTGATAGGATTAGACATTTTCAACAGGATTGAGTTTGAATATATAATCATAGAAAAAACAAATATGTCGTCACGAATGGGATTGACATTTGAGAGCACTAGGCAACCTGGACATGGATGTTATTAGTTATCCATGTTCACTTTCTTTTTAGGCTTTGGTAAAATCATAAGTGTGACCTTTTTATTTTTTTTGTTCAGAATATTACTGTCATAAAATGTATATGTAGATCAGGTGACATGAGTATCTCTTTCACCATTTCTGGGAGCATTATTTTGAAGACATATACATTAGTATTAGGGGTACAAAGAGATGTACCCTGTATCAAAGAATATAGATAAAATGCATGAATAGACCATACTATGAATAAATAATGTAACTGGTTCCACTTTAAATAATGGATTGAATTGATATTTGAAAATATTAAGAAACCTTATATTGATATACAATCATTCATTACAACCAGTTACATATCTAATGGTAATATTAGGATTATAGTTTATCATGAAGGGTGTTTGAGTTTTGCTTTATACGTGATGATGTTAAATGAAAATAATGTGTTTGGAAAGAAGTCTCATGAAAAGACCAGTCAAGAAACATGGAGGAATACATGTGTTCTGAATCAGGAAGTGATTGATTGTGAAACAAATGCCTATAAATTTTCAAACTTGTGAATCAAATATATATCCTATGATGTGCATAAACTGAAGACATAGTAACGTACAAGTGTTGAATAAAAATGAAATTCAAAATACACATCGTGTCCCCTAGGAATCTACTTGCATTGATGATAACAGGCTCAGTAACTGTAGATATATTAGGGTTTGTATGCACCATTCACTGAATTTAGTTTTCAGTACTAGAAAACAAATACCTATTTCAGGTGGATGATAATTTCTGAGAATAATTTTGTGGAAATTTGATTATAAATCCACATATATGAATATGAATGAATTTAGGGAGTGTATAATAAGACACATATATTTCATATTTTGAAAAATCTGGAGAATATATATATATATATATATATATATATATATATATATATATATATACACAAATACATACACATGCACATGCACAGATATTAAAAAGTAGCATTACAGGAGATCCATCATGAAGGCAGGCATGGAGAAATCAATCTCTGAACTCTTCAGCTGTGCGGGCATAGGGAGTCGTAAACTGTCTAAATGCTGTTTGCTCAGAATCACTAGGCAATGTTGACCTGAGTTGGATCTGGGGCGAACAGTTTGGGCCCCTCAGAGCACACACAGAGCCTGGATCCGCTGCATTCAAGCTCAGATTTGTCTGCTTCTTGTGATTCAGCACTAACATTCCAGCTGAAATAACTGGTCGGCCTTTCTGTATTTAGAGAGGTAAAAGCCAACTGAGCCTTCATAGGCTGTGGCCATAGAATTTAAATGGGGCTTGGGAGAGATAGTCAGGATCCACCCGTTGCATTGGTCACCCCACAAAGGGAACGAACGGTCACCATTTAAATGGGATACCACAATGGGAGAGAACTGACGTCACAGGTGGAGGAGATAACTTCATTGAAACCAGCGCAACAAGTGTGTAATCCCCGTGCCATCTCTCTCAATACTGCGGGGAAACCTTAAGGGCCCCTCCCGGCTCTGCCGTTAGGGCCCCTCCCAGCTCTCCCGTGAGCGCAATAGCCAGACCAAGGGAATCAGGATTGGCTTGGGACTCACAGTGTGGAATTTCCGGCTACCACTCACACCAGTGCTGACAATTGAGGTCTCTTACACAACCTACCGGGTGCATGGCTCCCGGAGGGCAAGCAAATTCGCTGGGGGTTCTCAGCCCCAAGCTCTACAAACTTAGGGTCTGAGGGAGGCAAACAGGGAGAGTGTGCCCAGTCTTTCATGAAAAGAGGGCTACCAGGAGCAGAGGCCTGGTGTGAAACCAGTATTGTGGTGAGTGTCACAGGTGAGCAGGGCATGGCGTGAGGAAGCACAAGACAAGGCCCTAGGCACTCAGGATTGGAGACCCGCCCAGTCTGGGAGGAAGAGCTACTGCACAGTGATTGGTTCCCACTTACTGAGAGGAGAAGCTTGACCCACTGTGCACAGCTCCACCTCCTGGAAGAGAAGTTAATTGAACTCTATGTCTGCATTTATTATTTTTTTATTTATATTTTTGTTCTTTTTCTTTCATTTTCATTTTGTTGTTGTTGTTGTTCTTTAACTTTTTTTAATGTTTTCATTTTTTAAATTTTTTATTTTATTATTATTATTATTATTTTAAATTTTAATTTGCATTTTTTAATTATCATTATTACTTAAATTGTTTTTTCTTTCTTTATTTTCTATTTTTTTCTTTTGTCTTTTCATTTCTTTTCAATTTTCTTATTCCCCATTCCTTGAATTCTACCTGCCTACTCTCATTCTCTTTAGTGACTTCTTCCCTTCCCTTCTAATATCTTTTCTCCCAAACAACAAATAAATTTATTAGAGTATGCAGTAACTCAGCACTCAAACAGAACAAGAGGTAACATGAGCAGCATAAAAAAGCAAGGAATAAAAGGAGTACAAACAATGAAGAACAGCCCAAATATTCAGGAGGACCCAGAGTCATCAGAAAAATGGTCATATAAAGAACTCAAGGAATACCTTAGAAAGATTAAATGGAACCTTTAAGAGGATACGAGACAGCAAAGCCAAACAGTGAAAGAACACATTGAAAATGAATTACATAAACAGATAAAATAAGAAATTAAGCATCTTTATCAGGAGATAGAGATTAAAAAAAAAATCAAACAATAATTCTAGAAATGAAGGAAACGATAAACCAAATTAAAAACTCAATTGAGAGTATCACTAACAGAGTGGAGCAAGTAGAAGACAGAATGTCAGATAATGAAGACTAAATATATCATCTTGAAAAAAGTCTAGCCAACAAAGAAATGCTGGTAAAAATCATGAGAAAACATCCAAGAGATATGGGATAACATAAAAAAAAAACAAATTTATGAGTCATCTGGTAGAGGAAGGTACAGAGATTCAAACCAAGGGAATGAGTAACCTGCTGAATGAAATAATTACAGAAAACTTTGCAGAAATAAAAATGGAAACGGATAAACAAATTGTAGATGCTTACAGGGCACCAAGCATACAAAATCACAGTAGACTAATGCCAAGACATATTGTTATGAAGATATCCAATATACAGAACAAAGAGAAAATATTAAAAGCTACAAGGGAATGGAGGCAGATTACAATCAGGGGTAAACCAAAAAGGTTAACAATGGATTTTTTATCACAGTGGCTGAAAGTGAGAAGATCCTGGAACAATGTATTTCAAACACTGAAAGACAATGGATGCCAAACATGAATTCTGTATCCAGCAAATTTAAGCTTCAGGTAAGACAATGAAATAAAAATCTTTCATGATAAACAAAAGCTAAAAGAATTTGCAGCCAGAAAACCAGCATTGCAAAGCATCTTGAGCAAAACACTACACAAGGAAGAAATGAAAATCAACAACAACAACAAAAAAACCATCAGTGGGAAGTGCCTCAGTAATGACAGAGGGTGGGGGAAAAGCTAATCATGGAGAAAGAAACTAAATAAATATATATATATATATATATATATATATATATATATATATATATATATATATAATCAAACATGGGTGGCAGTACAAACCACATATCAATAGTAACTCTAAATGTTAATGGCTTAAACTCTCCAATAAAGAGACATAGGCTTGTAACTTGGATTAAAAAAACAAATCCAACAATATGTTGCCTCCAGGAGACACATCTGAATGGAAAAGACATACACAGGCTGAAGGTGAAAGATTGGGAAAATTTATACCATGCACATGGTCCTCGTAAGCAAGCAGGAGTGGCCATCCTCATATGGAATAAAATCGACTTCAAGACTAATTTAATAAAAAGGGATAAGGAAGGACATTATATACTGTTAAGAGGAACCATTCACCTACAAGACATTAGAATTATCAATATTTACGCAGCGAATAATGGTGCTGTGATGTTCATAAAACAAATTCTCCTCAAGTACAAGAATCAAATAGACCACAACACAATAAATATGGGTGACTTCAACTCACTTCTCCCACCATTGGACAGATCCTCCAAAAGAATTTGAATAAAGAAACTATAGAACTCAATATCACAATCAATACCCTAGACTTAACTGACATATATAGAATATATCAACTATCATCAAGTGCATATACTTTTTTCTCAGCAGCACATGGATCTTTCTCAAAAATAGACCATATGTTATGCCATAGGGCAAGCTTCAGTAAATATAAAGGGGTGGAGATAATACCGTGCATTTTATCTGATCATAATGAAATGAAACTGGACACCAATGATAAAAGAGGGAAGGAAAAATCATACATCACATGGAAAATGAACAATATCTTACTGAATAATCAATGGGTTACAGAAGACATAAAGGAGTAAATCAAAAATTCTTAGAGATAAATGAAAATATAGACACAACATATGAGATTCTATGGGACACAATGAAAAAAGTTTTAAGAGGGAAATTCATTGCCTGGAGGTCATTCCTCAACAAAAGAAAAAAACAAAATAAATGAGCTCACACGTCATCACAAAGCCCTAGAAAAGCAAGAGCAAAACAACAGCAAATGTAGCAGAAGGCAAGAAATAATTAAAATCAGAGCGGAAATCAACGAAATTGAAACAAAAGAAACTATTGAAAAAATTAACAAAACTAAAAGTTGGTTTTTCGAAAAAATAAATAAGATCGACAGACCCTTAGCTATGCTAACGAAGAGAAGAAGAGAGAGAACTCAAATTACTATCATACGGGATGAAAAAGGCAATATCACAACAGATGCTACATGAATACAGAAGAAAATTAGAAATTATTTTGAAAACCTATATTCCAATAAAATAGAAAATAGTGAAGACATCAATAAATTTCTTAAGTCATATGATTTGCCCAGACTGAGTCAGGAGGATACACACAATTTAAACAGAAAAATATCAATGGATGAAATAAAAGAAGCAATCAAAAGACTACCAACCAAGAAAAGCCCAGCACCGAATGGATATACAGCAGAGTTTTACAAAACCTTTAAAAAAGAATTAATATCAATACTTTTCAAGTTATTCAGGAAATAGAAAAACAGGGAGCTCTGCCAAATTCATTCTATGAGGCCACCATCACCCTGGTTCTGAAACCAGACAAAGACACCTCAAAGAAAGAAAACTACAGACCAATATCTCCGATGAACCTAGATGCAAGAATCCTCATTAAAATTCTGGTGAATTGGATACAAATGCACATCAATAAAATTGTGCACCATGATCAACTAGGATTCATCCCTGGGATGCAAGGCTGGTTCAATATATTGAAATCAATAAATGTTATTCACAACATCATTGGACTTAAAGATAAGAACCATATGATCATCTCGATAGACGCAGAAAAACCATTCAACAAAGTACAGCATTCCTTTATGTTCAAAACATTTTAAAAACTAGGGATAACAGGAACTTACCTTGACATTGTAAAATCTATCTATGATAAGCCTCAGGCTAGCCTCTTTCTGAATGGAGAAAAATTGATGGCATTCCCTCTAAAATCTGGAACAAGACAGGGAAGTCCTCTATCACCACTTCTATTCAATATAGTTCTCGAAAAACTGGCCAGAGCAATTAGACTGATGAAAGACATTAAAGGCATAAAAATAGGAAAAGAATAACTTAAATAATCACTATTTGCAGATGACATTATTCTATACATAGAAGACCCAATAGGGTCTACATAAAAAACTACTAGAACTAATAAATGAATTCAGCAATGTGGCAGGATTTAAAATCAACATGCATAAATCAAAGGCATTTCTGTATATCAGCGACAAAACTTCTGAAACGAAAATGAGTCAAAACACTGCATTCACAATATCCTTAAAAAAATTAAATGCTTGGGAATCAACCTAACAAAAGAGGTGAAGGATTTATATCATGCAAACTACAGAAACCTAAAAAGAGAAGTAGAATAATATCTTAGAAGATGGAAAAATATACCCTGTTCATGGATAGGCAGAACTAGCATCAGCAAAATGGCGATATTACAAAAAGTTCTCTATAGGTTTAATGCAATGCCAATCAAAATCCCAAAGGAATTTTTTGTAGGAATAGATAAAGCAATCATGAAATTCATATGGAAAATTAAAAGACCCAGAATAGCAAAAGCAATTCTAAGCAGGAAGTGTGAATCAGGCGGTATAGCGATACCAGATTTCAAACTATATTACAGAGCAATAATAACAAAAACAGCATGGTACTGGTACCAAAACAGGCGGGTGGACCAATGGTACAGAATGGAGGAAACAGAGACTAATACAAAAAGCTACAACTCTCTAATATTTGATAAATGAGCTATAGGCACGCAATGGAGGAAGGATAGCATCTTCAACAAATGGTATTGGGAAAACTGGAAATCCATATGCAACAAAATGAAACTGAATCCCCTCCTCTCGCCATGCACAAAAGTTAACTCAAAGTGGATCTAGGAGCTAGATTCAAATCAGAGACTCTGCGTGTGATAGAAGAAAAAGTTTGCTCCGATCTACATATTGTGTGGTCAGGCTCCAAATTCCTTAAATGGACACCCATAGCACAAGAGTTAATAACAAGAATCAACAAATGGGACTTACTTAAACTGAATTTTTTTTTCTCAGAAAGAGAAACAATATGAGAGGTAAATATGGAGCCTACATCATCGAAACAAATTTTTACTTCTCCTTCAGATGGAGCCCTAATATCCAGAGTATACAAAGTATACAAAGAACTCAAAAAAGTTAGACAATAAGATAACAAATAACCCAATGGGCCAAGGACCTGAACAGACACTTCTCAGAGGAGGACATACAATCAATCAACAAGCACATGAAAAAATGCTCTCCATTTCTTGCAGTAATGAAATGCAAATCAAAACCACACTAAAATACCATCTCAATTCAGTGAGATTGGCAGCCATTATGAAGTCAAACAACAACAAGTTCTGGCGAGGATGTGGGGAAAAGGGAACTCTTGTACATTGTTGGTGGGACTGAAACAAGTGTGGCCAATTTGGAAAGCAGTATGGAGATTCCTGGGAAAGCTGGGAATGGAAGCACCATTTGACCCAGCTATTGCCCTTCTCAGACTATTCCCTGAAGACCTTAAAAGAGCATACTACAGGGATACTGCCACATCGATGTTCATAGCATCACAATTCACAATTGCTACACTGTGGAACCAACCCAGATGCCCTTCAATAGATGAATGGATAAAAAAATGTGTCTTTTATATACTATGGAGGATTACACAGCACTAAAATATGACAAAATCATGGAATTTGCAGGGAAATGCATGGCACTAGAGCAGATTATGCTTAGTGAAGCAAGCCAATCCCTAAAAAACAAATACCAAATGTCTTCTTTGATATAATGAGAGCAACTTAGAACAAAGCAGGGAGGAAGAGCATGAAGAAAAGATTAACATTAAGCAGAGACATGAGGTGGGAGGAAAAGGGAGAGAAAAGCGAAATTGCATGGTAATGGAGGGAGACCCTTATTGTTACACAAAATTACATAGAAGAGGTTGTGAATGTAATGGAAAAATAAACAAAAAGAGAAATGAATTACAGTAGGTAGGGTAGAGAGAGAAGATGGGAAGGGAGGGGAGGGGGGATAGTAGAGTATAGGAAAGGTAGCAGAATACAACAGTAACTAATAGGGCATTATGTTAACATATGGATGTGTAACCGATGTGATTCTGCAATCTGTATTTGGAGTAAAAATGGGAGTTCATAATCCACTTGAATCTAATGTATGAAATATGATATGTCAAGAGCTTTGTAATGTTTTGAGCAACCAATAAAAGAAAAAAAAGTAGCAATATCTATGCCAATTGAAATTCATCATGAAATGTATATAATCCACAGATCGAAAAATATTCATTTTACTGAATACGGATTTATGTATACTGTTATTCAACTAGGAAGCTCAACCATAGGTTGAATTTTCATTTCCAACAGTGTTTAGGAGGAGTGATCTCTTCTCAAAATTTGCATCTGCCAATTCAGCCACCTCACAAGTGTGTACTAGTGATATCAGGTAGGATTCTAAATGGTGTATATATGGTGTATATCGGGAGCTCACAACCTTGGAAGTGGTAGAGGAGTTTCCAAAAGTAAGGGACAGGGTAAAAACTCCACAAACATGGAGTTCTGCTGGCCTAGAGACTTCTTGAGAAACTGCCTGTGAGGTTGGGCACTTGAAAAATATTTTGTTGTCAGGAGCTTTAGCTTCCTTTCTAGTGAGACTATAAAAGCTTGGTCTGCATCTATGAGACCTGGAGGACATGGTTTCTTATTTCCCAATGAACATGAGGCAGCAGTGCTGAATTCTCTTTTTAGGTAAACTGTGGCCATTGGGGGCTAAATGTCTCCCTGTGTGCACTGTGAAGCCATATGGTCATCCTCCATTTTCATGGTCTTTCTTCCTGGTGCACTGGGAGTTTGGTATTTGCTTCACGAAATACAAGGAGTTCAACTGGGTCACAGTGCCAGAGGGAGTTCTGGCAGGTGTGGTGGGTCAGGTTCTGCAGGAGGATACAAGAACCAGGCTTCTATCCCACATAGCTTGCCCCCTTGACCATAGCAACCTGATTCTGAACAATGTCCTGAAATTCTTCATTTAACAAGTTGCCTTTACATGGAAGGTTCTACTGGCTGCACCATGTCAGTCACAACCCATTTGGAAGCCAATGGAAGATCCACATGGCCCCACCACAGATGTATTATCGCATACCTGCCCACCACTGCTCTAGGCACACTAGTCAACAGAGTCCAATTAGTGGCATCTCTGTTCTACACCATTTACATGAAACCCAGTCAATCAAGGCACTGTCTAGTATATTCATGATCAGCAACAGGACATCCAAAGGTTTTCCAGTGCCACCTGGTGATGGGAATTTCAAAAATTTCATGGTATTTATATAGCCATTTTTCAAGGATGAAGTTGGAGGCACTGTGATTTTCAATTCTTTCAGGAACCATTAAATGATTAGGAAGCTCATTTCAATGAAAGCTCTGGAGAACACTCACAGGTAAGGCTTCCCAAAGAGTGGCGAAAAGATCACATGATGTTATTCCCATTTAGGTCTACAATGTGCGGTCCGTATGAGTTTTGACTCTCAACTTTGGGTGCCAAGTCTTTCAGAATAAAGTCATGTGGTTTGCTGCTGAGAGGCCCAGTGCTCTGTGGAAAGCCACCATGGGCCTAGAACTCAGTTTCCAAGGGCGACACTCATGCCTGGCTTCCTAAAATCTCAACACTATTCATGCAATACTTCTCAGAGTTCAGTTCCAGAACTCAGTCTCTAAGGGAATCACACCAGAGTTCAAGCACAAGTGGACCAAGTCATCTTTTCCAATCGCCACCCAAATGACCACAATTTAAACCAAAACACTCCAACATGGCACTCATCTTCTTCCATATAGACACTCATAATAACCTCTGGCTGGAGTTTTCCATGAGGGGCACAGCCCAAGACCGTGTCCAAAATAAGCTCTCTTGCACCTAATTTGCCTAAATTCAGGGTTGCCTGGACATCCTTCTTGTGAACCAGGAGAGATCAAATAGGGCTCCCGTTAATACTGCTCTGCTTCGTCAACTTGAGGCCAACTGACTGTGGGGTTTGGATTCTTTATGTGAATTGGAGTCTTGAGAAAACCCAAGCAACTATGACTAGCCTCTGCATGCCTTTGAAGAACTCATTTGACCCAAAGGATCCCTATTCTGACTTAATGGAGTTGAGGAAAATTACAGAGAAAGGCGAGAGACTTCATCCACAAGGACTGCTCTTTTGGCCATTTTGGTTTTGGATGTACACATGGGATCATTTTTTAGATCCATCAGGAGGTGAGAATCTAAGCCACAGCCTCACACAGGGCAAATAGGCAGATACAGACACATCCTTTCCAAAGCAATTAAGCAAAGAGCCACAGGTAATGCCCATTCATTTCCATTTGAAAACTGTTTTCTTCATTCTTCACAAAGTGGTGGACTGAGGAAAAGACCTTCCTGATATTCAGGGCAACAGAAGAATAGGTAAACAAAAGGCCCCAAGCAGGGTTTCTCCACTGAGACTTTCCTGGTCACACTGATATCTGAGTTTTCTGAGATGCTCGCCATTCCCTTCAGCTATACAGTACATGGTCATGTCACAGAGCTTCGAGGTTGTACATATCTTAAACACAAAACCATGAGCCTATTCTGGAGAGTGGCCAGAATTCAGGAAGAAAAGAGGAATTTAGGAAGATAGCAGGTGTTGCACATCAGTAAGGCAAGCTGCAGTCCATTCATAAATAAAGCAGGATGAATGCTGGGAAGCTTTCTACTAGACAGGACATATTCATTGATGCATTCTCTTTTCTCATGTCTACAACTACGGACACAGTGGGATACTCAGACATAGAAACACTTGCCTTGTCAAACGACTTAGTAGAAACAGTTCACTCCAAACAAAACAAACCGCCTTTCATACCTATTCTCAGAACATGAGACAAAACCACAAACCCACACCCACATCACAAAGGCACCTCCTTCCTTCAAGTAGGTCTGTGACTATCCGGAGTGTCCTCTGACTGGTGGGCCACACTATGTTCCCTGGAAATGGCCTGTTCTGTCTCAAATCTGTACTCCTTGGCCAACTCTGTGAAGTTGTCAGGAGCCAGCGGTGAGCCACTGCCTGCTTTCTCAGGAAAGGCCCCCTCTTCATAGCTTTCCTTACATTTGGTCATCCTCACATCAGTAGGTCCCAAGAAAGACTGAGTCTGTCCTTGGTAAATCAAAATAAGTTTGACCACTGGGACTGGGACTGGGACTGGCTCTGGGTGCCTGGCTTCCTGGATTCCAAGTTCAGAGAGTTCCATCACCAAGGAAATTAGGTGAGGTCACTTACTTTAGGAAATGAATGAGGTCGCTACCTTGGCAACAACTTTGTCCTAACAATTGCTTCCAAGGTTCCCATGAGAAGGAGTCTGCCCCTACTTCCTGTGACACATTTACAAGTTAGAGTGGTATGTAAACAATAGGCATGCAGGAGCATCTCTCAACACATGCCTGCTTTGGTCCATCTTCTCTACATTAAGAAGAGAGTGGCTGATTCAGACACATCCCTTCGTCCTGAGCAGGTGGTTTGCCATGGAAGAGTTTTGCTCTCTCAGGTCCTTCATAGTTGCCTACATCTTCTCCAGGGATCATTTCTGCATGGACCTTTGAGGTTCTCAGCAGGTGGAAGATCCTCTTTATTCCTGTGTTTTAGGACCAACTCTGTCCCCGCTCTTCTGTAAAATTAGATTGAGAGAACAGTGTATGGTTAGGGTTAATAACAGGTTCTAGTTGGTTTAGAAAGAAAACTACACAGTTGAGCAAACGGGGTTCTACAGTTAGCAAAAATATAAGGATTATTAATGGACCAGCCATGGCAGATAAAAGCATAGTTAACCAGGTGGACTATGTGAACCAAGACTCAACCCTCCCTTTTGGGGCCTCTGTCACTCTTTGACGCTCTTCAAGTCGTTTTCTTAATTTACTCATAGATTATTTTACAACTCAAGTATTGTCGGAATAAAAACAACATTCTTCCCTCAATGCAAGCAAAAATGCACCCTTCTCTCATGAAGAGGAGGTCCAACACTCGCCTGATCTGTAAAACTACTTCAGAGAGAGAGAGGTTAAAATTCCTGTAAAGCTGTGATGTCGGTTTTTAATGTCTTTAAGCTTTGGTCTATTTCTGCTTCTAATTGTGTCTTTGTTGTGTCTCATGGACTAGGGCAGTTGTTCCTGTGCCCACCCTTTCAGCAACTATTATTCCTAATAGGATGGATAAAGTGGGGATACAGGTTCCCCGTGGAACCGGGTTGTATGCCCCCCTATTTGAGTTTTAAATGAACCTACGTCATGATAGAGCATGCTGTAAAACATCTGCATCATTACATAATTAATCACATCTCTTGACCATTTTATGAAAACATAAGTAATGTTAAAGTGCATAGAATTTTACTGTTGTGGGACAGACAAGGAAAGGAACCTAAGATAGCACCAAAGACAGGAAAAAAGTCTTATTTGGTTGCATCCGGATTTAGAGGGCATTGCTTCTGTTGTAATCAATTAATCCCCTGTACCCCAAGTTTCGGTAGTTTTAGAATTTGTACCCAACATGTAAGGGAAGTGGCTCAGAAGTTCACAGTCTGCAGAAATTCACAAAAATCAGTTTTTGTTTCCGTTTTTTTTCTTCTGTTCTGGGCAAGTTAAATTTTCAAGGACACCTTGGAAGGGGAGAGCTTTTTTGTCTCTTTTTTTTCTCCCTGCCAGCTGTCACCATGGAGCCCAGTTGGTAACTTTTTTATCTTAGAAATGTAGCCATCTCTGTGAAGCCCCAGCTCAAGGCCAGAGGCCTTGTTCACATATTTTGTGAAAAACTAGTAAGTCGGTGTCAAGCTTAGGGGGTGGTGATTTTTTCAGCCACTGGCCAAGTAGAACAGGGCAAAACGAAAAGTGGAAGTTTATCTACATTGAACTCTTTCAGAGGGACTCTTTTGCTGAAAGACCTAAAGTAAGCCTTGGTGAAGACTTCTGGAGAAGGTCATTTAAGACATTTCTGTGGACCTGGTATAGAGGGGGAAGACGTGGGAAGGCGAGGCTGAGAGCAGCTCCGTGGATCTGAGAATGAGGAAGGAGAGATGTAAAAGAATAATGGGAAAGGGGTTTGGGATTTTCCTAGAACAAAACTTGAGCAGTAGAACAGGTAGAGCAGAGGGGAAGATGGGAATGAGTATTCCAAAAAGCCTGTGAGGGACTTTAAATTCTTAGAAACCTGTTTTCAGTGATGACAAAGCAACTTTAAAGGCCATTTTCATTACATCTTGGATAGGGGTCTGAGGGCACTTCTCGGATGGTTTGAGCTTTGGGTTAGCTTCCTAGAGGACTTGGTGGGACCTAGTGCAGGCACTGACAGGAAAAGAGAGGAGTGAGTGGGTGGAGGGGTACCTCGGTACCTGCTACCTCAGCAAGCGGGCAATGTTATGACAACCAGCGGAGGTTTGGGTTTTTGATCTAGTAATTGGAGGGGAGAAATCAGGTTGCTGAGGTGGGAGAGACAGCAGAGAGTCTAGAGCAGAAGGCTGAGGGTGAGGAATTATTGGAGAAGCATAGTACAGGATGTGAGCGAAGGAGGGAAAAGGATTCCACATAGGGGAATTTCCCCCTTTTGAGCACTTGCCAAAGTTAAAAATGTCACGCAGAATTTGAGGATCTAGAGAACCTTCTGGGGGCCATAGTTTTTGGTTGTCTAATTGGTAATATGGCCAATGCTGTGTACTGAATTTGATGAGGAGTTTGGGTTCCACCAGGCAGCCCCTGTATGCTCACATCCCCATGATTTACACAAGAAGTTGGCTTTTCCCCCACACAGCCGTGGCTGTTTGTGGCTTTGATAGTCGGCCGGGCATCCATAGTAATCTAGGCTAGCCAACCTGAATCTGGCTCACGTTTCCCTGCATCCATAATGTTTGTTTCAATTATCTATGGTACGGAAGGGATTTAAAGGAATTTTAGTGGGATCCTCTTCATCAGGGATATCTCAAAAGGAAAGACCTATACCGAGCTGAAAAATGTCTGGCTGGAGAGATGGCCACCAGGTTCCTAAGGGGGCTGTATGCGAGATAGACCATACTTCTTGTCTAGTAGGATTTGTGATCAATCATCACTGCTGAATGGGCTGATGAGGGTTGGGACTACTGGTGGCCAAGGGGAGAGTCTATAGTCTTATCCACATAGTGAATACGCAATTTGAAATGGTTAGCAGTCTTTTCCAGTTTCCAACCAGAGTCTGTACACAGTGAAGGCTTGAGATGAGAGGCATGGATCCAAAAATTGATTCCGTCTACTTTAATGGCTGTAGGTGTTATTAGTAGCACCTGGTATGTTCCTTTCCAGCGGGGTTCCAGGGATGACACCTGATGTTGTATTATGTAGACAAAGTCTCTTACTTGATATTGATGTGGAGTCCCCTCGGCCCCAGGTTGGTAGGCAGTGGCCAGCTGTTTCCACAAGTATCGATGAGTTCTTTCAATGGCTTTAAGTCTGTCAAGCAAGGGGGTGTGGAAGGGATTGTTAGGCCTTAGGGTTGGGATTAGGCCCCTTACTGGAGGATGGGCATCATAGAGAATTTTATAGGGGGTGAGGTTACACAAAGAAAGAGAGGGAGTATTTCTCGCATGAAACAGTGCATGAGGCAGGAGCATAGTCCAATCTTTTATGCCGGTCTCTAAGCTTAAATTTCGTTAAGGTCTCTTTAATGGTTATATTTATTTTTTCTACCTGTCCTGAGCTATGGGGTATATAAGCATAATGCAACTTCCAATTAATACACAGGGTCCTGGTTAACACCTGACTTACCTGGGCCATGAACACAGTCCATAATCAGACCCTATTACCTTAGGCAGACCGTATCTTGGAAAAATATCTTTCAGGATCTTCTTGAAAACCATTTGCACTGTTTTTTTTTTTTTTTTTTTTTTTTTTTTTCTGTGTGTGTGTGTGTGGAAGGCTTCAATCCATCCTGAAAATGTATCTACAAAAACTAGGAAATATTTAAGTCCATAACTTGTTGGCTTAATTTCAGTAATGTCCATTTCCCAGAATTGTCCTGGTCTGGTTCCTCGTAAGTGCTTTCCTCTAGGAAACTTGGGAGGGTAAACATTAACCAATTGATGGACCCGACAGGCATTTGTTAAACGTTCAGTTGTTCCCTTTTGCTGTGAGTCGGTAAGTGGAAAACTCTGTTCTTAATCCTACAGGAATGCCTGCAGTTTCTTTGAACCAAGGTGAGTTAGTTGATGTACATTTTTTACATAGTGTAGGGCTTTCTGAAATTGCAGGCTGAGCTCAGAGAAGTTGAGGCGTTCAGTGTCAGTGTCCTTAGATGTTATCAAAAACTTCCTGGTGATCAAGAGTCCATTGGAATTGGGCATTTCCCTTTAACACCGGGTATAAAGGAGCAGCTAAAGATGCAAACCCAGGTATCCATAACCTGCAAAAGCCAGCAGTTCCAAGAAATTCTCTGAGTTGTCTCCTGTTAGATGGGGGTGGTATCTACACAATTGTTGGTTTTCTCGGTTCAGTGAGCCATTGTTTACTGCCCCTAAGGGAATAGCCAAGGAAGATTACTTCATGCTAGCAAATTTGGGCCTTTTTGGCTGAAACTTTATACCCGAGTTGAGCAAGCTCATATAATAGTGCTTGGTCCCAGACTCATAGTTTTCTTTGGTGTTGGTTGCCAGTAGCAGGTCATCCACGTATTGAAGCTGGGTGACTTCGGGGTGCATAGTTCTGAAATTAATTGAGATCTCTGTGGAGGGCTTCATCAAAGAGAGTGGGGGAGTTTTTGAACCCCTGTGGGGGTCTAGTCCAAGTTAGTTGACCAGACGTTCTGGTTTCTGGGTCTACGCACCCAAAAGCAAACAGCAACTGACTATCTTTATGCAGAGGCAAACAAAAGAAAGCATCTTTTAAGTCCAGAACACTTTATCATTTCTGCTCAGGGTTCAGAGTGCTAAGAAGATTGTATGGATTAGGTACCGTGGGGTGAATGTCCTGCACTCTGTTGTTGATCTCGCTTAGGTCTTTAACAGGGCCATAGTCCCCAGTTCCTGGCTTTTTTTCTAGTAGCATGGGAGTGTTCCAGGCCGATTGACAGGGCCTTAGGACCGCTAAGGACAGATATTTCTGAATATGGGGCCTTATACCATCTTTAGCTTTTTTTGCTTTGAAGATATTATTTGACATTGATTCGGGAGGCTGAGGTTTTTAACTCCACTGTTATTGGAGGTTGTTTCACTGCCAGGCCTAACCCAGCAGTTTTTGCTCAGGCATCTGGGTAGTCTGTTATCCATTTCTGGGGTAGCTTGCCTGTTTGATCAGTCTTGGGTGGTGTGAAGAGTGGATGTTCATCTTCTACTAATATAGTTAAAGCCGTGACTATAGGAGTTTTTACTGAAGGATTTAGAAATTTCATTTAGGGGCCTTCAGGGTAAAAAGATATTTTGGCCCAGAACTTGGTGAGCAGCTCTCTGCCCATCAATGGGTTCGGACATTCTGGGATTACTAGAATGAAGTGATGGATTTTTCCTTTCCCCAGGTCCATGGTCCTCTTAGTAGTCTAAGCCCGATATTTACTGCCATTAGCCCTTTGAACTACAGACCTTTTATTTGATAGAGGGCCAAATGGGGCCTTAAGGGCTGAGTATACTGCTCCTGTATTCACTTCAAAGTTTACTGGGGTCCCCTACACTTCAAAATTTACCCTGAGCTAGGGGAAGGAATCTGAGCCCCAACTTTGTTAGTCATCCTCCAGAGTCAGAATGGCTGGCTGGCGTGTCTGTCTCTTTATAGGGCACTCTTTGGCCCAGTGTCCTTTTTTTTACGGTAGGCACATTGATCTGAGGCCAGGAGTGGCCTCTGGCATGGGCCCAGGTATTTCTTCCTGTCACCTTATGTCTTAATTTCCGGCCTCTTTCTTGTTGTGACCAGGATCTTAGTCAATGCCTTAGTCTGTCTTTTGCTTCTCTCATCCTCCATTTGCTCCCTTTCTTTCTCCCTGTTTCTCTCTTAAAGTATACTTTCTCGGCTTCTCTGACTAAATCTCTCTTTTAACTTTTTTTTAGTATCCATGGCAGCTTGCCCAATTAAGGCCATCATGACAGATGCCTTTTGATCCCCTGCCTGAGGATCGAAAGGAGTATAACTCTTATATGCCTCCATAATTCTCTCTAGAAACATAGAGGGAGATTCATCAGGCCTTTGAATAATTTCCCTTACCATGGCCAAATTAGTTGGTCACCTAGCGGCCCCTTGGAGACCCGCTATTAGAGCCTGGCAATAATTGGACAGATGCTCCCTATCTGTAAAGGTGTTGGGGTCCCAGTTGGATCGGTTTAAGGGGAAGCTGGCTTTGATTATGTTGGGAATTTGTGTTGGTCGCCCATCAGGTCTGAGGATATTTTTTTCTAGCTTCCAGGAGGTTTTTCTATCATTCCTATGTCATGAAGAGAGTCCCTAGAAGTTGTTGGCAGTAATCCCAAGTAGGCAGGTGTGAAAACGTTGGCGAGTTCTCAGAGTTCTTTTAGCCAGGCCAGCTTCCTCCAGGGAAGGAGGGGTTGTGTGTGCCACGGGACAGTCATCTGGATGGTGCTGGGCCAGCCTAGCTTCCTCGAATGATGGAGAGGCTGAGTCAGCAGCAGGGGAATCACTTAGAGGGTGTTGGGGGTTGGGGGACGAGGGCAGAGGATAAGGAGGGGGAGGAGAGTCCAGTAGAGTCTTGAACTCAGGGAGAACAGAGGGTGGAGGAAGAGGAGCAGAGAGTTTGAGAGATAGAATCGTGGGGGAAGGAGTAGGAGTGGGTGCAGGGACAATGAAAGGCTTCACCCATGGAGGAGGAGATTTGCAGAGGAGCTGATAAGTTAAGATATATGGCAATTGATCTGGACGGCTATGTGGCCCCATCTGAAAGACAATATCTCAGACTTTTCAAATTAGTTCGAAGTAGAAAGATCCTTCTAGGGGCCATCCGACTACAAAGGTGGGTCATTTTGAGACATAGAATCTGCCGGGTCTGGCATTTTACTGAAAAAGAAAGATTCTGAGCCCTTAAGCAGATTTTGGTCCAGTGATCAAGGGTCAGGGACAGAGGCATTGAAGTGCTCTGTTCCATAATGAAATATACACAGACAGTGAAAGCAACGACACATGACACAGACTAGACAAGACAATAAAGACAGGAAATGGACATCCAATACTGAGACCAGGACTGAGTAGCCGGAAAAACCTGATGGGCTGGCAATACCGAATCTGAAACAAAATATCAGTGAGTCGAGGAGACTATGGATCCTCGATTTTTCGAGTCCATCCCCCAGGGACATGGCCTGTGGCTCTGTGACATGTGTGTCAGCCACTGTGGGAGAGAGCTCACGCTCTTTACCAATAACCATTTTGTCAAACCCTAACCTGAATCCTGAAACCAAGAAGAGGGGCCTTATTTACCCCCAGAGGAGCCCGTTGGGGGTCTTTCATCTGCGGCTGCCAGATCTCACTGGGGCCACCAGATGTAAAGTTCGGGCGAGCGTTGGTGGAAGAGACCACCAAGAGACTGTCTCATGCAACAGCAAAGGGTTTATTGGGAGCCCGGCATGCAAGGGCTCTGAGCTCATTTGAATAGAGCAGAGAGCCCTGAGAAAAGCTTAAGAAGTGCTTATATATTTTCCTTGAAGAGGGCAGGGAGGGAAGTTTTTTGATGGGTAAGGGAGAGTGGGCGGTTTGCGTGCAACTGGTTGACGGAGTACATTCTGCAGTTCGGCAGTTGGGGACAGCACATTCTGGGAACAAGAATAGCAAACAGTTCTCAAGATTTCAACAGTGTTTTGTTAAGCATACAAAAAAACAGGAAGTGACAAGTACCTATTTTATTAACCTTTCAATATAAGTATGAAAACAGAAATCTACTTAAGATTTGAAGCCCAGAAGTTCATTGGGCCCTTGATTGGTATACTTAGCATTGAATTACGTTCTGTAGAGTTGTCCCAGAAATATGGATATACAATGGCATAGGACCTTGTACCTTCTCGGAGGTCAGTTCCAAAACACAGTCTCTAAGGGGAATCACACCAAAGTTCAAGACAAGGTGCACCCAATTATCTCTTCCAACCACCATACAAATGACCACAATTAAAACCAAAACACTCGGACATGGCACTCATATTCTTCATATAGACACTATTCCTAACTTCTGGTAGGAGGATTCCATGAGAGGCGCAGCACAAGACAGTGTCCCAAATAAGCTCCCTTTCCCCTCATTCACCAAAAGTCAGGGTTGCCTGGACACCCTTCCTGTGAACCAGGAGTGATCAAATATGCCTGCCATTAATACAGCTCTATTCTCCAATTTGAGGCCTACTGACTGTGGGGTTTAGATTCTTCATTTGAATTGAATTCATAAGAAAACTCAAGAACCTATGGGCTAGCATGTGCAGGGCTTTGAAGAACTCATTTGAAACACTGGATCCCTTTTCTCACTTGATGGAGGTCAGGAACCTTACAGAGGAATGTGAGAGACTTCATCCACAATGACTGATTTTTTGGCCATTTTGATTTTGGATCCACACATGGGATCTTTCTTTAGATCCATCAGGTGCTGAGAATCTAAGCCACAGCCTCACGCAGGGCCAAGAGGCTGATTCAGACACATCCCTTTACAAAGCATCACCTGGTGATGCCCATTCATTTCCGTTTGAAAACTGTTTTCTTCAGGCTTCACAAAGGCGTGGCCTGAGAAAAAGACCTTCCTGACATTCAGGGCAACAGAACAATAGGTAATCAAAAGACCCTTTGCAGGGTTTCTCCACTGAGATGTTCCTGGTCACACTGCTATCTGAGTTTTCTGAGATGCTTGCCATTCCCTTCAGCTATCCAGTACATGTCCATGTCACAGTGCTTGGAGGTGGTACATATCTTGGACACAAAACATGAACTTATTCTGGAGAGTGGCTAGATTTCAGGAAGAAAACAGGAACTTAGGAAGATAGCAGGTGTTGCCCATCGATAAGGCAAGCTCTAGTGCATTCATAAATTGGGCAGGATGAATGCTGAGAAGCTTTCTACTAGACAGGAAACATCCATTGATGCATTCTCTTTTCTAATGTCTACAAGCACGGACACAGTGGGATGCACAGACATAGAAACACTTGCCTTGTCAAACAACTTACTAGAAAGAGTTCACTCCCAACCAAACAAACCGACTTTCCTACCTATTCTCAGAACATGAGACAAAACCACAAAAACACATCCACACCCACAAAGGCACCTCCTTCTCCCAAGTAGGTCTCTGACTATCTGGAGTGTCCTCTGACTGCTGGGCCATACTATGTTCCCACGATATGGCCTGTCCTGTCTCAGATCTGGTCTCCTTGTCCAACTCAGTGAAGTGGTCAGGAGTCAGCTGTTAGCCACTACCTGCTTTTTCAGGAAAGGCCTCTCTTCAGAGCACTCCTGGCATTTGGCCATCCTCACAATAGTAGGTACCAAGAAAGACTGACTCTGTCCTTGCTAAATCGATGCAAGTGAAACCACTGGGACTGGGACTGGGACTGACACTGTGTGCCTGGCTTCCTGGATCCCAAGTTCAGAGAGTTCCATTACCAAGGAAGTGAGGTGAGGTCACACCTTCAGGAACTGAATGAGGTCACTGCCTTGACAACCACTTTGTCCAAACTGTTGCTTTCAAGCGTACCATGAGAAGGAGGCTTACCGTACTTTCTGTGGCACTTTCACAAATTAGAATGGTATATCAACCATAGGCACCAAGGAACAGCTTTCCACACATTCCTGATTTGGTGCATCTTCTCTATATTAGGAAGAGAGCCTTTAGTCCGGGGAGCACTGCAGTGAACCTCTGCACTAAAACTATTAGCAAGCACCCGATGAAGGAGGCCTCCATATCTAAGTGGCGCCTTTATAACATCTGATATCCGGTTAAGGGAGATCTCTCATGATGACAGAGGTGTGATTTGGGGAGGCTCACCTATTCTCCTGTCCAGGACAGTAACGAGAATCGTTCTGTCCTATGTTCTGTTCTGTAGGGAATTCCTCTGGAATTGTAGAGAGGTGCCGACGGGCACGCATGCGCTCCTACCCTGGAGCTTTAGCAAGATGCTGCACTGTTCCCCTGTTTTTTGATTTTGGCGCCAGGTTTCTGTTTTTTTCTGTTTTGTTCTGTGTTCTATTTTTTTGTTTGTTTGTTTGTTTTTGTTCGTTTTGTTGTGTGATTTCAGTGGTGAAAACTTAAGGATATTGGACATGAAAATGGGTAATAAAGAGAGCAAGCCTGACACCCCTTTGGACTGTGTTTTAAGGAACTGCGATGAACTTTACCCCCCTTTGTTAAGCAGGATGATAGAAGCCCCTAGCTGGCTGCCTGGACCACACCCACTGCAGAGGGCAATGCCTGCTGGGGACCTAAGAACTGAGTATCTCCCAGGTTAACAAGTGAAACTCCTTTAAAACCCCTTGTCCCTCCAGATCAAGAGAGTCACAACCTTTGGCAGAGCCTCCTGTGTTTCTCCTTTGTTAGCAAAGCAATAAACCTCCCTTTTTCTTTTTCTCAAAACCCAGTACTCTTTATTAAATTGGTATTAATTGGCTTCAAGGTCAGGAACCGAACTTTAAGTTAAAAATTTGGTACCCCCCCTCTGCCCCCGAACTTTGTGAGAGCTGACTACTGAAATGTTAGGAGATGGAGCATGCTTGGTGTGGAACTGAACCAGAGGAGCTAATCCTGTAAGTAAAAGGAGGGACTGAGAGACTCCCAGCAGCTGTCAAAGCCCTGTTGATTCAGGGAATTACCTCCTTCCTTCCCTGCACTGTAAGGATTATGCCACTTCTGTCTTGTTAAAAAAGAGAAAAAGAAAAAGGGGACACTAAATGCAATAAAGTCACCATGGAGACCCTTGATTGTAAATTTCAGGTTGCCCCTCTCTTAAAACATCTGTTCCCCCCCTGTGGATATCTATGGTGCCACTGGTGTAGGAGATTTTTCTCTTATCTGCGCTGCTTTAAAGGATTCTCTCTGACAGCCATAGTCTGGACCTCCTTTCTTTCTGTCTTGTGTCTTTGTTTCTGGCCCTTTAAGACATGTGCAATAATGTGTTGATATTATAAATTGTTTTCTGGGAATGATCTTAGCTCAATGTGTGTCTAAATGATGATGTTTTATTTTAACAATCTGGTATCTGAATCGGTTTTTGAAGTATTGCAAAATCTTGCAGTTAAAAGTCGGGTTTAGGTAATTGTTTAGTTTATGATTTCAGATAATTCATGCCAGAGAACTTAAATACTTAGGACGGAAAACTGAAGAACTCTACTTCCACGTTGGCAAGTAACTTCCCAATCATACAGTCTTTTTTTTTTTTCACCAATTTTGAATTGGGTAGCCTGGGAATATGTCACTGTGTGTACCAGTGCATTAATTTGGACAAGGATAGTGAATGATAGTATGATATCTCTTGACAAAACAAGATGTAAAGATATAAAGTTTTGTGAATTGTATCTTAAACTTGTATCATAATTTTCAACATCCGAACCTAAAAATTATGGTTAAAATGCATTAGGCCTGAGGTGTCTGCTCAGAATAGCAGCTTCTTCCTGCTCCTTCCAGACCTCAGCCATGACTTATGTTGAAATGCAAATGAAAGAAGCCTGCAAGCTTAGTAGGAGACTGATTTAAGGCCTAAGAAAAAAAAAAAAGGTAAATTGTATGGTATTTACTAATTACTCGCTAGTCATTTTTTCTAGGACTCTTATTTTTTTTCCTTAGATACTTTATTTTTTTTTTTTGAGCTAATGATTTTGAGCATAGAGACCTAGGTTAATGTTTTTCTGATCAGTTCTATCTTTGACCACCTGTTGACTTTTTGAAACATTGCAATAAAGATTTCACCTGCGAAAAGCTACAAGGTCTTTACTATTATCATGTGTGCACAATTTTGATATGTGTTGTATGTCTATATATACATTTGTCCGTATATCATATATATGATACACAACATATATAAGAAGCACTCATACAAAAAGCACTCATAAAAACAAATGTTTAAAAGTGGATCCAAAGATTTTTAATTCACGTGATTTAAATGTTTCAATTTAAATTGAATAAACAGATAAAAACAAATGTCTTTAAATTTAAGCTTACAAATTTTTCTAGGTGTTCAAAAATCTAATAAAATATTAATATCTACAAAATGTCTAATATGCCTTGGTTCTAGGACCTTTCCTTGAACATAAAAATGGTTTACACTTTTCAATACATTTCTCTAATATTTTGATAAATAAGTAAAGTAAATTTGATATGGGATTACTCATTCATGAGTACTTTTGTTAGACATCTGATTGATTTATTAAGGTCTGTATAAGTTTTTACTAAAATCTGTATAAGATTGTAAAAATCAGTCATGTGTTAATGAGACAAAAATTCCTTAAAACATAAGTTTACCCATAACATTGTGTTTATTAAGTTTTATTTTTTCTAGAGCAAGCAACCATAAAAATTAAACAACTGATTAAATAAGAATTGTTACTTTAGAGCACTGTACTGTCATTTCTTTAAAAGCTAAACTTGGTTAATGTAGAAACATCAACGTAATTGTGATGCTATTAATGTTTTCAAATCTTACAGGTATGCAAGTCTTTAACGTAGAAACGTTAAAAGAGCATTATATTAAGCTGATGCTCTTAAGTTTTATGGTAAAAATATATTGGGGATTTATTTACCTGTTATCAATAAGATATGTAAAGTTTTATGTTACTTTTTACGTTGGGGAACAATTTAAATGTATTTTTAAGTTAACGAGAGCCTAATCTATGTAAAGGATAAAAACTTTCAGCCTTTTTTTAATTCATGTTTTAAATGTGATATCATATGGTGTTAGCTAATGTTCATGTGACCTCAAACAATTTATGGAAACTTTGTCAAATGATATTTAAAAATAAAGATCAGCTTTAGAACTAAAATACTTAAGATTTATAAAGAGCCCTGCCTTATCTGAGATAAGGCTGTGTGTCCCATCTTACCACATGTGAGAATGACTACGAAACCAGTAGGTCAGATAATATTTCTTTAAAGTTATGTTAAAATGTTGTTTTTTTAAAGGTCAATATTCCTAGGATCTCAAACAGGGGATATAATGTATAACTCAGCCAAAAAATTCAGGGTAGCTATTACACGAAGTAAGTATTTTTACTTTTGTTAAATTTATTTTGAAATTTTCTTATATGTGAACTAAAGATTCCCTGCTAGTGTTTTACAAATGTGTTGCTTTAAGAACACAACATGGGTTTATTCAAGATAATGTCATCACCTTCAATATAGACAGAATAATACAGATCCCAATTAATAAAAAGATAATTATTAAGTTATAGACATTAAAGCCCAGTACTCTTAATATAAGGCTGATAAAATTTATTTGTTGGATATTTAAGATTAGGATTTAAAATTAAAGTTAAATGAAAAGGGCCAAGAAAACCAATATTTTTGGCTCTTGCCCTTTGAGTCAGTCTGAATCCAGGGAACAGGGGACTTCTCTAAAGAGCTTTGTAACTCTGAGCCACATAACCTCCTGATCAGGGAGATTAATGAGACCACTTGAGAACAGAAAGCCAATCAGTGCTTTTGTTATGAAGAGGAGAGTCATCAGAGAAAAGAGACATCCCTGATGCTTCTGAGGGAAGCCAAATGGTCAAGCAAGACCTGTACCCACCTAGCGCAAATGGCACTAGCACAACTGAGAATCTGCTCTCAAGTTTCCCCAGAACTGACACCCATAAAAGCTCAGCTGACTGTTAACAATAGATAGAAACAAAAGTCAGTTTGACTGCTTCATCTGAAACACTTAGCAAAGACAGTTAAGACCAAAATACAGCCATTTCTGGGCATTTTAAATGATAATAAATAATAATAATAACAATAATAATAATAATAATAATAATATTTTAAGGTATGCACTTTATGTTAGCCTCCCAAAATAAGTAAGACTGGAGGCTACAAAGAAGGATTCTCAGACAGGAATGCCTGATACTTATACAAAGAGACTATCAAGAAGAGCTGCCACAGGCAGAAGTTTTCAGTTTAAGGCCTACAGATATCCCTAACCTACACAGGTAGGCTTGTTGTTTGCTAGTACGATTATCCAGCCCTGAGTAACAGAATTAAAGGTTTCTCTATTAGACACAGAGGTCATACTAGTAAAAGGATTTTACAAGATCAGATGACATTAAATTATTAAACTGTATCTTATGGGGAGGGCCAACTGTAACACTAAAAGTTAAATATTAAGTTGGATGTCCTGATAACTGGAGATATTGAAGACTGATGAGGCAACTTCTATACAGTGACATGTTCCAGCTGCTGCAACATTTATTCAGTACTAATGGTTTTTGTTTCTCTCATAGAAGAACCCATCCCCAGATGACTTTTCAACCTGTTTTTCCCCAACCAGACTTCAAACTGAAGTGACTTCTAAAAGGCAACTCATGTCCCTCAACTGACTTCTAAAAGGCAACTCATGTCCCTCACGCCTTGCCCACTCACGTCACCTGGTCTTAGGTCAGAAGAGGAAAAAATGAGTGATGCCACTATTCTTACAACAATGGAGAGAAAGATAAATTGACTATCAATATAATTAATTAATTAATTCAGGTAAAATCAGGGAGATCGGTTTTGGGTGAGTTCTAAAAATTTGGAGACTCTTACCTGAGGGATTAAAATTTCCTCAGTGCTCTCCCCCTAATCTATCAAAGATTTGAAAGGGACACAGGGAAAAGGGGGGAATGATAGACCCAACCTGATCTTTTACAAAAATTGGGAGCCATCTTGCCAAAAAGCCATGAAAAGATAATTTTGGCTTTACCATAAATTACTTCAAATTCTGAACCTGCGTGGAGTGCCTGCCCGTGCCTTGAATTCACCCATGCCCAGATCTCTGACCAGATAGCTGCCCTCTCTGAAACTTTAGTGACACATCATAAATATTTGCCCTCTCTGGCCAGACAACAACACTCTCTGAGGCTCTGATGCTCCTCATGAATTCTGATGTAGGGACAGCAAAAAAAATGTAAACTACCATTAGTGTGATGTTTGTCAGAGTTCTGTTATCTGTAAACCCCTTTTGTGTAACTTTCTGGGCTATAATGCTGGGCTGTAGGAAAGCTGGGGTTGGTGTCTTGTTCCCGCAGTTTTGGGAGAGAGAGGCAGCACAGCCGGTGGAAATAATAAGCCTAATTTAATTTCATTTTAATTAGAGTCAGTGGTCTTTTCTTGTGTCCTGGTCTAAAAGGTAAACACCCCAAAAACATTGAGCTCTGCCGGCCTAAAGACTTTTTGAGAAACTTCCTCTGAGTTGGGCACTTGAAATATATGTTGTTGAAAGAAGCTTTACCTTCCTTTGTAGTGAGACCATCAAAGCTGGGTCTGCATCTATGTGACCTAGAAGACATGGTTTCTTGTATTCTAATCAACATGAGGCAGCAGTGGTGAATTTTCCATTTGTAGGTAAACTCTGGCCACTGGTTGCTAAGTGTCTCCCCATGTGGACTGTGAAGCCATTTGGTCATCCTCCACTTTTCGTGGTGTTTCTTGCTGCTGCACTGGGAGTTTGTTATTTGCTTCACGAAATACAACGAGTTCCACTGGGACCCAGTGTTGGAGAGAGTTCTGTCACTTGTGGTTGGTCAGGGTCTGCAGAAGAATGCACCAACCACTCTTCTATCTCAAAAAGCTTGCCCCCTTGTCCATAGAAATCTGACTCTGAACTTTGCCCGGAAACATCTCCATATAACAAGTTGCCTTTACATTGAAGGGTCTGCTGTCTGCACCATGTCAGTCACAAGCCATTTGGAAGGCAATGGCAAATCCTCATGGCCACACCACAGATGTATTTTCACACACATGCCCACCACTGCAATAGGACCACTACTCAGCAGGATCCAACTTAATAGCATCTTTGTTCCACACCATTTTCATGAAACCCGGTCAATCATGGCATTCTCTGGTACACTCATGATCAGCAACAAGACATCTAAAGGTTCTCCAGTGCCACCTGGTTAAGGGAATTTCAAAAATTTCATTGTATTTATCTAGCCATTTTTCATGGATGAAGTTAAAGGCACTGTGGGTTTCAGTTCATTCAGGAACCATTAAATGGTAAGAAATCTCATTTCAATGAAAGCTCTGGAGAACTCTCACAGGCAAGTCTTCCCATAGAGTAGTCAAAAGGTCACATGAGGCCAGGCCCATTGAGGTCTTCAATGTGACATCCACGGGTGTTCTGACTGTCAACTATGGCTGCCATATCTTTCAGAATAAAATCATGGGATATCCTAGCTGAGATTCCAAGGATCTGTGGAAAGCCAACCTGGTCCTTGATCTCAGTTTCCAAGGGCGAATCCCATGCGTGGCCTCCAAAAATCTGAAAACAGTTCATGGCAATATTTCTTTGAGATCAGTTCCAGAACTCAAACTCTAAGTGGAATCACACCAGAGTTCAAGCCCAGGTAGACCCAGTCATCACTTCCAACCGCCACACAAATGACCACAATTAAAACCAAAACACTCCCACAAGGCCCTCATCTTCTTCCATATAGACACTCATCATAACCTGTGGCTGGAGGTTTTCATGAGGGGCTCAGCCCAAGACAGTGTATAAAATAACCTCCCTTGCCCCTCATTTGCCTAAAGTCAGGGTTGCCTGGATAACTTTCCTGAGAACCAGGAGTGATCAAATATGCCTGCCATAAATACTGCTCTGCTTCTCCAATTTGAGGCCTAATGACTCTCGGGTATAGACTCTTTATGTGAATTGGAATCATGAGAAAACCCAAGCACCTATGGGCTATCCTCTGCAGGGTTTCAAGAACTCATTTGACACAAAGGATCCCTATTTTCACTTGATGGAGGTCAGGAACCTTACAGAGGAAGACAAGAGAATTCATCCACAATGACTGCTTTTTTGCCAAATTTGGTTTTGGCAGCACACATGTAATATTTCTTTAGATCCATCAGGTGCTGAGAATCTATGCAACAGCCTCACACATGGCCTAGAGTCTGATGCAGACACATCCCTTTCCAAAGCAATTAAGCAAAAAGCTACAGGTGATGCCCATTAATTTCAATTGAAAACCGTTTTCTTCAGGCTTCACAAAGGGTGATCTGAGGTAATGACCTTTCTGACATTAAGGGCAACAGAACAATAGGTAAGCAAATGGCCCAAAGCAGGGTTTCTCGAATGATATCTGAGTTTTTTGAGATGATCCCATTCCCTTCAGCTATCCAGCACATGGCCATGTCACAGAGCTTGGAGGTGGTACATATCATGGACACAAAACCATGATCCTATTCTGGAGAGTGGCCAGAATTCAAGAAGAAAACAGGAACTTAGGAAGATAGTAGTTGTTGCCCATCCATATGCCAAGCCACAGTCCATTCATAAATTACGCAGGATGAATGCTGGGAATCTTTCTACTATACAGGACACATCAATTGTAGCATTCTGTTTTCTAATCTCTACAACCACGGACACAGTGGGATAAACCGAAATAGAAACACTCGCATTGTCAAAAGACTTACTAGAAACAGTCCACTCCAAACCAAACAAACCGACTTTACTACCTATTCTCAGATCATGAGACAAAACCACAAACTCACATCCACACCCACAAAGTCACCTCCTTCCCCCAAGTAGGTCTGTGACTATCCGGAGTGTCCTCTGACTGATGGGTCATACTATGTTCCCCCGAAATGGGCTGTCCTATGTCAGATCTGAACTCCTTGGCCAACACTGTGAAGTTGTAAGGTGCCAGTTATGAGACACTACCTGCTTTCTCAGAAAAGGCGCCTCTTCAGAGCTCTCCTGGCATTTGGCCATCCTCACATCAGTATGTACCAAGAAAGACTGATTCTGTCCTTGGTAAATCCAAATATGTGAGGCCACTGGGACTGCGACTGGGACTGCCTCTGGGTGCCTGGATTTCTGGATCCCAAGTTCAGAGAGTTCATTCACCAAGGAAGTGATGTAGGTCACTTCCTTTAGGAAATGAATGAGGTCACTGCCTTGGCAACCTCTTTGTCCTAACAGTTGCTTCCAAGTGTCCCAATAGATGGAGGGTGCCCCTACTTCCTGTGACACTTTCACAAGTTAGAATGGTATATCAAACATAGGCACCCGGGAACAGCTCTCCACACAGGCCTGGTTTGGTCCATCTTCTCTACATTAAGGAGAGAGAGACTGCTTCAGACACACCCCTTCATCCTGACCAGGTTGTTTGTCGTGGAAGATGACTTTTGCTCTCTCAGGTCCTTCATAGCTTCCTATATCTTCCCCAGGGTTCATTTCTGCATGGACCTTTGAGGTTCTCAGCAGGTGGAAAATCTCTTACATTCCTGAATTGTAAGACCAACTCTGTCCTTGCTTTTCTGTAAAGTTAGATTGAGGGAACAAAGTATGGTTAGGGTTAATAACATGTTTGATTTGGGTTAGGAATCATTCTGCTGGATTAATAATGGTATTGGGAACCTGCGATATTTATAAGTATATATAGAGGTGAAACATATGTATGAAAACACAAATCTAGGTAAGATTTGAAGCCCAGAAGGGCATTGGATCCTAGATTGGGATACTGAGCTTTGAATTATGTTCTGCACATGTGTCTCAGAAAAATCTATACACAATGGCATAGGACCTTGTACCTTGGATGATTGAATGTCGAAGAGAACATCCAGTCAAAAAATGATAGTAGGTAGGATTAGGAAGATAATTGATAGGATTAGAAAAAATAGTGAGTATAGGATTTGGACAAAAACTTCTTTAGCAATAGGGTTTCGTCTAGAGAGAAAAAGTAAATGTCAGCCCATGTGAAGAGTCAGTCACAATGATGAACTAGGTAAAATATGTAGAAAAGCAGATATCTATAGAGACATTAGGAAATCAGGCAAATGATAAAGTGATTAATAGGATTAGACATTTTCAACAGGATTGAGGTTGAATACATAGTCTTAGGAAGAAACAAATATGTAGTCACCAATAGGATTGACATTTGAGAGCATTAGGCAACCTGGACATGGGTGATTGTCATAATCCATACTCACATTCCATTTAGGCTTTGGTACAATCGTAAGTGTGACTTTTCATTTTGTGGCCAGAATATTACTGTGATAAAATGTATATGTAGATCAGGTGACATGAGTATTTCTTGCACCATTTCTGGGAGCAATATTTTGAAGAGATATAAATTAGTATTGGGGGCACAAATAGGTGTACCATGTTTGTATGAATATAGAGAGAATGCATGAATAGACCATACTGTGAATAAATAATATGACTGGTTCCAACTTTAAAAATTGGAATAAATTGATATCTGAAAATACACAGGAAATCTTATATTGATATACATACATTCATTCCAACCAGTTATACATCTAATGGTAATATTAGGGTTGTGGTTTATCAGAAAGTGTGTGTGAGTTTTGCTTCAAAATTGATTATGGAAATCGAAAATAATGTGTTTGGAAAGAAGTCTAATGAAACGACCAGTCAAAAACAAGTAGGAATACATGAGTTCTGAAGCACGAAGTGATTGAATGTGTTACAAATGTCTTTAAAATTGTGAATTCGTGGATGAAATGTATATTCTATGATGTACAAAAACTGAAGAAATAGTAATTTACCAATGTTGAATAAAAATGAACCACAAAATACACATCATGTCCTATAGGAATCAACTTGAATTGATGTTAAATTGGGTCAGTTACTGTAGAAATATAAGGATTTGTTTGCACCATTCACTGAAGTGAGTTTTCAGTAGTAGAAAACAAATATGTATTTCAGGTGGATGAATACTTCTGAAAATAATCTTATGAAAAGTTGATTATAAAACCACATACATGAACATGAGTGAATTATTTAGGGAGTGTATAATAAGACACATATATTTCTTATTTTGAAAAATCTAGAGTGTATATATATATATATATATATATATATATATATATATATATATGAAACACACACAGATACATTAGAAAGTAGCAATATATATGCCAATCAAAATTCATCGTGAAGTATATATCATCCACCGATCCAAAAATATTAATTTTACTGAACATGGATTTATGTATAATGTTGTTCAACTAGGAAGGTCACCCTTAGGTTGAATTTTCAGTTCCAAAAGCATTTATGAGGAGTGATGTCTTCTCATACTTTGTATCTGCCAAGTTAGCCACCTCACAAAAATGTACGTGTGATACCAGGTAGGATTTTATATGTGCATATAAAAATACATGTGCTGAATTGGCTACAGAAAAAGGGAGACAGAAATTCACATAAGTGTTAACTTTAAAAACACATGGAGAACTATTTTAACAAAAAATTGACAAGATTTATAACTCCTACCCTATATCATGCAAAAGGGAAAACCAACTATACACCATGCCTCCACCGAACTGCTTGTATTTCTATTTTGTTTGGATTATTTTTCTCCATCATATTTGGATTAGTAGTCACAGTCTAATAGGGTATGGGTTAGTGTCAGGGACTCAGTATTTCGAATGGAAAATTGGAAAATGAATCCAATGTGTATGTAAATATGTGCTACACAAAAATCTTCCCACTCTCATCCAGAACAAAGACTTGACAACACCTTCGCCCCATGTAAGACACAATTAGAGAAGAAGAGTTAGAAAATCCGTGAATACATGTATGGAATAGAATACGATCTGGAGTTCACAACCTTGGAAGTGGTAGAGGAGTTTCCAAAAGTAAGGGACAGGGTAAACACTCCACAAACATGGAGGTCTGCTGTCCTAGAGACTTCTTGAGAAACTGCCTGTGAGGTTTGGCACTTGAAATATATGTTGCTGTAAGGAGCTTTAGCTTCCTTTCTAGTGAGACCATAAATGCTGGGTCTGCATCTATGTGACCTGGAGGACATGGTTTCTTATTTTTTAATGAACATGAGACAGCAGTGCTGAATTCTCCCTTTGTAGGTCAACTGTGGCCCCTTGGGGCTAAATGTCTCCCTGTGTGGACTGTGAAGCCATATGGTCATACTCTATTTTCGTGGTGTTTCTTGCTGCTGCACTGGGAGTTTGGTATTTGCTTCACGAAATACAAGGAGTTCAACTGGGACACACTGTGGGAGGGATTTCTGTCACGTGTGGTGTGTCAGGTTCTGCAGGAGAATACCAGAACCAGGCTTCTATCCTACATAGCTTGCCCCTTGACAATAGCAACCTGATTCTGAACAATGTAATGAAACCTCTCCATGTAACAAGATGCCTTTACATATAAGGGTCTGCTTGCTTTACTATGTCAGTCACAAGCCTTTTGGAAGCCAATGGCAGATCAACATCCCCCCACCACAGATGTTTTATCACACACCTGCCCACCATTGCTCTAGGCCCAATACTCAGCAGGATCCAAGTTTCTGGCATCTCTGTTTAACACCATTTTCCTGAAAACCAGTCAATCAAGGCACTGTCTGGTATACTCATTGTTGGGAAAATTATAAACGGCAGCCATACCCCACAGAAATACCCCAACATGGCGCCTAAGGACTTCTTCTTCCTACCTTCTTCTTTTCTGCAGTGGTGCGAAATGTTCCCGCCTGTGTGAACTCTCCCGCTGGCGCCAATTTCAAATCTCACTGGCAGGGAACCGTAGCCCCAGTGAGAACTAATTCCTGTGCTCGGGAGATGATATTTGAAAGAACTTGCCAAAAACGGGTTGCCTGCCATTTATCTAAGCCCTCCCATCTCCTCCTTAGTTCTATAAAAGCACACAGCTTTTTGCAATAAAATTGGAATTCTCCTGGCGAAGTGCCTTTGCGTGGGGAGTTCTTTCATTCTGGTGCCCCATGTGAGGATACGGGTGAGCTCTTTCCAACAAGAGCCCTGTTCCCCGCTCCGCCGAGACACTCTGCCCTGGTCCGCTCTTTTCAGATGCAGGCTTCCTGCACTCACCACTGATCTGATGTATGTAAGCCTCCCCTGACCCTGGCTCACCAACTTCCTTCCGGCTACCGCTCTTTTTGTGACCTTGATCTTCAGGCACACTCTAGACGCCCGGTAGGGGGGAGGGAATTCCTCCCACTAAGACCTTTACTGGTTGTAGTGGACCCTCTGGTGATCCGTTTTCCTTTGGGGCGTGAGGTTTCTGAGTTTACAGGAGAGGTTCTGTGGTTTTTCCTCCTCTGCTGCCGCTGCCGCTGCCGGCTAGAGTTACTGTTTCCTGCGGGGCTGCTGTGTCTGGCTGAAGCTGCCTCTCTGCTCGGGGAAAACTGAACTCCCGACCTGGAACTGCATTCTGCCAGAGCCGGAGTTCTGTTTTCATTACTGACTTTTTCCGCTGCATTCGAAACTTTTCCTGACGTCAGGTTGCCGGTGGCTCCAAACCCATTGGGTCTCACAGATCGCACTTCACTGGTGATGACCAGGTAGTGCTCTCTGTATTTCTCGTGACGGCTGGTCATTTTGGGGACACCCACCTGACCCCGGTTCACCCTGAGCTTCCTGGAGGCCTTTCCAGCCCGGGTTTTCTCTTTGTCTCTCTCGCTTACTCTTATTCTCTCTCCCTGTGACTATGGGCACCTCTTCATCTGTACCTGAAACCTCACCTCTCAAATTTTTTAAAAAAATCTGGCCACACTCTCCCTCACACCAGACATCAAGCCCAAACTTCTAATCAAATTCTGTACCCAAGATTGGCCTATATATCCACTGGATAATGGCAATCATTGGCCTCCAGAAGGTTCCTTAGATCCAAACCTCCTCCGGGACCTTTTTAACTACTGCCAGCGTCTGAAAAAGTGGACTGAGATTCTCTGTAATGAACGTTTTAGCCTTCTCGCACAGCACCCTGTCTCTGCTCCTCCTGCCCTCCCTCTCAGGTCCTCCTTGCATGCAAACCCCTCTCTTTCCCTACTTCTACTCCTGACTTCACAGATTCTTCCTCATTCGACCCAGCAGATGAACACCCACCTTATCCCCCAGTCCCATCTGCCCCTTCTCTCCCGCTATAAGCTTCTCTTCCTCTGCCTGATTCCATTGATCCTCAGCCTTCCGTTTCATCCCCCTTCCCTCCGCCCTCTTCTGCCTGCTCCACCTCCTCCTCTTCCACAGAGACACTCCCATCCCCTCCCTCTCCTTCCTGTCCGCTGCCAGCCTCTTTCAGTCCTCCTGTTACCAGATCTAAGGGACTCCTTCCCACCCCCAAGACAATCGTACCCCTAAGTGAGGTAGCTGGTTCCGAGTGTGTCATCAGAGTCCACGTGCCCTTCTCCATGTCGGACATTACTCAGCTAGAGAGGAAGTTAGGCTCATTCACCACTGACCATACCACTTACATTTGGGAGTTTCAATGGGTCCTGCAAGCATATAGCCTCACTCATCATGACATCTACATGCTCTTGGCCAATACACTTCTCCCTGAGGAAAGGCAATGGTTCTGGGAGCTAGCCCAAGCCCATCCTGATGAAAATCATAGGACCAATCCTAACCACCCCACAGGCCCTCATGCTGTCCCAGAGCAGGATCCCCTATGGGATTACAACACCCCTGAAGGCTTACAGTCTCATGACCTTTTTACATCCTGCCTCTTGGCGGGCCTGAAAAAGGCCACCCACAAGGCTGTTAACTTTCAAAAGGTGCAGGAGGTCATTCAAAGGAAGGGGGAAACACCTTCAGAATTCCTGGATAGACTAACCAAGTCCCTTCAACAGTACACAAACCTCGACCCAGAAACCCCTGATGGCCGTCATGTCTTAATGACTTATGTTCTGGCCCAAAGCTACCCTGACATTAAAGCCAAGCTTAAAAAGCTTGAACAGGGCCCTGCTACTCCTCGGACTGAAATCCTCGCTGTCGCTTTCAAGGTTTTTCATGGTAGAGAGGATGAAAGTGAATGCCATAGGCAGAGGGCTGAAAATGCCAAATTCCAAATGTTGGCCCAGGTCATTCAGAAAAGGCCATCACCACACCATCCCAATATGACACCCCCTGGAGCTTGCTTCAAATGTGGTAAGGAGGGACATTGGCCCAGGGATTGTCCTTCGCTGAGGACACCCTACAACCCCTGCCCAAAATGCCATCAAAGGGGACACTGGGGGGCAGACTGCCCAACATCCTGGAAGGGAGGTTGGTCAGCCGCCCAGCAACCCTAGCCTCTCGTAGGCTTGGAAGAGGAGGACTGATGGAGCCCTGGGCCTTCCCTCCAGACTATTACCATCAAGAATCAAGAGCCTAGGGTCACCTTCTTGGTGGATGGACTCTTCATTAACTACCTCTTGAATACTGGTGCCACTTTTTCGGTCTTGAGGGAGTATTGGGGTCCTACCACACCCTCAAAAACTCCTATTGTCAGGGTAAGAGGTAAACAAATTTTTCCTCAACCCCCCCCCCATAATGTTATATGCAAGGATCCCTTTTGTCCTTCACTCACTCCTTTCTCATTATGAGCCATTGCCCCATTCCCCTTCTGGGAAGGGACATACTCTCACTATTAAAGTCACCATTCACATATCACCCCACACCTCTCCTACCTCTCATTTCCTCATGATGTTCCTAGGGGCAGATACACCTCCTTCATGCACTCTCCCACGACTATCTAAACTAGTTAACCCTGAGGTTTGGGACACAACTACACACTCTATGGCTAAATGCAGTCCTATTCATATTGTCTTACGGGACCCTTCAAGATATATTAGTCAACCACAATATCCACTCACAACCACAGCCCTCCTCAGATTAGAAGCCATCATCCAGGATTTATTACGAAAAGGGTATCTTAGGCCTACACACTCTCCTTTCAACACCCTCATTCTGGCAGTTAAGAAACCTAACGTGTCCTACAGGCTGGTTCAAGACCTTCGCCTTGTCAACTCCTCTGTGGTCCCCATCCACCCTCTAGTGCCCATCACTTACACCCTCCTCTCTCAGATCCCTACCACTACTACCCACTTCTCGGTCCTAGATTTAAAAGATGCATTCTTTTCTATTCCCTTGTTCTCAGAATCTCAGGATATCTCTGCTTTTATGTTGACTGACTCTCACACCCGCCATTCTCATCAGCTTTCCTGGACTATCCTTTCACAGGGATTCAGGGATATCCCCCATCTCTTTGGCCAAGTTCTTGCCCAGGACCTCACATCCTTTCACCCGACCTGTCCTGACTCTACTCTCCTTCAATATGTTGATGACCTTCTTCTATGTAGTCCCTCTGGGAACACTCTCAATCCCACACCGTTCAGCTTCTTAATTTCATAGCAGACAAGGAATATATGGAGTCTCCCCACAAAGCCCAGAATTCCCAGTATTCTGTCACCTATCATGGTTTTTGCCTTACACCCGGGAAAAAGGAAATAACACTGGATAGGAGGCAACTCCTCTCTGATCTTCCAGTGCCCCATACGAAAGCCAAAATACTATCATTCCTAAGATTAGCAGGTTACTTTAGAGGCTGGATTCCAAATTATTCTCTTCTATCCAAACCCCTGTATGACCTAGCAAAGGGACCCCCTAGTGAATCTCTTGCCTCCTCCCCCATCTACCACTTCCGCAGGCGTCAGCAACTCCTCTTTAAGACACCTGCCCTTCACCTTCCTGATCTTTCAAGACCATTTCATCTATATGTCCATGAAAAAGGGGGGCAAGCACTTGGGGTCTTATGTCAAAACTATGGGCCTACATTTGCACCTGTTGCATATTTGTCCAAGCAACTAGACCCTACCATCCGTGGGTGGGCCCCTTGCTTAAAAGCTCTGGCTGCTGGACAAATTTTACACAAAGAAGCCTCTAAGCTGACTTTTAAGGCCCCTTTAACTATCCACTCCCCACATCACTTGAAGGATCTTTTAGCTTATACGGGCCTTGAAACCCTTCCTCCATCCAGAGTTCTGTCACTCCTCACTTCCTTTCTGGAAAACCCTAATATTACTTTCCACCCCTGCTCTGCACTGAACCCTGCCTCACTGCTCCCAATGACTCCCACGTCTAACACACCAATTCATAATTGCTTGGAAACCTTAGATGATTTCCTCCCCTGTCATTCTTCCATTTCTGAGGGGCCACTCACCAAGCCTGACCTTATCTGGTATACTGACGGCAGTTCCTTTAGGCAGAATGGCACTCATTACTTTGGATACGCTGTAGTTTCAGCCACTGAGATTATAGAGGCCAAAGCTTTGCCTTCAGGAACTACCAACCAGCAGGCTGAACTTATAGCAGCCACTTGTGCCTGCCTTCTAGCACAAGGAAAATCCCTCACCCTCTATACTGATTCAAAATATGTCTTCCATATCTTATTATCCCATGCTGCAATATGAAAGGAGTGAGGCCTACTTACAACCAAAGGTAATGCAATCACTAATTTGGCTCTTATAATTAATCTGATAGAGGCCTCCCACTTACCCACCCAGTTGGGAGTTGTCCATTGTAGGTTCAATCAGAATGACGGCTCTCTTATCACTGAGGGCAATTCCAAAGCTGACCAGGAGGCACGAATGGCTGCTACCACTTCCAATTATGGCCTCCATGGGGGACATATAATGGCAACTTTAGACAGCTCATCTGAAGCCCCTACTTCTTCAAGCAAGAACAAGGATCTTTTCAATTTCCTTCATACTCTATTCCTTTCCAATTCTCAGTCTTTGGCCCTCTTTTTACAGACCTTCTTCTCCCTCATTCCCTCTGACAAAGCCATGCTACAGAATATAGCCTCTAATTGTCAGATCTGTCAGCGGACCAACCCTCATACTCCTTTAAGGCCCAAACATTTCCCTTCCCACCAAGCCCGGGGACACATTCCCGCTGCTGACTGGCATGTAGACTTCACCAACATGCCCACAATGGCGCACTAAATACCTCCTTGTCTTTGTGGACACTTTCTCTGGTTGGGTTTAGGCATTTCCCACTTCCAATAAAAAGGCTTCCATTTTAGCTTCAATCTTACTGACAGACATCATCCCCATTTTTGGTATGCCCACTTCCCTGCAATACGACAGTGACCCTGAGTTTATTTCTAGGATCACACAAAAGATCTCTCAAGCCCTCTTCTTCAAGTGGCATTTCCACTGTCCATATTACCCCCAGGCTTCAGGGAAAGTGGAAAGGGTAAATCGTAGTCTAATAGGAAGTCCTTACCAAATTGACAATGGAAATCAAACTCCTTCCCTTGGCTTTGCTTCGAATCAGAGCTCTCCGTAAGAAACCATCTTTACTGTCTCCCTTTGAGATAATGTATGGAAGACCTCTTACACCCCCTGGGTTGGTCATTTCACAAGAACCTCTCACCCGAGATTTGTCTTTGCCTCTCTTGTTTCATCTCCGCTCGGAACTCTGGAAATATCAGGACTGGCTTCTTCCGGACCCAGTCTCCTCTCCAAACATTCCTCCCTTAACACCTGGGAGTCTAGTCTATTATTATACCCCAGAGGAGAAAGAGACTCTTGCCCCAAAATGGGAAGGCCCCTATCCTGTCATTCTCTGTACCCCCACCGCTGCCAAACTCTCCTTACCAGACAACCGTCTCACTACCTGGATTCACATTTCTAGGTTGAAGCCATATCACTAGGAGGCCCCACCTACTGACGACAGGACCACCCCAGAGAAACTCCAAAAATCACCTCCTGAACCTCCCCTTTACTCCTGCTCTCCACACCCATCACACCCATTTAAGTTGCGGCTCACACTGTGTTCCCTGCAGCCCAATTCCTCTTAAAGAAGTCACAATGAGCTCTCCCAACACCCTAGTCTTCTCTAACTGCTTGTTTTTTGTGCTCTGCTTATTTTCTGTCCTCTGTTGGGACTGGTCTTTACCCTCCTCTCCTACCATGTATTTATTCACTCTTCGGGAATGATACTCAGAACATGGCATGCAGAAGGTCCACGTAGTGGATGTAACTACTTGCTTCATCCACAACTGCACCTCTATTTCCATAAAATTGTCACCTTCAAGGACCTTCGTCCCTGGTAGCTGGAACTGGCCTTTCATTTGCTTCCTTTTTGATCAAACCAAAGACTATTTTCTTTGGTGGCCTGAGATATATAATGGGTGCCCCTGTTGGTCATGCAGGTTCCATGATGAACATGGTAGTTATTCTTACCACTCACTTGGTTACCCTGAACGGTGGACTTCTAGATACCTAAAGTAGCATAAAGGCTCTTCATCTGATAACAATGGATGGTATACTTTAGATATACCTGACCCCAAGGCCAAACGTTGGGAATATGTTGAGTTTGCTGTCTATGCTCGGACAACCTCAGCCAGACCCACAGGGTCGATGACTGTTGGCCACACCCTGATTACGCCACCTAAGGCAACCATCCAGGTAGTCGAACACATTAAGGAGTCAGAATCAAAACTTCAAGATCTTATCCATAGCTCATCCAAAGAGGATTCAGAGCCTTCAACCCCTCAGGTCCCCCTCCAACATGGCTCAATTTGCTAAACCAAACTCTTCGATTATTAAACTCCACCCCTCTTTCTGTGCCTACTTCTCAGTGCTTTCTCTGAGCTTCACTTATTCATCCACTTCTAGCAGCTGTCCCATTAGTGGCAGGAAATATTTCAGCAAAAACCTACAATTTCTCTAAGAAAGGACAACCCCTAGATGTGACACGTATCCCACTGTGGGAAAGTTATTCCAACAATACTTTATTTCCTTTCATCTGTTTCCACCTGCCAATAATGAATCCTTTACCCATTTGTTCCTTGAGCTATAGCACCCCATCGAGCCCTGCGTTTATGCAACCTGGACATTTCCTCTGGTGTAATGGGTCTTTAAGTACCTCAACGATCAATGTCTCTGGCTCCTGTTTCTTGGTTACTGTAGTTCCTCAGGTGTCTTTGTATACTCCCACTGAATTCCGACAGTTGGCTGTACCTTCCCACACCCGTAGGGCCATCTTTCTGCCGGTTCTGGTAGGCCTCACTTTAACAACCTCAGTGGCGAGTCTCGGACTCTCTGGTGGAGCTACAGGTCATGCTCTATGGGTATCCAATGACCTGCTACAAAAACTGCAGGAAGTACTCAATACCACTGCTGAGTCTCTGGGCTCCTTGCAGCGGCAGGTTACTTCATTGGTACAAGTGGCTTTACAGAACCGAAGGGCAATTGATCTTCTCACTGCAGAAAAAGTGGGTAAATGCCTATTCCTAAGAGACGAATGTTGCTATTATTTTAATGAATCTGGCCTAATAAAAAAAAATGTTGTTAAATTGCAGGAATTATCAACCCAATTGCTCAAACCTACCTCCTCCAATCCCATAACGGGGTTATTCCAATCCTATCTTGCCATGGACTTACTACATATCTTGGGGCCCCTTATTGGGATGCTCCTTTTTGTGCTCTCTTGCCCTGCATTATGAAGTTACTTCAAACCCAACTGCAAAAAATTTCTAGTCAAACTTTCAACCAGCTTTTGCTTAGGCACTACCAGCCTCTGATGACCGATGAACCCCCAACATCTTCAAGAGAACAGTTCACTCAGTGAGGAAGCTCACTACCAGGCACTATGGAATTCAATGGACATCAGACAGCGGGAGACAACGAGCTCAGAGAACCTCTTAATCTGCCATCCTGGATTCATGAGTCTTTATGACTTTCTAAGCTTCCTCATGGCCCTTGGCCTCTTCTATGTCAGTCCCCCAACAATGAACTTCTGCCAAAAATTGACATTTGCTTTAATTTTTATCTCCAATCTCTTTTTATTCCCTCTGATCTTCTTCACTTGATGGTGATGCCATGTCCAGGCAATGCTTCCAGTATTTCCTAGAGTCTCTGTTACAGGACCAGTGGCTGATACCAACAATCTCCTCCATCCAGTACTGGTTCCATGCCATCGACAACTTGTGGCTTCAGGGAACTTTCATTGACTTCACCCCTACAGAAGTAGCTGTCTATAGCCACTGGGTTTTATTTCTGGCTGCCATGATATCCCCAGACCTGTCCCCCGAGAATTCCTCCAATTCTCTTTCTAGGTCCCACAGCACCCCCACACAGCAGGAAGCAGCTGGATCTGACAAACGACGCGGCACTTCCTAAGAAAACAAAAAGGGAGGAATGTTGGGAAAACTATAAATGGCAGCCATACCCCAGAGAAAAACCCCAACATGGTGCCTAAGGAATTCTTCTTCCTACCTTCTTCATTTCTGCCGTGGCGCGAAAAGTTCCCACTGTTGTGAACTCTCCCGCCAGCCCCAATTTCAAATCTCGCTGGTGGGGAACCTTAGCCCCAATGAGAACTAATTCCTGGGCTCCAGAGCTGATATCTGAAAGAACTTGCCAATAAACGGGTTGCTGCCATTTATCTAAGCCCTAACCTCTCCCCCTTAGTTCTATATAAGCACACAGCTTTTTGCAAAAAAATTGGAATTATCCCAGTGAAGTGTCTTTGTGTGGGGAATTATTTCACTCATGATCAGCAACAGGACCTCCAAAGGTTCTCCAGTGCCACCTGGTCATGGGAATTTCAGCAATTTGATGGTATGTATTTTGCCATTTTTGAAGGATGAATTTGGAGGCACTGTGGATTTCAATTCATGCAGGAACCATTATATGGTGAGGAAGCTCATTTCAATGAAATCTCTGGAGAATTCTCACAGGCAAGGCTTCCCAAAGACTGGCCAAAAGGTCACATGAAGCCAGAATCATTGAGGTCTACAATGGGAGTTCCGTGTGTGTTTAGACTCTCAACTATGGCTGCCGAGTCTTTCAGAATAAATTCATGTGATATCCTGGCTGAGATTCCCAGTGCACTGTGGAAAGACACCCTGGCCCTCGATCTCACTTTCCAAGAGTGATACTCATGCATGGCCTCCTAAAATCCCAACACATTTCATGGCAATACTTCTCTGAGGTCAGTTCCAGAACTCAGTCTCTAAGAGGAATCACACCAGAGTTCAAGCCCAGTTGGATCCAGTCATCTCTTCCAACCGCCACACAAATGACCACAATTAAAACCAAAACACTCCCACATGGCCCTCATCTTCTTCCATATAGACACTAATCATAACCTCTGGCTGGAGTTTTCCATGAGGCGTGCAGTCCAAGACAGTGTCAAAAATAAGCTCCCTTGCTCCTCATTTGCCTAAAGTCAGGGTGGCCTGGTCACCCATTCTGTGATCCAGGAGTAATCAAATAGGCCAGCTGTTAATACTGCTCTGCATCTCCAATTTGAGGCCTACTGACTGTCAGGTATAGATTCTTTATACGATTTAGAGTCACGAGAAAACCTAAAACCTATGGGCCAGCTTCTGCAGGGCTTTGAATAACTCATTTGACCTAAAGGATCCCTATTCTCACTTGATGGGGGTCAGGAACCTTACAAATGAATGTGAGAGACTTCATTCACAATAACTGCTCTTTTGGCCATTTTGGTTTTGGATGCACACATGGGATCTTTATTTTCATACATCAGGTGCTGAGCATCTAAGCCACAGACTCACACAGGACCATGAGGCTGATTCAGACACATCCCTTTCCAAAGTAATTAAGCAAAGAGCCACAGGTGATGCCCATTCATTTCCATTTGAAAACTGTTTTCTTCAGGCTTCACAAAGGGGTGGCCTGAGGCAAAGACCTTCCTGACATTCAGGGCAACAGAACAATAGGTTAGCAATAGGCCAAAAGCAGGGTTTCTCCACTGAGAATTTTCTGGTCACACTGATATCTGAGTTTTCTGAGATGCTCGCCATTTCCTTCAGCTATCCAGTACATGGCCATGTCAAAGAGCTTGGAAGTGGTACATATCTTGGACAGAAAACCATGAGCCTATTCTGGAGAGTGGCCAGAATTCAGGAAGAAAACAGGAACTTAGGAAGATAGCAGGTGTTACCCATCCATAAGGCAAGCCGCATTCCATTTATAAATTGGGCAGGAAGAATGCTGGTAAGCTTTCTACTAGACTGGACACATCCTTTGATGCATTCTCTTTTCTAATGTCTACAGCCATGGACACAGTTTGATACACAGACATAGAAACACTCGCCTTGTCAAATCACTTATTAGAACACGTCCACTCCAATGCAAACAAACCGCCTTTCTTACCTATTCTCAGAACATGAGACAAAATCACAAAGACACACCCACACCCACAAAGACACCTCCTTCCCCAAAGTAGGTCTCTGACTATCGGGTGTGTCCTCTGACTGGTGGGCCATACTATGTTCCAATCAAATGGCCTGTCCTGTCTCAGATATGGTTTCCTTGGCCAACTCTGTGAAGTTGTCAGGAGACAGTGGTGAGCCACTTCCTTCTTTCTCAGGAAAGGCTACTCTTCAGAGCTTTCCTGGCATTTGTCCATCCTCACATCCTTAGGGATCAAGAAAGACTGACTCTGTCCTTGGTAAATAAAAAGAAGTGAGACCACTGGGACTGGGACTGGGACTAGATTTTTGTGCCTGGCTTCCTGGATCGCAAGTTCAGACAATTCCATCACCAAGGATGTGAGGTGAGGTCACTTTCTTCAGGAACTGAATGAGGTCACTGCCTTGGCAACCACGTTGTCCTAACATTTGCTTCCAAATGTCCTATGAAATGGAGGCTGCCCCTACTTCCTGTGACATTTTTACAAGTTAGAATGGTGTATCAACCATTGGTAACCAGGAACAGCTCTCCACACAGGCCTGGTTTGGTCTTTCTTCCCTACATAAAGAAGAGAGAGGCTGATTCAGACACATCCCTTCATGCTAATCAGGTTGTTTGCAATGGAAGATGACTTTTGCTCTCTCACTTCCTCCATAGCTGCCTACAACTTCTCTAGGGATCATTTGTGCATTGACCTTTGAGTTTTTCAGCAGTTGGAAGATACCCTACATTCCTGTATTTTAAGACCAACTTTGTCCTTGCTGTTCTCTAAAGTTAGATTGAGGGAACAGTGTATGGTTAGGGTTAATAACAGGTTCGATTTGGGTTAGAAATCATTCTGCTGGATGAATAATGGTATTGGGAACCTGCGATATTTACAAGAATATATATGTGAAATATATGAGTATGAAAACAGAAATCTAGGTAAGATTTGAAGCCCAGAAGAGCATTGGGCCCTTGATTGCGGTATTAAGCTTTGATTTATATTCTGCACAGATGGGATACTTTGCTTTGAATTCTTTTCTGCAAAGATGTCTCAGATAAATCGATATACAATTGCATAGGACCTTGTAACTTGGATGATTGATTGTCAAAGAGAACTTCCAGTCAAAAAGGGATAGTCGGTAGTATTAGGAAGATAGTCGGTAGGTTTATAAAGGAGAGTGAGTATAGGATTTGGACCAAAAGTTCTTTAGCTATAGGGTTTCGGGTATAGAGTGAATGTAAATGTCAGCACATGTGAAGAATCAGTAACAATGATGAACTAAAGAAAATATGTAGGAATGCAGATATCATTAGAGACTTTAGGAAATCTGGCAAAGTATAGTAGGTAGTTAAATGTTAATAAAATAGGTACTTGTAACTTTCTGTTTTTCTGTATGCTTAATAAAACACTGTTGAAATATTGAGAACTGTTTTCTAAACTTTTTCCCAGAATGTGCTGTCCCCAACTGCCAGACTGCAGAATGTACTCCCTCACCCAGTTGCACGCAAACTGCTCACTCGCCCAGACCCATCGATAAACTTTCCTCCCTGCCCTCTTCAAGGAAATTATATAAGCTCTGCTTAAGCTGTTCTCAGAGTTCTCTGCTCTATTCAAATGAGCTCTGAGCCCCAGCATGCTGGACCCCCAATAAACCCTTTGCTTTTGCATGAGAGAGTCTCTGGGTGGTCTCTTCCCCCAACGCTCTCCCAACCTTTATATATGGAGGTTCCACCGAGATCCGGCAGCGGCGGACGAGAGACCAAAATGGGCTACTCTCAGGGTAAGTAAGGCGCCTCTTTTTGGTTTCTGGTTTCAGGTTAGGGCTTGGCAAAATGGCTGTGGATGAAGTGCGTGAGCTCTCTTTGACAGTGGCTGGCAGACGTGTCACAGAGCCACAGGCCACGTCCCTGGGGGATGCCACAGAGGGCTCGGGAATCGAGGAACAATAGTCTCCTGGACTCAGTGATATTTTGTTTCAGATTCGGTATTGCCATCCCATCTGGTTTTGCCGGCTATGCATTCCTGGTCTCAGTGTTGGACTTCCATTGCCTGTCTTTATTGTCTTGTCTTGTCTGTGTCATTTGTCGTTGCTTTTACTGTTTCTATATCTTTTATTATGGGACAGATCACTTCATTGCCTCTGTCCCTCACCCTTGATCACTGGACCAAAGTCCGCTTAAGGGCTCAGAATATTTCTTTTTCAGTAAAACGCTGTACCTGGCAGACTCTCTGTGACTCAGAATGGCCCACCTTTGGATTCGGATGGCCCCTAGAAGGATCTTTCTACTTCCCACTAATTTAAAAAGTCAGAGATATTGTCTTACAGCCAGGGCCACATAGCCATCGGGATCAACAGCCATATATCTTAACATGGCAGGACCTCTGCAAATCACCTCCTCCATGGGTGAAACCTTTCCTTGCCGTGTCCCCGCTCCTACTTCTTCCCCCATGATCTCTCAAACCCTCTACTCCTCCTCCTCCTCCACCCTCTGTTCTCCCTGAGTCACAAGATTTGACTCTACTGGACTCTCGTCCCCCTCCTTATCTTCTACCCTCGTCCAACAACCCCCAAAACCCTCTAAGTGATTCCCCTGCTGCTGACTCAGCCTCTCCGCCATTGGAGGAAGCTAAGCAAGCCCAGCGCCCTCCAGATAACTCCCCTGTGGCACACACAGCCCCTCCTCCCCTGGAGGAAGCTGGACTGGCTAAAGAAACTTGCCGGCGAAAAATGATTGAAAATCCTGGAACTCCCGTGTTGCTCCCCCTTCATCCCTACAGGCCAATAATTGACGACGGCCATGGGGGGAAAATGCAAGCCTACCAGTATTGTCCTTCTCTTCTTCAGACCTATATAAATGGAAAAATAACAATCCCCCTTATACCGAGGACCCAACCTGGCTCTCAGGTCAGGTTGAGTCATTGATGTTTTCACACCAGCCTACTTGGGTTGACTGCCAACAACTCCTAGGGACTCTCTTCATGAAAGAGGAACAAAAGAGAATCCTCCTGGATTCTAGAAAAAAATTTCCTCGGACCAGATGGGTGACTGACACAACTTCCCAACATATTCAAAGCCGGCTTTCCCTTGAAACGACCCAACTGGGACCCCAACACCTTTGAATGTAGGGAGCATCTGTCCACTTATTGCCGGGCTCTAATAGTGGGTATCTTAGTGGCCGCTAGGCGACCAACTAATTTGGCCAAGGTAAGAGAGATTATTCAAGGACCTGATGAATCTCCCTCTATGTTCCTAGAGAGAATTATGTAGGCATATAGGAGATATACTCCTTTTGATCCTCAGGCAGAGGATCAAAAGGTATCTGTCACAATGGCCTTTTTTGGGCAAGCTGCCCTGGATATTAAATGAAAGTTACAATGCTTAGATGGATTACAAGATATGACTTTGAGAGATTTAGTCAGAGAAGCCGAGAAGGTATACTTTAAGAGAGAAATGGAGGAAGACAAGGGGGAAAAGGGAGGATAAAAGAAACAAAAGACAGACTAAGGCATTGACTAAGGTCCTGGTCCAAACAACAAATAGGCCAGAAATTAAGAAACATGGAGACAGGAAGGGATACTGGGGCCCACACTAGAGGCCACCCCTGGCCTCAGATCAATGTGCCAACTCTAAAGAAAAAGGACACTGGGCCAACGAGTGCCCTAGAAAGAGACAGCCACTCCAGCCAGACATTCTGACTCTGGAGGATGACTAAGAATGTTCGGGCTCAGATCCTCTCCCCGACCTCAGGGTAACTTTTGAAGTGGAGGGGACCTCAGTAAACTTTGAAGTAGATACAGGGGCAACATACTCAGCCTGTAAGGCCCCATTGGGCCCTCTGTCAAATAAAAGGTCTCTAATTCAAGGGTCTAACAGCAGTAAATATCGGGCTTTGACAACTAAGAGGACCATGGACCAGGGGAAAGGAAAAATCCATCACTTCTTCCTAGTAATCCCAGAATGCCAGGCCCCATTGATGTGCAGAGATCTGCTCACCAAGCTCTGGGCCATAATAACTTTTAACCCTGAAGGCCCCTAAGTGGAATTTGTAAATTCTTCAGTACATACTCCTATAATCATGGCTCTAACTATGTCAGTAGCATATGTCCATCAACTCGCTCACCTTTTTTCAAAAACTTCATTCATTCCTGAAAGATCAAGAACAGAGTATTCCACTAACCGACTCACAGTGAAAGGAAATAACTGAATGGGTAACAAAAGCCTGTCAGGTCCATCAATTGGTTAATTCTTACCCTTCCAAGCTTCCTTAAAGAAAGCACGTACGAGGAACCAGACCAGGACAATTCTGGGAAGTGGACTTTACTGAAATTAAGCCAGCAAGGTATGGACTTAAATATATCCTAGTCTTTGAAGATACATTTTCAAGATGGATTGGAGCCTTCCCCACAGAAAAACGAAAAAAAAAAAGAAAAGAAAAAAAAAAAAAACATCGAAAATGGTTGTAAAGAAGATCCTGGAAGATATTTATTCTTCCCTTGACAACCAGTAGTCTTAACCCTCATCAGCCCCTTAAGCAGCGATGGCTGATCACAAATCTTACTGGACAAGAAGTATGGTTTATCTTGCATACAGCCCCCTTATGGACCTGGTGGCCATCTCTCCACCCAGACATTTGTCAGCTGGCTATAGGTCTTTTCTATTGGGATATCCCTGATGAAGAGGATCCCACTAAAATTCCTTTAAATCCCTTCCATACCATAGATAATTGAAACAAACATTATGGATGTAGGGACACGCGAGCCAGATGCAGGCTGGCTAGCCTAGATTACTATGTTGCCTGGTGGACTATCAAAGCCACAAACAGTCACAGATGTGTGGGGGGAGAGCAGACTTCTTCTGTAAGTCATGGGGATGTGAACATACAGGGACTGCCAGATGGAACCCAAACTCCTCATCAAATTCTGTACACAGCATTGACCATATTACCAATTAGATAACCAAAACCGATGGCCCCCAGAGGGGTCTCTAGAACCTCAAATTCTGTGTGACATTTTTAACTTCTGCAAGTGCTCAAAAGGGTAAAAGGAGATTCCCCTATGTGGAGGCCTTCTTCCTCCTTTGCTCACATCCTGAACTATGCTTCTCCAATATATGCTCACCCTCAGCCTTCTGCTCCAGACTCTCTGCTGTCACTCCCACCTCAGCATCTTGATTTCTCCCCTCCAATATGTAGATCAAAAACCCACATCTCCACTGATTCTCAGACCATTGCCCCCTTGCTGAGGTCGCATGTACTGAGGTACCACTCCACTCACTCACTCCTCTCTTCTCCTGTCAGTGCCCGCACCAGGTCCCACCAGGTCCTCTTACCAGCTAATGCAAAGCGCAAACCCCCTGAGGAGAACCCTCAGAACCTTATCCAAAATGTAATGAAAATGGCGTTTAATGTTGCTTTGTCATCACTGAAAACAGGTTACTAAGAATTTATAGACCCTCACAGGCTTTTTGGTATACTCACTCCCGTCTCCCCCTCTGTTCTATCTGTTCTACTGCTCAAGTTTTTGTTGCTATTAAGATCCCAAAGCCCTCTCCCAATATTCATTTGCATCTCTCCTTCCTCATTCTCAGATCCACGGAGCTGCTCTCATCCCTGCCTTCCAAGTCGTCCCCCTCTGAACCAGGCCCACAGAAAAGTCTTAACTGACCTTCTCCAGAAGTCTTCACCATGGCTGATTTAGAACTTTCAGCAAAAGAGTCCCTATAAAGAGTTCACCGTTGATAAACTTCCTATTTTCATGTTGCCCTGGTCTCCTTGGCAACTGGCTAAAAAATTCAGCACTCCTGATCTAGACACACCCTTACTAGATTTTCACAAAATATGTGAAAAAAAGTCCTCTGGCCTTTAGCTGGGGCTTCACAGAGATGGCTACATTTCTAAGATAAAGAAGTTACAAACTGGGCTGCATGGAAACAGCTTGCAGGGGGAAAAAAAGAAAGGGAAGAAAAAGCTCTCCCCCACCCAGGTGTCCTTGAGAAATTAACTTGCCCCAAACTGAGGAAAAAACAGAAACAAAAACTGCTTTTTGTGAACTTCTGCAGACTGTGAACTTCTGAGCCCCTTCCCTTACGTGTTGGTTACGAAATTCTGAAACTACCTAAACTTGGGTTTCAGGGGATTAATTGATTACAACAGAAGCAATGCCCTCTGAATCTGCTTCCAACCAAAAAAGACTGTTTCCGTGTCTTTGGTGCTATCTTAGGTGCCATGCCTTGTCTGTCCCAACAACAGTATAATTCTGTATACTTAAACATTGTTTATGTTTTCATGAAATGGTCAACAAATGTGATTAATTGTGTAATGGTACAGATGTTTCCCAGAGTGCTCTATCATGATGCATGTTCATTTGAAGATCAAAGAGGGGGGGCCTACAACCCGGTTCCGCTAGCAGCATATGTCCCTCACCTTAGCCATTCTATTACAAATAGAAGTTGCTGCAGGGTTGGGCACAGGAACCACTGCTCTGGTCCATTGGGACACAACAAACGACCCAATTAGAAGCAGCAATGGATCAAAACTTAAAGATATTAGAAACCTCCATCACAGCTTTGCAGGAATCTTTAACCTCTCTTTCTGAAGTTGTTTTACAGAACAGTCGACGGTTGGACCTCCTTTTCATGAGAGAAGGGGGGCTTTGTGCTTCATTGTGGGAAGAATGTTGTTTTTATGTTGACAATACTGGAGTTGTAAAAAAATCTATGAGTAAATTAAAAAGACGCCTTGAAGAGCGACAACGAGAGAGAGAGAGGGCCAAAAAGGGTAGTTTGAGACTTTTTTTACACAGTCCCACTGGTTAACTATGTTTTTATCAACCCTGGCCGGTCCAATAATAATCCTCATATTATTGCTCACTATAAAACCCTATTTCCTCAACTTTGTAATTTCTTTTCTCCAAGCTCAATTTGGACAAATTAAACTTATGGTTATACCCCACTTGCAGACATTGAATGTGACACCCCACAATGATCACTTTTATGATTAAAAGTAGCCAGATAAAGAAGTGGGGAATGAAAGGTTAATAAAATATATACTTGTCACTTCCTGTTTTTCTGTACACTTAACAAAACATTGTTGAAATCTTGAGAACTGTGTGCTAATCTTGTTCCCAGAATATGCTGTCTTCAATTGCCAAACTGCAGAATCTACTCCCTCACCCGGTTGAATACAAACCACCTACTCTCCCTGACCCATCAATAAACTTCCCTCCCTGCCCTCTGCAAGGAAAGTATATAAGCTCTGCTTAAGCTGTTCTCAGGGCTCTCTGTTCTATTCAAATGAGCTCTGAGCCCCAGCATGCTAGATCCCCAATAAAACCTTTGCTGTTGCATGAGATAGTTTCTTGTTTGTATCTTCCTCTGATATTCGCCAGAACTTTACTTGGATGATTGAATGTAGAAGAGAACATCCATTGAAAAAGTTGTAGTCAGTAGCATTAGGAAGATAGTCGGTAGGTTTAGGAAGAAAAGTGAGTATAGGATTTGGAACAAAAGTTCTTTAGCAATAGGGTTTTGGTTAGAGAGTCAATGTAAATGTCAATACAAGTGAAGAGTCAGGCACAATGATGAACAGGGGAAAATATGTAGGAAAGCAGATATCAATAGAGACATTAGGAAATCAGAAAAAGTATAAAGTGAGTGATGCGATTAGATATTTTCAACAGGGTTCAGGATGAATATATAAGCTTAGGAAGAAACAAATATGAAGTCAACAATAGGATTGACATTTGATAGCATTAGCGTAGCCCAAGACAGTGTCCAAAATAAGCTCTGTTGCCCCTCATTTTCCTAAATTCCCGGTGGCCGATACATCCTTCCTGTGTACCAGAAGTGATCAAATAGGGCTGCCCTTAATACCGCTCTGCTTCTCCAATTTGAGGCCTACTGAGTGTCGGGTACAGATTCTTTATGTGAATTGGAGAGATGAGAAAACCCAAGCACTTATTGGATAGCCTCTGAATGGATTTGAAGAAGTAATTTGATCCAAATTATTCCTATTCTCACTTGATGGAATTTAGGAACCTTACAGAGGAAGGCAAAAGACTTCATCCACAATGACTGCTCTTTTTGCCATTTTGGATTTGGATGCACACATGGGATCTTTCTTTAGATCCATCAGGTGCTGAGAATCTAAGTCAAAGAATGACACTGGACCAAGAGGCTGATTCAGACATATCTCTTTCCAAATCAATTAAGGAAAGAGCCAAAGGTAAAGCTTATTCATTTCCATTTGAAAAATATTTTCTTCAGGATTCACAAAGGGGTGGAATTAGACAAAGACCTTCCTGACTCTCAGGGCAACAGAACAATAGGTAAGCAAATGGCCCAAAGCAGGGATTCTCCACTGAGACTTTACTGGTCACACTGATATCTGAGTTTTCTGAGATGTTCTCCATTCCCTTCAGTTATCTAGTACATGGCCATGTCACGGAGCTTGGAGGTAGTACATATCTTGGACAAAAAACCATGAGCCTATTCTGGAGCGTGGCCATAATTCAGAAACAAAACAGCAACTTAGGAAGGTAGCAGGCATTGCCCATCGATAAGGTGAGCCACAGTCAATTCATAAATTGGGCTGAATAAATGCTGGGAAGCTTTCTACGAGACAGGACACATCCATTGATGCATTCTCTTTTCTAATGTCTTCAATCACGGACACAGTGGGATACACAGACATAGAAACACTTGCGTTGTCAAACGACTTACTAAAAACAGTTCACTCCAAACCAAACAAACCACCTTTCCTACCTATTCTCAGAATATGAGACAAAACCACAAACCCACACCCACACACACAATGGCACCTACTTCCCCCAAATAGGTCTGTGACTATCCGGAGTGTGCTCTGACTGATGGGCCATACTATGATCCCCCAAAATGGCCTGTCCTGTCTCAGATCTGGTCTTCTTGGCAAACTCTGTGAAGTTTTCAGGAGCCAGGAGTGAGCCACTACCTGCTTTCTCAGGAAGAGCCCCTCTTCAGAGCTTTCCAGGCATTTGGCCATCGTCACATCAGTAGGTACCAAGAAAGACTGACTCTATCCTTGGTAAATCCAAAAAAGTGAGACCAATGGGACTAGGACTGGGATCGTCTCTGGGTGCCTGGCTTCCTGTATCCCAAGTTCAGAGAGTTTCATCACCAAGGAAGTGAGATGAGATCACTTCCTTCAGGAACTGAATGAGATCACTGCCTTGGCAACCACTTTGTTATAACAATTGCTTCCAACGTTCCCATGAGATGGAGGCTGCCCCTACTTACTGTGACACTTTCACAAGTTAGAATGGTATATCACCCATAGGCAAAAGGGAACAGCTCTCCACACTGGCCTGGTTTGGTCAATCTTCTCTACATTAAGAAGAGATAGGCTGATTCTGATGCAACCCTTCATCCTGACCAGGTTGTTTGCCATGGAAGATGATTTTTGCTCCCAAAGGACTTTCATAGCTGCCTACATCTTCTCCAGGGATCATTTTTGCATGGAGCTTTGAGGTTCTCAGCAGTTGGAAGATCCAGTACATTCCTGTACTGTAAGACCCACACTGTCCCTGCTCTTCTGTAAATTTAAACTGAGGGAACAGTGTATGGTTAGGGTTAATAACATGTTCCATTTGGGTTAGGAATCATTCTGCTAGATGATTAATTCTATTGGGAACCTGCGATATTTATAAGAATGTAGAGGTTAAATATATGTATGAAAAAAGAAATCTAAGTAGGATTCGAAGCCCAGAAAGTCATTGGGCCCTTGATTGGGATACTTAGCATTGAATTATGTTCTCACAGATGTCTCAGATAAATCGATATACAATGGCATAAGACCTTGTACCTTGGATAATTGAATGTAGAAGAGAATATCTAGTCAAAAAGGGATAGTCAGTAGGATAAGGAAGATAGTAGGTTTAGGAAGACGAGTGAGTATAGGATTTGGAACAAAAGTTCTTCAGCAATAAGTTATCAAGTAGAGTGTGAATGTAAATGTAAGCACATGTGAAGGGTCAGTCACAATGATGAACTGGGGAAAACATGTAAGAATGCAGATAGCAATAGAGACATTATGAAATCAGCCAATGTATAAAGTGAGTGATGGGATTAGAAATTTTAAATAGGGTTAAGTTTGAATATATAATCTTAAGAAGAAACAAATATGTAGTCACCAATAGGATTGACATTTGAGAGCATTAGGCAACTTGGACATCGATGTTTTTAGTAATCCATGTTTACTTTCCATTTAGGCTTTGGTACAATCATAAGTGTGACCTTTGCATTTTGTGTCCAGAATATTTCTGTGATTAAATGTATATGTGGATCAGGTGACATGAGTATTTCTTCCACCATTTCTGGGAGCAATATTTTGAAGACGTATAAATTAGTATTGGGCGTACAAAGAGGTGTACACTGTTTCTATGAATATAAAGAAAATGCATGCATAGACCATACTGTGAATAAATAATATAACTGGTTTTACTTTAAATAATGGATTGAATTGATATCTGAAAATATATAAGAAATCTTATATTGGTATAGAATCATTCATTCCAACCAGTTATCCATCTAATGGTAATATCAGAGTTATAATTTATCATGAAGGAAATATGAGTTTTGCTTCAAAAGTGATTATGGAAATCTAAAATAATGTGTTTGGAAAGAATTCTCATGAAAAGACCAGTCAAGAAACATGGAAGAATACATGTGTCCTGAAGCAGGAAGTGATTGAAAGTGAAACAAATTTCTGTAAATTTGCGAACTTGTGGATGAAATATGTATCCTATGATGTGAATAAACTTAAGAAATAGTAATGTATCAGTGTTGAATAAAAATGAACGTAAAAATACAAATCATGTCATATAGGAATCTACTTGCATTGATGTTAAACTGGGTCAGTAACTCTAGAAATATTAGGATATGTATGTACCATTCACTGAGGTTATTTTTCAGTACTAGGAAACAAATATGTATTTCAGGTGGATGAATATTTCTGAGAATAATATTGTGAAAAGTTGATTATAAATCCACATACATGAACACGAATGAATTTATCAAGTGTTTATAAGACACATATATTTCATATTTTAAAAATGTGGAGAGTTTGTGTATATATATATATATATATATATATATATATATATATATATATATATTTATAAAACAAAACACACACACACAGATATTAAAAAGTAGCAATATATATGCCAATCAAAATTCATTGAGAAATATATATCATCCACAGATCCAAAAATATTCAATTTACTGAACATGGATTTATGTATAATGTTGTTCAACTAGGAAGCTCACCCATTGATTGAATTTTTAGTTCCAACAGCGTTTAGGATAATGATCTCTTCTCACAATTTGTATCTGCCAAGTCAGCCACCTCACAAGAATGTACGTGTGATACAAGTTAGGATTCTATATGTGCATATCAAAACACATGTGCTGAATAGGCTACAGAGAAAGGGAGACAGGAATTCACATATTTGTTAAGTTTAAAACACATGGAGAGAGATCCAAAATGGCAGCAGGAATGGAGAGATCAAGTCTCTGACCTCTTCAGCTGCGCGGGAATAGGGAGTCATTAACTGTCTAAATGCTGTTTGCTCAGGATCACTAGGCAATTCTGCGCTGACCTGAATTTTGGGTGAACAGTCAGGGCCCCTCAGAACACACACCGTGCCCGGATCAGTTGCATTCAACCTCCGGATGGCCTGCTTTTCGTGACTCAGCACTAAGGATCCAGCTGAAATAACTGGTCGGCCCTTCTGAACTTACAGAGTTAGAAGCCAACCTAGCCTTCATAGGCAGTGGCCAAAGATTGAAACGGGGCATGGGAGAGACAGTCAGGACCCACCCGTTGCATTGGTAACCCGGCAAAGGGAACGAATGATCACCATTTGCATGGGATACCACCATGGCATAGAACTGATGTCATGGGTGGAGGAGATAACTTCATAGAAACCAGCGCGACAGGTGTGTAATGCCCTAGCCATTTCTCTCCACACAGCAGGGAAGCCTTAAGGGCCCCTCCCAGCTCTCCCGTAACTGTCCCTCTCAGGTCTACCAAGAGCGCGATAGCCAGACCGAAAAAATCAAGAATGGTGCGGGACTTGCGGTGCAGAACTCGAGGCTACCGCTCTCACCAGTGCTGACAACTGAGGTCTCTTGCACCAGCTACCGGGGGCGTGGCTCCTGGAGGGCAAGCAAATTCGCTGGGGGTTCTCAGCCCCAAGCTCTACAAACTTAGGGTCTGAGGGAGGCAAACCAGGAGACTGTGCCCAGGCGTTCATGAAAACAGGGCTCCCAGGAGCAGCAGACCTGGTGTGTAGCCAGTATTTTGGTGAGTGTCACAGGTGAACGGGGACTGGCTTGAGGAAACACAAGAGAAAGCCCTAGGATGTCAGGATTGGACACCCGCCCACTCTGAGAGGAAGAGCAGCTGCATATTGGTTGGTTCCCACCTATTGAGAGGAGAACCTTGGACCAGTGGGCACAGCACCACCTACCGGAAGAAAAGCTAATCGAACTCTATGACTGCATTTATTATTATTATTATTATTATTTTAATTTTGGGTTTTTTTTGTTTTTGTTTTTGTTTTCTTTTTTATCATTTTCATTTTTGTTCTTGTTTTTCTTTAAATTTTAATGTTTTTAATTTTTTAAATTATTTTATTTTATTATTATTATTATTATTTTTAAATTTTTATTTTCATTTTTTTATTATCATTATTACTTTTTAAATTTTTTTCATTCTTTATTTTCTATTTTTTCTTTATCTTTTCATTTCTTTTCAATTTTCTTATTCCCCCTTCCTTGAATTCTACCTGCCTACTCTCAATCTCTTTAGTGACTTCTTCCCTTCCCTTCTAATATCTTTCGTCCCAAGAATCAAATAAATTTATAAGAGTAAGCAGTAACTCAGCACTCAAACAGAACAAGAAGTAACATGAGCACCATAAGAAAGCAAGAAAGAAAAGGAGTACAAACAATGAAGGACAGCCTAAATATTCAGGAGGACCTAGAGTAATCAGAAAAATGGTCACATAAAGAAATCAAGGAATACCTTAGACAGATGGAATGGAACCTTAAAGAGGATACGAAACAGCAAATCCATACAGTGAAAGAACACATTGAAAATGAATTACATAAACAGATAGAAAAAGAAGTTATGCATCTTTATTTGGAGATAGAGATAATAAAAAAAATAAAACAATAATTCTAGAAACGAAGGAAATGATAAACCAAATTAAAAACTCAATTGACAGTATGATTAACAGAGTGGAGAAAGTAGAAGCCAGAACGTCAGATAATGAAGACAAAATATATCATCTTAAAAAGAGTCTAGCCAACTCAGAAAGGCTGGTAAAAAATCACGAGAAAAACATCCAAGAGATATGCGATAACATAAAAAAAACAAACTTATGAGTCATCTGGATAGAGGAAGGTACAGAGATTCAAACCAAAGGAATGAGTAACCAGCTGAATGAAATAATTACAGAACACTTTCCAGAAATAAAAAGGGAAATGGATATACAAATTGTAGATGCATAGAGGACACCGAGCACACAAAGTCACAGTAGACCAACGCCAAGACATTTGTTATGAACATATCTAATATACAGAACAAAGAGAAAATATTAAAAGCTACAAGAGAAAGGAGGCAGATTACATTCAGGGGTAAATCAATAAGGTTAACAACAGATATTTCATCACTGATGATGAAAGCGAGAAGATCTTGGAACAACATATTTTGAACACTGAAAGTCAATGGATGCCAACCAAGAATTCTGTATCCAGCAAAATTCAGCTTCAGGTACGACAACGAAATAAAAATCTTTCATGATAAACAAAAGCTAAAAGAATTTGCAGCCAGAAAACTAGGATTGCAAAGCGTCTTGAGCAAAACACTACACGAGGAAGAAATGACAAACACCAACCAAAACCATCCATGGGAAGTGCCTGGGTAATGACAGACGGTAGGGAGAAAGCTCATCATGGAGAAACAAACTAAATTAAAAACAAAGATAAATAATCAAACATGGCTGGCAGTACAAACCATAATTCAATAGTAGCTCTAAACGTTTATGGCTTAAAATCTCCAATAAAGTGACATAGGCTGGTAATGTGGATTAAAAAAAACAAATCCAACAATATGTTGCCTCCAGGAGACACATCTGAATGGAAAAGACATACATAGGCTGAAGGTGAAAGGTTGGGAAAATTTATACCATGCACACGTTCCTCGTAAGCAACCAGGGGTGGCCATCCTCATATCGAATAAAATCGACTTCAAGACTAAGTTAATCAAAGGGGATGAGGAAGGACATTATATACTGTTAAAAGGAACCATTAACCAACAAGACATAACAATTATCAATATTTATGCACCAAGTAATGGTGTTGCAATGTTCAGAAAACAAATTCTCCTCTAGTTCAAGAATCAAATAGACCACAACATAATAATTATGGGTGACTTCAACACACCTCTCTCACCTTTGGACAGATCTTGCAAACAACAGTTGAATAAAGAAACTATAGAACTCAATATCACAATCAATAACCAAGACTTAACTGACATATATAGAATATATCAACCATCATCAACTGGATATACTTTTTTCTCAGCAGCACATGGATCCTTCTCAAAAATAGACCATATATAATGCCTTAGGGCAACCCTCAGTAAATATAAAGCTATGGAGATAATACCATGCATTTTATCTGATCATAATGGAATGAAACTGGAAATCAATGATAAAAGAAGGAAGGAAAAATCCTACATCACATGGAAAATGAACAATATGTTACTGAATGATCCATGGGTACAGAAGACATAAAGGAGGGAATCAAAAAATTCTTAGAGATAAATGAAAATACAGACACAACATATCGGAATCTATGGGACACAGTGAAAGCAATTTTAAGAGGTGAATTCATCGCCTGGAGGTCATTCCTCAAAAAAAGCAAAAACCAATAAAAAAATGAGCTCACACTTCATCTCAAAGCCCTAGAATAGGAAGAGCAAAACTACAGCAAATGTCGCAGAAGGCAAGAAATAATTAAAATCACCGCAGAAATCAATGAAATTGAAACAAAATAAACTATTGAAAAAAACTAACAAAATAAAAGTTGGTTTTTCAAAAAAATAAATAAGATCAACAGACCCTCCGCCATGCTAACGAAGAGAAGAAGAGAGAGAACACAAATTACTAACATACGGGATGAAAAAGGCATTTTCACAACAGATGCTACAGAAATACAGAAGACAATTAGAAATTATTTTGAAAACCTATATTCCAATAAAATAGAAAATAGTGAAGACATCAATAAATTTCTTAAGTCATATGATTTGCCCAGACTGAGTCATGAGGATACACACAATTTAAACATACCAATATCAATGGAGGATTTAGAAGAAGCAATCAAAAGACGACCAACCAAGAAAAGCCCAGGACCAGATGGGTATACAGTGGAATTTTTCAAAACCTTTAAAGAAAAATTAATACCAACACTTTTCAAGTTATTTCAGGAAACAGAAAAAGAGGGAGCCCTGCCGAATTCATTCTATGAGGCCAACATCACCCTGATTCTGAAACCAGACAAAGACACCTCAAAGAAAGAAAACTACAGACCAATATCTCTGATGAAGCTAGATGCAAAAATCCTCAATAAAATTCTGTCGAATCGAATACGAAGGCACATCAAAAAAATTGTGCACCATTATCAAGTAAGATTCATCCCTGGGATGCAAAGATGTTTCAATATACGGAAATCAATACATGTTATTCACCACATCAATAGACTTAAAGATAAGAACAATATGATCATCTCGATAGATGCAGAAAAACCTTTCAACAAAGTACAGCATCCCTTTATGTTCAAAACATTAGAAAAAATAGCGATAACGGAAACTTAGCTCGACATTGTAAAAGCTATCTATGCTAAGCCTCAGGCTAGCATCATTCTGAATGGAGAAAAATTGATGGCATTCCCTCTAAAATCTGGAACAAGACAGGGATGCCCTCTATCCCCACTTCAATTCAATATAGTTCTCGAAACACTGGCCAGAGTAATTAGACAGACGAAGGAAATCAAAGGCATGAAAATAGGAAAAGAAGAACGTAAATTATTACTATTTGCTGGAGACATGATTCTATACATAGAAGACTCAAAAGGGTCTACAGAAAAAACTACTAGAACTAATAAATGAATTCAGTAATGTGGCAGGATATAAAATCAACATGCATAAATCGAAGGCCTTTCTGTATACCAGCGACAAAACATCTGAAATGGAAATGAGGAAAAACAGTCCATTCAAAACATCCTCACAAAAATAAAATACATGGGAATCAACCTAACAAAAGAGGTGAAAGATTTATACAATGAAAACTGTAGAACCCTAAAAAGAGAAGTAGAAGAAGATCTTAGAAGATGGAAAAATATACACTGCTCATGGATAGGCAGAACTAACATCATCAAAATGGCGATATTACCAAAAGTTCTCTAAAAGTTTAATGCAATGCCAATCAAAATCCCAATGGCATTTCTTATAGAAATAGATAAAGCAATCATGAAATTCATATGAAAAAATAAAAGACCCAGAAATAAAAAAGCAATTATAAGCAGGAGGTGTGAATCAGGCAGTATAGTGATACCAGATTTCAAGCTCTATTACAGAGCAATAGTAACAAAAACAGCATGGTACTTGTACCAAAACAGGCGGGTGGACAAGTGGTACAGAATACAGGACACAAGAGACTAATCCACAAAGCTACAACTATGTTATATTTGATAAAGGAGCTAAAAGCATGCAATGGAGGAAGAATAGCATCTTAAACAAATGGTGTTGGGTAAAATGGAAATCCATATGCAACAAAATGGAACTGAATCCCCTCCTCTCGCCATGCACAAGAGTTAACTCAAAGTGGATCATGGAGCTAGATATCAAATTGGAGACTCTGCATGTGTTAGAAGAAAAAGTTGGCTCCAATCTACATATTGTGGGGTCGGCATCCAAATTCCTTAATAGGACACCCATAGCACAAGAGTTAATAACAAGAATCAACAAATGAGACTTACTTAAATTGAAAAGTTTTTTCTCAGCAAAAGAAACAATAAGAGAGGTAAATAGGGAGCCTTCATCATGGGAAAAAATTTTTACTCATCACACTTCAGATAGATCCCTAATATCCAGAGTATACAAAGAACTCAAAAAATTAGACAATAAGATAACAAATAACCCAATCAACAAATGGGCCAAGGACCTGAACAGACACTTCTCAGAGGAGGACATACAATCAATCAATAAGTACATGAAAAAATGCTCACCATCGCTAGCAGCCAGAGAAATGCAAATCAAAACCACCCTAAGATACCATCTCACTCCAGTAAGATTGGCAGCCTTTATGAAGTCAAACAACAACAAGTGCTGGTGAGGATGTGGGGAAAAGGGTACTCTTGTACATTGCTGGTGAGACTGCAAACTGGTGTGGCCAATTTGGAAAGCAGTATGGAAAATCCTGGAAAAGCTGGGAATTGACCCACCATTTGACCAAGCTCTTGCCCTTCTCGGACTCTTCCCTGAAGACCTTAAAAGAGCGTAATACAGGAATACTGCCACATCGATGTTCATAGCAGCACAATTCACAATTGTAGACTGTGGAACAAAATCAGATGCCCTACAATAGATGAATGGATAAAATAAATGTGGCATTTATACACCATGGAGTAATACACAGCACTAAAAAAAAATGACAAAATCATGAAATTTTCAGGGAAATGGATGGCACTAGAGCAGATTATGCTTAGTGAAGCTAGCCAATCTCTATAAAACAAATACCAAATGTCTTATTTGATATAATGAGAGCAACTAAGAACAGAGCAGGGAGGAAGAGCAGGAAGTAAAGATTAACATTAAACAGAGACATGAGTTGTGGGGGAAGGGAGAGAAAAGGGAAACTTCATGGTAATGGAGGGAGACCCTCATTGTTACACAAAATTACATATAAGAGGTTGTGAGGGGAATGGGAAAATAAACAAGGAGAGAAATGAATTACATTAGATGGGGTAGAGAGAGAAATTGGGAGGGGAGGGGAGGGGGGACAGTAGAGGATATGAAAGCTAGCAGAATACAAAAGTTACTAATAGGGCATTATGTAAAATGTGGATGTGTAACCGATGTGATTCTGCAATACGTATTTGGGGTAAAAATGGAAGTTCATAACCCAATTGAATCTAATGTATAAAATACAATATGTCAAGAGCTTTGTCATGTTTTTAACCACCAAGTAAAAAAATAAAATAAAATAAAATAATTGAAAAAAAACACATGGAGATCTATTTCAACACAAAATTGACTAGATGTATAACTCCTACCTTATATAATGCAAAATGCACGTCCAATTATACACCATGCCTCCTCTGAAATGCTTGTCATTCTATTCTGTTTTGGTTGTTTTTCTCCATCTTATTAGGATTAGTAGACAGAGTCTAGTAGGTTAGGTGTTAGTGTCAGGTATTCAGTATTTTGAATGGAAAATTGGAAAATGAATTCAATGTGTATTCAAATATGTGCTACACAAAAATTTTTCCACTCTCATCCAGAACAATGCCTTGATATTAGCCTCGCCCCAAGTAATACATCATTAGAGGTGAAGAGTTAGAAAATCTGGGAATAAATATCTGGAATGGAATATGCTCAAAAGTTTACAACTTGGGAGGTGGTAGAGTAGTTTCCAAAAGTAAGGGACAGGGTAAACACTCCACAAACATGGAGCTGTGCTGGCATAAAGAATCTTGAGAAACTGCCTCTGAGTTTGGACACTTGAAATATATAATGTTGTCAGGAGCTTTAGCTTCCTTTGTAGTGAGACCATCAAAGCTGGGTCTGCATCTATCTGACCTGAATGACATGGTTTAATATTTTCCAATTCAGCAGTGCTGAATTCAATCTTTGTAGGTAAACTGTAACCACTGGGGGCTAAGTGTCTCCCCATGTGGACTGTGAAGTCATTTGGTCATCCTACACATTTTGTGGTGTTTCTTGCTGCTGAACTGGTAGTTTGGTATTTGCTTCACAAAATACAAGGAGTTCAACTGAAACACAGAGCTGGAGGGAGTTCTGTCACGTGTGGTGTGTCAGGGTCTGCCGAAGAATGCACCGAACAAGGTTCTATCACTCATAGCTTGCCCCTTGACCATAGCAACCTGATTCTGAACATTGCCCTGAAACCTCTCCATATAACAAGATGCCTTTACATATAAGGGTCTGCTGGCTGCACCATGTCAGCCACAAGCCATTTGGAAGCCAATGGCAGATCCACATGGCCCCACCACAGATATTCCATCAAACACCTGCCCACTATTGCTATAAGCACACTATTCAGCAGGGTCCAACTTACTGGCATCTCTGTTCTACACCATTTTCTTGAAACCCAGTCAATCAAGGCACTGTCTGGTATACTCATAATTAGCAACAGGATATTCAAAGGTTCTCCAGTGCCACCTGTTCATAAAAATTAAAAAAAAAATCATGGTATTTATTGAGCCATTTTTCAAGGATGAAGTTGGAGGCAATGTAGGTTTCAATTCATTCAGGAACAATTAAATGGTGAGGATGCTCATTTCAATAAAAGCATTGGAGTGGCAAGTCTTCCCAAAGAGTAGCCAAAAGGTCACATGAAGCAAGGTGCATTGCGGTCTACAATGTGAGGTCCATGTGTGTTTTGACTCTCAACTATGGCTGCTAAGTCGTTCAGAATAAAATCATGTCATATCCTGGCTGAGATTCCCAGAGCTCTTTGGAAAGAGAACCTGGGCCTAGATCTCGGTTTCCAAGGGTCAATCTCATGTGTGGACTCATAAATTTCCCAACACAACTCATGGAAATACTTCGATGAGGTCAGTTCCAGAACTCAGTCTCTAAGGGGAATCACACCAGAGTTTAAGCCCAGGTGGACCCAGTCATCTCTTCCAACCGCCACACAAATGACCACAATTTAAACCATAACACTCCCACATGACCTCATCTTCTTCCATTTTGACACTCATCATAACTTCTGGCTGGAGGTTTTCATGAGGAACTCACCCCAAGACAGTGTCCAAAAAAATCTCCCTTGCATCTTATTTGCCTAAAGTCAGGGTGGACTGTACACCCTTCCTGTGAACCAGGAGCGATCAAATAGGCCTACCATTAATACTGTTCCGCTTCTCCAATTTGAGGCCTACTGACGATGGGATTTAGATTCTTAATGTGAATTGGAGTCATGAGAAAACCTAAGCACCTATGGGCTAGCATCTGCAGGACTTTTAGGAACTTATTTGACCCAAAGGATCCCTATTCTCACTCGATGGAGATCAGCAAACTTACAGAGAAAGGCGAGAGACTTTATCCACAAGGACTGCTCTTTGGCCATTTTGGTTTTGGATGTACACATGGAATCTTTATTTAGATCCATCAGGTGCTGAACTCTAAGGGCCAAGAGTCTGAATGAGACACATCCTTTTCAAATCTATTAAGCAAAGAGCCACAGGTGATGCCCATTCATTTCCATTTGAAAACTCTTCTTTTCAGGCTTCAAAAAGGTGTGGCCTGAGGCAAAAACCTTCCTGACATTCAGGGCAACAGAACAATAGGTAAGCAAAAGGCCCAAAGCAGGGTTTTTCCACTGAGACTTTCCTGGTCCCAGTGATTTCTGAGTTTTCTGAGATGCTCACCATTCCCTTCAGCTATCAAGTACATGGCCATGTCACAGAGCTTGGAGGTGGTACATAACTTGGACACAAAACCATGAGCCTATTCTGGAGAGTCTCCAGAATTCAGGAAGAAAACAGGAACTTAGGAAGATATCAGGTGTAACCCATCGATAAGGCAAGCTGCAGTCCATTCATAAATTGGGCAGGGTGAATGCTGGGAAGTTTTCTACTAGACAGGACATATCCATTGATGCATTCTCTTTTCTAATGTCTACAACCACGGACACAGTGGGATACACAGACATAGAAACACTCACCTTGTCAAAGGGCTTACTAGATAAGGTTCACTAAATCCAAACAAACCGCCTTTCCTACCTATTCTCAGAACAAGGGAAAACCACAAACCTACACCCACACCCACAAAGGCACCGCCTTAGCCCAAGTAATTCTGAGACTATCTGGAGTGTCCTCTGACTGGTGGGCCATAGTATGTTCCCTCAAAATGGCATGTCCTGTCTCAGATCGCTTCTCCTTATCCCACTCTGCGAAGCTGTCAGGAGCCAGCAGTGAGCAACTACCTTTTTTCCCAGGAAAGGCCCGTCTTCAGAACTCTCTTGGCATTTGGCCATCCTCACATCAGTAGGTACCAAGAAAGACTCATTCTGTCCTTGGTAAATCCAAACAACTGAGAACACTGGGACTGGGACTGGGACGGGCTCTGGGTGCCTGGCTTCCTGGATCCCAAGTTCAGAGAGTTCCATCACCAAGGAAGTGAGGTGAGGTCACTTCCTTCAGGAACTGAATGAGATCATTTCCTTGGCAACCACTTTCTCCTAACAGTTGCTTCCGTGGGTCCCTTGAGATGCAGGCTGCTCCTACTACCTGTGACAGTTTCACAAGTTAGAATGGTATATCAACCATAGGCACCCGGAAACAACTCTCCTCACAGGCCTGGATTGGTCCATCTTCTCTACATTAAAAAGACAGAGGCTGATTCAGACACAACCCTTCATCCTGATCAGGTTGTTTGCCATGGAAGATGACTTTTGCTCTCTCAGGTACTTCATAGGTGCCTACATCTTCTCCAGGTATCATATCTTCATTGGCCTTTGAGGTTCTCAGCAGGTGAAAAATCCCCTATATTCCTGTATTATAAGACCAACTCTGTGTCTGCTCTTCTGTAAAGTTAGATTGAGGGTAGAGGGTATGGTTAGGTTTAATAATATGTTCGATTTGTGTTAGGAGTCATTCTGCTGGAAGAATAATGGTATTGGGAGCCTGAGATATTTTTAAGAATATCGAGGTGAAATATTGTAATGGTTGGGCCAGTATAGGAGGAAGAGACCACCAAGAGACTGTCTCATGCAACAATAAAGGGTTTATTGTGGGTCCAGCATGCTGGGGCTCAGAGCTCACTTGAATAGAGCCCTGAGAACAGCTTATGCAGAGCTTATATACTTTCCTTGGAGAAGGCATGGATGGAAGTTTATTGATGGGTCAGGGCGAGTGGGCGGTTTGCTTTCAACCGGGTGACTGAGTACATTCTGCAGTTTGGCAGTTGGGGACAGCACATTCTGGGAACCAGATTAGCAAACAGTTCTCAAGATTTCAACAGTGTTTTGTTAAGCGTAAAGAAAAACAGGAAGTGACAAGTACCTATTTTATTAACCTTTCATTCCCCACTTCTTCTTCTGGATACTTTTAATCATAAAAGTGATCATTGATGGGTGTTACATTTTATGTCACTAGTGTGGTATATTGTTGTCTGATTACCATAAGTTTAACTTTTCCAATTTGTGCTTGGAGAAAGGAAACTACATGGTTGAGCCAATAGGGTCCTTCAGTTCACAATAATATGACGATTATTAATGGACCAGCCAGGGCTGATGAAAGCATAGTTAACAAGACGGACTGTGTGGACCAAGACACAAACCACCCTTTTTGGGCCTCTCTCTCTCGTTGACGCTCTTCAAGGCGTTTTCTTAATTTACTCCTAGATTCTTTTACAACTCTAGTGTGGCCGGTATAAAAACAATATTCTTCCCTCAATGCACCAAAAAGTCCCCCTTCTCTCATGAAGAGGAGGTTTTAACCCTCGCCTGTTCTGTAAAACAGCTTCATAGAGAGAGGTTAAACATTCCTGTAAAGCTGTGATGGAGGTTTTATTATATTTAAGTTTTGGTCTATTGCTGCTTCTAATTTGGTCATTTGTTATGTCCTTTGGAAGAGGCAGTGGTTCCTGTGCCCATTCCTGCAGCAACTTCTATTCCTAATAGAATGGCTAAAGTGAGAGATACAGGTTCCCAGTGGAACTGGGTTGTATGCCCTCCTATTTGATCTTTAAATGGACCTGCATCATGATAGAGCACTCTGGGAAAAATCTGCAACAATACATAATTAATCACATCTCTTGACCACTTCATGAAAACATAAACAATGTTTAAGTATATAGAATCTTTCTGTTGTAGGGACGAACAGGGCAAGGCACCTAAGATAGCACGGAAGACAGGGAAACAGTCCTATTTGGTTGCAAACGGATTTAGAGGGCATTGCTTATGTTGTAATTAATTAATCCCCTGAACCCCAAGTTTAGGTAGTTTCAGAATTTGTACCGAACATGTAAGGGAAGGGCCTCAGAAGTTCACAGTCTGCAGAAGTTAACAAAAAGCTGTTTTTCTATCTTTTATTTTTTCCTCTGTTCTGGGCAAGTTAACTTTTCAAGGACACCTGAAAGAGGGGGAGGTATTTTTTTCTCCCTGCCAGCTGTTACCATGGAGCCTAGTTGGTAACTTCTTTATCTTAGAAATGTAGCCATCTCTGTGAAGCCCCAACTCAAGGTCAAAAGCCTTGTTCACATATTTTTTGAATAACTTGTAAGGGTGTGTCTAGCTCAGGAGTGCTGATTTTTTTTTTTTTTTTTTAGCCAGTTGCCAAGTACACCAGGGCAACATGAAAAAAGAAAGTTTATCTACATTGAACTCTTTTATAGGGACTCTTTTGCTGAAAGTCCTAAAGTCAGCCATGGTGAAGACTTCTGGAGAATGTCAGTTAAGATTTTTCTGTGGGCCTGGTACAGAGGGAGAAGACGTGGAAGGCAAGGCTGAGAGCAGCTCCGTGGATCTGAGAATGAGGAAGGAGAGATGTAAAATTATATTGGGAAAGGGGTTTGAGATTTTCCTAGCAACAAAAACTTGAGCAGTAGAACAGGTAGAGCAGAGGGGATGACGGGAGTGAGTATCCCAAAAAGCCTGTGAGGGATTTTAAATTCTTAGTCACCTGTTTTCAGTGATGACAAAGCAACTTTGAAGGCCATTTTTATTACATCTTGTATAGGGGTCTGAGGCATCTCCTCAGCTGGTTTGAGCTTTGGGTTAGCTGGTAAGAGGTCCTGATGGGCCCCGGTGCGGGCACTGACAGGAGAAGAGAGGAGTGAGTGTGTGGAGGGGTACCTGAGTACCAGATACCTCAGCAAGGAGGCAATTGTCTGAGAACCAGCAGAGGTTTTGATTTTTGATCTAGTAATTGGAGGGGAGAAATCAGGTTGCTGAGGTGGGAGTGCCAGCAGAGAGTCTGGAGCAGAAGGCTGAGGTTGAGCATCTATTGGAGAAGTATAGTTCAGGATGTGAGCCAAGGAGGAAAAAGTCCTCCACATAGGGGAATCTCCTTTCACCCTTTTGAGCACTTGCAGATGACATGCAGAATTTGAGCATCTAGCGACCCCTCTGGGGGTCATTGGTTTTTGTTGTCAAATTGGTAATATGGCCAATTCTGTGTAGTGAATTTGATGAGGAGTTTGGGTTCCACCAGGCAGTCCCTGTATGCTAACATTCCCATGACTTACAGAAGAAGTCGGCTTCTCCCCCAGACAGCCGTGGCTGTTTGTGGCTTTGATAGTCTTCCGGGCAAACAGTAATCTAGGCTCTTAACCTGCATCTGGCTCGCGTGTCCCTACATCCATAATGTTTGTTTCCATTGTCTATGACACGGAAGGGATTTAATGAAATTTTAGTGGTATCCGCTTTATCAGGGATATCCCAATAGGAAAAACCTATAGGCAGCTGACAAAGGTCTGGGTGTTGAGATGGCCAACAGGTCCCTATGTGGGCTGTAAGCGAGATAGACCGTTCTTCTTGTCTATGAGGATTTGTTATCAGCCATCGCTGATGAATGGGCTGATGAGGATTAGGATTAGTGCTGGCCAAGGGGAGAGTCTATAGCCTTATCCACATGCCAAATACGCCATTTGAAATGGTTACCAGTCATTTTCAGTTTCCAGAAAGAGTCTGGACAGGGTACAGGCTGCAGATGGGAGGCATGGATACAGGAAGGGATTTCATCTACATTTACTGCTGTAGGTGTTATAAGTAGCACGTTATATGTTCCTTTCCAGTGGGGTTCCAGGGATGACACCTGATGTCGTCCTATATAGATGAAGTCTTTTACTTGATATCGATGTGGAGTCCCCTCGTCCCCAGGTTGGTAGGCCGTGGCCAGCTGTTTTAACAGGTATTGCTGAGTTCTTTCAAGAGCTTTAAGTCTGTCAAGCAAGGGGGTGTGGAAGGGATCCTTAGGTCTTAGAGTTGGGGTTAGGTCCCTTACTGGAGGAGGGGCAACATAGAGAATTTCACAGGGGGAGAGGTTACACAAAGAAACAGAGGGAGTACTTCTTACATGAAACAGTGCATAAGGCAGGAGTATAGTCCAATATTTTATGCTGGTCTCTAAACTTAATTTCATTAAGGTCTCTTTAATGGTTGTATTTATTTTTTCTACCTGTCCTGAGCTCTGGGATTTATAAGCATAATGTAACTACCAATTAATCACCAGGGTACTGGTTAACCCATGACTTACCTGGGCCATGAACACCAGTCCACTATCAGACCCTATTACCTTAGGCAGGCCGTATCTTGGAAAAATATCTTTCAGGATCATCTTGACCACCATTTGCGCCATGTTTTTTTTTTTTTTCTTTTCTTTTTTTTTTTTTTTTGTTGGTAAGGTTTGAATCCATCCTGAAAATGTATCTACAAACACTAGGAGATATTTAAGTTCACACCTTGCTGGCTTAATTTCAGTAAAGTCCACTTCTGAGAATTTCCCTGGTCTGGTTCCTCGAAGGTGCTTTTCTGCAGGGAGCTAAAAAGGGTAAGCATTAACCAATTGATGGACCCAAGAGGCTTTTGATACCCATTCAGTTATTTCCTTTTGCTGTGAGTCGGTTAGTAGAAAACTCTGTTCTTGATCCTTCAGGAATGAATGAAGTTTCTTTGAACCGAGATGAGTGAGTTGATGTACAGTTTCTACTGACATTGTTAGAGCCATGACTATAGGAGTTTTTACTGAAGGATTTAGAAATTCCACTTGGGGGCCTTCAGGGTTAAAAGTTATTATGGCCCAGAGCTTGGTGAGCAGATCTCTACCCATCAATGGGGCCAGGCATTCTGGGATTACTAGGAAGGAGTGATGGATTTTTCCTTTCCCCAGGTCTATGGTCCTCTTTGTTGTCCATGCCTGATATTTACTGCCATTAGCCCCTTGAACTAGATACCTTTTATTTGATAGAGGACCCAATGGGGCCTTAGGGCTGAGTATATTGCCCCTGTGTCTACTTTAAAGTTTACTGAGGTCCCCTCAACTTCAAATGTTATTTACTTTAACTGTGAGTTGGTTAGTGGAGTGGGTTAGACTTCATTCACAAAGAGTGCTCTTTTATCAATTTTGGTTTTAGATGCACACAAGGGATCATTCTTTAGATCCATCAGGTGCTGAGAATCTAAGCCACAGCCTCACACAAGGCCAAAATGCTGATTCAGACACATCCCTTTCCAAAACAATTAAGCAAAGAGTGACAGGTGATGTCCACTCATTTCCATTTGAAAACTCTTTTCTTCAGGCTTCACAAAAGGGTGGCCTGAGGCAAAGACCTTCCTGACATTCAGGGAAACATAACACTAGGCAAGCAAAAGGCCCATAGCAGGGTTTCTCCACTGAGACTTTCCTGGTAACACTGATATCTGAGTTTTCTGTGATGCTCACCATTCCCTTCAGCTGTCCAGTACATGGCCATGTCACAGATCTTGGAGGTTGTACATATCTTGGACACAGAACCATGAGCCTATTCTGGAAAGTGACCAGAATTCAGGAAGAAAACAGGAAGTTAGGATGATAGTGGGTGTTTCCCATCCATAAGTCAAGCCACAGTCCATTCATCAATTGGGCAAGATGAATCCTGGGAAGCTTTCTCCTAGACAGGAAATATTCATTGATGCATTCTCTTTTCTGATTTCTACAACCACGGACAAAGTGGGATGCACCGAAATAGAAACACTCGCCTTGTCTAATGACTTACCAGAAATAGTTCACACCAAACCAAACAATCCGCCTTTGCTACCTATTCTCAGAACATGAGACAAAACCACAAACACATACCCACGTCCACAAAGGCACCTCCTTCCCCCAAGGAGGTCTGTGACTATCCAGAGTGTTCTCTGACTGATGGGCCATACTATGTTTCCCCGAGTTGGACTGTCTTGTCTCAGACCTGGTCTCCTTTGCCAACTCTGTGAAGTTGACAGGAGCCAGCAGTGAGCCACTACCTGCTTTCTCAGGAAAGACGCCTCTTCTGAGCTCTTCTGGCATTTGGCTGTCCTCAAATTAGTAGGTACCAAAAAAGACTGATTCTCTCCATGGTAAATCCAAAAACGTAAGACCACTGGAACTGGGACTGGGACAGGCTCTGGGTGCCTGCCTTCCTGGATCCCAAGTTCAGAGTTCCATCACCAAGGAAGTAAGTGAGGTCACTTCCTTCCTGAACTGAATGAGGTCACTGCCTTGGCAACCACTTTGTGCTAACAGTTGCTTACTATGGTCCCTTGAGATGGGGGCTGCCCCTACTTCATGTGACACTTTCACAAGTTAGAATGGTATATAAACCATAGGCACCTGGGAACAGCTCTCCAAAAAGGCCTGGTTTGGTTCATCTTCTCTACATTAAGAAGAGAGAGGCTGATTCAGACACAAACCTGTATCCTGACCAGGTTGTTTGCTATGGAAGATGACTTTTGCTCTCTCATGTCCTTCACAGCTGCATACATCTTCTCCAGGGATTATTTCTGCAGGGATCTTTGAGGTTCTCAGCAGGTGGAAGATCCCCTACATTCCTGTATTGTAAGACAAACACTATCCCTGCTCTTCTGTAATGTTAGATTGAGGGAACAGTGTATGTTTAGGGTTAAAAACATGTTCGATTTGGGTTAGGAATCATTCTGTGGGGTGAATAATGGTATTGGGAACCTGCAATATTTACAAGAATATATAGGTGAAATATAAGTATGAAAACAGAAATCCTGGTAAGATTTGGAGCTCAGAAGGGCATTGGGCCCTTGATTGGGATACTTAGTTTTGCATTATGTTCTGCACACATGCCTCAGATAAATCGATATAAAATGGCATAGGACCTTGTTCCTTGGATGATTGAATGTCGAAAAGAACATCCAGTCAAAAAGGGACAGTAGGTAGGATTAGGAAGATAGTCAGTAGATTTAGAAAAAAGCGGAAGTATAGGATTCGGACCAAAATTTTTTTAGCAATAGGGTTTCATTTAGAGAGTGAATGTCAATGTCAGCCCATGTGAAGAATGAGTCACGATGATGAGCTGGGGAAAATATGTTGGAAAGCAGATATCAATAGAGACATTACAAAATGAGAAAAAGTATAAAGTGAGTAATTTGATTAGACATTTTCAACAGGCTTGAGTTTGAATATATAACCTTATGAAGAAACAAATATGATGTCACCAATAGGATTGACATTTGAGAACATTAGGCAAATTGGACATGGATATTTTTAGTAATCCATGTTCACATTCCATTTTGGCTTTGGTACAATCATAAGTGTGAACTTTGCATTTTTTGTACTGAATATTACTGTGATAAAATGTATATGTATATCAGGTGTCATGAGTATTTCTTTCACCATTTCTGGGAGTAATATTTTGAAGAAATATAAATTACTATTGGGGGTACAAAGAGGTGTACCCTGTGTCTATGTATGTAGATAATGCATGAAGAGACCATATTGTGAATAAATAATATAACTGGTTACACTTTAAATAATGGATTGAATTGATATCTGAAAATATACAGGAAATCTTATATTTATATACAATAATTCATTCCAACCAATTATACATATTATGGTAATATCAGGGTTTTGGTTTATTATGACGGGTGTGTGAGTTTTTCCTCAAAAGTGACAATGGAAATTGAAAATAATGTGTTTGGAAGGAAGTCTCATGAAAAGAGCAGACAAGAAACATGGAGGAATACATGTGTTCTAAATCAGGATGTGATTGAAAGTGAAACAAATGCCTATCAATTTGATAAATTTTGGATGAAATATATATCATATGATATGCATAAATTGAAGAAATACTAATGTACCAGTGTGGAATAAAAATGAACGCCAAAATACACATCATGTCCCATAGGAATCTACTTGCATTGATGTGAAACTGGGTCAGTTACTGTAGAAATATTTGGATTTGTATGCACCATTTACTGAAGATAGTTTTCAGTACTAGGAAACAAATATGTATTTCAGGTGGATGAATATTTTCGAGAATAATCTTGTGAAAAGTTGATTATAAATCCACAAATATGAATATGAATGCATTTAGGGAGTGTATAATAAGACACATATATTTCATAATTTGAAAAATCTGGAGACTGTATATATATATATATATATATATATATATATATATATATATATATATATATATATATATACACACACACACACACACACACAGACTTCAAAGGTAGCAATATATATGAAAATTGAAATTCATCATGAAATATATATCATCCACAGATCCAAAAATATTCATTTTACTGAACATGGATTTATGTATAATGTTGTTCAACTAGGAAGGGAACAGTGTATGATTATGGTTAATAAAAGGTTCAATTTGGGTTAGGAATCCTTCTGCGGGATGAATAATGGTATTGGGAACCTGCAATATTTACAAGAATGTATAAGTGAAATATAAGAAAGAAAACAGAAATCTAGGTAAGATTTGAATCCCAGAAGGGCATTGGGCCCTTGATTGGGACACTTAGCTTTGAATTATGTTCTGCAGAGATGTCTCAGATAAACTGATGTACAATGGCATAGGACCTTATACCTTGGATGTTGGAATGTCGATGAAAACTTCTAGTCAAAAAGGGATAGTCAGTATTATTAGAAAGATAGTTGGTAGGTTTAGAAATAAGAATGAGTATAGGATTTTGACCAAAAGTTCTTTAGCAATAGGGTTTCGGGCAGAGAGCGAATGTAAATGTGAGACCATGTGAAGAGTCAGTCACAATGATGAACTGGGGAAAATATGTAGGAAAGCAGATATTAATAGAGACTTTAGGAAATCAGGCAAATGATAAGGTGATTGATAGGATTAGAAATTTTCAACAGGCTTGAAGTTAAATATATAATCTAATGAAGAAACAAATAAGTAGTCACCAATAGGATTTTCATTTGAGAGCATTCGGCAAACTGGACATGGATGTTTTTAGTAATCTATGTTCACTTTCCGTTTAGGTTTGGTACAATCATAAGTGTGATCTTTGTTTTTTTGTGTCCTGAATATTACTGTGATAAAATGTATATGTAGATCAGGTGACATGGGTATTTCTTCCCCCATTTCTTGGAGCAATATTTTGAAGACGTGTAAATTAGTATTGGGGTTCTATGAGGTGTACCCTGTGTCTATGAATATAGAGATAATGTGTGAATAGACAATACTGTGAATAAATAATATAACTGATTCCACTTTAAATAATCGATTGAATGGATATCTGAAAATATACAGGAAATCTTACATTGATAAACAATCATTCATTCAAACCGGTTATACATCTAATTTTATTTTATTTTTTTTTATTTTATTTTTTTATTGGTTGTTCAAAACCCTACAAAGCTCTTGACATATCATATTTCATACATTAGCATACATTAGCTTCAAGTGAGTTATGAACTCCCTTTTTTACCCCAAGTACAGATTGCAGAATCACATGGGTTACACATCCACATTTTTACATAATACCATAATAGTAACTGTTGTATTCTGCTACCTTTCCTATCCTCTACTATCCCCCTCCCCTCCCCTCCCATCTTCTCTCTCTACCCCTTCTACTGTAATTCATTTCTCACCTTGTTTATTTTCCCATTCCACTTACAACCTCTTATATGTAATTTAGTATAACAATGAGGGTCTCCCTCCGTTTCCATGCAATTCCCCTTTTCTCTCCCTTTCCCTCCCACCTCATGTCTCTGTTTAATGTTAATCTTTTCTTCCTGCTCTTCCTCCCTGCTTTATTCTTAGTTGCTCTCATTATATCAAAGATGACATTTGGTATTTGTTTTTTAGGGATTGGCTAGCTTCACTAAGCATAATCTGCTCTAGTGCCATCCATTTCCCTGCAAATTCCAAGATTTTGTCATTTTTTAGTGCTGCGTAATACTCCATGGTGTATAGATGCCACATTTTTTTAATCCATTCATCCATTGAAGGGCATCTGGGTTGGTTCCACAATCTAGCTATTGTAAATTGTGCTGCTATGAACATCGATGTGGCAGTATCCCTGTAATACGCTCTTTTAAGTTCTTCAGGGAATAGTCCGAGAAGGGCAATAGCTGGGTCAAATGGTGGTTCCATTCCCAGCTTTCCCAGGAATCTCCATACTGCTTTCCAAATTGGCCGAACCAATTTGCAGCCCCACCAGCAATGTACAAGAGAACCCTTTTCCCCACATCCTCGCCAGCACTTGTTGTTGTTTGATTTCATAATGGCTGCCAATCTTACTGGAGTGAGATGGTATCTTAGGGTGGTTTTGATTTGCATTTCTCTGACTGCTAGAGATGATGAGCATCTTTTCATGTACTTGTTGATTGATTGTATGTCCTCCTCTGAGAAGTTTCTGTTCAGGTCCTTGGCCCATTTGTTGATTGGGTTATTTGTTAACTTATTGTCTGATTTTTTGAGTTCTTTGTATATTCTGGATATTAGGGCTCTATCTGATGTGTGAGGAGTAAATATTTGTTCCCATGATGTAGGCTCCCTATTTACTTCTCTTATTGTTTCTCTTGCTGTGAAAAAACTTTTTAGTTTGAGTAAGTCCCATTTGTTGATTCTTGCTATTAACTCTTGTGCTATGGGTGTCCTATTAAGGAATTTGGAGCCCGACCCCACTATATGTAGATCGTAGCCAACTCTTTCTTCTATCAGACGCAGAGTCTCTGATTTGATATCAAGGTCTTTGATCCATTTTGAGTTAACTTTTGTGCATGGTGAGAGGAGGGGGTTCAGTTTCATTTTGTTGCATATGGATTTCCAGTTTTCCCAACACCATTTGTTGAAGATGCTATCCTTCCTCCATTGCATGTTTTTAGCCCCTTTATCAAATATAAGATAGTTGTAACTTTGTGGATTGGTCTCTGTGTCCTCTATTCTGTACCATTGGTCCACCCGCCTGTTTTGGTACCAGTACCATGCTGTCTTTGTTACTATTGCTCTGTAATATAGTTTGAAATCTGGTATCGCTATACCGCCTGATTCGCACTTCCTGCTTAGAATTGCTTTTGCTATTCTGGGTCTTTTATTTTTCCATATGAATTTCATGATTGCTTTATCTATTTCTTCAAGCAATGCCTTTGGGATTTTGATTGGCATTGCATTAAACCTATATAGAACTTTTGGTAATATCGCCATTTTGATGATGTTAGTTCTGCCTATCCATGAACAGGGTATATTTTTCCATCTTCTAAGATCTTCTACTTCTCTCTTTAGGGTTCTGTAGTTTTCATTGTATAAATCTTTCACCTCTTTTGTTAGGTTGATTCGCAAGTATTTTATTTTTTTTGAGGATATTGTGAATGGAGTGGTTTTCCTCATTTCCATTTCAGAAGTTTTGTTGCTGATATACAGGAATGCCTTTGATTTATGCGTGTTGATTTTATATCCTGCTACTTTGCGGAATTCATTTATTAGTTCTAGTAGTTTTTTTGTAGACCCTTTTGGGTCTTCTAGGTATAAAATCATGTCATCCGCAAATAATGATAATTTAAGTTCTTCTTTTCCAATTTTTATGCCTTTAATTTCTTTTGTCTGTCTAATTGCTCTGGCCAGTGTTTCGAGAACTATATTGAATAGAAGTGGTGATAGAGGGCATCCCTGTCTTGTTCCAGATTTTAGAGGGAATGCCTTCAATTTTTCTCCATTCAGAATGATGCTAGCCTGAGGCTTAGCATAGATAGCTTTTACAATGTCAAGGTAATTTCCTGTTATCCCTAGTTTTTCTAATGTTTTGAACATAAAGGGATGCTGTATTTTGTCGAATGCTTTTTCTGCGTCTATCGAGATGATCATATGGTTCTTATCTTTAAGTCTATTGATGTGGTGAATAACATTTATTGATTTCCGTATATTGAACCATCCTTGCATCCCAGGGATGAATCCTACTTGATCATGGTGCACAATTTTTTTGATGTGCCTTTGTATCCGATTCGCCAGAATTTTATTGAGGATTTTTGCATCTAGGTTCATCAGGGATATTCTCTGTAATTTTCTTTCTTTGAGGTGTCTTTGTCTGGTTTTGGAATCAACGTGATGTTGGCCTCATAGAATGAATTTGGAAGAGCTCCCTCTTTTTCTATTTCCTGAAATAACTTGAAAAGTATTGGTATTAATTCTTCTTTAAAAGTTTTGTAAAACTCCGCTGTATACCCATCCGGTCCTGGGCTTTTCTTGGTGGGTAGTCTCTTGATTGCTTCTTCAATTTCCTCCATTGATATTGGTCTGTTCAAATTGTGTGTATCCTCCTGACTCAGTCTGGGCAAATCATATGTCTTAAGAAATTTATCGATGTCTTCACTATCTTCTATTTTATTGGAATATAGGTTTTCAAAATAATTTCTAATTGTCTTCTGTATTTCTGTAGCATCTGTTGTGATATTGCCTTTTTCATCCCGTATGTTAGTAATTTGAGTTCTCTCTCTTCTTCTCTTCGTTAGCATGGCTAAGGGTCTGTCAATCTTGTTTATTTTTTCGAAGAACCAACTTTTAGTTTTGTTGATTTTTTCAATAGTTTCTTTTGTTTCAATTTCGTTGATTTCCGCTCTGATTTTAATTATTTCTTGCCTTCTGCTGCATTTGCTGTTGTTTTGTTCTTCCTTTTCCAGGGCTTTGAGATGAAGTGTGAGCTCATTTATTTGTTGGTTTTTCTTTTTTTTGAGGAATGACCTCCAGGCGATGAATTTCCCTCTTAAAACTGCTTTCATTGTGTCCCATAGATTCCGATAAGTTGTGTCTGTATTTTCATTTATCTCTAAGAATTTTTTGATTTCCTCCTTTATGTCTTCTGTAACCCATTGATCATTCAGTAACATATTGTTCATTTTCCATGTGATATAGGATTTTCCCATCCTTCTTTTATCATTGATTTCCAGTTTCATTCCATTATGATCAGATAAAATGCATGGTATTATCTCCACCCCTTTATATTTACTGAGGTTTGCCCTATGGCATAATATATGGTCTATTTTTGAGAAGGATCCATGTGCTGCTGAGAAAAAAGTATATCCACTTGATGATGGTTGATATATTCTATATACGTCAGTTAAGTCTAGGTTATTGATTGTGTTATTTAGATCTATAGTTTCTTTATTCAACTTTTGTTTGGAGGATCTGTCCAATGGTGAGAGAGGTGTGTTGAAGTCACCCATAATTATTGTATTGTGGTCTATTTGATTCTTGAACTTGAGGAGAATTTGTTTTATGAATGTCGCAGCAACATTATTTGGTGCATAAATATTTATAATTGTTATGTCTTGTTGGTGAATGGTTCCTTTTAACAGTATATAATGGCCTTCCTTATCCCTTTGGATTAACTTAGTCTTGAAGTCGATTTTGTTCGATATGAGGATGGCCACACCTGCTTGTTTGCGAGGACCGTGTGCATGGTATATTTTTTCCCAACCTTTCACCTTCAGCCTGTGTATGTCTTTTCCTGTCAGATGTGTCTCCTGGAGGCAGCATATTGTTGGATTTGTTTTTTTAATCCATGTTACCAGTCTATGTCGCTTTATTGGAGAGTTTAAACCATTAATGTTTAGAGTTACTATTGCTATATGGTTTGTACTTCCATCCATGTTTGATTATTTGTCTCTCTCTTTTTTTTTTTTAATTTAGTTTATTTCTCCATGATTAGCTTTCCCCCCTCCGTCAGTCTTTACTGGGGCACTTCCCACTGTTGGCTTTGGTTATTGTTTCTCATTTCTTCCTCGTGTAGTGTTTTGCTCAAGATATTCTGCAATGCAGGTTTTCTGGCTGCAAATTCTTTTAGCTTTTGTTTATCATGAAAGATTTTTATTTCATTGTCATACCTGAAGCTTAATTTTGCTGGATACAGAATTCTTGGTTGGCATCCATTGTCTTTCAGTGTTTGAAATACATTGTTCCAGGATCTTCTCGCTTTCAGTGTCTGAGATGAAAAATCCGCTGTTAACCTTATTGGTTTACCCCTGAATGTAATCTGCCTCCTTTCTCTTGTAGCTTTTAATATTTTCTCTTTGTTCTGTATATTGGATATCTTCATAACAATGTGTCTTGGCGTTTGTCTACTTTGATTTTGTATGCTCGGTGTTCTGTATGCATCTACAATTTGTATATCTGTTTCCTTTTTTATTTCTGGAAAGTTTTCTGTAATTATTTCATGTAGTAGATTACACATTCCCTTGGTTTGAATCTCTGTGCCTTCCTCTATCCCGATCACTCTAAAACTTGGTTTTTTAATGTTATCACATATCTCTTGGATGCTTCTCTTGTGATTTTTAACCAGCCTATCAGAGTTGGCTAGACTTTTTCAAGATGATATATTTTGTCTTCATTATCTGACGTTCTGGCTTCTACTTGCTCCACTCTGTTAGTGATACTCTCATTTGAGTTTTTAATTTGGTTTATAAGTTCCTTCATTTCTAAGATTATTGTCTGATTCTTTTTTATAATCTCTATCTCCTGATAAAGATGCTTAACTTCTTCTTTGATCTGTTTTTGTAATTCGTTCTCAATGTGTTCTTTTGCTGCTTGAATTTGCTGTCTCGTATCCTCGTTAAGGTTCCATTCCATCTGTCTAAGGTATTCCTTGAGGTCTTTATATGACCATTTTTCTGATGAATCTATATTCTCCTGGATATTTAGGCCTTCCTGCATTGTTTGTACTCCTTTCCTTCCTTGCTTTTTCATATTGCTTCTTGTTCTGTTTGACTACTGAGTTGTTGATTACTCCTATAAATTTATTTGCTGCTTGGGAGGAAAGGTATTATACGGGGAGGGAATAAGTCACCAAAGAGAATGAGAGTAAGCAGGCAGAATTCAAGGAAGGGGGAATATGAGAATTGAAAATAAATGCAAAGACAGAAGAAAAGAAGAGAGCGAGAAAGGAAACAGAAAATTAAAAAGAATTAAAAAGAAATCATAATTGCAATAATAAAAATGAAAATTAGTATTAAAAAATAAGATAAAATGAATTAAAAAAAAATTGGGGAAAACAACAACAAAAACAAAACAAAACCAATAAAAAAAAATTTAATACATGCAGTCTTTTAGACTCATCAATTCAGATTGCTAACTACAATTCTGGTATGAGAGAGATCATCCATAGTGTGAATAAAACAGGAGACCAGAGAAAAGAAAAAAAAAAAAATACATGCAGTCTTAGAGTTCGATTCACTATTCTTCCAGTAGGTGGAGCTGTGCCCACCAGGCCACGCTTCTCCTCTCAGTAGGCGGGAGCCAATCGCTGTGCAGCAGCTCTTCCTCCTGGACTGGGCGGGTCTCTAATCCTGAGTGCACCTGTGATGCTCACCACAATATTGGCTACACACCAAGTCTGCTGTTCCTGTGAGCCCTGTTTTCAAGAACGCCTGGGCACATTCTCCCTGTTTGCCATTCCCTTGGACCCTAAGTTTGTAGAGCTTGGGGCTGAGAACCCCAAGCGAATTTGCTTGCCCTCTGGTAGCCACGCCCCTGGAAGCTGGTGCAAGAGACCTCAGTTGTCAGCACTGGTGATAGCGGTAGACGGAATTCCGCGCCGCGGGTCCCACGCCACTCCTGATTCCCCCGTGCAAGAGCCGGGTGGGCGGGGCTTTTAGCAGCGCCCGGCAGGCGGGGACTGTCCACACGAGCCCGGGGTTGGGGGTTGGGGTGGTTGTTTCCAGTGCCGAACTGCCAAAGGTGGCTCACAGAGCTGGGAAGGCAGGACCCAGCCTTCTGTATGCTCGCTGCAATGTGTGAGCAGCGGTTTTTCGGCTGGGCCGGCGGGACTGCGCCCCAGTAGGAGCTGTTTGCACGAGCGCGGCGGGGCAGGGGTGGGGGGTGGGGGTCGTTGTTCACAGCGCCGAGCTGGCGGGGGGGAGGGGGTGATCGGAGGGGGTGGTCGTTTGCAGCGCCGAGCCGCCTCTGCGCTAGGCCGGCTGGGGCCCAAGCAGGCTGTGGCCGTTTGTAAGTACGCTGCAAAGTGTGGGCAGCAGTGGGAGTTCGGCGTTGGCCGTGAGTTCCTGCTGAGTTTCACTCGCTGAGATTCACTCGTCTGGGACAAAGTGACCCCTCTAATAGACTTACTAATTCCCGGCAGGTCTCCTTTCAGCGGAATTTTGCTAGAAGTCCCTCAGCAGGCCGTATGCAGGTGAATTAATGGTCCTCTCTACATCTAATTTTAATATTAGGCTTATGGTTTATCATGAAGAGTGTGTGAGCTTGTTTCAAAAGTGATTATAGAAATCAAAAATAATGTTTTTGGAAAGAAGTCTCATGAAAAGACCAGTCAAGAAACCTGGAGGAATACATATGTACTGAAGCAGGAAGTGATTGAAAGTGAAATAAATGCCTATAAATTTGTGAACTTGTGGATGAAATATATATCTTATGATGTGCATAAACTGAAGAAATAATAATGTACCAGTGTTGTAAAAAAAATGAACGTCAAAATACACATCATGTCCCATAAGAATCTACAGGCAATGATGTTAAAGTGGGTCAGTTACTGTAGAAATATTAGAATTTGTATGCAGCATTCACTGAAGTTAGTTTTTAGTACAAGGAAACAAATATGTTTTTCAGGTGGATGAATATTTCTGAGAATAATCTTGTGAAGAGTTGATTATTAATCCACATACATGATCATGAAGGAATTCAGGGAGTGAATATAAGACACATATATTTCATATTTAGAAAAATTTGGAGAGAGTGTGTATATATATATATATATATATATATACACACACACAGACATTGAAAATTAGCAATATATATGCCAATCGAAATTCATAATTAAATATATATCATCAACAAATGCAAAATTATTTATTTTAGTAAACATGGGTTTATGTATAATGTTTTTCAACTGGGAAGCTTACCCATCCATAGTTTTAATTTTCAGTTCCAAAAGCGTTTTGGAGGAGTGATCTCTTCTCAAAATTTGTATCTTCCTAGTCAGTCACCTCAGAAGTATGTATGTGTGATACCAGGTAGAATTCTATATGTGCATATAAAATTACATGTGCTGATTAGGCTACAGAGATAGGGAGACAGGAATTCACATATTCTTTAACTTTAAAACACATGGAGAACTATTTCAACAGAAAATTTACTAGATTTATAACACCAACCCTTTATCACGCAAAAGACAAGTCCAGCTATACACCATTCCTCCTCTGAACTGCTTGTATTTCTATTCTGTTTGGGTTATTTTTCTCCATCATAATGGTTTAGTAGTCAGAGTCTAGTCGGCTATTGGTTAGAGTCAGGGATTCAGTATTTTGAATGGAAAATTAGATAATGAATCCAATGTGTATGCAAATATGTGCTACACAAAATTCTTCCCACTCTCATGCAGAACAATCCAGAACAAGACCAGACTGCTGGAAATTTTGAAGCTGGCCTTCCCTCCAGGGCTTCAGGTTGGAGAGCCACTCTAGGGGGTGTGCAACTTGAGACTTTCCAAGGCCTTGGATTGAGCCTTCAGTCCGTGGAGCACTGCCGTGAACCAAAGCACTAAAACTATTAGCAAGCACCTCGTGGAGGAGGCCTCCATAGGTAAGTGACGCATTTATAACATCTGACATCCGGTTAAGGGAGAACTCTTCTGATGACAGAGAGGGAGCCTAGGGAGGCTCACATATACTCCTCTCTGGGACAGTAACGAGAATCGTTCTGTTCTCTGTTCTGTTCTGTAGGAAATTGCTCTGCAAGGGTAGAGAGGTGCCGACGGGCACGCATGCGCTCCTACCCCGGACCTTTAGCAAGATGTTGCATTGCTCCTCTGTTTGTCTCTTTTGGCACCGGGTTCCTTTTTTTGTTTGTGTTTTCTTCTGTGTTCTATATGTTATTTGTTTGTTTTTTTTGTGTGTGTTTTGTGTGATTTCTGTGGTAAAATCTTAAGGATATTGGACGTGAAAAAGGGTAACAAAGCAAGTAAGCCTGACACCACTTTGGACTGTGTTCCAAGGAACTATGATAAACTTTACCCTCTTTTATTTAGCAGGATGAGAGAAGCCTCTAGCTGGCTGCCTGGTGCACACTCACTGCAGAGGGCAATTCCTGCTGGGGACCTAAGAACTGAGTATCTCCCAGGTTAACAAGTGAAAAAACTTTAAAACCCCTTGTCCCTCCAGATCAAGAGAGTCACAACCTTTGGGCAAAGTCCCCTGTGTTTCTCCTTTGTTAGAAAAGCAATAAACCTCCCTTTTTCTTTTTCTCTAAACCCAGTCCTCATTATTAATTTGGTATTAATTGGCTTCAAGGTCAGGAACCGAACTTTAAGTTACATATTTTGATACCGCCCCCCACCCCAGAACTTTTTGAGAGCTGACTACTGAAATATTAGGAGATGGAGCATGCATGGGGTGGACCCGAACCAGAGGAGCTAATCCTGTATGTAAAAGGAGGAACTGAGGGACTCCCAGCAGCTGCTGAAGTCCTGTTGATTCAGGGAATTCCCTCCTTCCTTCCCAGCACTGTAAGGATTATGCCACCTCTGTCTTCTTAAAAAAGAGAAAAAGAAAAAGGGGACACTAAATGCAGTAAAGTCACCATGGAGACCCTTGATTTTACATTTCAGGTTGCCCCTCTGTGAAAACATCTGGTCCCCTTGTGGGGACATCTATGGTGCCACTGGTGTAGGAGATTTTTCTCTTATCTGCTCTTTTAATGGCTTCAACCATAGTCTGGAGCTCCTTTCTGTCTTTCTTGTGTCTTTGTTTCTGCCCCTTTAAGACATGAGCAATAATGTTTTGATATCATATATTGTTTCTTGGGAATGATCTTAGCTGAATGTGTGTCTAAAGGATGATGTTTTATTCTAACAATCTGTTATCTGAATAGTTTTTTGAAGCATTGAACAATCTTGCAGTTAAATGACAGTTTTAGGTAATTGTTTAGTTTATGATTTGAGATAATTCATGCCAGAGAACTTAAATACTTAGGATGGAATACTAGAGAACTCTACTTCCAAGATGGCAAGTAACTTCCCAATCATTCAGTCTTTTTTTTCACCAATTTTGAATTGGGTAGCCTGGGAAAATGTCACTGTGTGTACCAGTGCATTAATTTGGACAAGGATAGTAAATCATAGTATATCTTTTGACAAAACAAGATGTAAAGATATTAAATTTTGTGAATTGTATCTTAAACTTGTATCATAATTTTCAACACCCTACCAGAAAATTATGGTTAAAATGCCTTTGGACTGAGGTGTCTGCTCAGAATAGCAGTTTTTTCCAGCTCCTTCCAGACCTCAGCCAGGACTTATGTTGAAATGCAAATTAAAGAAGCCTGAAAGCTCAGTCAGAGACTGATATGAGGCCTAAGGGGGAAAAATGTAAATTGTATGGTATCAACTAATTACTGGCCAGTCATTTTTTCTAGGACTCTTATTTTTTTCCTTAGATTCTTTCTTTATTTGTTTTTTTGAGATCATGATTTTAATCCTACAGACCTAGGTTAATGTTTTTTTGATCAATTCTCTCTTTGACCCACTGTGGAGTTTTGAAACATTGCAATGGAGATTTCACCTGTGAAAAGCTACAAGGCCTTTACTATTGTTATGTGTGCACACTTCTTTATGTGTTGTATGTATATATACATATATATAAATATATACATATGTCCTTATATCATATATATGATACACAAATTAACATATATAAGAAGTGCTATTAAAAAATGCACTCATAAAAACAAATTTTAAAAAGTGGATCCAAAGATCTTTGATTCACGTGATTTAAATGTTTCAATTTAAATTGGATAAACAGATAAATATAAATGTCTTTAAATTTAAGCTCACAAGTTTTTCTAGGTGTTCAAAATCTAATAATATATTAATGTCTACAAAAGGTCTAATATGCCTTTGTTCTAGGACTTTTCCTTCAAAAACAACTAAAAAATGTTTTACAATTTTCAACACAATTGTCTAATATTTTGATAAATAACTAAAGTAAATTTCATATGGGATTACTCATTCATGAGTACTTTTGTTAGATATCTGATTGATTTACTAAGGTGTGTATAAGTTTGTACTAAAGTCTGTATAAGATTGTAAAATTCAGTCATGTGTTAAATAGACAAAAATTTCTGAAAACATAAGTTTACCCATAACATTGTGTTTATTAAGTTTTATTTTTTCTAGAGCAAGCAACCATAAAAATTAAACAACTGATTAAATAAGAACTGTTATTTTAGAGAACTGTACTGCCAATTCTTTAAAAGCTAAACTTGGTTAATGTAGAAACATCAATGTAATTGTGGTGCTATCAATGTGCTCATATATTCCAGGTATACAAGTCTGTAAGGTAGAAACATGCAAAGAGCATTATATCAAGCTGGTGTTCTAAAGTTATATGGTAAAAAAATATATTGGGGATTTGTTTACCTGTTATCAATAAGATATGTAAAGTTTTATGTTACTTTTTACATTGGGGAACAATTTAAATGCATTTTTAAGTTAATGAGAGCCTAATCTATGTAAAGGTTTAAAACTTTCAGCCTTTCTTTAATTAGTGTTTTAAATGTGATATCATAAGTTGTTAGCTAATGTTCATGTGACCTCAAAAATTTATAATTGATGTAAACTTTGTAAAATAATATTTGAAAAACAAAGATCAGCTTTAGATCTAAAACAATTAAGATTCATAAAGAGTCCTGCCTTACCTGAGATAAGGCTGTGTGTCCCATCTTACAACATGTGAGAATGACTACGAAAGCAGTAGGTCAGATTTTATTTCATTTAAAGTTATGTTCAAAAGTTTCTTTGTTTTTTTTTTTTTCTGTCAAGATTACTAGGATGTAAAACAGGGGATATAATGTATAATTCAGCCAAAAAATTCAGGGTAGCTATTACACGAACTAAGTATTTTTACTCTTGTTAAAAATTTTTGTTTTGTAATTTTCTTATAAGTGATCTAAAGAGTCCCTGTTAGTGTTTTACAGAAGTGTTGATTTAAGAAAACAGCATAGGTTAATTTAAGATAACAAGTCATCACCTACAAGACAGACAGAATAATACAGATCCCAATGAATATAAAGATAAATAATTATAAAGTTAAACACATTAAAGACCAATACTTGTAATATAAGGCTGTTAAAATTTATTTGCTGGATGTTTAAGATTAAGATTTAATTAAAGTTAAATGAAAAGGGCCAAGAAAATCAATATTTGCCTCTTGCCCTCTGAGTCAGTCTGAATCCAGGGAACAGGGGACTTCTCTATAGATCTTTGCAACTCTGGGCTACGTAACCTCCCGATCAGGGAAATTAATGAGACCACTGGAGAACAGAAAGCGAATCAGTGCATTTGCCACGAAGAGGAGAGTCATCAGAGAATGGAGACATCCTAATGCTTCTGAAGGAAACCACATGGTCAGGGAAGACCTGGACCCACCTAGCAAAAATGGCACTATGAGAACTGAGAATCTGCTCTCAAGTTTCCCCAGAATTGACTCCCATAAAAGCTCAGCTGACTGTTAACAATAGATAGAAACAAAAGTCAGTTTGACTGTTTCATCTTAAACACTTAGCAAAGACAGTTAAAACGAAAATACAGCCATTCCTGGGCATTTTAATTAATAATAATAATAATAATAATAATAATAATAATAATAATAATAATTATAATATTTTAAGTTATACACTTTATGTTAGCCTTTCAAAATAAGTAAGACTGGAAGCTACAAAGAAGGATTCTCAAACAGGAATGCCTCATAACTATAAAAAGAGTCTATCAAGAGGAGCTGCCAGAGGCAGAAGTATTTAGGTTAAGACCTACTGATATTCCTAACCTACACAGGTAGTCTTGGTGTCTGCTAGTACGATTATCCAGTCCTGAGTAACAGAATTCAAGGTTTCTCTATGAGACACAGACGTCATACTAGTAAAAGAATTTTGCAAGATCAGATGACATTAAATTATTACACTGTATCTTATGGGGAGGGACAACTGTAACACGAAAATTAAAAGGTTATGTTGACAGTCCTGATAACTGGGGAAACTAAAGCCTGGTGAGGGAACTTCTATACAGCCTCATGTTCCAACTGCTGCAACATTTATTCAGTACTCATGGTTTTTGTTTCTCTTATAGAGAAACAAAAACTTTCAGGGCAGCAGAACAATAGGTAATCAAAAAGGACCAAAGCAGGGTTTCTCCACTGAGACTTTCATGGTCACACTGATATCTGAGTTTTCAGACATGGTCGCCATTCCTTTCAGCTATCCAGTACATGGCCATGTCACAGAGATTGGAGGTGGTATATATCTTGGACACAAAACCATGAGCCTATTCTGTAGATTGGCCAGAATTCAAGAAGAAAACAAAAACTTAGGAAGATAGCAGGTGTTGCCCATCAATAAAGCAAGCTTCAGTCCATTCATAAATTTGGCAGGATGAATGCTGGGAAGCTTTCTACTAGACAGGACACATCCAATGATGCATTTTCTTTTCTAATGTCTACAACCACGGACAAAGTGGGATACACAGACATAGAAACACTGGCCTTGTCAAATGACTTACTAAAAACCGTTCACTCCAAACCAAATAAACCGCCTTTCCTACCTATTCTCAGAACATGAGACAAAACCACAAACCCACACCCACACCCAAAAATATACCTCTTTCCTACAAGTAGGTCTGTGACTATCCTGAGTGTCCTCTGACTGGTGGGCCATGCTATGTTCACCGGAAATGGCCTGTCCTATCTCAGATCTGGTCTCTTTGGCCAACTCTGTGAAGTTGTCAGAAGCAAGCGGTGAGCCACTACCTGCTTTTTCAGGAAAGGTCCCTCTTCAGAGCTTTCCTGGCATTTGGCCATCCTCACATCAGTAGGTACCAAGAAAGACTGACCCTTTCCTTGTTAATTCCAAACCAGTGAGACCACTGGGACTGGGATTGGGATGGCCTCTGGGTGCCTGGCTTCCTGGACCCAAGTTCAGAGAGTTCCATCACCAAGGAATTGAGGTGAGGTCACTTCCTTCAGGAATTGAATGAGGTCACTGCCTTGGCAACCAGTTTGTCCTAACAGTTGCTTCCAAAGTTCCATGAGATGGAGGCTGCCCCTACTTCCTGTGACACTTTCACAAGTTAGAATGGTAAATCAAAAATAGGCACTCGGGAACAGCTCTCCACACAGGCCTGCTTTGGTCCATCTTCTCTACATTAAGAACAGAGAGGCTGATTCAGACACAATCCTTCATCTTGACCAGGTTGCTTTCCATGGAAGATGACATTTGCTCTCTCAGGTCCTTCATACCTGCCTACATCTTCTCCAGGGATCATTTCTGCATGGACCCTTGAGGTTCTTAGCAGGTGTAAGATCCCCTACATTCTTGTATTTTAAGACCAACTCTGTCCCTGCTCTTCTGTAAAGTAAGATTGAGGGAAGAGTGTATGGTTAGGGTTAATAAAGATTCGATTTCGGTTAGGAATCATTCTGTGCGATGAATAAAGGTATTGGGAACCTGCAATATTTACAACAATATATAGGTGAAATATAATTATGAAAACAGAAATCTAAGTAAGATTTGAAGCCCAGAAGGTCATTGGGCCCTTGATTGGTATACTTAGCTTTGAATTATATTCTGCAGAGATGTCTCAGATAAATCGATATACAATGGCATAGTACCTTGTACCTGGGATGATTGAATGTAGAAGAGAACATCCAGTCAAAAAGTGATAGAAGTTAGGATTAGGAAGATAGTCGGTAGGTTTAGAAAGAAGAGTGAATATAGGATTTGGAACAAATGTTCTTTAGCAATAGGGTTTCGGTTAGAGAGTGAATGTAAGTGTCACCACATGTGAAGATTCAGTCACAATGATGAACTGGGGAAAGTATCTAGGAAAGAAGATATCAATTGAGACATTACAAAATTAGGCAAAGTATAAAGTGATTGACAGGATTAGACTTTTTCAAAAGGGTTGAGTTTGATTATATAATCTTTGGAAGAAACAAATATGTAGTCACCAGTAGAATTTTCATTTGAAAGCATTAGGCAACCTGGACATGGATGTTTTTAGTAATCCATGTTCACTTTCCGTTTATGTTTGGTACTATCATAAGTGTGACCTTTGCTTTTTGTGTCCTGAATATTACTCTGATAAAATAATATGTAGATCAAGTGACATGGGTATTTCTTCCACCATTTCTGGGAGCAATATTTTTAAGAAATATAAATTAGTATTGGGGTTCAATGAGGTGAACCCTGTGTCTATGAATATAGAGATAATGCATGAATAGACGACACTTTGAATAAATAATATAACTGATTCCACTTTAAATAATGGATTGAATTGATATCTGAAAATATATAAGAAATCTTATATTGATATAAAGTCATTCATTCCAACCAGTTGTACATCTAATGTTAACATTAGGGTTATGGATTATCATGAAGGGTGTGTGAGTTTTGCTTCAAAAGTGATTATGGAAATCGAAAATAAAGTGTTTGGAAAGAAGTATCATTGAAAGACCCGTCAAGAAACCTGGAGGAATACATGTGTTCTGAAACAGGAAGTGATTGAAAGTGAAACAAATGCCTATAATTTGCGAACTTGTGGATGAAATATATATCCAATGATGTGCATATACTGAAGAAATAGTAAAGTACCAGTGTTGAATAAAAATGAATGTCAAAAGTCACATCATATCCCATAGGAATATAGTTGCATTGATGTTAAACTGGATGAGTTACTGTAGAAATATTAGGATTTGTATGCACCATTCACTGAAGTTAGTTGTCAATACTAGGAAACAATATGTATTTCGGGTGGATGAATATTTTTGAGAATAATCTTTTGAAATGTTGATTATAAATTCACATTCATGAACATGAATGAATTTATAGAGTGTATAATAAGACGCATATACTTCATATTTTGAAAAATCTGGAGTGTGTGTGTGTGTGTGTGTATATATATATATATAACACACAGACATTAAAAAGTAGGAATATATATGCCAATCGAAATTTGTTGTGAAATATATATCATCCACAGCTCCAAATATATTTATTTTACTCAACATGGATTTATGTATAATGTTGTTCAACTACGAAATTCACCCATAGTTTGAATTTTCAGTTCCAACATTATTTAGTAGGAGTGATCTCTTCTCACAATTTGTATCTGCCAAATCAGCCATCTCAAAAGAATGTACATGTGATAGCAGGTAGGAATCAATATGTTCATATAAAATTACATGTGCTGAATAGGCTACAGAGAAAGAGAAACAGGAATTAATATATTTGTTAGCTTAAAAACACATGGAGAACTATTTCAACAAAAAATTGACTAGATTTATAACAGCTACATTTTATCATGCAATAGGCAAGTCCAATTGTACACCATGCCTCTTCTGAACTGCTTGAATTTCCAATCTGTTTGGGCTTTTTTTCTCCATCATATTAGGATTAGTAGTCAGAGTCTAGTAGGGTATGGGGTAGTGTCAGGGTTAATGTATTTCCAAAGGAAAATTTGAAAATGAATCCAATAAGTAGTCAAATATGTCCTACAAAAAATCCTCCCACACTCATCCAGAACAATGACTTAACCTAAACATTACCCCATGTATGACACAATTAGATGAGAAGAGTTTTAAAATCTGTGATTATATATCTGCAATGGAACATGCTCAGGAGTTCACAACCTTGGAGGTGGTAGAGGAGTTTCCAAAAGTAAGGGACAGGGTAAACACGCCACAAATATGGAGCTCTGCTGGAATAAAAACTTATTGAGAAACAGCCTCTGAGTTTGGACACATGAAATATATGTTGTTGTCAGGAGCTTTAGCTTCCTTTGTAGTGAGACCATCAAAGCTGGGTATGCATCTATGTGACCTGGAGGATGTGGTTTGTTATTTTCCAATGAACATGAGGCAGCAGTGCTGAATTCTATCTTTGTAGGTAAACTGTGGCCATTGGGGACTAAGTGTCTCCCCCCCTGTGGACCTTGAAGCCATTTGGTCATCCTCCATTTTTCTTGCAGCTGCACTGTGAGTTTGGTATTTGCTTTATGAAATACAAGGAATTCAAATGGGACACAGTGCTGGAGGGAGTTCTGTCACGTGTGGTGGTACAGGGTAGCCAAGAGAATGCACCAACCAGGTTTCTATCCCATATAGCTTGCCCCTTGACTATAGCAACCTGATTCTGAACATTGCCCTGAAACCTCTCCATGAAACAAGATGCCTTTACTTATAAGGGTCTGCTGGCTGCACCATGTCAGTCACAAGCCATTTGGAAGACAATGGGAGAACCAAATGGCCCCACCGCAGATGTTTTATCACACTCCTGCCCACCACTCCTTTAGGCCCACTACTCAGCAGGCACCAACTTACTGGAATCTCTGTTCTACACCATTTTCCTGTAACCCAGTCAATCAAGGCCCTGTGTGGTACACTCATGATCAGCAACAGGACATCCAGAAGTTCTCCAGTGCAACTTGTTCATGGGAATTTAAAATAAATTCATGGTATTTATCTAGCCATTATTCAAGGATGAAGTTGGAGACACTGTGGGTTTCAGTTCATTCAGAAAACATTAAATTGTGAGGAAGCTCATTTCATAGAAAGCTTTGGAGAACTATCAAAGGCATGACTTCCCAAAGAGTGGCCAAAATGTCACATAAAGCCAGGCCCATTGAGGTATACAATGTGAGGTCCATGTGTGTTTTGCCTCTCAACTCTTGCTATCAAGTTTTTCAGAATAAAATCATGTGATATCCTAGCTGAAATTCCCAGTGCTCTGTGGAAAGCAACCTGGCCCTAGATCAGTTTGCAATGGCAACTCTTGTGCGTGGCCTCCTAAAATCCCAACACAATTCATGGCAATATTTCTCTGATGTCAGTTCCAGAACTCAGTATCTAAGGGGAATCACACCAGAGTTCAAGCCATGGTGGACCCAGTAATTTCTTCCAACTGCCACACAAATAACCACAATTAAAACCAAAACACTCCCACATGGCCCTCATCTTCTTTCATATAGGCACTCATCATAAACTCTGGTTGGTGGTTTCCATGAGAAACACAGCTCAAGATAGTGTCAAAAATAAGCTCCCTTGCCATTCATTTGCCTCAAGTCAGAGTGGCCGGGACACACTTCCAGTGAACCAGGAGTGATCAAATAGGCCTGCCATTAATACTGCTCTGCTTCTCCAATTTGAGGCCTACTGACTGTCAGGTATAGATTCTTTATGCGATTTGGGGGTCATGAGAAAACCCAAGCACCTCTGCAGGCTTTTAAGAACTCATTTGACCCAAAGGATCCCTATTCTCACTTGATGGAGGTCAGGAACCAAACAGAGGAAGGCAAGAAACTTCATCCACAATGACTGATCTTTTTGCCATTTTGGTTTTGGGTGCACATATGGGATCTTTCTTTAGATCCATTAGGTGCTGAGAATCTAAGCCACAGCCTCACACAGGGCGAAGAGGCTGATTCAGACACATCCTTTTCCAAAGCATTTAAGCAAAGAGCCACAGGTGATGCCCATTCATTTAAATTTCGTCAGGCTTCGCAAAAGGGTGGCCTGAGGCAAAGACCTTCCTGACAATCAGGGCAACAGAACATTAGGTAAGCAAAAGGCCTAAAGCAGAGTGGCCAGAATTCAGGAAGAAAACAGGAACTTAGGAAGGTAGCAGGTGTTGCACATCAATAAGGGTAGCCACATTCTTCATTAATTGGGCAGGAAGAACGCTGGAAAGCTGTCTACTAGACAGGAAACATTCATTGATGCATTCTCTTTTTTAATGTCTACATCCACAGACACAGTGTGATACACAGATATAGAAACACTCCCCTTGTCAAATGACATTCTAGAAGCAGTCCAGTCCAAACCTAACAAACCACGTTTCCTACCTATTCTCAGACCATGAGACATAACCACAAACACACACCCATACCACACCCACAAAGGCACCTTCTTCTGTGAATATCTGGAGTGTCCTCTGACTGACTGACTTTCCCTGAAATGGCCTGTCCTGTCGGAGATCTGGTCCCTTGGCCAACTCTCCGAGGTTCTCAGTGTCCAGGGGTGAGCCACTACATGCTTTTTCAGGAAGGCCCCTCTTCAGGGCTTTCATGGCATTTGCCCATCATCACATTAGTAGGTACCAAGAATGACTGACCCTGTCCTTGGTAATTCCAATCAAGTAAGCACACTGAAACTGGGACTGGGACTGTCTCTGGATGCCTGGCTTCCTGGATCCCAAGTTCAGAGAGTTCCATCAACAAGGAAATGAGGTGAGGTCACTTTCTTCAGGAACTGAATGAGGTCACTGCTTTGGTAACCATATATTCTAACAGTTGCTTCCAAGAGTTCCATGAGATGGAGGCTGCCCCTACTTTCTGTGACACTTTCACAAGTTAGAATGGTATATCAACCATAGGCACCCTGGAAGAGTTCCCAGCACAGGCCTGGATTGGTCCACCTTCTCTACACTGAGAAGAGTTTGCCTCATTCAGACCATCCAGATCTAGTTGTGTACCATGGATGATGACTTTTGCCCTCTCAGGTCCTTCATAGCTGAATACATCTTCTCCAGGGATCATTTCTGCATGTACCTTTGAGGTTCTCAGCAGGTGGAAGATCCCCTACATTCCTGTATTGTAAGACCAACTCTGTCCCTGCTCTTTTGTAAAGTTAGATTGAGCAAAGAGTGTATGGTTAGGATTAAAAACATGTTTGAATTGGGTTAGGAATCATTCTGCTGGATGAATAATGGTATAGGGAACCTGCGATATTTATAAGAATATAGAGGTGAAATATAAGTATGAAAACAGAAATCTAGGTAAGATTTGAAGCCCAGAAGGGCATTGGGCCCTTGATGGGGATACTTAGCTTTGAATTACGTTCTGCACAGATGTCTCAGATAAATTGACATACAATGGCATAGGATCATTATCCTTGGATGACTGAATGGAGCAGAGAACATCCAGTCAAAGAGGGAGAGTCGGTAGAATTAGGAAGGTAGTCGGTATATTTTGGAAGAAGAGTGAGTATAGGATTTGGACCAAAAGTTCTTTAGAAATAGGGTTTCTGGTAGAGAATGACGGTAAATGTCAGCACATGTGAATAGTCAGTCACAATGATGAACTGGTGAAAATATGTAGGAAAGAAGATATCAATAGAGACATTAGGAAATCAGGCAAAGTATAAAGGGAGTGATTAGATTAGACAATTTCAACAGGCTTGAGAGAATATATAATCTTAGGAAGAAACAAATATGTAGTTACCAATAGGATTGACATTTGAGAGCATTAGGCAAACTGAACGTGAATGTTTTTAGTAATCCCTGCTCACTTTCCATTTAGGTTTTGGTAGAAGCATAAGTGTGACCTTTGGTTTTTCTGTCCAGAATATTACTGTGATAAAATATATTTGTAGATAAGGTGACATGAATATTTCTTCCACCATTTCTCGGAGCAATATTTTGAAGACGTTTAAATTAGTATTGGGGATACAAATAGGTTTACCCTGTGTCTATGAATATAGAGATAATGCATGAATAGACCATAATGTGAATGAATAATATAACTGGTTCCAATTTTAAATAATGGATTGAATTGATATCTGAAAATATACAGGAAATCTTATTTTGATATGCATACATTCATTCCAACGAGTTATACATCTAATGGTAATATTAGGGTTATGGTTTACCAGGAAGAGTGTGTGAGTTTTGCTATTGTGGGTGCAGGGACACGCGAGCCAGATGCAGGTTGGCTAGCCTAGATTACTATGTTTACCCAGCCGTTATCAAAGCCACAAAAGTCACGGCTGTGTGAGGGAAAAGCCGACTTCTTCTGTAAGTCATGGGGATGTGAACATATAGGGGCTGCCTAGTGAAACCCAAACTCCTCATCAAATTCAGTACACAGCATTGGCCATATTACCAATTAGACAACCAAAATCGATGGCCCCCAGAGGGGTCTCTAGATCCTGAAATTCTGCGTGACGTTTTTAACTTCGGCAAGTACTCAACAGCGTGGAAGGAAATTCCCCTATGTGGAGGCCTTTTCCCTTCTTCACTCAAATCCTGAACTATGCTTCTCCAAAAGATCCTCACACTTTGCCTTGTGCTCCAGACGCTCTGCTGTCAATCCCACCTCAGCAACCTTATTTCTCCCCTCCAATTACTAGATCAAATACCCAAACCTCCGCCAGTTCTCAGACCATTGCCCCCTTGCTGAGGTAGCAGGTACTGAGGTACCACTCTACAACCCTCACTTCTCTCTTTTCCTATCAGTGTCCGCACCGGGTCCCAACAGGTCCTCTTACCAGCTAACCCATAGCTCAAACAGGCTGAGGAGAGCCCTCAGACCCCTATCCAAGATGTCATGAAAATGGCCTTTAAAGTTGCTTTGTCAACACTGAAAACATGTTACTAAGAATTTAAAGTCCCTCACAGGCTTTTTGAGATTCTCACTCCCATCTTCCCCTCTGGTCTATCTGTTCTACTACTCAAGTTTTTGTTGCTAAGAAAATCCCAAACCCCTTTCCCATTATTCTTTTACATCTCTCCTTCCTCATTCTCATATCCACGGAGCTGCTCTCAACCCACCTTCCACGTCTTCCCCCTCTGTACCAGGACCACAGAAAACTCTTAACTGACCTCCAGAAGTCTTCACCATGGCTGACTTTAGGATGTTCAGCAAAAGAGTCCCTATGAAAGAGTTCAATGAATATAAACTTCCTCTTTTCTTGTTGCCCTGTTCTACTTGCCACTGGCTGGAAAAATCAGCACTGCTAAGCTAGACACCCCCTTACTAGTTTTTCACAAAATATGTGAACAAGGCTTCTGGCCTTGAGCTGGGGCTTCACAGAGATGGCTACATTTCTAAGATAAAGAAGTTACCAACTGGGCTCCATGGTAATAGCTGGCAGGGAGAAAAAAGAAAGAGAAGACAAAAGCTCTCCCCCTCTCAAGTGTCCTTAAAAAGTTAACTTGCCCAGAACAGATTAAATAAAACAGAAACAAAAACTGATTTTTTTAACTTCTGCAGACTGTGAACTTCTGAGCCACTTCCCTTACAAGTTGCGTATAAATTCTGAAACTACCTAAACTTGGGGTTCAGCGGATTAATTGATTACAACAGAAGCAATGCCCTCTAAATCCCTTTGCAACCAAATAGGACTGTTTTCCTAGCTTCGGTGCTATCTTAGGTGCCTTGCCTTGTCTGTCCCTACAACAGTATAATTCTATATACTTATACATTGTTTATGTGTTCATAAAATGGTCAACAGATGTGATTAATTATGTAATGGTGCAGATGATTCCCAGAGTGCTCTATCATGACGCAGGTTCATTTAAAAATCAAATAGGGAAGCAAAAAACTTGGTTCTGCCGCGAAGCTGTATCCCTCACTTTAGCCATCCTATTTGGAATAGGAGTTGCTGCAGGGGTGGGCACAGGAACCACTGCCCTAGTCCATGGGACACAACAAATCACCCAATTAGAAGCAGCAATAAACCAAAACTTAAAGATATTAAAAACCTCCATCACAGCTTTACAGGAATCTTTAACCTCTCTCTCTGAAGTAGTTTTACAGAAGAGGCGACAGTTGGACCTCCTCTTCATGAGAGAAGGGGACTTTGTGCTGCATTGAGGGAAGAATGTTGTTTTTATGGCGACAATACTGGAGTTGTAAAAGAATCTATGAGTAAATTCAGAAAACGCCTTGAAGAGTGTCAACGAGAGACAGAGGCCCAAAAAGGGTGATTTGAGTCTTGGTTCACACAGTCCCCGTGGTTAACTACACTTTTATCAGCCTTGGCTGTTACATTAATAATCCTCATATTATTGCTAACTGTAGGGCCCTGTATGCTCAACCGTTTAGTTTCCTTTCTCCAAGCTCAAATTGGACAAGTTAAACTTATGGTAATCAGACAACAATATATCCGACTAGCAGACATAAAATGTGACACCCCCCAATGATCACTTTTATGATTAAAAGTAACCAGAACAAGATGTGGGAAATGACAGGTTAATAAAATAGGTACTTGTAAATTTCTGTTTTTTTGTATGCTTAACAAAACACTGTTGAAATCTTCAGAACTGTTTGCTTATCTTGTTCCCCGAATGTACTGTCCCCAATTGCCAAACTGCAGAATGTACTCCCTCACACATTTGCATGCAAACCGCCCACTTGCCGTGACCCATGAATAAATTTCACTCCCTGCCCTCTCCAAAGAAAGTATATAAGCTCTGCTTAATCTGTTCTCAGGGCTCTCTTCTAAATTCAAGTGAGCTCTTAGCCACAGCATGCTGGACCCCCAATAAACACTTTGCTGTTGCATGAGACAGTCTCTTGGTGGTCTCTTACTCCAACGCTCGACCAACCTTTACATTGGTACAATCATAAGTGTGACCTTTGCTTTTTGTGTCCAGAATATTACTGTGGTAAAATGTATATGTAGGTCAGGTGACATGAGTATTTCTTCCACCATTTCTGGGAGAAATATTTTGAAGACATGTAAATTAGTATTGGGGGTATAAAGAGGTATACCCTGTGTCTATGAATATAGAGATAATGCACGAATAGACAATATTGTGTATAAATAATATAACTGGTTCCACTTTAAATAATGGATTGAATTGATATCTTAAAATATATAAGAAATCATATATTGATATACAATCATTCATTCTAACCAGTTATACATTTAATGGTAATATTAGGGTTATGGTTCATCATGTAGGGTGTGTGAGATTTGCTTCAAAAGTAATTATGGATATCAAAAATAATGTGTTTCGAAAGAAGTCTCATGAAAAGACCAGTCAAGAAACATGGAGGAATATATGTTTTCTGAAGTAGAAAGTGATTGAAAGTGAAACAAATGCCTATAAATTTGGGAACTGGTGGATGAAATATATATCCAATGATGTGCATCAACTAAAGAAATTGTAATGTAACAGTGTTGAAAAAAATTAATTTCAAAATACACATCATGTCCCATAGGAGTCTACTTGCATTGATGTTAAAATGGGTCAGTTACTGTAGAAATATTAGGATTTGTATACACCATTCACTGAAGTTAGTTTTCAGTACTAGGAAACAAATATGTATTTCAGGTGGATGAATATTTCTGAGAATAATCTTGTGAAAAGATGATTATAAATTCACATACATGAACATGAATGAATTTAGGAAATGTATAATAAGACACATATATTTCATATTTTGATAAATCTGGAGAGTGTGTGTGTGTATATATATATATATATATATATATATATATATATATATATATATATAAACACACAGATATTAAAAAGTAGCACTATATGAAAATTGAAATTCACCATGAAATATATATCATTCACAGATCAAAAATATTCATTTTACTGAACATGGATTCATATATAATGTTGTTCAGCTAGGAATCTCACCCATAGGTTGAATTTTCAGTTCCATCAGCATTTAGGAGGAATGATCTCTTCTCACAATTTGTATCTGCCAAGTCAGCCACCACACAATAGTGTACGTGTGGTACCAGGTAGGATTGTAAATGTGCTTATAAAAATACATGTGGTGAATAGGCTACAGTGAAAGGGAGACAGGTATTCACATATTTGTTAACTTTAAAAACACATTGAGAACTATTTCAACAAAAAATTGACTAGATTTATAACTCCTACCCTATATAGTGCAAAAGACAAGTCCAACTATACACCATGCCTCTTTTGAATTGCTTGTATTTCAATTTTGTTTGGGTTATTTTTCTCCATCATATTAGGATTAGTACACAGAGTCTAGTAGGGTATGGGGTTGTGTCAGGGATTCAGTATTTCAAATGGAAAATTGGAAAATGAATCCAATGTGTACGCAAATATGTGCTTCACAAAAATCCTCCAACTCTCATCCAGAACAATTCCTTTACATTACCTTTGCCCCAAGTAAGACACAATTTGAGGAGAAGAGTTATAAAATCTGTGAATACATATCTGGAATGGAAATTGCTCACGAGTTCAGAATTTTGGAGGTGGTAGAGGAGTTTCCAAAAGTAAGAGACAGTGTAAAACTTCACAATCATGGAGCTCTGCTGGCCTAAACACTTCTTGAGAAACTGCCTCTGAGGTTGGGCACTTGAAATATATGTTGTTGTCAGGAGCTAATACTTCCTTTGTAGTTAGACCATCAAAGCTGGGTCTGCATCTATGTGACCTGGAGGACATGGTCTCTTATATTCCAATGAACATAAGGCAGCAGTGCTGATTTCTCTCTTTGTAGATAATTGTGGGCACTAGGGGCTCAGTATCACCCCATGTGAACTGTGAAGCTATTTGGTCACCCTCCACTTTTTGTGGTGTTTCTTGCAGCTGCACTTGGAGTTTGGTATTTGCTTCATGAAATACAAAAAGTTTAACTGGGACAAACTGCTGGAGGGAGTTCTGTCATGTGTCGTGGGTCAGGGTCTGCAGGAGAATACACCAATCTGGCTTCTATCCCACATAGATTTGCCCCTTGACCATAGCAAACTGATTCTGAACATTGACCTGAAATTTCTCCATATAACAAGAAGCCTTTACATACAAGGTTCTGCTGGCTGCTCCATGTCAGTCACAACCCATTTGAAAGCCACTGGCAGATCCACATGACCCCACCACAGATTTTTTAACACACACCTGCACAACACTGCTCTACGACCACTAATCAGCAGGCTCCAACTTACTGATATCTCTGTTCTACATCATTATTATGAAACCTAGTCAATCAAGGCACTTTCTGGTACACTCAAATCAGCAACAGGACATCCAAGGTTGTCCAGTGTAACCTGGTCATGGGAATTTCAAAAATGTCATGGTATTTATGTACCATTTTTTCAAGGATGAACTTGGAAGCACTGTGGGTTTCAATTCATTCAGGAACCATTAAATGTTGAGGAAGATCATTTCAATGAAAGCTCTGGAGAACTCTCACAGTCAAGGCTTCCCAAAGAGTGGTCAAAAGGTTACATGAAGCCAGGCCCATAGAGGTCTACAATGTGAGGTCCATGTTTGTTTTGACTCTCAACTATGCCTGCCAAGTCTTTCAGAATAAAATCATATGATATCATGGCTGAGATTCCCTGTGCTCTGTGGAAAGCCACCGTTGGTCTAGATCTCAGTTTCCAAGGATGACTCTCATGCATGGCCTCCAAAATTCCCAACACAATTCATGGCAATACTTCTCTGAGGTCAGTTCCACAACGCAGTCTCTAAGGGGAATCACACCAGAGTTTAAACCCCGGTGGACCCAGTCATCTCCCAACCGCCACACAAATGACCAGAATTAAAACCAAAACACTCCCACATAGCCCTCATATTCTTCCATATATACACTCATCATAACCTGTGGCTGGAGATTTCCATGAGGGGCACATCCAAATACAGTGTCCAAAAAAAGCTCACTTGCCCCTCATTTGCCTTAAGTCATTGTGGCCTGGACACCCTTCCTGTGAACCAGGAGTGATCGAGTAGGCTTGCTCTTAATACTGATTTGCTTCTCCAATTTGAGGCCTACTGACTGTCAGGTATAGACTCTTCATGTGATTTGGAGTCATGAGGAAACCCAAGTACCTCTGCATGTCTTTGAAGAACTCATTTGACTAAAAGAATCCCTATTCTCACTTGATGGAGGTCATGAAACTAAGAGAGAAAGGCAAGAAGCTTCATCCACAATATCTGATCTTTTTGCCATTTTGGTTTTGGATGCACACATGGGATCTTTCTTTAGATCCATCTGGTGCTGAGAATCTAAGCCACAACCTCACACAGGGCCAAGATGCTGATTCAGACACATCCCTTTCCAAAGCAATTAAGCAAAGATCCACAGGAGATGCCCATTCTTTTCCATATAAAAACTATTTTCTTCAGGCTTCACAAAGTGTGGCCTGAGGCAAAGACCTTCCTGACATTCAAGGCAACAGTACAATAGGTAAGCAAAAGGACCAAAGCAGGGTTTCTCCACTGAGATTTTCCTGGTCACACTGATATCTGAGTTTTCTGAGATGCTCCCATTTTCTTTAGCTATTCATTACATGGCCATTTCACAGAGCTTGTAAGAGGTTCATATCTTGGACACAAAACCATGAGCCTATTCTGGAGAGTTTCCAGAATTCAGGAAGAAAACTGGAACTTGGGAAGATAATAGGTTTTGCCCATCTATAAGGCAAGCTCCAGTCCATTCATTAATTGGGCCGGATGAATGATGGGAGCGTTCTATTAGACAGGACACATCCATTGATGCATTCTCTTTTCTAATTTCTACAACCACGGACACAGCAGGATACACATACATAGAAACACTCACCTTGTCAAACGACATACAAGAAACAGTCCACTCCAAACCAAAAAATCCGACTTTCCTACCTATTCTCAGAACATGAGACAAAACCACATACTCACACCCACACTCAAAGTGCACCTTCTTCCCCCAAGTAGGTCTGTGACTATATGGAGTGTCCTCTGACTGGTGGGCCATACAATTTTCCCCCGAAATGCCCTGTACGGTCTCAGATCTTGTCTCCTTTTCCAACTCTGTGCAGTTGCCATGAGTCAGCGGTGAGCCACTACCTGCTTTCTCAGGAAAGGCCCCTCTTCAGACCTTTCTGGCATTTGGCCATCCTCACATCAGTAGGTACCAAGAAAGACTGACCCTGTCCTTGGTAAATCCAAACAAGTGAGCCCAATGTGACTGGGACTGGGACTGGCTCTGGATGCCTTGCTTCCTGGATCCCAAGTTCAGAGAGTTCCATCACCAAGGAAGTTAGGTAGGTCAATTCCTTCAGGAACTGAATGAGGTCACTGCCTTGAAAACCACTTTGTCCTAACAGTTGTTTCAAAGGGTCCCATGAAATGGATGCTGCCCCTACTTCCTGTGACACTTTCAAAAGTAAGAATGGTATTTCAACCATAGGCACCTAGGAACAGCTCTCAACCAGGCCTGGTTTGATCCATCTTCTCTATATTAAGAAGAAAGAGGCTGATTCAGACACATCCCTTCGTCCTGACCAAGGTGTTTGCATGGAAGATGACTTTTGCAATCTTAGGTCTTCTATAGCTGCCTACATCTTCACCAGGGATTATTTCTGCATGGACTTTTGAGGTTCTCAGCAGGTGGAAGATACCCTACATTCCTGTATTGTAAGACCAACTCTGTACCTGCTCTTCTGTAAAGTGAGATTGAGACAACAGTGTATGGTTAGGGTTAATAACAGGTTCGATTTGGGTTAGGAATCATTCTGTGGGATGAATAATGGTATTGGGAACCTGCAATATTTACAACAGAAATCTAGGTAAGATTTGAAGCCCAGTAAGGCATTAGGCCCTTGAGTGGGATACTTAGTTTTGAATTATATTCTGCACAGATGTCTCAGATGAATCAATACACAATGGCATAGGACCTTGTATCTTCGATGATTGAATGTCGAATAGAACATCCAGTCAAAAAGGGATAGACAGTAGGATTAGGATGATAGTTGGTAGCTTTAGAAAGAAGAGTGAGTATAAGAGTGGAACCAAAAGTTCTTTAGCAATAGGCTTTTGGGTAGAGAGTGAATGTAAATGTCAGCACATGTGAATAGTCAGTCACAATAATGAACTGGGATAACATCCTCACTTCATGGGTGCGTCCTCAACCAAGTGGAGGGGCCCATAAGGGACGAACCCTTATGGCAAGGGCAGAAGATGGTTGGTCAGAGCTGTTACTCATACTTTTATATAAGAAAGAGAGATCTGTGGGGATGTAAACGTAAGAAATAAGCCTGTGAGAAGGGTAGAACATCCTTTTAAATGTTGGCAGCGCGGTCTTCCATCTCCAGACGATGATGAACCTGTATGGGCTTAGAGGCCAAAATACATATGCCAATCGAAATTTATCATGAATAATATATCAACCACTGATGCAAAAATATTTATTTTACTGAACATGGATTTATGTATAATTTTGTTCAAGTAGGAAGCTCACCCCTAGGTTGAAGTTTCAGTTCCAAAAGCGTTTAGGTGGAGTGATCTCTTCTCACAATTTGTATCTGCCAAGTCAACCAACTCACAACAATGTACGTGTGATACCAGGTAGGATTCTATATGTGCATATAAAAATACATGTGCAAATAGGCTACAGAAAAAGCGAGATAGGAATTCTCATATTTGTTAACTTTACAAACACATGGAGAACTGTTTTATTTAAAATTTGACTAGATTTATAACACCTACCCTTTATAATGCAAAAGGCAAGTCCAACTCTACACCATGCCTCCTCTGAACTGCTTTTATTTCTATTCTGTTTCGGTTATTTTTCTTCATCATATTAGGATTAGTAGTCACTGAATAGTAGGGTATGGGTTATTGTCAGGTGTCCCGGCCAGCAGTACACATCATCGTGGGCGACGAACCTATTTGGGGAGGAATGAAGGGACAAAAGACACGAGAGATGACAGCAAGACAGGAGTTCTGATTAAGCTGCAAACTTTTATTGTTCACAAAGGGGTATTTATATGCTGAGGATGGGAAAGCTCTCTTACTGGCAGTTGCTGAATGTCTTCAAGGTGAGATAACCTCAGGATGTTTCAGGAAGACAGGTGGCCGCAGGATGTCTCAGGGAGATAGATGGCTGCAAGATGTCTCCCAGGCCGGATACCTCCCAGGGGTCTCTTTCATGTAAGTGTCAGGGTTTTCTTTGAACTAGAATTTTATTCTAGACCCTGACCTCTCCCACTTTCTTGTATAAAATATTTGACCATACCTTACTGCCCATGATCTTAGGGGGGTGATAGAGGCTCTGTTCCTCTAGGAGGCCTTAGAATATCTCCTGATCCGAGCGAGCGTCTTCACTAGGAGAATTCGTGGTGGCTTTGGGATGGTTTTGGAGGAGACGACTTTGAGGCAAAGCATGCCAACCGCCATGCACCACAGTGTGTCATTCAGAGGTCTTGGGTTTTGTGGTCCGTGGATCCATCCTCCTGCAGTCCTTCCTGCACCCTCCGTTATTATGGCCTAACATCATCACTCCATGATTGCTTCCTTCCCCAGCAGAGGGGCCCATGGAGGAGCGAACCCTTATGGCAAAGGCAGAAGATGGTTGGTGAGAGCTGTCACTCATACTTTTGTATAAGAAAGAGAGATCTGTGGGGATGTAAACTTAAGAAATAAGCCTATAAGAAGGGTAGAACATCCTTTTAAATGTTGGCAGCGCGGTCTTCATCTCCAGATGATGATAGTGGTCCTCTATGGGCTTAGAGGCCAAAATATTAATCTGTTCTTTAATAAATTGTACTAGCCTGTTTATGACGCAGGGTCTTATGGACACCATTATAAGTAAATGCAACAAAGGGCCTAATAGGGGAAGAACGTAGGGTAGAAATCCATTAAGCCCAGTCCAGAGGGGATTTTCAAATAGTTTGCATCGTCTCTTTCTAGATCTTATTGAAGGTTCTTAATTTTAGTGCATACTATGCCTGATTTATTGGCATAAAAGCAGCATCATTCCCCTAAGCCCAAGCAAATACCTCCCTGATTATCTGTCAGCAAATCTAAGCCTCGTCTTTTTGAAGGAACACTTCTGCCTGGGAGTCTATTTGGTCCTGCAGATCTTTAATGGTTCCTGATAGAGTTTGTACATCATTTATAAGTTGTTGAGACAGGCGAGGGTAAGAGTGTATAGCCGTGCCTAAGCCACTGTACCTGTGCCCACAGCAGCTGTTATTCCAAGGCTGGCAATGAGTGGTAAGGCCTATGTTGCCCGCCTGTGTCTTTTGACTAAGGTGTCTAGGATAGGATTGGGTAGAGGTTCATCTCCTGGGACTATAGTTTTATCAGGGAGTAATAAGGCAAGAACAGAACCACCGGGCCAATTTGCTGGAAGCCTGGGGAAGGCCAAGTTTCCTCCACAAATAAAAATTCTGCAATTGGCGGGACAAAGAGTTGGGGTGGGTGAGGAATAATTTTGTATATTGAGCAATTTCCAAAGGAAGTAACTCCAATATCAATATCATAGGTATTATTCTGCATCGTGCTTAAAAGACATAATGTAAAAGTGCCTATAGGCTGTACTTTAAAAGGAAATCCGGGTTGGCATGTATTATCATTGTCCATGATAAAATTAATAGGAACTGCCATAGGCATGATTGCCCCTGTTGACATGCAGTGCCAGCTATCACCAGCAAGGGTGGGGTTAGAATTATTAAGCAAGGAGAAGGTAGTTTCCAAAATATCTAATTTATTGTTATCTAAACCTGGGAGCTGGGATTTAGGCTACATTAAGGGATGAAATGTGAGCTCAGAGATTTGGGGTTTCAAAAGTTTGATTATCTGAGGATGCTTGACAGCATGAGTGGTTCTTCCACCATCAGAGACCCCTGAGGGGGCCTTAATGGGCCAGCAGGACGATTTACCAACAGGGCCTTGGCAACCAGCTGACTGTAGCTTGGTGTATTTGCCTTCTCCTCCCAGGTCAAAGAGAACGGGGGTATAATGAATAGTCGTCCCCCCTGCTGTGTGAGTTTTAGTTTGGGAGGCTTCAAAAAATTGTTCTCCCTGCTTGTTAACACAAATTGAGGGCGACACATAGCAAGAGTTATGCATTGCCTGGGTATGCGTACAGGTTGCTGAAGAATTTTGGAGAGCTTTACTTGTACTAGGGGGAATAATCTTTGGCTTGTTAACACATACCCATTTAGGCTGATGAACTCCTCCGAGTTTATGGTCAATCTCGGCATGGATGTAAGCCACCTTAGTCACGCAGTCAGCAGTCTGGGTTCAACTAGTGGGAGCCTGAGTCCAAGATCCTCCCTTGCATTCACAGGTGGGGGCCAAAAACTTACTCCATGATGTTGGAACGTGGAGGGCCAAGGCCTCCATGTACAAACCTGTTCAGCAGAAGTGCCTAAAGCAGGACCCTCACACAGATGGTTGGCTGCATCTGAAAAACAGGAAAATTTGTCCTCAGGGGGAGGGCCTCCATCCCTGGGTTGAGGTAAGTCATTAACCTGTTTAATCAGGAATTCTGGTTACCATCTTGGGGCTGCTTGTTCTTGGTCCAAAACACAAGCTGAGCCTTGTCCCCAGATGAGGACAGGATCTGGACCTTTCCATTTATTTGTAAGGGGATTGCACCACATAACAGGTGGGCAAACAGAACTGGACGAGGGATGCCAGTGTCTGTCTGCGGGCGAATGGCCTTCACTGTCTAGGGTAAGAAAAATAAGGGCAAATAATGCATGGTTAAGGCCATGCCTGGGAGTGGCAAATACAAGGGAGGAAGCCTTATGAAGGGTTAGCCAAGTCTTTAAGGTAAGGTGGGCACGTTCCATAATGCCTTGTCCATGAGGGTTGTATGGAATTCCAGTAGTGTGACGAATTTGCAAGGTAGCACAAAACTATTTAAACTTGGCACAAGTATATGCAGGATGATTATCTGTTTTAATATGTATTGGTTTACCCATTACGGAAAAAGCTGAAACAAGAGGAGAAAGGACATCTTTGCTAGCCTCTCCAGAATGTGGTGATGCAAAAATAAAGTCGTTGAAGGTATCTATAGAAACGTGTATATATTTGGTTATTCCAAATTCAGGAAAATGAGTAACATCCATTTGCCAACCTGATTGGGCAGTAATCCTTGGGGGTTTACTCTCAAGTATTGAATGGGGAGGGAGACAGTGCAACCAGGGCATGCTTTTACTATTTCTCGTGCCTGTTTCCTGGTAATTTTACAAAGTAATCGAAGGCTCTGGGGATTTAGATGATGAAGATTGTGTAACTCTGTGGCCTTTTGAATGGAGCCAACAAAAATTGGAAAGATGGAACGAGTTGCTGCATCAGCTTGGCCATTACCTTGTGTTAGAGGCCCGGGAAGATCAGAGTGTGCCCTGATGTGTCCTAAGAAAAATGGGTGTTATCTGGCCTTAATTAGCTGCTGAAGCTGGTGAAACAGAAAGGCCACATTGGAATGGCGGGTGAAATCTCCAGCAGGGGTACAGAATGAACAATGTAGGCACTGTATGTATAAATATTAACAGGATTATTTAAAAAATGTTATAAAAACTTGTGTTATGGCAAACAATTCCACAAACTGTGCTGACTGATAGATAGTATCAAAGGTGGTAGGCTGGTTATTGACAACAAAGAGCGCTTGGCCAGTACTGGAACCGTCTGTAAAGACATTAAGGGCTTGAGGAATGGGAGCCTTTTGAGTAATTTTGGGAAAAATAAATGAATGTAACTGGACAAAATGTAAAAGGAGGTCACTGGGGACGTGGTTATCAATTGTTCCCAAAAAGCCTGATAGGGCAATACCCCATTCATCCCATGTCTGTAGTAAAAACTGGGTTTGGTCCATCATATATGGAATTAAAATATTATCAGGTTCTTTGCCAAAATGTTGTCAAGAAAGCAAACGACCATTAATAATAATAGAAGCTACCTGAGCAGGATAAACAGTAATAACCTTGGAAGATGTGGTGGGTAAATGGACCCAAAGCAAGGGGCAGCCTTTATTTTTAAAATGTGGATCTCATTGCCAAAATATTCCTGTGGGTGTACGAAAAGTGTGTAAAATAACCAGAACCAGAGTAAGGTTATAAGAAATTTGTGTAACAAACTGTTGGGCAATGGCTTCTGTGACTTGGTTTAATGCCTGTCATGCCTCGGGAGTAAGCTTTTGAGGGTAGGAGGGGTGGGAATCACCTCTCAAAATATCATTAAGTGGCAAAAGTACACAAGTGGGTAATTTTAAATATGTTCTTAGCCATTGAATATCCCCCAGTAATTTTTGAAAATCATTAAGGGTGTGAAGATGGTCCACACATAGTTGTATTTTAGGAATTTGGATTTGATTATCTTGAAGTTTAAGGCCCAAATAGGTATAAGGGTCCTGTATTTTAAACTTGTCAGGAGCTATCTGTAGTCCCAAGGTTGTGAGGGTTTTGTAATGGTCCAAGTAACAATTATTAAGGTCATGGGTATTAGGTGCATCAATTAACAAATCATCCATATAATGTAAAATATAAATTTGTGGCCATCACTCTCTCACAGGGTCTACTGTTTGAGCAACGTATTTTTGGCAAAGACTAGGGCTGTTGGCCATACCCTGGGGAAGAACCTTCCATTGAAATCTCTGCATAGGGCCCTGAAAATTAATGTGAGGGCGACTAAAGGCAAAATATGGTCTATCCTCAGGATGTAAAGGAATGGTAAAAAAGCAATCTTTTAAGTCAATAACCATTTTACAATAGTTTTTGGGAATAGCCACTGGTGTGGGAATGCCTGGCTATAGTGCTCCCATCGGGTGCATAACTTTATTAATGGCACATAAAACTTGTAAAAGGCGCTACGTGCCTGATTTTTTCTTGATAACACAAATAGGAGTATTCCATGGTGAGGTTGAGGGCTCTACATGGCTGGCTGTCAGCTGTTTCTGCTTTAACATGGAGGCAGTCTCCAATTTTTCTAGGGTAAGGGGCCACTGATCCACCCACACAGGAATCTGACTCTCCCAAATAATTTTATCTGCATGGGGTACAGGAGGGTCAGGGACTGACACTAAAAATCCCAATACCCAAGCCCATATGTATTTGTTTTCTGAATGGGTTGTATAGGCTCAACCAGTCCTTGTCTCAGTCTCACAAGGCCAGTACCAGGGACAAAATTCATACGAAGCATTTGATGAGTCACCATGGAATTGGGACTGGCAAGAATAACTTCCATTTGACTCAAAATATCTTGGCCCAATAGATTAACAGGGAGGTCAGGAACAAAGAACCGAGTGTCAGTTCCCTTATTACCCTCTTTATCAGTCCAGCCAAGAGCCCTAGAGCTGACCAGAGGATTTTTTTTCTGTCCTATCCCTCTAAGGTCTGTCAAGGATGGGGTAAGGGGCCAACCTGTTGGCCAGTATTTTTGAGAAATAATTGTGTCATTAGCTCCAGTATCAAGAATTACTTGCAATTCCTTTCCTTCAATAAGTAAGATAGGGGTGGGTCTATTGTGAGAAATGGGCTGAACCCAATATACATCAGAGGAGCACAAGGAGGTAGTCCCCCTCGGTAGGTTTGTGTGGTGGATGTGCCTCCTGAATCCAAGGGAAGGAGTATTAATTGTGCAAGTGTTGCTCCTGCTGGGATGGCCGCAACTCCATTAATAGCTGTGGCCAGTATTTTTATTTCTTCAGTGCAATCATTATCATTAATGCCAGGGAAGACCTGAACACCTTGTAAGGTAGTAGAGGCTCTTCCAAAAATAAGGACACACGTATGAGATGGAGGGGGACCCATAATTCCAGTGGGTATTATCTGAGGCCCTTGCATTGAGTCTAATATTGTATCGGTGGCGGCAAAAAGGTCCAATCCTGCGCTGCCTGGGGTGGCTAGTTGGAGGGAGGCAATTGTGAAGAAGGATTTTGAGATAGGCTGCTGAGGGCATTTGTCTTAGATCTACACTCACTGCCCCAGTGATGACCTTTACCACATCTAGGGCAAAGGGTAGCTGGGGGCGGTTTAGCCCCAGTTTGAGGAGACGCTATTCCTAGGCTTTGTTTGCCTGTCAGAGACTCACGTGCAAAATGGCCAGGTTGTTTACAAGTAAAGCAAGTACGTGAGCCAGGATTGTGAAAGGCCTTGGTAAAGGCGGCACCTAGGGCGAGACCCATGGCAAGGGCTGCACCCACCCCTGCAGAGAGTCTAATAAAGTCAGAAAGTTTCCCTTTATACTTATGTGGTCAAAGAACATCCTGACATGCCAGGTTGGCGTTTTCAAAGGAAAGATGTTTTACAAAGGTGCTTTCGCTTTCGCTTGGTCCAAGCAAGCATTCCGCAGCTAGGTTAAGCCGGGGAACAAAGTCACTATAAGGCTTGTCAGGCCCTTGTCAAATTTTTGCCAGGGAAGTGGTAGCGGAGGCATTTTGAGGGAAGCGTCTCCAAGCATGTAAGCCAGCCATCTGAATCTGTGCCAAAAGTCCAGCAGGGAAACGTGCCTGTGTGGTTTTAGTGTCAAAAGGCGCGTTGCCCACTAGCTTAACGTAAGTCCAGGAATTAGAGGAGGGCTTAGTTAAATTTTTTGAGCAGTTCCCTGACGGTGCTCTTTGAAATCTGCATTCCATAACAGGAAGTCTCCGGCACTGAGGGTAGCTGGGTCTAAAAATTTCCAATCATTGGGAGTAAGAGATTGTGTGCTGTGGCTTTCTAATACAGCCTACGTGTAGGGCACAGTGGGTCCATTGTGAGCACAAGACTTTTTAAGTGTTTTCAAGAAAACACAGGCTTAATTTTTTGAAGACACTCTGGGTTCCTTCCTGCCTAGGGGTGAACTGCTCATCCTCTGAGTCCTGATCTCCTTGATCCATTTCCCCCGCTTCCTCCTCTTGATCCTCATCTAAGTCTTTGACCTCAACCTGGGCAGGCTTATCTACCTGACTGCAGGTGACTTGGAAGGCGAGAACAGTCCAATGGAGCAGCTTAGCCTTTGTATTAGACCACCTTGGGCCAGCTTGTGTTGACTCCCTGCCTCAGGCTAATGAACAGAGCTCAGAGTCAAGGGATCTTAATTCTTTTAAAAGTTGTGTCTCTTTCAGTCTATGTTGGAGAGACTCTCCCAAGGGAGCCAGGTTAGGCAAGGGAAGTGGGGAAAAAATATCTGGTGGGGTGATTTGGCCCCTGAAGGGCCGGAGCACAAAAGGCAGGAGAGATATAGGAGGGAGGTGGATGTGTAAGTCCTATAGGCTGTGGCAGGGTCCTAAGAGGTGGCGGGTCTTCTGAATCATAGGGAGCTGCTTCCTTCTCCAAGTTAGCCTCCTCCCCAGGGGTCAATGTGTCCCCAGGATTTAAAACTGGATAAAGGCATTTGGTAACCATTCGAGCCCTATTCATTAGGGGAGAGTGAGAATGGTCTGTGTCTACACTAACTGATGGGCATGCGAGGGGGGACGAGAGGTCTTTTGCATAGTATCTTCCCCAATCCTGATAAGTTTTAAGGTACCATTGTCGAAGGGTGAACTTTTAAGAAATTCATTAATTAATTTCCAGTAAGAAAAGGTGGGAACAGGCAGTTTTTCTGGCCAAAGGATTCATAATAATCTTTTAAACAGTCTCCTACTCTAAACCATCTTTTACCATCAATGGTCCCTTCAAGGGGAAATCATGGACACAATTCCCCTATGTATGAAAAGAAAAATTTTAAGTCATTTTTCTTAATACGCACCCCCCATGTCTTGAAGGACTCCTTGAGGCCTGACAAAAGCAAATCATGTGATGAAACTGCTTTTCCCATGGTGGGTCACTCCCCGTGTGTCTTCCCCACTCTCCTACTGGATCTGTCTCTCAGTGGTGTCTGCTGAGGAAATCGCGAGGTTAACAGGGAGGTCAGGAACAATGAAAGGAGTGACAGTTCTGTTATTACTCTCTTTATCAGTCCAGCTATGAGCCCTAGAGCTAACCAGAGGATTTTTTGACTGTCCTATCCCTTTAAGGTCAGTCAAGGATGCGGTGAGGGGCCAACCTGTTGGCCAGTATTTTTGAGACATATTTGTGTCATCAGCTCCAGTATCAAGAATTACTTGCAATTCCTTTCCTTCAATAAGTAAGGTAAGGGTGGGTCTATTGTGAGAAATGTGCTGAACCCAATACACATCAGAGGAGCCCAAGGAGGCAGTCCCCCACGGTAGGGTTTGTGTGGTGGAAGTGCGTTCTGAATCTAAGGGAAGGAGTAATAATTGTGCAAGACTTGTTCCTGCAGGGATGGCCACAACTCCATTAATAGCTGTGGCCATTATTTTTATTTCTTCAGTGAAATCATTATCATTAATGCCAGGGAAGAGCTGAACACCTTGAAAGGTAGTAGAGGCTCTTCCAAGAATAAGGGCACATATATGAGATGGAAGGTTACCCATAATTCCAGTGGTATTATCTGGGGCCCTTTTATTGAGTCTAATATTGTATCAGTACCAGCACAGAGGTCCAATCCTGTGCTGCCTGGGGTGGATCGTTAGAGGAATGCAATTGTGGAGAAGAATTTTGAGGTAGGTTGGGAATTTGGGAGGAAACAAACCTTATTCCCCCTGGGTTTTTACTGGGGGAGGTCAGGGCCAGGGGCTGGCCCCACAGAGAGTTTCCCGAGAAGCAGGAAGAAATAGGCTGTCAAAGTGCATTTGTCTTAGATCTACATTCACTGGCCCAGTGATGACCTTTACCACATATAGGGCAAAGGGTGGCTGGGGAAGGTTTAGCCCCACTTGGAGGAGATGCTACCACTAGGCTTTGTTTGCCTGTTGGACACTCGCGTGAAACATGGCCAGGTTGTTTACAAGTAAAGCAAGTATGTGAGCCAGGATTGAGAAAAACCTTGGTAAAGGCTGCACCTATGGCTAGACCAATGGAATGGCCTGCACCCACCCCGGCACAGAGTCTAATAAAGTCAGAAAGATTTCCTTTATCTTTATGAGTTCAAGGAACATCCTGACATGCCGCGTTGGCATTTTCAAATGCAAGATGTTTTACAAAGGTGCTTTTGCTTTTGCTTGGTCCAAGCAAGTATTCCCTGGCTATGTTAAGCCGGGCAACAAAGTCAATATAAGGCTCGTCGGGCCCTTGTCGAATTTTTGCCAGGGAAGTGGTAGCCGAGCCCTTTTGAGGGAGGCGTCTCCAAGCACGTAAGGCAGCCATCTGAATCTGCGCCAAAAGTCCAGCAGAGAAAAGTGCCACTTTAGGGTTAGTGTCAAAAGGCACATTGCCCACTAGCTTAACATAAGTCCAGTATTTAGAGGAGGCCTTAGTTAATTTTTTTTGAGCAGTTGCCCGACAGTGCTCGTTGAAATCTGCATTCCACAACAGGAAGTCTCTGGCACTGAGGGTAGCTCAGGCTAAAAATTTCCAATCATAGGAAGTAAGCCATTGTGCACTGTGGCTTTCTAATATAACTAACTTGTAGGGTGCAGTGGGGCCAGAGTGAGCATAAGCCTTTTTAAGTTTTTCAAGAAAACGCAGGCTTAATTTTTTGTAGACACTCTGGGTTCCTTCCTCCCTACGGGTGAACTCCTCATCCTCTGAGTCTTGATCTTCCTCTTGCCATTCCCCCATTTGTCCCCTTGATCCTTTTCCCCCGCTTTCTCCTCTTGATCCTCATCTAAGTCTTTGTCCTCACCCTGGGCGGGCTTATCTATCTGACTGAGGGTGACTGGTAAGGAAAGATCAAGCCAAGGGAGGAGCTTAGCCATTGCATTAGACCACTGTGGTCCAGCTCTGTTGACTCCGTGTCTAAGGCTAATGAGCAGAGCTCAGAGTCATGAGATCTTAATTCTTTTAAAAGTTGGATCTGTTCCCATCTATGTTGGAGAGACTCTCAAAAGGGAGCCAGGTTAGGCAAGGGAAGTGGGAAAAAAATTATCTGGGGGAGCAGTTGGCCTCTGAAGGGCCGGAGCACAAAAGGCAGGAGGGATATATGAGGGAGGTGGATGTGTAAGTCCTATAGGCTGTGGCAGGGTCCTGAGAGGTGCTGGGTCTTCTGAATGGTAGCATGCTGCTTCCTTCTCCAAGGTAGCCTCCTCCCCAGGGGTCAATGTGTCTCTGGGATTTAAAACTGGATAAAGGCGGTTGGTTACCCTGGGAGCCTTATTCATTAGTGTGGTTTTTGAGGGGGACCAGGAAGGTTCCTAGGGTCCTGGGGAGACTGAGAAGTGTCTTTGTCTATACTATCTGAAGGGCATGTTGAGGGGGGACGAGAGGTCTTTTGCATAGCCTCTTCCCCAATCCTGACAAGTTTTAAGTTACCATTGTCAAAGGGTGAACTACTAAGACTTTCATTAATTAAGTTCCAGGATTAAAAGGTGGGAACAGGCCCATTTTCTGCACCAAATGATTCATAATAATCTTTTAAACAGTCTCCTATTCTAAGAGGACATGGTTTCTTATTTTCCAATGAACATTTACCATCAATGGTCCCTTCAAGGGGAAACCATAGACAGAATTCTCCAATGTATGAAAAGAACAATTTTAAGTCCTTTTTCTTAACACGTGACCACCATGTCTTCAGGGACTCCTTGAGGCTTGAAAAAAAATGATCACAAGCTCCGCTTGGCCAAGTCTTCCCAGAGGATGGCGCTCCCCCTCAGTCAAAGGCTCGAGCCCCAGTTGGTGGGCGGCAGATGTCCTGACCGGCAGGACACATCAACGTGGGTGGCGAACCTAGGTGGGGAGGAATGATGCGACAAGAGACACGAGAGATGACAGCAACACAGGAGTTCTGATCAAGCTGCAAACTTTTATTGTTCACACAGGGGTTTTTATATGCTGGGAATGAAAAAGCTCTCTTATCGGCAGTTGTTGGATGTCTTCACAAGGTGAGATAAAGTCAGGATGTTTCAGGAAGATAGATGGCTGCAGGATGTCTCAGGGAGATAGATGGCTACAGGATGTCTCCCAGGCAGGATGTCTTCCAGGGGGCTGTTTCTTGTAAGTGTCAGGCTGTTCTTTGAAGGAGAACTTCCTTCTAGCCCCTGAAAGTCAGGGAGTGAGTATTTGGAATGGAAAATTGGAAAATGAATCCAATGTGTATGCAAATATGAGCTACACAAAAATCTTCTCACTTTCTTTCAGAACAATGCCTTGACATTACCTTGGCCCCAATTAAGACACAATTAGAGAAGAAGAGTTAGAAAATCTGTGAATACATATCTGGAATGGAGAATGCTCAGGAGTTCACAACCTTGGAGGTGGTAGAGGAGTTTCCAAAAGTAAGGAGCAGGGTAAAAACTCCACAAACATGGAGCTCTGCCAGCCTAAAGACTTCTGGAGAAACTACCTCTGAGGTTTGGCACTTAAAATATATGTTGATGTTAGGAGTTTTAGCTTCCTTTCTAGTGAGACCATCAAATCTTGTTCTGCATCTATGTGATCTGGAGGACATGGTTTCTTATTTTCCAATGAACATGAGTCAGCAGTGCTGAATTCTCTCTTTATAGGTAAACTGTATCCACTGGGGTCTAAGTGTCTCTCCGTGTGGACTGTGAAGCCATTTGGTCATCATCCAGTTTTCATGGTGTTTCTTGCTGCTGCACTGAGAATTTGGTATTTGCTTCACGAAATAAAAGGAGTTCAACTGGGACACAGTGCTGGTGGGAGATCTGTCACGTGTGGTTCGTCATGGTCTGCAGGAGAATGCACCAACCAGGCTTCTATCCTACATAGCTTGCCCCATTGACCATAGCAACCTGAATTTGAACATTGCCCTAAAACCTCTCCATATAACAAGATGCCTTTACATACAAGGTTCTGCGTGCTACACCATATCAGTCACAAGCCATTTGGAAGACAATGGCAGATCCACATGACCCGACCACAGAAGTATTATCACACACCTGAACACCACTGCTCTAGGCCCATTACTCAGCAGGCTCAAAACTACTGACATCTCTGTTCTACACCATTTTCATGAATCCCAGTCAATAAAGGCACTGTCTGGTACACATATGATCAGCAACAGGACATCAAAAGTTTCTCCAGTGCCACCTGGTCATGGGAATTTCAAAAATATCATGGTATTATTCTAGCCGTTTTTCAAGGATGAGGTTGGAGGCACTGTGGGTTTCAATTGATTCAGGAACCATTAAATGGTGAGGAAGCTCATTTCAATGAAAGCCTTGGAGAACCATCACAGGCAAGACTTTCCAAAGAGTTGCCAAAAATTCACATGAAGCCAAGCAAATTGAGGTCTACAAGGTGAGTTCCATGTGTGTTTTGACTCTCAACTATTGCTGCCAAGTCTTTCAGAAGCTGCAGAACATTCATAAATTAGGCAGGATGAATGCTGGGAAGCTTTCTTCTAGACAGGATACATCCATTGATGCATTCTATTTTTTAATGTCTACAACCATGGACACAGTGGGATACTAGACATAGAATCACTCGCCTTGTCAAACGACTTACAAGAAACAGTCCACTTTAAACCAAATAAACCGCCTTTCCTACCTATTCTCAGAACATGAGACAAAATCACCAACTCACACCCACACCTACAAAGGCACCTTCTTCCCCCAAGTAGGTCTGTGATTATCCAGAGTGTTCTCTGGCTCGTGGGCCACACTATATTTCCCCAAAATTCCTTGTCCTGTCTCAGATCTTGTCTCCTTGGCCAACGCTGTGAAGTTGTCAGGAGCCAGCGGTTAGCCAATACGTGTTTTCTAAGGAAAGGCCCCTCGTCAGAGATCTCCTGGCATTTGGCCATTCTTACATCAGTAGGTACCAAGAAAGACTGAATCTTTCCTTGGTAAAACCAAACAAGTTTTCCCGCTGGGACTGGGACTGGGACAGGTTCTGGGTGCCTGGATTCCTGGATTCCAAGTTCAGAGAGTTCCATCTTCAATGAAGTGAGGTAAGTCACTTCCTTCCAGAACTGAATGAGGTCACTGCCTTGGCAACCACTTTGTCCTAACAGTTGCTTCCAAGGGTCCCATGAGATGGAGGCTTCCCCTACTTCCTGTGACACTTTCACAAGTTAGAATGGTATATGAACCATTGGCACCTGGGAACAGCTCTCCACCCAGGTTTTGTTTTGTCTTTCTTCTATACATAAAGAAGAAAGAGGCTGATTCAGAAACATTCTTTCATCCTGACCGGGTTGTATGCCAAGGAAGATGACATTTGCTCTCTCAGGTTTTTTATAGCTACCTAGGTCTTCTCCAGTGATCATTTCTTTATGTACCTTTGAGGTTCTCAGCTGGAGGAAGATCCCCTACATTCCTGTGTTGTAAGACCAACTCTGTCCCTGCTCTTCTGTTGAGCTAGATTGAGGAAACAGTGTATAGTTAGGGTTAATAACAGATTGAATTTGGGTTAGGAATCATTCTGCAAGATGAATAATGGCATTGGGAACCTGCAATATTTCCATTAATATAGAGGTGAGATATAAGTATGAAAACAGAAATCTAGGTAAGATTTGAAGCCCCGAAGAGAATTGGGCCCTTGATTGGGATACTTAGCTTTGAATTATATTCTGCACAGATGTCTCAGATAAATGGATATACAATGGCATAGGACCTTGGACCTTGGATGATTGAATGTCGAAGAGAACTTCCAGTAAAAAAGGGATAGTTGGTAGGATAAGGAAGATAGTCGGTAGGTTTAGAAAGAAGAGTGAGTATAAAATTTGGACCAAAAGATTTTTAGCAATAGTGTTTCGTGTAGAGCATAAATGTAAATATCAGCAGATGTGAAGAGTCAGTCACAATGTTGAACTGGAGAAAATATGTAGGAAAGCAGATATCAATAGAGATATTATGAAATCAGGCAAAGTATAAAGTGACTGATAGGATTAGATATTTTCAACAGGCATGAGGTTGAATATATAATCTTAGGAAGAAACAAATATGTACTCACCAATAGGATTGACATTTGAGAGCATTAGGAAACCTGGACATGAATGTATTTAGTAATCCATGCTCACTTTCCATTTAGGGTTTGGTATATTCTTAAGTGTGTCCTTTGCATTTTGTGTCCAGAATATTACTGTGATAAAATATACATGTAGATCAGGTGACATGAGTATTTTTTCCACCATTTCTGGGAACAATATTTTGAAGACCTATACATTAGTATTTGGGGTACAAAGAGGTATACCTTGTGTCTATGCATATAGAGATAATTCATAAATTTAACATACTTTGAATAAATAATATAACTGGTTCCACTTTAAATAATGGATTGAATTGATATCTGAAAATATATAAGAAATCTTATATTGTTATATTTATTCCAACCAGTTATATATCTAATGGTAATATTAGGATTATGGTTTATCATGAAGGGTCTTTAAGTTTTGCTTCATTAGTGACTATGAAAAACAAAATTAATGTGTTTGGAAAGAAGTCTTATGAAAGACCTGTCAGGAAACTTGGATGAATACATCTGTTCTGAAGCAGGAAGTGATTGATAGTGAAGCAAATGCCTATATATTTGCTAGTTTGTGTATGAAATATATATCCTATGGTCTGCATAAACTGACGAAATAGTAACGTACCAGTCTTGAAGAAAAATGAACGTCAAAATACACATCATGTCCCATAGGAGTCTACTTGCATTGATGTTAACCTGGGTCAGTTACTTTAGAAATATTAGGGTTTGTATGCACCATTAATGAAGTTAATTTTCAGTACTTGGAAACAAATATGTATTTCAGGTGGATGAATATTTCTGAGAATAATCTTGTGGAAAGTTGATTATAAATCCACATACATGAATATGAATGAATCTAGGGAGTGTATAATAAGACACCTGGAGAGTGTGTATATATATATATATATATATATATATATATATATATATATATATATATATACGCACAGGCACACACAATACAATGTAGCAATATAGGAGATCCAACAAGGCGGCGGGCATAGAGAGATCAAGTCTCTGACCTCTTCAGCTGTGCGGGTATACAGAGTCGTAAACGGTCCTATTGCTGTTTGCTCAGAATCACTAATCAATGCTGACCTGACGTGGATCTAGGGCGAACAGTCTGGGCCCCACAGAACACACACAGAGCCCGGATCAGGTGCATTCAAGCTCAGGTTCGCCTGCTTCTCGTGACTCAGCACTAACGTTCCCGCTGAAAGAACTGTTCAGCCCTTCTCTATTTACAGAGGTAAAAGCCAATGAGCCTTCAACGGCAGTGGTCACAGGTTTGAAATGGGGCTTGGGAGAGACAGTCAGGACCCACCCGTTGCATTGGTCACCCAGCAAAGGGAACGAACAGTCACCATTTGCATGGGATACCACCATGCCACAGAACTGACGTCACGGGCGTAGGAGATAACTTAATTGAAACCAGCACAACAGGTGTGTAATCCCCTAGCCATCTCTATCCACACAGCGGGGAAACCTTAAGAGCCCCTCCCAGCTCTCCCAAAAGGGCCCCTCCCAGCTCTCCTGTGAGAATGATAGCCAGACCATGGAAGTCAGGAGTGTTGTGGGACTTGTCGCGCAGAACTCCTGGCTACAGCTCCCACCAGTGCTGGCAAGTGAGGTCTCTTGTACCAGCTACCGGGGGCATGGCTACCGGAGGGCAAGCAAATTCGCTGGGGGTTCTCAGCCCCAAGCTCTACAAACTTAGGGTCTGAGGGAGGCAAACAGGGAGAGTGTGCCCAGGCGTTCATAAAAACAGGGCTCCCAGGAAAAGCAGACCTGGCGTGCAGCCTGTATTGTGGTGAGTGTCACAGGTGAGTGGGGACTGGCTTGAGGAAACACAAGAGAAGGCCCTAGGCTCTCAGGAATGGAGACCTGCCCAGTCTGGGAGGAAGAGTTCCCACCTATTGGGAGGAGAAGATTGGCCCAGTGCGCATAGCTTCACCTACTAAAAGAGAAGTTAATTGAACTCTATGACTTCATGTATTATTTTTTTTTAATTTTTTATTTTTCTTTCATTTTCATTTTGTTGTTGTTGTTCTTTAAGTTTTTTTAATGTTTTTAATTTTTTATTTTATTATTATTATTATTTTAAATTTTAATTTTCATTTTTTTATTATCATTATTTTTTAAATTTTTTATTTCTTTATTTATTTTCTATTATTTCTTTGTCTTTTCAATTTTCTTATTCCCCCTTCCTTGAATTCTACCTGCCTTCTCTCATTCTCTTTAGTGACTTCTTTCCTTCCCTTCTAATATCTTTCCTCTAAAGCATCAAATAAATTTATAAGAGTAAGCAGTAACTCAGCAGTCAAACAGAACAAGAAGTAACATGAGCAGCATAAGAAAGCAAGAAAGAAAAGGAGTACAAACAATGAAGGAAAGCCTAAATATTCAGAAGGACCTAGAATCATCAGAAAAATTTTTATATAAAGAACTCAAGGAATACCTTAGACAGATGGAATGGAACCTTAAAGAGGATACGAGACAGCAAATCCAAACAGTGAAAGAACACATTGAAAATGAATTACATAAACAGATATAAGTAGAAGTTAAGCATCTTTATCAGGAGAAAGAGATTACAAAAAAAATCAAACAATAATTCAAGAAATAAAGGAAATGATAAACCAAATTAAAAACTCAATTGAGAGTATCACTAACAGCGTGGAGCAAGTAGAAGCCAGCACGTCAGATAATGAAGACAAAATATATCATCTTGAAAAGGGTCTAGCCAACTCAGAAAGGCTGGTAAGAAATCATGAGAAAAACATCCAAGAGATATGGGATAACATAAAAAAAAAAACAAACTTATGAGTCATCTGGATAAAGGAAGGTACAGAGATTCAAACCAAGGAAATCAGTACCCTGCTGAATAAAATAATTACAGAAAACTTTCCAGAAATAAAAAAAGAAATGGATATACAAATTGCAGATGCATACAGGACACTGAGCACACAAAATCACAGTAGACTAATGCCAAGACACATTGTTATGAAGATATCAAATATACAGAACAAAGAGAAAATATTAAAAGGTACATGAGAAAGGAGGCAGATGACATTCAGGGGTAAACCAATAAGGTTAACAACAGATTTTTCATTACAGACGCTGAAAGCGAGAAGATCCTGGAACAAGGTATTTCAATTACTGAAAGACAATGGATGCCAACCAAGAATTCTATGTCCAGCAAAATTAAGCTTCAGGTATGACAAGAAAATAAAAATATTTCCTGATAAACAAAAGCTAAAAGAATTTTTAGCCAGAAAAGCAGTATTGCAAAGTGTCTTGAGCAAAACAATACACGAAGAAGAAATGAAAAACAACAACCAAAACCATCACTGGGAAGTGCCTCAGTAATGACAGATGGTGGGGGAAAAGCTAATCATGGAGAAACAAACTAAATTAAAAAATAAAGAGAAATAATCAAACATGGCTGGCAGTACAAACCATATATCACTAGTAACTCTCAACATTAATGGCTTAAACTCTCCAATAAAGTGACATAGGCTGGTAACTTGGATCAAAAAAACAAATCCAAAAATATGTTGCCTCCATGAGACAAATCTCAATGGAAAAGACATACACAGGCTGAAGGTGAAAGGTTGGGAAAAAATATACCATGCACACGGTCCTCTTAAGCAACCAGGGGTGGCCATTCTCACATCAAATAAAATCGACTTCAAGACTAAGTTAATCAAAAGGGATTAGGAAGGATATTATATACTGTTAAAAAGAATCATTCACCAACAAAACTTAAAAATTATCAATATTTATGCACCAAATAATGGTGCTGCGATGATCATAAAACAAATTCTCCTAAAGTTCAAGAATAAAAGAGACAACAACACAATATTTATGGGTGACTTCAACACACCTCTCTCACCATAGGACAGATCCTCCAAACAAAAGTTGAATAAAGAAAATATAGAAGTAAATATCACAATCAATTACGTAGACTTAACTGACATATATAGAATATATCAACCACCATTAAGTGGATATACTTTTTTCTCAGCAGCACATGGATCCTTCTCAAAAATAGACCATGTATTATGCCATAGGGCAACCCTCAGTAAATATAAAGGGGTGGAGATAATACCATGCATTTTATCTGACCATGATTGAATGAAATTGTAAATCAATGATAAAAGAAGGAAGGAAAAATCCTACATCACATGGAAAATGAACAATATGTTACTGAATGGTCAATGGGTTACATAAGACATAAAGAAGGAAATCAAAAAAATTCTTAGAGATAAATGAAAATACAGACACAACATATGAGATTCTATGGGACACAATGAAAGCAGTTTTAAGCGGGAAATTCATTGCCTGGAGGTCATTCCTCAAAAAAAGGAAAAACCAGCAAATAAATGAGCTCACAGTTCATCTCAGAGCCCTAGAAAAGGAAGAGCAAAACACCAGCAAATGTAGCAGAAGTCAAGAAATAATTAAAATCAGAGCGGAAATCAACGAAATTGAAACAACAACAACAAAACTATTGAAAAAATTAACAAAACTAAAAATTGTTTCTTCGAAAAAATAAATAAGATCAATAGACCCTTAGCCATGCTAAAGAAGAGAAGAAGAGAAAGAATTAAATTACTGATATATAGAATGAAAAAGGCAATATCACAACAGATGCTACAGAAATACAGAAGACAATTAGAAATTATTTTGAAAACCTATATTCCAATAAAATAGAAAATAGTGAAGACATCGATAAATTTCTTAAGTCATATGATTTGCCCAGACTGAGTCAGGAGGATACACACATTTTAAACAGACCAATTTCAATGGATGAAATAGAAGAAGCAATCAAAAGACTACCAACCAAGAAAAGCCCAGGACCGGATGGGTATAGAGCGGAGTTTTACAAAACCTTTAAAAAAGAATTAATACCCATAGTTTTCAAGTTATTTCAGGAAACAGAAAAAGAGGGAGCTCAGCCAAATTCATTGTATGAGGCCAACATAACCCTGATTCTGAAACCAGACAAAGACACCACAAAGAAAGAAAACTACAGACCAATAACTCTGATGAACCTAGAGGCAAAAATCCTCAATAAAATCCTGGCGAATCGGATACAAAGGCAAATCAAATAAATTGTGCACCATGATCTTTAGGATTCATCCCTGCGATGCAAGTATGTTTCAATATACGGAAATCAATAAATGTTATTCACCACATCAACAGACTTAAACATAAGAACCATATGATCATCTCGATAGAGGCAGAAAAATCATTAGACAACGAAGAGCATCCCTTTATGTTCAAATATTAGAAAAACTAGGGATAACAGGAACTTACCCCGACATTGTAAGAGCTATCTATGTTAAGCCTCAAGCTAGCATCATTCTGAATGGAGAAAAATTTAAGGCATTCCCTCTAAATCTGGAACAAGACAGAGATGTCCTCTATCACCACTGCTATTCAATATAGTTCTCAAAAAACTGGCCAGAGGAATTAGACAGATGAAAGAAATTATAGGCATAAAAATAGGAAAAGAATAACTTAAATTATCACTATTTGCCGGTGAGATGATTCTATACATAGAAGACCCAAAAGTGTCTACAATAAATGAATTCAGCAATGTGGCAGAATATAAAATCAACACGCATAAATCAAAGGCATTTCTGTATATCAGTGACAAAACTTCTGAAATGGAAATGAGGAAAAACACTCCATTCATGATATCCTCAAAAAAATAAAAAAATAAAAACTTGGGAATCAACCTAACAAAAGAGGTGAAAGATTTATACAATGAAAACTACAGAACCCTAAAAAGAGAAGTAGAAGAAGATCTTAGAAGATGGAAAAATATACCCTGTTCATGGATAGGCAGAACTAACATCATCAAAATGGCAATATTACCAAAAGTTCTCTATAGGCATAATGCAATGCCAAGCAAAATCCCAATAGCATTTCTTGTAGAAATAGTAAAATCAATCATGAAATTCATATGGAAAAATAAAAGACCCAAATATCAAAAGCAATTCTAAGCAGGAAGCGTGAATCAGGCGGTATAGCGACAGCAGATTTCAAACTATATTACAGAGCAATAGTAAAAAAGAAACCAGCATGGTACTGGTACCAAAACAGGCGGGTGGACCAATGGTACAGAACAGAGAACACAGAGACTTATCCAAGGAGCGACAACTATCTTATATTTGATAAAGGAGCTAAAAGCATGCAATGGAGAAAGAATAGCATCTTCAACAAATGGAGTTGGAAAAACTGGAAATCCATATGCAACCAAATAAAACTGAATCCCCTCTTCTCGCCATGCACAAAGTAGATCAAGGAGCTAGATATCAAATCAGAGACTCTGCATCTGATAGAAGAAAAAGCTGGCTCCAATCTACATATTGTGGGGTTGGGCTCCAAATTCCTTAATAGGACACCCATAGCACAAGAGTTAATAACAAGAATCAACAAATGGGACTTACTTAAACTGAATTATTTTTCCAGGCAAGAGAAACAATAAGAGAGGTAAATAGGGAACCTACATCCTGGGAACAAATTTTTACTCCTCACACTTCAGATAGAGCTCTAATATTCAGAATATACAAAGAACTCAAAAAATTAGACAAGAAGATATCAAATAACCCAACCACAATGGGCCAAAGACCTGTACAGACACTGCTCAGAGGAGGACACACAATCAATCAACAAGTACAAGAAAAAATGCTCACCATTTCTAGCAGTCAGAGAAATGCAAATAAAAACCACCCTAAGATACCATCTCACTCCAGTAAGATTGGCAGCCATTATGAAGTCAAACAACAACAAGTGCTGGTGAGGATGTGGGGAAAAGGGTACTCTTGTCAATTGCTGGTGGGACTGCAAACTGCGGCCAATTTGGAAAGCAGTATAGAAATTTATGAGAAAGCTGGGAATGGAACCACCATTTGAGCCAGCTATTGCCTTTCTCGGACAATTCCCTGAAGTTCTTAAAAGTGCATACTACAGGGAAACTGACACATTGATGTTCATAGCAGCACAATTCACAATTTCTACACTGTGGAACAAACCCAGATGAGCTTCAATAGATGAATGGATAAAAAAAAATGTGGCATTTTTACACCATGGAGTGTTACACAGCACTAAAAAATGACAAAATCATGGAATTTGCAGGGAAATGGATGGCACTGGAGCAGATTATGCTTAGTGAAGCTAGCCAATCCCCCCCAAAAAAAACAAATACCAAATGTCTTCTTTGATATAATGAGAGCAACTAAGAATAGAGAAGGGAGGAAGAGAAGGAAGAAAAGATTAACATTAAACAGAGACATGAGGTGGAGGGAAATTGAGATAAAAGGGAAATTGCATGGTAATGGAAGGCAAACCTCATTGTGACACAAAATTACATATAAGAGGTTGTGAGGGGAATGGGAAAATAAACAAGGAGATAAATGAATTATAGTAGATGGGGTAGAGAGAGAAGATGGGAGGGGAGGGGAGGGGGAATAGAAGAGGATAGGAAAGGTAGCAGAATACAAGAGTAACTAATAGGGCATTATGTAAAAATGTGGATGTGTAACCGATGTGATTCTGCAATGTGTATTTGGGGTAAAAATGGGAGTTCATAATCCACTTGAATCTAATGTATGAAATATGATATGTCAAGAGCTTCCTAATGTTTTGAAAAACCAATAAAAGAAAAAAAATTAGCAATATATGCCAAACGAAATTCGTCATGAAAAATATATAATCTACAGATCCAAAAATATTCATTTTACTGAACATGGATTTTTGTATAATGTTATTCAAATAAGAAGCTCACCCATAGGTTGAATTTTCAGTTCCAACAGTGATTAGGAGGAGTGATCTCTTCTCACATTTGTATCTGCAAATTCAGCCACCTCACAAGTATGTACGTGTGATACCAGGTAGGATTCTATTTGTGCATATAAAAATACATGTGATGAGTAGGCTACAGAGAAAGGGAGACAGGAATTCACATATTTGTTAAATTTAAAAACACATGGAGAACTATTTCAACAAAAATTGACTACTTTCATGACTCCTACACCATATAATGCAAAAGGCTAGTCCAAATATACACCATACCTCCTCTGAACTGCTTGTATTTCTATTATTTTTGGGTTATATTTCTCCATCATATTAGGATTATTAGTCACAGTCTAGTAGGGTATGGGTTAGTGTCAGGGATTCAGTATTTCAAATGGAAAATTGGAAAATAAATCCAATGTGTATGTAAATATGTGCTACAGAAAAATCTTCCCACTTACATCCAGAACAATGCCTTGAAATTACCTTCGCCCCAAGTAAGACACAATTAGAGTAGAAAAGTGTGAAAATCTGTGAATACATAAAAGGAATGAAATATGCTCGGGAGTTCATACTACCTTGGAAGATGTAGAGGAGTTTCCAAAAGTAAGGGACAGGTTAAACACTCCACAAACATGGAGCTCTGCTGGCCTAAAGACTTCTTGAGAAACTGCCTCCGAGGTTGGGCACTTGAAATATATGTTGTTGTCATTAGCTTTAGCTTCTTTGTAGTGAGACCATCAAAGCTGGGTCTGCATCTATGTAACCTGGAGGACATGGCTTCTTATATTCCAATGAACATGAGGCAGCAGTGCTGAATTCTCTCTGTAGGTAAACTGTGGCGACTGGGGGTTAAGTGTCTCCCAGTGTGGACTGTGAAGACATTTGGTTTTCCTACATTTTTCGTGGTGGTTCTTGTTGCTTCACTGGGAGTTTGGTATTTGCTTCACAAAATACAAGGAGTTCAACTGGGACAGAGTGCTGGAGGGAATTCTGTCACGTGTGGTGGGTCAGGGTCTGCAGGAGAATGCACCAACCAGGCTTCTATCCATAGCTTGCCCCAACAACCATAGCAACCTGATTCTGAACATTGCCCAAAACCTCTCCATATAACAAGATGCCTATACATATAAGGGTCTGATAGATGCACCATATCAGGCACAAGCCATTTGGAAGCCAATGGCAGATCTGCATGGCCCCAGCATGATGTTTTATCACACACATGCCCACCACTGCTCTAGGCCCACTACTCAGCAGGCTCCAAATTACTGGCATCACTGTTCTATACCATTTTCATGAAACCCAGTCAATCAAGGCACTGTCTGGGATACACATGGTCAGCAACAGGACATCCAATGTGTCTCCAGTGCCAACTGGTCATGGGAATTTCAAAAATGTCATGGTATTTTCTAGCCATTTTTGAAGGATGAAGTTGGAGGCACTGTTGGTTTCAATTCATTCAGGAACCATTAAATGTTGAGAAAGCTCATTTCAATGAAAGCTCTGGAGAACTCTCATAGGCAAGGCTTCCCCAAGAATCGCCAAAAGGTAACATTAAGCCAGGCCCATGTGTGTGAGGTCCATGTGTGTTTTGACTCAAAACTATGTCTGTCAAATCTTTCAGAATAAAATCATGTGATATCCTGGCTGAGATTCCCAGTGCTATATGGAAAGCCACCCTGGGCCTAGATCTCATTTTCCAAGGGCAAGTCTCATGCGTGGCATACTAAAATCCCAAACCATTCACAGAAATACTTCTCTGAGGTCATATCCAGAACTCCGTCTCTAAGGGGAATCACACCACAGTTCAAGCCCAGGAGGACACAGTCATCCCTTCCACCCACCACACAAATGACCACAATTAAAATCAAAACACTCCCAAAGTGCCCTCATCTTCTTCCATATAGACACTCATCATAATCTCTGGCTGGAGGATTCCATAAGAGGTGCAGCCCAAGCCAGTGTCCAAAATAAGCTCACTTGCCCCTCATTTGCCTACAATCATTGTGGCCTGGACACCCTTCCTGTGAACCACAAGTGATCAAATATTCCTGCTGTTAAAGTGTTCCTCTTCTCCAGTTTGAGGACTACTGACTGTGGGTATAGATTCATTATGTGATTTGGAGTCATGAGAAAACCCAAGCAAATATGGGCGACCCTTTGCAGGGCTTTGAAGAACTTATTTGACCAAATGATCGCTATTCTCATTTGATGGAGGTCAGGAATTTTACAGAGGAAGGAGAGAAACTTCATCCTCTGTGACTGCTCTTTTTGCCATTTTGGTTTTGGATGCACACATGGGGTCTTTCTTTAGATCCATCAGGTTCTGACAATTTAAGCAACAGCCTCACACAGGGCCAAGAGGCTGATTCAGACACATCCTTTCCAAAGCAATTAAGCAAAGAGCCACAGGTGATGCCCATTCATTTCCATTTCAAAACTGTTTCTTCAGGCTTAAAAAAGAAATGGTCTGAAGTAAAGACCTTCCTGACATGCAGGGCAACAGAACAATAAGTAAGCAAAAGGCCCAAAGCAGGGTTTCTCCACTGAGACTTTCCTGGTCACACTGATATCTGAGTTTTCTGAGATACTCGCCATTACCTTCAGCTATCCTGTACATGGCCATGTCATAGAGCTTGGAGGTGGTACATATCTTGGACACAGAAACATGAGCCTATTCTGGGCAGTGGCCAGAATTCAGGAAGAAAACAGGACTTTGGAAGGGGTTGGTGTTGCCCATTGATAAGGCAAGCTGCAGTCCATTCATAAATTGGTCAGGATGAATGCTGGGAAGCTTTCTGATACACAGGACACACCCATTGAGGCATTCTTTTTTTTAAATATCTACAACCACGTAGAGAGTGGGATACATAGACTTAGAAACACTCGCCTTGTTAAACGACTTACTAGAAACAGTCGACTCCAAACCAAACCAAGTGCCTTTCCTACCTATTCTCAGAACATGTGAGAATACAACAAACAGACATGTACACACCAATTCACCTCATTCCCTCCATTCCTAGTGGACCGTATTATGTTCCCCCAAAATGGCCTGTCCTGTCTCAGATCAGGTCTCCTTGGCTAACTCTGTGAAGTTGTCAGGAGGCAGTGGTAAACCCCTACCTGCTTTCTCAGGAAAGTCCCTTCTTCAGAGCTCTCCTGGCATTTGGCCATCCTCACAGAAGTAGGTACCAAGAATGACTCACGCTGTCCTTGGTAAATCCAAACAAGTGAGTTCATTGGGACTGGCACTGGGACTGTCTCTGGGTGCCTGGCTTTTTGTATTCCAGGTTCACAGAGTTCCATCACCAAAAATGTGAGGTGAGATCACTTCCTTTAGGAACAGAATGAGGTCACTGCGTTGGCAACCACGTTGTCCTAACAGTTGCTTTCAAGAGTCCCATGAGATGGAGGTTGCCCCTACTTCCTGTGACACTTTCACAAGTTAGAATGGTATATCAACCATCGGCACCCAGGAACAGCTCTCCACACAAGCATGGTTTGGTCCATCTTCTGTACATTAAGAAGAGAGATTCTGATTCAGACACATGTATTCATCCTGACCAGGTTGTTTGCCATGGAAGATGACTTTTGCTCTCTCAGGTACTTCATAGCTGTCCACATCTTTTCCAGGGATCATTTCTATATGAACCTTTGAGGTTCTCAGCAGGTAAAAGATACCCTACATTCTTGTATTGTAAGACAAACTCTGTCCCTGCTCTTCTGCAGAGTTAGATTGAGGGAATAGTGAATGGTTAGAGTTAATAATAGGTTTGATTTGGGTTAGGAATCATTCTTTTAGATGAATATTGTTATTGGATCCTGTGATATTTAGAAGAATATATAGGAGAAATATAAGTATGAAAACAGAAATGTAGGTAAAATTTGCAGCCCAGAAGAGCATTGGGCCCTTGATTGGGATACTTAGTTTTGAAATATGTTCTGCAGTGGTGTCTAAGATAAATTGATATACATAGTCATAAGAGCTTGTACCTTGGATGATTGAGTGTAGAAGAGAACATTCAGCAAAAAGAGATAGTCGGTAGGATTAGGAAGATAGTTGGTAGGTTTAGAAAGAAGAGTGAGTATAGGATTTGGACATAAATATCTTTAGCAATAGGGTTTCGAGTAGAGAGTGAATGTAAATGTCAGCACATGTGAAGAGTCAGTCACAATGATGAACTCGGAAAAATATGTAGAAAAGCAGATATCAATAGAGACTTTAGGAAATCAAGGTAAGTATAAAGTGAGTGATAGGATTAGACATTTTCAACAAGCTTGAGATTGAATATATAATCTTAAGAAGAAATAAATATGTAGTAACCAATAGGATTGACATTTGAGAGCATTAGGCAACCTGGACATGGATGTTTTTTGTAATCCATGCTCACTTTCTTTTTATTATTTGGTACAATCATAAGTGTGAACTTTGCATTTTGTGTCCAGAATATTACTATGATAAAATGTATATGTGGATCAGGTGACACGAGTATTTCTTCCACCATTTCTGGGAGCAATATTTTGAAGACGAATATGTTAGTATTGGGGGTACAAATAGGTGTAACCTGTGTGTATGAATAGAGAGACAATGTATGAATAGGCCATACTGTGAATAACTAATATTACTGCTTCCAAATTTAAATAATGGATTGAATTGATATCTTAAAATATACAGGAAGTCTTATATTGATATACATACATTCACTACAACCATTTATATACCTAATGGAAATATTAGAGTTATGGTTAATCATGAAGCGTGTGTGTGTTTTGATTCTAAATTGATAATCAAAATCAAAAATAATGTGTATGGAAAAAAGTCTCATGAAAAGACCGGTCAAGAAACCTGGAGGAATACATCTGTTTCGAAGCAGTAAGTGATTGAAAGTGAAACAAATGCCTATAATTTTGAGAACTTGTGGATTAAATATATATCCTATGATGTGCAAAAACTGAAGAAATAGTGATGTACCAGTTTTGAATGAAAATGAACGTCAAAATACAAATCATGTCCCATAGGAATCTACTTCCATTGATGTTAAACTGGGTCAGTTACTGCAGAAATATTAGAATTTGTATGCACCATTCACTGAAGTTAGTTTTCAGTACCAGGAAACAAATATGTATTTCAGGTGGATGAATATTTCTGAGAATAATCTTGTGAAAAGTTGATCATAAATCCACATACATGAACATGTATGAATTTAGGGAGTGTATAATAAGACATATATATTTCATATTTTGAAAAATCTGAATTTTTATATATATATATATATATATATATATATATATATATATATATATACACACACACACACACACACACACACACACACACAAAACACACACAGAGGCTTTACAAGTAGCAATATATATGCCAGTTGAAATTTATCATGAAATATATGTCATCCATAGATCCAAAAATATTCATTTACTGAACATGGATTTATGTATAATGTTGTTCAACTAGGAACCTCATCCATAGGTTGAATTTTCAGTTCCAACAGCATTCCGGAGGAGTGATCTCTTCTCACAATTTGAACCTGCCAAGTCAGTCACCTCACAAAAAATACGTGTGATACCAGGTAGGATTCTATATGTGCATTTAAAAATACATGTGCTGAATTTGCTACAGTGAAAGGAAGTCAGGAATTCACATATTTTTTAACGTTAAAAACACTCTGAGAATTATTTCAATTAAAAATTGACTAGATTTATAACACCTACCGTTAATCATGCAAAAAACAAGTCCAACTATACACCATGCCTCCTCTGAACTGCTTGTATTTCTATTCTGTTTGGGTTATTTTTCTCCATCGTATTAGGATTACTAGTCAGAGTCTAGTAGGGTATGGGTTAGTGTCAGGGATTCAGTATTTAGAATGGAAAATAGGAAAATGAATCCAATGTGTATGCAAATATGTGGTACACAGAAAACTTCCCCCTCTCATCCAGAACAATGCCTTGCATTACCTTCGCCCCAAGTAAGACACAATTAGAGGAAAAGTGTTAGAAAATCTGTGAATACATATATGGAATGGAAAATTCTCAGTAGTTCACAAGTTTGGAGGTAGTAGAGAAATTTCCAAAAATAAGGGACAGTGTAAATACTCCACAAATATAGAGCTCTACCGGCATAAGTGTTCTTGAGAAACTGCCTCTGAAGTTTTGCCCTTGAAATATATGTTGTTGTCAGGAGCTTTAGCTTCCTTTGTAGTGAGACCATCAAAGCTGGGTCTGCATCTATATGACCTGGAGGACATGGTTTCTTATTTTCCAATGAGCATGAGTCATCAGTGCTAAATTCTCTCTTTGTAGGTAAACTGTGGCCACTGGAGGCTAAGTGTCTCCCCGTGTGGACTGTGAATCCATTTGGTCATCCTCCACTTTTGGTGGTGTTTCTTGCTGCTGCACTGGGAGTTTGGAATTTGCTTCACAAAATACAAGGAGTTCAACTGGGACACACTGCTGGAGCGAGTTCTGTCTCGTGTGGAGTGTCAGGGTCTGGAGGTTAATTCACCAACCAGGCTTCTATCCCACATAACGTGCCCCCTTGACTATAGCAACCTGATTCTGAACTTTGCCCAGAACCCTCTCCATATAACAAGATACCTTTACATATAAGGTTCTGCTGGCTGCACCATGTCAGCCTCAAGCCATTTTGAAGCCAATGGCAGATCCACAGGGCCCCACCACAGATGTTTATCACACACCTCCACACCACTATTCTAGGCCCACTACTCAGCAGGCTCCAACTCACTGGCATCTATGTTCCACACCATTTTCATGAAACCCAGTCAATCAAGGCACTGTCTGGTACACTCATGATCAGCAACAAGACATCCAAACGTTCTCCAGTGCCACTGGTCATGGGAATTTCAAAAATGCCATTGCATTTATCTAGCCATTTTTGAAGGATGAAATTAAAGACACTGTGGGTTTGAATTTATTAAGGAACCACTAAATGTTGAGGAAACTCATATGAATTTAAGCTCTGGAGAACTCTCACAAGCAAGCCTTCCCAAAGAGTGGCCAAAAAGTCATGTGAAGTCAGGTCTACTGAGTTCTACAATGTGAGGTCCATGTGTGTTTTGACTCTCAACTATGGCTGGCAAGTCTTTCAGAATACAATCATGTGATATTCTGGCTGAGATTCCCAGTGATCTGTGGAAAGACACCCTGGGCCTAGATCTCATTTTCCAAGGTCGACTCTCATGCATGGCTTCCTAAAACCCCAACACAATTCATGGCAATAGTTCTCTGAGTTCAGTTCCAGAACTCACTCTCTAAGGAGAATCACACCAGATTTCAAGCCCAGGTGGACCGAGTCATTTCTTCCAACCACCACACAAATGACCACAATTTAAAACACAACACTCCCACATGGCCCTCATCTTCTTTCATATAGACACTCATTATAACCTCTGGCTGGAGGTTTCCATGAGGGCTGCAGCCCAAGAAAATGTCCAAAATAAGCTCCTTTACCCCTCATTTGTCTAAGATCATGGTGGCCTGGACTCCTTTCGTGTGAACCAGGAGTGATCAAATAGGCCTGCATTTAATACTGGTCTGCATCTCCAATTTGATATCTACTACCTTACGGGTAAAGTTTCTTTATGTGAATTGGTTCCATGAGAATGCCCAAGCTCCTATGGGCTAGCCTCTGCAGGGTTTTGAAGAACTCATTTGACACAAAGGATCTTTATTCTCACTTGATGGAGGTCAGGAACCTAACAGAGGAAGGCAAGAGACTTCATCCACAATGAATAAAATTATTGCTATTTTGTTTTTTGATGCACACATGGGATCTTTCTTTAGATCCATCAGATGATGAGAATCTAAGCCACAACCTCACACATGGCCACAAGGCTGATTCAGACACATGCCTTTCCAAAGCAATTAAGCAAAGAGCCACAGGTGATGCCCATTCATTTCCATTTGAAAACTGTTTTCTTCAGGCTTCACAAAGGGGTGACCTGAGGCAAAAACCTTTCTGACATTCAGGGCAACAGAACCATAGGTAAGAAAATGGCCTAAAGCAGTGTTTCTCAACTGAGACTTTCCTGGTTACACTGATATCTGAGTTTTCTGAGATGCTCCCATTCCCTTCAGCTATCCAGTATATGGCCATGTCACAGAGCTTGGAGTTGGTACATATCTTGGACAAGAAACATGAGCCCATTCTGGAGATTGGCCAGAATTCAGGAAGAAAGCAGGAACTTAGGAAGATAGTAAGTGTTGCCCATCCATAAGGCAAGCTGCATTCCACTCATATATTGGGCAGCATAAATTCTGGTAATATTTAACTAGACAGGACACATCCATTGATGCATTCTCTTTACTAATGTCCACTACCATGGACACAGTGGGATACACAGACATAGAAACACATGCCTTCTCAAAGGACTTACTAGAAACAGTGCACTACACACCAAAAAATCCGCCTTTCCTACCTATTCTCAGAACATGAGACCAAACCACAAACTCACACTCACACCCACAAATGCACATCCTTCCCACAAGTAGGTCTGTGACTATCCGGAGTATCCTCTGACTGGTGGGCCATACAATGTTCCCACGAAATGGCTTTTCCTGTCTCAGATCTGTTCTCCTTGGCCAACTCTGTGTAGTTGTCAGGAGCCAGCAGTGAGCCACTACCTGCATTCTCAGGAAAGGTCCCTTTTCTGAGCTCTTCTGGAATTTGGCCATCCTAATATTAGTATGTATCAAATAAGACTGACTCTGTGCTTGGTAAAACCAAACAAGTGAGCCCACTGGGACTGGGACTGGGATTTGCTATGGGTGTCTGGCTTCCTGGAAACCAAATTCAGAGCATTACATCACCAAGCAAGTGAGGTGAGGTCACTTTCTTCAGGAAATGAATGAGGTCTCTGCCTTGGCAACCACTTTGTCCTAACAGTTGCTTCCACAGGTCCCATGAGATGGAGGCTGCCCCTACTTCCTGTGACACCTTCACAAGTTAGAATGGTATATCAACCATAGGCCCCCAGGAACAGCTCTCCACACAGCCCTGGTTTGGTCCAACTTCTCTACATTAATAAGACAGAGGCTGATGCAGACACATCCCTTCATCATGACCAGGTTGTTTGCCAAGGAAGATGACATTTTCTCTCTCACATCTTTCATAGCTGCCTACATCTTCTCCAGGGATTATTTCTGCATGGAACTTTGAGGTTTTCTGCAGGTGGAATATCTCCTACATTCCTCTATTGTAAGACCAACAATGTCCCTTCTGTTCTCTAAAGTTAGATTGAGGGAACAGTGTCCGGTTAGGGTTAATAACAGGTTCGATTTGTGTTAGGAATCATTCTGCGGGATGAATAATGGTATTGGAAACTGCAATATTTTCAAGAATATACATGTGTAATATAAGTATGAAAACAGAAATCTAGGTAAGATTTGAAGCCCCGAAGAGCATTGGGCCCTTGATTGGGATACATAGCTTTGAATTATATTCTGCAAAGATGTCTCAGATAAATGAATATACAATGGCATAGGACCTTGGACCTTGGATGATTGAATGTCAAAGAGAATATCCAGTAAAAAAGGGATAGTTGGTAGGATAAGGAAGATAGTCGGTAGGTTTAGAAAGAAGAGTGAGTATAAAATTTGGACCAAAAGTTCTTTAGCAGTAGGGTCTCGGGTAGAGAGTGAATCTAAATTTAAGCAATGTGAAGAGTCAGTCACAATGATGAACTCGGAAAATATGTAGGAAAGCACATATCAATAGAGACATTAGGAAATTAGGCAATGTACAAAGTGAGTGATAGCATTAGACATTTTCAACAGACTTGAGGTTGAATATATAATCTTAAGAGGAAACAAATATGTACTCAAAAATACAATTGACAATTGAGAGCATTAGGCAACCAGGACATGGAGGTTTTTAGTAATTCATGCTCATCTTCCATTTAGGATATGGTACAATCATAAGTGTGACCTTTGCTTTTTGTGTCCAGAATATTACTGTGATAAAATATTTATGTAGATCAGGGAACATGAGTATTACTTCCACCATTTCTGGGAGCAATATATTGAAGTCGTATAAATTAGTATTGGTTGTACAGATAGGTGTACCCTGTGTCTATGAATATAGAGATAATGCATGAATAGACCATGCTGTGAATAAATAATATAACTGATTCCAACTTTAAATATTGCATTGAATTGATATCTAAAAATATACAGGAATTTTTATATTGATATACATACATTCATTCCAATCCGTTATATATCAAATGGTAATATTAGTTTTATGGTTTATCATGAAGAGTGTGTGAGTTTTGCTTCAAAAGTGAATATGGAAATCGAAAATAATGTGTTTGAAAGAAGTCTCATGAAAAGACCAGTCAAGAAACCTGGAGGAAAACATGTATTCTGAAGCAGGAAGTGATTGAATGTGAAACAAATGCCTATAAATTTGTAAATATTTGGATGAAATATATATCCTGTGATGTGCATCAACTCAAGAAATAGTAATGTACCACTGTTGAATAATAATGAATATCAAAATACACATCATGTTCAATAGAAATACATTAACATTGATTTTAAACTGGGTCAGTTATGATAGAAATATTAGGATTTGTGTGCACCATTCACTGAATTTAGTTTTCAGTACTAGGAAACAAATGTGTATTTCAGGTGGATGAATATTTCTGAGAATAATCTGGTGAAAAGTTGATTATAAATCCACATAGATGAACATGAATGAATTTAGGGAGTGTATAAAAAGATGCATATATTTCATATTTTGAAAAATCTGGAGAATATATATATACACAAAACCCACACATAGACAATAAAAAGTAGCAATATATATGCCAAACGAAATTCATCGTGCAATATAAATCCTACACAGATCCAAAAGTATTCATTTTACTGATCATGGATTTATGTATAATGTTGTTCAACCAGGAAGCTCACCCATAATTTGAATTTTCAGTTCCAACAGTGTTTAAGAGGAGAGATCTCTTCTCACAATTTGTATCTTCCAAGTCAGCCACCTTACAAAAATGTACGTGTGACAACAGTTAGGATTCTATATGTGCATATAAAAATACATGTGCTGAATAGGCTACAGAGAAAGGGAGACAGGAAATCACATATTTATTAACTTTAAAAAAGAATAGAGAACTAATTCAACAAAAAATTGACTACATTTATAACTCCTGCCCTATCTAATGCAAAAGGCATGTCCAAATATACACCAGACCTCCTCTGAACTGCTTGTTTTTGTATTCTGTTTGGGTTATTTTTCTCCATCATATTAGGATTAGTAGTGAGAGTCTAGTAGGGCTTGGGTTAGAATCAGGGATTCATTAATTCAATTGGAATTTGGAAAATGAATTCAATGTGTATGCTAATATGTGCTACACAAAATTCTTCCCACTTTCATCCAGAACAATGCCTTGACAATACCTTCGCCCCAAGTAAGACACAATTAGAGGAAAAGAGTTAGAAAATCTGTGAATACATTACTGGAATGAACAATGCTCAGGAGTTTACTATCTTAGAGGTGGTAGAGGAGTTTCCAAAAGTAAGGGTCAGGGTAAACACTACACAAACGTGGAGCTCTGCTGGCCTAAAGACTTCTTGAGAAACTGCCTCTGAGGTTGGACACTTGAAATATATTTTGTTGTACGGAGCTTTAGCTTCCTTTCTAGTGAGACCATCAAAGATGGGTCTCCATCTATGTGTCACCCAGAGGACATGGTTTCTGATTTTCGAATGAACATGAGGCAAGAGTGCTGAATTCTCTCTTTGTAGGTAAACTGTGGCCACTGGGGGCTAAGTGTCTCCCCGTGTGGACTGTGAAGCCATTTGGAATTCCTCCACGTTTCATGGTGGTTCTTGGTGCTGCACTGAATGTTTGGTATTTGCTTCACGAAATACAAGGAGTTCAACAAAGACACAGTGCTGTAGGGAGTTCTGTCACGTGTGGTGGTACAGGGTCTGCAGGAGAATGCATCAACCATGCTTCTATTCCACATAGCTTGCCCCTTTGACCATAGCAACCTGATTCTGAACATTGCCCTGAAACCTCTGCATATAAAAAGATGCCTTTAAATATAAGGTTCGGCTGGCTGCACCATGTAAGTCACAATCCATTTGGAATCCAATGGCAGATCCACATGGCCCCACCAAAGATGTTTTTTCACACACCTGCACAACACTACTGTAGGCCCACTACTCAGCAGGCTCCAACTTTCTGGCAACTCTGTTCTAAACCATTTTCATGAAACCCAGTCAATCAAGGCACTGTCTGGTACACTCATGATCAGCAACAGGACATCCAAAGTTTCTCCAGTGCCACCTGGTCATGTGAATTTCAAAAATTTTATGATATTTATTTAGCCATTGTTAAAGGATGGTGTTGGAGGCACTGTGGGTTTCAATTTATTCAGGAACCATTAAAAATTGAGGAAGCTAATTTCAATGAAAGCTCTGGAAAACCCTCACAGGCAAGGATTCCAAAGAGTGCCCAAAAGGTAACATGAAGCCAAGCCCATTGAGGTCTACAATGTGAGTTCCATGTGTGTTTTCTTTCTCAACTATGGCTACCAAGTCTCTAGAAATAACATCATATGATATCATGACTGAGATTCCCATTGCTCTGTGGAAAGCCACTCTGGGCCTAGATCTTATTTTCCAAGGGTGACTCTCATGTGTGGCCTCAATTGACCACAATTTAAACCAAAACACTTCCACATGACCCTCATCTTCTTCCATGTTTACACTCATCATAACCTCTGGCTGGAGGTTTCCATGAGGGGTGCACCCAAAGAGGGTGTCCAAAATGAGCTCCCTTGCCCCTCATTTGCCTAAAGTCAGTGTGGCCTGGACACCTTTCCTCTGAACCAGGATTGTTCAAATATGCCTGCCATTAATACTGCTCTGCTTCTTCAATTTGAGGCCTACTGACTCTGGGGTTTATATTTCTTAGGCGAATTGGAGTCATGAGAAAACCCATGCACATATGGGCTAGCCTCTACAGGGATTTGAAGAAATCATTTGACCCATAGGATCCCTGTTCTCAATTGATGGAGGTCAGGAACTGAAGAGAGGAAGGCAAAAGTATTCATCCACAATGACGGATCATTTTGACATTTTGATTTTGGATGCACAAATAGGATCTTTCATTAGATCCATCAATTGCTGAGAATCTAAGCCACAGCCTCACACAGGGACAAGAGGCAGATTCAGACACATCCCTTTCCAAAGGAATTAAGCAAAGAGCCACAGGTGATGCCTATTCATTTCCATTTGAAAACTGTTTCTTCAGGCTTCACAAAGGGTGACCTGAGGAAAAGACCTTCCTGAAATTCAGGGCAACAGAAAAATATGTAAGCAAAAGGCCCAAAGCAAGGTTTATCCACTGAGACTTTCCTGGTCACACTGATATCTGAGATTTCTGAGATGCTCGCTATTACCTTCAGCTATCCACTACAATGCCATGTCACAGAGTTTGGAGGTGGTACATATCTTGGACACAAAACCATGAGCCTATTTTGAATAGTGGCCATAATTCAGGAAGAGAACAGGAACTAAGGAAGATAGCAGGAGTTGCCCATCCATTAGGCAAGCTGCAGTCCATTCATAAATTGGATAGGATGAATGCTGGGAAGCTCTCTAATAAACAGGACACATCCATTGATGCATTCTCTTTTCTAATGTCTACAAACATGGACAGTGGGATATACAGACCTACAAACACTCACCTTGTCAAAACACTTACTACTAACAGTCCACTCCAAACCAAAAAAAGCACCTCTCCTACCAATTCTCATAACATGAGACAAAAAGACAAACTCACTCCCACACCCAGAAAGGCACCTCCTTCCCCCAAGTAGGTCTGTGACTATCCGGAGAGTTCTCTGACTGGTGGACCATACTATGTTCCCCCAAAATGGCCTCTCCTGTCCCATATCTGGTCTCCTTTGCTAACTCTGCGAAGTTGTCAGAAGACAGCGGTGAGTCACTCCCTGCTTTCTCAGGAAAGGCCCCTCTTTAGAGCTCTCCTGGCATTTGGCCATCCTCACATCAGTAGGTACCAAGAAAGACTGACTCTGTCCTTGTTAAATCCAAATAAGTGAGCCCACTGTGACTGGGACTGGGACTGGCTCTGGGTTCCTGGATTCCTGGATCCCAAGTTCAGAGAGTTCCATCACCAAGGAAGTGAGGTAGGTCACTTCCTTCAGGAAATGAATGAGGTCAATGCCTTGGCAACCACTTTTTCCCAACAGTTGCTTAAAATGGTCTCATGAGATGGAGGCTGCCCCTACTTCCTTTGACACATTCACAAGTTAGAATGGTATATCAACCATTGGCACCCGGGAAGAGCTCTCCACACAGGCCTGTTTTGTTCCATCTTCTCTACATTTAGAACAGAGAGGCTAATTCAGACACAACCCTTCATCCTGACCGGTTTGTTTGCCATTGAAGATGATTTTGTTCTCTCAGGTCCTTTATAGCTGCCTAAGTCTTCTCCAGTGATAATTTCTACATGGACCTTTGAGGTTCTCAACATGTGGAAGATCCCCTACATTCCTGTATCGTAATACCAACTCTGTCCCTGCTCTATTGTAAAGTTAGATTGAGGGAACAGTGTATGGTTAGGGTTAATAACAGGTTCGATTTGGGTTAGGAATCATTCTGCGGGATGAATAATGGTATTGAGAAAATGCAATATTTACAAGAATATATAGGTGAAATATAAGTATGAAAACAGAAATCTAGGTAAGAATTGACGCCCAGTAGTGCATTTGGCCCTTGACTGGGATACTTAGCTTTGAATTATATTCTTCACAGATGTCTCAGGTAATTCGATATACAATGGCATAGGACCTTGTACCTTGGATGATTGAATGTAGAAGAGAACATCCAGTCAAAAGGGATAGTCAGTAGGATTAGGAAGATAACCGGTAAGTTTGGGAAGAAAAGTGAGTATAGAATTTGGAAAAAAATTTCTTTAGCAATAAGGTTTCGGTTAGAGAGTGAATGTAAATGTCAGCACATGTGAAGAGTCAGTCACTATGATGAACTGGGAAAAATAAGTAGGAAAGCAGATAACAATGTACACATTACAAAATCAGGCAAAGTATAAAGTGAGTGATATGATTAGACATTTTCAACAAGGTTGATGTTGAATATATAATCTTAGGAAAAAAATATCTAGTGAGCAATAGGATTGACATTTGAGAGCATTAGGAAACCTGGACATAGATGTTTTTAGTAATCCATGCTTACTTTCCTTTTAGGCCTTGGTACAATCATAAGTGTGACTTTTGCATTTTGTGTCCAGAATATTACTGTGATAAAATGTGTATGTAGATCAGGTGAAATGAGTATTTCTTCCACCATTTCGGTGGACTGTGAAGTCATTTGGTCATCCTGCTATTTTCCTGGTGTTTCTTACTGCTGCACTGGGATTTTGGTATTGGCTTCACTAAATACAAGGAATTCAACTAGGACACAGTGCTGGAGGGAATTCTGTCAAGTGTGGTGGGTCAGGGTCTGCAGGAGAATGCACCAACCAGGCTTCTATCCCACAAAGCTTGCCCCCTTGTCCATAGCAAACTGATTCGGAACATTTCCCTGAAACCTCTCCATATAACAAGATGCCTTTACCTATAAGGGTCTGCTGGCTGCACCATGACAGTCACAAGCCATTTGAGTGCAATGCAGATCCACGTGGCCCCACCACGTGGATGTTTTATCATACACCTGCACACCACTGCTCTAGGCCCACTTCTCAGAAGGCTCCAACTTACTGGCATCTCTGCTCTACACCATTTTCATGAAACCCAGTCAATCAAGGCACTGTCTGGTACACTCATGATCAGCAACAGGACATCCAAAGGTTCTCCATTGCCACCTGGTCATGGGAATTTTTAAAAATTCAAGATATTTATCTAGCCTTTTTCAAGGATAAAGTTCGTGGTACTGTGGGTTTCAATTCATTCAGGAACCATTAAATGGTGATGAAGCTCATTTCCATGAAAGTTCGTGAGAACTCTCACAGGCAAGGCTTCCCAAATAGTGGCACAAAGGTCACATGAAGCAAGGCCCATTGAGTTCAAGCCCAGGTGGCCTTGTCATCTCTTCCAACCGCCACACAAATGACCACAATTAAAACAAAAACACTCCCACATGGCCTTCATCTTCTTTGATATATACACTCATCATCGCCTCTGGCTGGAGGTTTCCATGAGGGACACAGCCCAAGACAGTTTCCAACATTATCTCCCGTGCCACTCTTTTGCCTTAAATCAGGATGGCCTGGAAACCCTTCCTGTGAACAAGGAGTGATCAAATATGCCTGACGTTAATACTGCTCTACTTCTCCAATTTGAGGCTTACTGTCTGTGGGAAATAGATTCTTTATGTGAATTGGAGTCATTAGAAAACCCAAGCTCCTATGGGCTACCCTATGCAGGGCTTTGAAAAACCCATTTGAGTGAGTCTAGCAGTTAGATCAAAATTATTTAGCAATAGGGTTTTGGTTACAGAGTGATTGTAAATGTCAGCACATGTGAAGAGTCAGTCACAATGATGAGCTGGGGAAAATGTGTAGGAAAACAGATATCAATAGAGACATTAGGAAATCAGGCAAAGTACAATGTGAGTGATAGGATGAAACATTTTTAAGGGGGTTGAATTTGAATATATTTTTCTTAGGAAGAAACAAATATGTAGTCACCAATAAGAATGATATTTGAGAGCATTAGGGAACCAGGACATGGATGTTGTTAGTAATACTTGCTCACATTCAATTCAGGCTTTGGTACAATCATAAGTGTGACCCTTGAATTTCGTGTCAGCAATATTACTGTGATGAAATGCATAGGTATATCAGGTGACTAGAGTATTACTTCCACCATTTATGAAAGCAATATTTTAAAGAATTATAAATTAGTTTGGGGATAGAAATTGGTGTACGCTGTGTCGAAGAATAATGAAATGATGGCTTAATAGACCATACTGTGAATAAATAATATAACTGGTTCCAACTATTTATAATGGATAGATTTGATATCTCAAAATATATAGAAAATCTCATATTGATATACGTACATTCATTCCAACCAGTAATACATCTAATGGAAATATTAGGGTTATGATTTATCATGAAGAGTGTGTGAGTTTTGCTTCAAAAATGATTATGGAAATAAAAAATAATATGTTTGGAAAGAAGTCTTATGAAAAGACCAGTCAAGAAACATGGAGGAATATATGTATTCTGAAGCAGGAAGTGATAGATAGTAAACCAAATGCCTATGAACTTGTGAACTTGTGGATGAAAGGATATATCCTATGATGTCCATAAACTGAAGAAATAGTAATGTACCATTGTTGAATAAAAATGAACTTCAAAATACACATCATGTCCCATAGGTATCTACTTGCATGGATGTTAAACTGGGTCAGTTACTGTGGAAATATTAGGATTTGTAAGCACCATTTACTGATATTAGTTTTCAGTACTAGGAAATAAATATGTATTTCAGGTGGATGAATATTTCTGAGAATTGTCTTGTGAAATATTGATTATAAATCCAAATACAGAAACATGAGTGAATTTAGGGAGTGTATAAAAAGACACATATATTTCCTATTTTTGAAAATCTGAAGAGTATATATATATATATATATACACATACACAGACATATAAATGTAGCAATATATATGCCCATCGAAATTCATCATGAAATATATATCATCCACATATTTAAAATATTCATTTTACTGAACATGCATTTATGTATAATGTTGTTCATCTAAGAAATTCACCCATAGGTTGAATTTCCAGTTGCATCAGTATTTAGGTGGAGTGATCTTTTCTCACAATTTGTGTCTTCCAAATTCAGTGACCTCACAAGAATGTACATGTGATACCATGTAGGATTCTAAATATGTATAAAAAATACATGTGCTGAATAGGCTACAGAGAAAGGAAGACAGAAATTTACATATGTGTTAACATTAAAATCTCATGGAGAAGTATACAATGAAAAATTGACTACATTTATAACACATACCCTTGGTAAAGCAGAAGGCAAGTCCAAGTATACACCATGCCTCCAATGAACGGTCTCTATTTCAATTCTGTTAGGATTCTTTTTTTTTTAACCATCGTATTAGGATTAGTAGTCAGAGTCTAGTAGGTTGTGGGATAGTGTAAGGAATTCAGTATTTCAAATGTAAAATAGAAAAATGAATCTAATTTGTATGCAAATATGTGCTACAAAAAAACATTCTCACTCTCATCCAGAACAATGCTTTGACATTACCTTCGCCCCAAGTAAGACACAATTAGTGCAGAAGAGTTAGAAAATCTGTGAATACATATGTGGAAAGGAAAATGCTCAGTATTTCAAAACCTTGGAGGTGTTAAAACAGTTTCCAAAAGTAAGGGAGAGTGTAAACACTCCACAAACATGGAGTTCTGCTGGCCTAATGACTTTTTCCGAAAATGCCTCTGAGGTTGGGTCCTTGAAATATATTTTGTTGTCAGGAGTTTTAACTTCCTTGGTAGTGAGACCATCAAAGCTGGGACTGCATGTATATGACCTGGAGGACACGGTTTCTTATTTTCTAGTGAACATGAGGCAGCAGTTCTGAATTCTCTCATTGTAGGTAAACTGTGGCCAGTGATTTCTAAGTGTCTAACTGTGTGGTCTGTGAAGCCATTTGGTCATCCTCTACTTTTCATGGTGTTTCTTACTGCTGCACTGGGAGTTTGGTATTGGCTTCACGAAATACAAGGAGTTTAACTGAGACACAGTGCTGGAGGGAGTACTCTCATGTGTAGTAATCAGGGTCTTCAGGAGAATGCACCAACCAGGCTTCTATCCCACATAGCTTGTCCCCTTGACAATAGCAACATGATTCTGAACATTTCCCAGAATCGTCTCCAAATAAAAAGATGCCTTTACATATAAGGGTCTGCTGGCTGCACCATGTCAGTCTCTAGTAATGTGGAAGCCAATGGCAGATACACGTGGCCCCACCACAGACGTTTTTTCACACACCTACACTCCACTGCTCTAGGCCCACTACTTTGCAGGCTCCAACTTTCTGGCATCTTTGTTCTGCACCATTTTCATGAAACCCAGTCAATCAAGGCACTGTCTTGTACACTCATGGTCAGCAGCAGGACATCCAAAGGTTCTCCAGTGCCACATGGTCATGAGAATTTCAAAAATTTCATGGTATTTATCTAGCCATTTTTCAAATATGATGTTAGAGGCACTGTGGGTTTCAATTTATACAGGAACTATTAAATGATGAGGAATCTCATTTCAATGAAAGCTCTGAAGAACTATCACAGGCAAGGCTTCCCCAAGAGTGGCCAAAAGGTCACATGAAGCCGGGCCCACTGAGGTCTACAATGTGAGTTCCATGTGAGTTTTGACTCTCAACTATGGCTGCCAAGTCTTTTATAATAAAACCATTTGACATCCTGGCTGAAATTTCCCATGCTCTGTGGAAAGCCATCCTGGGCCTTGATCTCAGTTTCCAAGGGCGACTCTCATGTGTGGCCTCCTAAAATCCCAAAACAATTGATGGCAATACTTCTCTAAGATCAGTTCCAGGTCTCAGTCTCTAAGGGGAATCACACCAGAGTTCAAGCCTAGGTTCACCAAGGAATCTCTTACAACTGCCAAACAAATGGTGTCAATTAAAAACCAAATACTCCCAAATGGCCCTCATCTTCTTTTATATAGACACTCATCATAACCTCTGGCTGGAGGTTTTCATGAGGGGTGCAGCCAAAGACACTGTCTAAAATAATCTCCCTTTCACCTCATTTGCCTAAAGTCATGGTGGCCTGGACATCCATCCTATGAACCAGGAGTGATCAAATAGGCCTGCCATTAATACTGATCTGCTTCTCCAATTTGAGGCATACAGACTGTCAGGTACAGATTCTTTGTGTAAATTGGAGTCAGGAGAATATCCAATAACATATGGGTTGGCCTCTGCAGAGCTTTGAATAACTCATTTGACCCAATGGATCCCTATTCTCATTTGATGGAGGTCAGGAACCTTACACAGGAAGGTGAGAGACTTCCTCCACTCTGACTGCTCTTCTTGCCATTTTGGTTTTGGATGCACACATGGGATATTTCTTTAGATCCATCAGGTTCTGACAATCTAAGCCACAGCCTCACAGAGGGCCAAGAGTCTGATTCAGACACATCCTTTCCTAAGCAATTAAGCAAAGAGCCACAGGTGATGACCATTTATTTCCACTTCAAAACTGTTTCTTTAGGCTTCACAAAGAAGTGGCCTGAGGCAAAGAACTTCCTGACATTCAGGGCAACAGAACCATAGGTAAGCAAAAGGCCCAGGGTTTCTCCACTGAGACTTTCCTGGTCACACTGATATCTGAGTTTTCTAAGATACTCGCCATTACCTTCAGCTATCCTGTACATGGCCATGTCACAGAGCTTGAAGGTGGTACATATCTTGGACACAAAACCATTAGCCTATTCTGGAGAGTGGGGAGAATTCAGGAAGAAAACAGAAATTTAGGAAGGTAGTAGGTGTTGCCCATCGATAAGGCAAGCTGCAGTCCATTCATAAATTGGGCAGGATGAATGCTGGTAATCTTTCTAATACACAGGACACCCCCATTGAGGCATTCTCTTTTCTAATGTCTACAACCACGGACACAGTGGTATACACAGACATAGAAACACTCACTTGTCAAAAGACTTACTAGAAACTCTCCACTCCATACCAAACAAACCGCATTTCCTACCTATTCTCAGAACATGAGACAAAACCACAAACTCACACCCACATCCACAAAGGCACCTCCTTCACCCAAGTAAGTTTGTGACTATCTAGACTGTACTCTGACTGGTGAGCCATTCTATGTATCCACGAAATGGCCTGTCCTGTCTCAGATCTGGTCTCCTTGGCCAACTCTGTGAAGTTTTCAGGAGGCAGAGGTGAGCCACTACATGCTTTCCAGGAAAGTGCCCTCTTCAGAGCTTTCCCGGCATTTGGCTATACTCACATCAGTAGGTACCAAGAAAGACTGACTCTGTCCTTGGTAAATCCAAACAAGTGTGATCCTGGAACTGGGACTGTGACTGGCTATGGGTGCCTGGCTTCCTAGAAACCAAATTGTGAGCATTCCATCACCACATAAGTGAGGTGAGGTCACTTCCTTCAGGAAATAAATGATATCTCTGCCTTGGCAACCACTTTGTCCTAACAGTTGCTTCCACGGTTCCCATGAGATGGGGGCTGCCCCTATTTCCTGTGACAATTTCACAAGTAAGAATGGTATATCAACCATAGGCACCCTGGAACAGCTCTCCAGACTAGCCTGATTTGGTCCATCTTCTCTACATTAAGAAGAGAGAGGCTGATTCAGGCACATCCTTTCATCTTGACCAGGTTGTTTGCCAAGGAAGATGACTTTTGCTCTCTCATGTCCTACATAGCTGCCTACATCTTCTCCAGGGATAATTTATGGATGGAACTTTGAGGTTCTCAGCAGGTGGAAGATCCCCTACATTCCTGTATTGGAAGACCAAAAATGTCCCTGCTCTTCTGTAAAGTTAGATTGAGGAAACAGTGTACGTTTAGGGTTAATAACAGGTTCGATTTTGTTAGGAATCATTCTGCAGGATGAATAATGGTATTGGGAACCTGTTATATTTACAAGAATATACAGGTGTAATATAAGTATGAAAACAGAAATCTAGGAAAGATTTGAAGTGCAGAAGGACATTGGGCCTTTGATTGAGATACTTAGCTTTGAATTGTATTCTGCAGAGATTTCTCAGATAAATGGTTATACAATGGCATAGGACCTTGTACCTTGGATGATTGAATGTCAAAGAGAACATCCAGTAAAAAAGGGATAGTCGGTAGGATTAGGAAGATAGTCGATATGTTTAGAAAGAACAGTGATTCTAAGATTTGGACCAAAAGTTCTTTACCAATAGGGTCTCGGGTAGAGAGTGAATGGAAATGTCAGCACATGTGAAGAGTCAGTCACAATGATGAACTGGGGAAAAAATGTAGGAAAGCAATTATCAATAGAGACATTAGGAAATCAGGCAAAGTATAAAGTGAGTGATAGAATTAGACATTTTCAACAGGTTTGAGGTTGAATATATAATCTTATGAAGAAATAAATAAGTAGTCACAAATAGGATTCACATTTGAGAGCATTAGGCAACCTGGACATGAATGATTTTAGTAATCCATGCTCACATTCCATTTAGGCTTTGGTACAATCATAAGTGTGACATTTGCTTATTGTGTCCAGAATATTACTGTGATAAAAAGTATATGTAGATCTGGTGACGTGAGTATTTCTTACACCATTTCTGGGAGCAATTATTTGAAGATGTATAAATTAGTATAGGGGGTACAAATATGTGTACCATGTGCATATAAATATAGAGATGATGCATGAATAGACCATACTGTGAATAAATAATATAACTGTGAATAAATAATATAACTGGTTCCAACTTTAAATAATGGATTGAATTGATATCTGAAAAGATACAATGAATCCTATATTGATATACATTCTTTCATTCCAACTAGTTATACGTCTAATGGTAATATTAGGTTTATGGTTTATCATAAAGAGTGTGTGAGTTTTGTTTCAAAATTGATTATGGAAATCAAAAATTATGTGTTTGGAAAGAAGTCTCATGAAAAGACCAGTCAAGAAACCTGGAAGAATACATGTGTTCTGAAGCAGGAAGTGATTGAAAGTGAAAGAAATGCCTATAAATTTATGAACTTGTGGATGAAATATATATCCTATGATATGCACAAACTGAACAAATAGTAACGTGCCAGTGTTGAAAAAAAATGAACGTCAAAATACACATCATGTCCCATAGAAATCCACATGCATTGAAGCTAAACTGGGTCAGTTACTGTAGAAATATTAGGACATGTATGCCCCATTCACTGAATTTAATTTTCAGTACTAGCAAACAAATATGTATTTCAGGTGGATGAGTATTTCTGAGAATAATTTTGTGAAATGTTGATTGTAAATCCATATACGTGAACATTAATGAATTTAGGAAGTGTATATAAGACACATTTATTTCATATTTTGAAAAATCTGGAGAGGGTGTGTGTGTGTATATATATATAAATATAAATATATATATATATATATATACACACATAAAAACACATTAAAAATTAGCAATATATATGCCAATCGAAATTCATCATAAAATATATATCATCCACAGATACAAAACTATTTATTTTACTGAACTTGGATTTATGTATAATGTTTTTCAACTAGGAAGCTCACCCATAAGTTGAATTTTCTGTTCCAACAGTGCTTAGGAGGAGTGATCTCTTCTCACAATTTGTATCTGCCAAGTCAGCCACCTCACAAGAATATACGTGTGATACCAGGTAGGATTCTATATGTGCATATAAAAATACATGTGCTGAACAGGCTACAGAGAAATGGAGACAGAAGTTCACATATTTGATAACTTTAAGAACACATGGAGAACTATTTCAATTAAAAATTGACTAGATTTATAACACCAACACTTTATCATGCAAAAGGCAATCCATCTCTACACCATGCTTCCTTTGAACTGCTTGTGTTTCTATTCTGTTTTGGTTATTTTTCTCCATCATATTAGGATTAGCAGTCAGAGTCTATTAGGGTATGGTTTAGTGACAGGTATTCAGTATTTCAAATGGAAAATAGGAAAATGAATCCAACGTGTATGCAAATATGTGCTACAAAAAATCTTCGAACTCTCATCCAGAAAAATTCCTTGCATTACCTTCGCCCCAAGTAAGACAAAATTAGAAGAGAAGAGTTAGAAAATCTGTGAATATATATTTGGAATGGAAAATGCTCAGGCGTTCACAACCTTGAAGGTGGTAGAGGAGTTTCCAAAAGTAAGGGAAAGGGTTGATAGACCCAACGTGATCTTTTATTAAATTGGGAGCCATCTTGCCACAAAGCCATGAAAAGATAATTTTGGCTTTACTATAAAAGACTGCAAATTCTGAACCTGCTTGGAATGCCTGCCCGTGCCTTGAACTCTCCCATGCCTATCTCTCGGACCAGATAGCAGCCCTCTCTGAAACTTTAGTGACATATCATAAGTTATCATAAGTTTTGGCCTCTCCTGGACAGACAACGACCCTCTCTGCAGTTCTAATGGTCATCATAATTTCTGATGTTGGGGCAAGCCGAAAAAAAAAGTATATTACCGTTAGTGTGATGCTTGTCAAAGTTCTGTTATCTGTAACCCCCCTTTTGTGTAACTTTCTGGGCTATATAGCTGGGCTGTTGTAAAGGTGGGGTTGCTGTCTTGTTCCCACCATTTTGTTAGGGACAAGCAGCCCGGCCGGTTGAAATAATAAGCTTGCCTTAATTTGATTTTAATTGGAATCAGTGGTCTTTTTTTATTGTTTGTTCAAAACATTACAAAGCTCATGATATATCATCTTTCATACATTTGACTCAATTGGGTTATGAACTCCCATTTTTATCCCGAATACAAATTGCAGAATCACATCGGTTACACACTCACATTTTTACATAATAGCATATTAGTGACTGCTGTATTCTGCTACCTTTCCTTTTCCCTACTATCCCCCTTCCCTTCCTCTCCCATCAGCCCTCTCTATCTCATCTGCTGTTGTTCAATTCTCTCCCTTGTTTTCCCCCCCTTTCCCCTCACATACTCTTCTATGTAATTTTGTGTAACATTGAGGGTCTCCTACCATTTCCTTATGCTTTCCCTTCTCTCTCCCTTTCTCTCCACCCATTCCTCTTGGTTAAATGTTAATCTTTTCCTCATGCTCTTTCTCCCTGTTTTGTTCTTACTCGCAATCTTTATATCAAAGAAGACATTTGGCATTTGTTTTTTAAGGATTGGATAGCTTCACTTAGCATTATCTGCTCTAATGCCATCCATTTCCCTGCAAATTCTATGATTTTGTAATTTTTATTGCTTCATAGTACTCCATTGTGTATAGATGCCACGTTTTTTTTATCCATTCATCTATTGAAGGGCATCTAGGATGGTTTCACAGTCTAGCTACTGTGAATTGTGCCACCCTGATCATTGATGTGGCAGTATCCCTATAGTATGCTATTTTAAGATCCTCAGGGAATAGTCCGAGCAGGGCAATAGCTTAGTCAAAAGTTGGATCCATTCCCAGCTTTCCCAAGTTTCGCCATACTGCTTTCCAAATAAGCCTCACCAATTTTCAGTCCCACCAGCACTGCACAAGTGTACCCTTTTCCCCACATCCTCGCCAACAATTGTTGTTTGACTTCATAATGGCTACCAATCTTACTGGAGTGAAATGGTATCTTAGGATGGTTTTGATTTGCATTTCTCTGACTTCTAGAGATGGTGAGCATTTTTTTCATGTACTTGTTGATTGATTGTAGGTCCTCCTCTGTGAAGTGTCTGTTCAGGTCCATGGCCCATTTCTTGATTGGGTTATTTGTTATCTTATTGTTTAATTTTTTGAGCTCTTTGTATATTCTGGATATTAGGGCTCTATCTAAAGTGTGAGGGGTAAAAATTTGTTCCAAAGAGGTAGGCTCTCTATTTACCTCTCTTATTGTTTCTCTTACTGAGAAACAACTTTTTAGTTTAAGTAAGTCCCATTTATTTATTCTTGCTATTATATCTAGGGCTATGGGCCTCCTGTTAAAGAATTTGGAGCCGGACCCCACAGTATGTAAATCGTAGCCAACTTTTTCTTCTATCAGACGCTGTGTCTCTGATTTGATATCTAGCTCCTTGATCCATTTTGAGTTAACTTTTGTGCATGGCGAGAGAAAGGGATTCAGTTATATTTTGTTGCATATGAATTTCCAATTTTCCCAGCACCATTTGTTGAAGATGCTTCCCTTCCTCCATTGCATGCTTTTAGCCCCTTTATCAAATATAAGAAAGTTGTAATTTTGTGGATTAGTCTCTGTGTCCTCTCTTCTATACCATTGGTCCACCTGCCTGTTTTGGTACCAGTACCACGCTGTTTTTGTTATTATTGCTTTGTAGTACAGTTTGAACTCTTGTATCGCTATACCTCCAGATTCACACTTCCGGCTTAGAATTGCTTTTGCAATTCTGGGTCTCTTGTTTTTCCATATGAATTTCATGATTGCTTCATCTAGTTCTACAAGAAATGCCATCGGGATTTTAATTGGCATGGCATTGAAACTGTAAAGACCTTTGAGTAATATCGCCATTTTCATGATGTTAGTTCTGCCTATCCATAAATAGGGTACATTTTTTCGTCTTCTGAAATCTTTTTCTATCTCTCTCTTTAGGGTTCTTTAGTTTTCATTGTATAAATCTTTCACCTCTTTTGTTAGGTTGATTCCCAAGTATTTTATTTTCTTTGAGGACACTGTGAATGGAGTTGTTGTCATCATTTCCATTTCAGAAGTTTTGATGCTGATATAAAGAAATGCCTTTGATTTATGCGTGTTGATTTTATATGCTGCCACTTTGCTGAATTCATTTATTAACTCTAGCAGTTTCTTTGTAGACCCTTTTGGGTCTGTTAAATATATTATCATGTCATCCACAAATAGTGATAATTTAACTTCTTCTTTTCCTATTTTTATGCCTTTAATTTTTTTGTCTGTCTAATTGCTCTGGCTAGTATTTCAAGAGCTAAATTGAATAGAAGTGTTGATACAGGGCATCCCTGTCTTGTTCCAGATTTTAGAGGGAATGGCTTCAATTTTTCTCCATTTAGGATGATGCTAGTCTGAGGTTTAGCATATATAGCTTTTACAATGTTGAGATAAGTTCCTGTTATCCCTAGTTTTTCTAGTGTTTTGAACATAAAGGGTTGCTGTACTTTTTCAAATGTTTTTTCTGCATCTATCAAGATGATCATATGGTTCTTGTCTTTAAGTCTATTGATGTTGTGAATATTATTTATTGATTTCCGTATTTTGAACCAGCCTTGCATCCCAGGGATTAATCCTACTTGATCATGGTGCACAATTTTTTTGATATGCTTTTGTATTCGGGAATCAGTGGTCTTTTCTTGTGTCCTGGTCTAAAATTTTGGAGTTACCCAGCGAGATGACCCTGACCGACCAGATCACAAAACCAGACTGCTGGAAATTCTAAAGCTGGCTTTCCATCCAGTGCTCCAGGGGGGAGAGCTACTCTAGCGGGTGTGTTACTTGAGATGTTCCATGGCCATGGAGTGAGCCTTAGATCCGGGGAGCACTGTAGTGAACCAGCACACTAAAACTATTAGCAAGCACCTGGTGGAGGAGGCCTCCATAGGTAAGTGGCGCCTTTATAATATCTGATATCTGGTTAAGGGAGATCTCTTCTGATGACAGAGAGGTGCCTGGGGAGGCTCACATATACTCCTGTCCGGGACAGTAATGAGAATTGTTCTGTCCTCTGTTCTGTTCTGTAGGAAATTCCTCTGAAAGGGTAGAGAGTTGTGGACGGGCACGCATCCATTGCTACACCGAAGCTTTAGCAAGACGTTGCATTGCTCCTCTATTTTTGTGTATCAGCGCCAGGTTTCTGTTTTTTTTTTTTTTGGTGTGTTTTCTTCTGTGTTCTATATGTTTATTGTTTGTTTGTTTGTGGGTTTTGTTGTGTGATTTTTGTGGTAAAAATTTAAGGATATTGGACATGAAAATGGGTAACAAAGCAAGCAAGCCTGACACCAAAGTGGACTGTGTTTTAAGGAACTGCAATGAACTTTACCCCCCTTTGTTAAGCAGGAAGAGAGAAGCCCCTAGCTGGCTGCCTGGAGCACACCCACTGCATAGGGCAATGCCTGCTGGGGACCTAAGAATGAGTATCTCCCAGTTTAACAAGTGAAACTACTTTAAAACCCCTTGTCCCTCTAGGTCAAGAGAGTCACAAACTTTGGGCAGAGTCCCCTGTGTTTCTCCTTTGTTAGCAAAGCAACAAACTTCCCTTTTTTCTTTTTCGCAAAAAACTGTCCTCATTATTAAATTGGCATTAATTGACTTCAAGGTCAGGAACCGAACTTTAAGTTACAAATTTTGATACCCCCCCCCCCGCCAAGGAAATTTTGAGAGCTGACTACTGAAATGTTAAGAGATAGAGCGTGCTTGGGGTGGAACCAAACCAGAGAAGCTAATCCTGTAAGTAAAATGAGGGACTGAATAACTCCCAGCAGCTGCCCCCAAGCCCTGTTGCTTCAGGGAATTCTCTCCTTCCTTCCTGCACTGTCAGGATTATGCGACCTCTTTCTTCTTAAAAAAGAGAAAAAGAAAAAGGAAACACTAAATGAAGTAAAGTCACCATGGAGATCCTTGATATTACATTTCAGGTTTCCCCTTTGTGAAAACATCTGATCCCCTTGTGGGGACAGCTATCATGCTACAGGTGTAGTAGATTTTTCTCTTATCTGCTATGTTTTAAAGGCTTCTGTGTGTCAGCAATAGTCTGGAGCTCATTTCTGTCTGTCTTGTGTCTTTGTTTCTGGCCCTTTAAGACTTGTGCAAAAATGTGTTGATATTATAAATTGTTTCTTGGGAATGATCTTAGCTCAATGTGTGTCTAAATGATGACTTTTTTTGTAACAATCTGATATCTGAATGGGTTTTTGAAGCATTGCACAATCTTCCAGTTAATATGTCCGTATATCATATATATTATATATATTATATATGTATTATATAAAATATATTATATATATATTATATATATTTTATATAAATATATCATATATATTATATATATTTTATAAAAATTAACATATATAAGGAGCGCTCATATAAAAAGGAGCACTAACAAAAACAACTTTTAAAAAGCGGATCCAAAGATCTTTTATTCACGTGATTTAAATGGTTCACTTTAAAATGGATAAACAGATAAAAATGAATGTCTTTAAGTATAAGCATACAAGTTTTTCTAGGTGTTCAAAAATCTAATAAAACATTAATGTCGACAAAATGTCTAATATTCCTTGGTTCTATAACTTTTCCTTCAACAAAAAAAATGGTTTACACTGTTCAATACATTTGTCTAATATTTTGATAAATAAGTAAAGTAAATTTGGTATGGGATTACTTATTCATGAGTACTTTTGTTAGATATCTGATTGACTCACTAAGGTCTATATAAGTTTGTACTAAAGTCTGTATAAGATTGTAAAAATCAGTCATGTGTTAAAGAGACAAAAATTTCTAAAAACATAAGTTTACTCATAATTTTGTGTTTATTAAGTTTTATTTTTCTAGAGCAAGCAACCAAAAAAATTAAACAACTAATTAAATAAGAACTGTTATTTTAGAGAACTGTACTGCCATTTCTTTAAAGTCTAATCTTGGTTAATGTAGAAGTATCAATGTAATTGTGATGCTATTAATATGCTCGTATCTTCCAGGTATACAAGTCTATAAGGTAGAAACTTAAAAGAGCATTATATCAAGCTGATGTTTGAAGTTGTATGGTAAATATATACTGGGAATTTATTTATCCGTTATCAATAAGATATGTAAAGTTTTATGTTACTTTTTACATTGGGAACACTTTAAATGTATTTTTAAATTAATGGGAGCCTAATCTATGTAAAGGTTAAAAACTTTCAGCCTTTCTTTAATTCATGTTTTAAATGTGATATCATATGTTGTAAGCTAATGTTCATGTGTCCACAAACAATTTATGTAAACTTTGTAAAATTATATTTAAAAAAAGATCAGCTTTAGAACTAGAACACTTAAGATTTATAAAGAGACCTGCCTTACCTGAGATAAGGCTCTGTGTCCCATCTTACTACATGTGAGAATGACTACAAAAGCAGTAGGTCAAATTATATTTCATTTAAAGATATGTTCAAAAGTTGTTTTTTTTTCTGACAAGATTACTAGGATCTCAAACAGGGGATATAATTTATAACTCAGCCAATAAATTCAGGGTAGCTATTATGCAAACTATGTGTTTTTGCTATTGTTAAAATATTTTATTTTGTAATTTCCTTATAACTGATCTAAAGACTCCCTGTTAGTGTTTAACAGAATTGTTGCTTTAAGAACACAACATGGGTTAATTTAAGATAATAAGTCATCAGCTACAAGACAGACAGAATAATACAGATTCCAATTAATAAAAAGATAAATACTTATAAAGTTATAGAAATTAAAGCCCATTACTCTTAATATAAGGCTGTTAAAATTTATTTGCTGGATATTTAAAATTAGGATTTAAAATTAAAGTTAAATGAAAAGGGCCAAGAAAACTAATATTTTGCTCTTGCCCTCTAAGTCAGTCTAAATGCAGGGAACAGGGGACTTCTCTAAAGAGCTTTGAAACTCTGGGCCATATAACCTCCCGATCAGGGAGATTAATGAGACCACTGGAGAACAGAAAGCCAATTAGTGCATTTGCTACGAAGAGTTGTGTCATCAGAGAAGGGAGATATCCCTGATGCTTCCAAGGGAAGCCACATGGTCAAGCAAGACCTGGACCAACCTAGCGCAAATGGCACTATCAGAACTGAGAAGCTGCTCTCAAGTTTCCCCAGGAATGACTCCCATAAAAGCTCAGCTGATTGTTAACAATAAATAGAAACAAAAGTCAGTTTGACTGCTTCATCTTAAAAACTTAGCAAAAACAGTGAATACCAATATACAGCCATTCCTGGGCATTTTAAATAATAATAATAATAATAATAATAATAATAATTATTATTATTATTATTATTATTATTATTATTATATTTTAAGATATACACTTTATGTTAGCCTCCCAAAATATATAAGACTGGAGGCTACAAAGAAACGTTCTCAGACAGAAATGCCTGATTACTATAAAAAGAGACTATCAAGAGGAGCTGCCAGAGGCAGAAGTTTTCAGTTTAAGGCCTACAGACATTCCTAACCTACACAGGTAGGCTTGATGTTTGCTAGTACGATTATCCAGCCTGGAGTAATAGAAGTAAAGGTTTCTCTATTAGACATAGATGTCATACTAGTAAAAGGATTTTGCAAGATCAGATGACATTAAATTATTTAACTGTATCTTACGGGGAGGGACAAATGTAACACTAAAAGTTAAATATTAAGTTGACAGTCCTGATACCTGGGGATATTAAAGACTGGTGAGAGAACTTCTATACAGTCACATGTTCCAGCTGCTGCAACATTTTTTCAGTACTCATGGTTTTTGTTTCTCACATAGAAGGAACCATCCCCAGATGAATTTACAACCAGTTCTTCCCGAACCAGGCTTCAAACTGAACTGACTTCTAAAAGACAACTCATGTCCCTCAACTGACTTCTGAAAGGCAACTCATGTCCCTCACACCATGCCCCCTCACATCACCCTCTCTCAGCTCAGAAGAAACAAAAATGTGTGATGATTCTCTTCTTACAACAATGGAGCCAAAAATAAATAGACTATAATATAAGTAATTAATTAAGTCAGGTAAAATCAGGGAGACCGGTTTTTGGTGAGTTCAAAAATTTGGAGACTGTTACCTGATGGATTAAAATTCCCTCAGTGCTCTTCTCCTACTCTATCAAAGATTTGAAAGGGACACATTAGAAAAGGGGGGAATGATAGACCCAACATGATCTTTTATTAAAGTTTGGAGCCATCTTGCCCAAAGCCATGAAAAGATAATTTTGGCTTAACTATAAATTACAGCAAATTCGGAACCTTCTTGGAATGCCTGCCCTTGCTTTGAACTCACCCATGCCTATCTCTCTGACCAGATAGCAGCCCTCTCTGAAACCTTAGTGACACCTCATAAATATTGGCCTTCCCTGACCAGACAACGACCCTCTCTGAGTCTCTAATGGTCTTCATAAATTCCGATGTTGGGGCCAGCAAAAAAAAAAAAAAAAAATGTAAACTACCATTAGTGTGATGCTTGTCCGAGTTCTGTTATCTATAACCCCCCTTTTGTGTAAGTTTCTGGGCTATAAAGCTGGGCAATAGGAAAGGTGGGGTTGCTGTTTTTTTCCAGCTGTTTTGGGATGGAGAGGCAGCCTGACCAGTGGAAATAATAAGCTTGTTTAATTTGATTTTAATTAGAGTCAGTGGTCATTCCTTGCATCTTGGTCGAACAGGTAAACACTCCACAAACATGGAGCTCTGCTGGCCTAAAGAATTCTTGAGAAACTGCCTCTGAGGTTGGGTCCTTGAAATATATGTTTTTGTCAGGAGCTTTAGTTTCCTTTGTAGTGAGATCATCAAAGATGTGTCTGCATCTATGTGACCTGGAGAACATGGTTTACTGTTTTCCAATGAACATGAGGCAGCAGTGCTGAATTCTCTCTTTGCAGGTAAACTGTGGCCACTGGGTGCTAAGTGTCTCCCTCTGTGGACTGTGAAGCCTTTTGGTCATCCTTCAATTTTCGTGGTGTTTCTTGCTGCTGTACTGGGAGTTTGGTATTTGCTTCACGAAATACAATAAGTTCAACTGGGACAGAGTACTGGAGGGAGTTCTGTCACAGGTGGTGGGTCAGGGTCTGCAGGAGAATGCAGTAATCAGGCTTCTATCCCCCATAGCTTGCCACCTTGTCCATAGCATTAAGATTCTGAACATTGCCCTGAAACCTCTCCATATAACAAGATGCCTTTACATATAAGGGTCTGCTGGCTGCACCATGTCAGTCAGAAGCCATTTGTAAGCCAATGGCAGATCCACATTACCCCACCACAGATGTTTTATCACACACCTGCACACCACTTCTCTAGGCCCACTACTCAGCAGTCTGAAACTTACAGGCATCTCTGATCTACAAAATTTTCATGAAACCCAGTCAATCAAGGCACTGTCTGGTCCACTCATGATCAGCAACAGGAGATCCAAAAATTCTCCAGTGCCAGCTGGTCATGGGAATTTCAGAAATTTTATGGTATTTATATAGCCATTTTTCAAGGATGAAGTTGGAGGCACTGTGGGTTTCAATTCATTCAGGAACCATTTAATGGTGGGGAAGCTCATTTCAATGAAACCTCTGGAGAAATCTCACAGGCAAGGCTTCCCAAAGAGTGGCAAAAAGGTAACACGAAGCCAGGCCCATTGTGGTCTACAATGTGAAATCCATGTGTGTTTTGACTCTCAACTATGGCTGCCAAGTCTTTCAGATTAAAATCATGTGATATCCTGGATGAGATTCCCAGTGCTCTCTGCATAGCCACCCTGGCCCTAAATCTCAGGTTCCATGGGAGATTCTCATTCGTGGGCTCCTAAAATCCCAACACAATTCATGGCAATACTTCTCTGAGATCAGTCCTGGAACGCAGACTCTAAGGTGAATCACACAAGAATTCAAGCACAGGTGGACCCAGTCATCTCTTCCAACTGCCACACAAATGACCACAATTAAAATCAAAACACTCCCACATGGCCCTCATCTTCTTCCATATAGAAACTAATCATAGCCTCTGGCTGGAGTTTTCCATGAGGGGCGAAGACCAAAATAGTGTCCAAATAATCTCCCTAGTCCCTCATTTGCCTAAAGTAAGGGTGGACTGCACACCCTTCCTGAGAACCAGGAGTCATGAAATAGGCCCGCAATAATACTGCTCTGCTTCTCCAATTTGAGTCTTACTCACTATTGGGTATAGATTCTTTATGTGATTTGGAGTCATGAGATAACCCAACCACCTATGGACTAGCCTCTGCAGGGCTTTGAAGAACTCATTTGACCCAAAGTATCCCTATTCTCACTTGATGAATGTCAGCAACCTAACAGAGGAAGGCAAAAGACTTCATCCACAATGACTGATCTTTGTGCCATTTTGGTTTTGGAGGCACACATGGGATCTTTCATTAGTTATATTACGTGCTGAGAATCTAAGCCACAGCCTTACACAGGGCCAAGAGGCTGATTCAGACACATCCCTTTCCAAAGCATTTAAGCAAAGAGTCACAGGTGATGCCCATTCATTTCCATTTGAAAACTGTTTTCTTCAGGCTTCACAAAGGCATGGTCTGAGGCTAAGACCTTCCTGACCTTCAGGGAAACAGAACAATAGGTAAGGATAAGGCCCTAAGCAGGGTTTCTCCACTGAGAAGTTCCTGGTCACACTGATATCTGAGTTTTCTGAGATGCTCTCCATTCCCTTCATCTATCCACTACATGGCCATGTCACAGAGCTTGGAGGTGATGCATAACTTGCACGCAAAACCGTGAGCCTATTCTGGAGAGTGGCAAGGATTCAGGAAAAAAAACTTAAATTAGGAAAAAGTAGGTGTTGCCCATCCATAAGGAAAGCCGCATTCCATTCATACATTTAGCAGCATGAATGCTGGGAAGCTTTCTACTAGAAAGGACACATCCATTGATGCATTCTCTTTTCAAATGTGTACAACTACGGACACAGTGGGATACAGAGATATAGATACACTCGCCTTGTCAAAGGACTTACTAGAAACAGTCCACTAAAAACCAAACAAAACGCCTTTCCTACCTACTCTCAGAACATCAGAAAACCACAAACTCACACCCACACGCTTCATCCTGACAAGGTTTTTTGCCATGGGAGATAAATTTTGCTCTCTCAGGTACTTCATAGCTGCGTACATCTTCTCTAGGGATCATTTCTGCATGGACCTTTGAATTTCTCAGGAGGTGGAAGTTCCTCTACATTCCTGTATTGTAAGACCAGCTCTTTCCCTGCTCTTCTTTAAAGTTATATTGAGGGAAAAGTGTTTGGTTAGGTTAATAATATGTATAATTTGGGTTAGGAATCATTCTGCTGGATGAATAATGGTATTGGGAACCAGTGATATTTTTAAGAATATATAGTTGAAATATATATATGAAAAAAGAAATCTAACTAATATTTGAAAAACAGAAGGGCATTAAGCCCTTGATTGGGATACTTAGCATTAAATTATGTTCTGCACAAATGTGTCAGATAAATCAATATACAATGGCATAGGACCTTGTACCTTGGATGATTGAATGTCGAAAAAAAAATGCAGTCAAAAACGGATAGTAGGTAGGTTTAGGAAGAAGAGTGAGTATAGGATTTGGAACACAATCTTTACTAATAGGTTTTCGTTTAGAGAGTGAATGTAAATGTCAGCACATGTGAAGTGTCAGTCTCAATGATGAACTGGGGAAAATATGTAGGAAAGCAGATATCAATGGATACACTAGGAAATCAGGCAAAGTAAAAAGTAAATGATAGGATTAGACATTTGCAACAGGGTTGAGTTTGAATATATAATCTTAGGAAGAAACAAATATGTAGTCACAAATAGGATTGACATTTGAGAGCATTAGGCAACCTGGACATGGAGGTTTTTAGTAATCCATGTTCACTTTCCATTTAGGCTTTGGTACAATCATAAGTGTGAACTTTGCTTTTTGTGTCAAGAATATTACTGTGATAAAATGTATATGTAGATCAGGTGACATTAGTATTTCTTCCACCATTTCTAGGAGCAATATTTTTAAGACCTATAAATTAGTATTGGGGGTACATATAGATGTACACTGTGTCTATGAATATAGAGATAATGCATAAATAGACCATACAGTGAATAAATAATAAAAATGGTTCCAACTTTAAATAATAGATTGAATTGATGTCTGAAAATATACAGGAAATCTAATATTGATATACAGACATTCATTAAAAGATTAGGGCCACATGGCCCTAATCTTTCATATAAACACTCATCATAACCTCTGGCTGGAGGTTTACATGAGGGGCACAGTCCAAGGCAGTGTCCAAAATAAGCTCCCTTGCCCCTCATTTGCCTAAAGTTCGAGTGGACTGGACACCCTTCCTCTGACCCAGGAGTGATAAAATAGGCCTACCGTTAATACTGCTCCGCTTCTCCAATTTGAGGCCTACTGACTATGGGGTTTAGATTCTTTATGTGTATTGGAGTCATGAGAAAACAGAAGCACCAATTGGCTAGCCTCTGCAGGGCTTTAAAAAACTCATTTGACCCAAAGGATCCCTATTCTCACTTGATAGAGTTCAGCAATCTAACAGATGAAGGTAAGAAACTTCATTCACAATGACTGATCTTTTTGATATTTGGTTTTGGATGCACACATGGGATCTTTTTTAGATCCATCAGGTGCTGAGAATCTAAGCTTCTGCATCACACAGGACAAAGGAGCTGATTCAGACATATCCCTGTCAAAAGCATTTAAGCAAAGAGCCACAGGTAATGCCCATTCATTTCCATTTGAAAACTGTTTTCTTCAGGCTTCACAAAGGGGTGGCCTGAGGCAAAGACCTTCCTGACATTCAGGGTAACAGAACCATATGAAAGCAAATTGCCCAAAGCAGTGTTTCTCCACTGAGACTTTACTGTTCACACTGATATCTGAGTTTTCTGAGATGCTCGCCATTCCCTTCAGATATCAAGGACTTGGCCATGTCACAGAGCTTGGAGGTGGTACATATCTTGGACACATAATGAAGAGCCTATCTGGAGAGTGGCAAGAATTAAGCAAGAAAACAGGAACTTAGGAAGATAGTAGGTGTTGTTCATCTATAAGTCAAACCGCAGCCCTTTCATAAATTAGGCAGGATTAATGCTGGCAAGCTTTCTACTAGACAGGACACAATCATTCATGCATTCTCTTTTCTAATGTCTACAACCATGGACACATTGGGATACACAGACATAGAAACACTCACCTTGTCAAACGACTTACTAGAAAAAGTCCAATCCAAACCAAACAAACCGCCTTCCTACCTAATCTCAGAACATAAGACAAAACAACAAACCCACAACCACACCCACAAAGGCACCTCCTTCCCCCAAGTAGGTCTATGACTATCCAGAGTGTCCTATGACTGGTGGGCCATACTATGTTCCCGCGAAATGGCCTGTCTTATTTCAGATCTGGTCTCCTTTTCCAACTCTGTGAATTTGTCAGGAGCCAGGGGTGAACCACTATGTGTGTTCTCAGGAAAGACCCCTCTTCAGAGCTCTCCTGGCAATTGGCCATGATCACATCAGTATGTACTAAGAAATACTGACTCTGTCCTTCGTAAATCCAAACAAGTGTGACCACTCAGACTGAAACTGGAATGGGCTCTGGGTGCCTGGCTTCCTGGATCCCAAGTTCAGAGAGTTCCATCACCAAGGAAGAAAGGTGAGGTCACTTCCTTCAGGAACTAAATGAGGTCACTGCCTTTGCAACCACTTTGTCCTAACAGTTGCTTCCAGGGGTCCTATGAGATGGAGGCTGCCACTACGACCTGTGACACTTTCACAAGTTAGAAGGGTATAGAAATCATAGGCACCTGGGAACAGCTCTCAACACAGGCCTGGTTTGGTCCACCTTTTCTATATTAGGAGAGGGAGGCTTATTCAGACACAACCCTTCATCCTGACCAGGTTGTTTGCCATGGTAGATGACTTTTGCTCTCTCAGGGACTTCATTGCTGCCTAAATCTTCACCAGGGAGCATTTCTGCATGGATCTTTGAGGTTCTAGACAAGTGGAATATACCCTACATTCCTGTATTGTAAAATGAACTCTGTCCCTGCTCTTCTGTAAAGTTAAATTGAGAGAACAATGTAGGGTTAGGCTTAATAACATGTTCGATTTGGGTTAGGAATCATTCTGTGGGATGAAACTGTGATATTCACAAGAATATAGAGGTAAAAAATAAGTATGGAAACAGAAATCTAGGTAAGATTTGAAGCCCAGAAGGGCATTGGGCCCTTCATTGGGATACTTAGCTTTCAATTATGTTCTTCACAGATGTCTCAGATAAATCGATATACAATGGCATGGGACCTTGTACCTTGGATGATTGATAGTCGATAGGATTAGGAGGATGGTCAGTAGGTTTAGAAAGAAGAGTGAGTATAGGATTCCGACCAAAAGTTCTTTAGCAATAAGGTTTCAGGTAGAGAGTGAATGTAAAGTTCAGCATATGTGAAGAGTCAGACACTATGGTGACTTGGGGAAAATATTTAGGAAAGCAGACATCAATAGAGACATTAGGAAATCAGGCAAAGTATAAAGTGAGTGATAGGATTAGACATTTTCAACAGGGTTGATGTTGAATATATAGTCTTAGGAAGAAACAAATATGTAGTCAACAATATGATTGACATTTGAGAGCATTAGTCAACCTGGACATGAATTATTTTTGTAATCCATGCTCACTTTCCATTTAGGCTTTGGTACAATCATAAGTGTGATCTCTGCTTTTTGTGTCCAGAATATTACTGTGATGAAATCCATATGTAGATCAGGTAACATGAGTATTTCTTCCAACATTTCTGGGAGCAACATTTTGAAGATGAATAAATTAGTATTGGAGTTACAAATAGATGTACCCTGTGTCTATGAATATAGAGATAATGCATGAATAGACATTACTGTGAATACAAAATGTAACTGGTTCCAACTTTAAATACTGAATTGAATTGATATCTGAAAATTTACAGCAAATCTTATATTGATAGATATACAATCATTCATTCCAACCAGTGATACATCTAATGGTAATATTACGGTTATGGTTTATCATGAAGAGTGTGTGAGTTTTTCTTCACAATGATAATGGAAATCGAAAATAATGTGTTTGGAAAGAAGTCTCATGAAAAGACCAGTCAAAAACCCCTGGAGGAATACTTGTGTTCTGAAGCAGGAAATTATTGAAAGTGAATCAAATGCCTATACATTTTTGAACTTGTGGATGAAATATATATCCTATGATATGCATAAACTGAAGAAATAGTAATGTACCAGTGTTTAATAAAGTGAACTTCAAAATAGAAATCTATTTGCATTGATGTTACACTGGGCCAGTACTGTAGAAATATTAGGATTTGTATACACTGTTCACTGAATTTAGTTTTCAGTAATAGGAAACAAATATGTATTTCAAGTGGATGAATATTTCTGAGAATAATCTTGTAAAAAGTTGATTATAAATCCACATACATGAACAAGAATAAATTAAGGTAGTGTATATAAGACACATATATTTCATATTTTGAAAAATTTGGAGAGTGTATATATATATATAGTGTGTGTGTGTGTGTGTATAAATATATATATATATATATATATATATATATTTATACACACACACACACAAACACACACACAAAGAGTAAAATGTAGCAATATATATGCCAATCGAAATTCATCATGAAATATATATCATCCACCGATGCAAAAATATTTATTTTACTGAACATGGATTTATGTATAATGTTCTTCTACTAGGAGGCTCACCCATAGGTTGAATTTTCAGTTCCAACAGCGTTTAGAAGAAGTCATCTCTTCTCACAATTTGTATCTGCCACGTCAGCCTCCTCACAAGAGTGTACGTGTGATACCAGGTAGGATTCTATATGTGCATATAAAAATACATGTGCTGAATAGGCTACAGAGAAAGGGAGACAGGAATTCACATATTTGTTAACTTTAAAAACACATGGAGAACTATTTCAATTAAAAATTAACTAGATTTATAACACCTACCCTATATCATGCAAAAGGCAAGTCCAACTATACACCATGCCTCTTCTGAACTGCTTGTATTTCTAATCTGTTTGGGTTATTTTTCTCCATCATATTAGGATTAGTAGTCAGTATCTAATAGGGTATGGGTTAGTGTCAGGTGTCCCGGCCGACAGGACACATCAACGTGGGCGTCAAACCTAGCTGGGGAGGAATGAAGGGACAAGAGACACGAGAGATGACAGCAAGACAGGATTTCTGAACATGATGCAAACATTTATTGTTCTCACAGGGTATAAATATGCTGTGGATGGGAAAGTTCTCTTTTCGGCAGTTGCTGGATGTCTTCGCAGGGTGAGATAACCTAAGGATGTTTCAGGAAGACAGATGGCCGCAGGATGTCTCAGGGAGAGAGATGGCTGTGGGATGTCTTCCAGGCAGGATATCTCCCAGGGTGCTGTTTCTTGTAAGTGTCAGGCTATTCTTTTAAGGAGACCTTCCTTCTAGCCCCTGACATCTCCCCCTTTCTTATATAAAGTATTTTACCATACCTTACTGGCCATGTTTTTAGGGGTTTAAATAGGCTCTGTTTTTCTAGGAGGCCTTAGAATAACTCCTGATCTGAGCAAGCATCTTTACCAGGAGATTTCGTGGTGACCTTGGCATGTTTTTGGAGGAGACAGCTTTGAGGGGGAAGCATGCAAACCACCATGCACCAGAGCGTGTCAGTCAGAGGTCTTGGGTTTGGATTCATCCTCCTGCAGTCCTTCTGGCACACTCCGTTATTATGGCCTAACATCCTCACTCCATGGGTGCGTCCTCCCCCAAGCAGAGGGGCCCATGGAGGACGAAACCTTATTTCAAGGGCAGAAGATGGTTGGTCAGAGGTGTTACTTATAGTTTTATGAAAGAAAGAGAGAACTGTCGGGAGGTAAACTTAAGAAATAAGCCTGTAAAAAGGGTAGAACATCCTTTTAAATGTTGGCCGCGTAGTCATCCATCTCCAGACGATGATAGTGGACCTGTATGGGCTTAGAGGCCAAAATATTAATCTGTTCTTTAATGAAATGCACCAGCCTGTTTATAATGCAGGGTCCTATGGACACCATTAAAAGTAAACCCAACAAAGGGCCTAATAGGGGAAGAAGGTAGGGTAGACATCAATTAAACCCAGTCCAGAGGGGATTTTCAAATAGTTCCCTTCATCTCTTTTCTAGATCTTCTTGAAGCTGCTTAATTTTAGTGCATACTATGCCTGATTTATTGGCATAAAAGCAGCATCGTTCCCCTAAGGCCAAGCAAATAACTCTCTGGTTAGCTGTCAGCAAATCTAAGCCTCGACTGTTTTGAAGGAACACTTCTGCCAGGGAGTCTATTTGGTCCTGCAAATCTTTAATGGTTTCTGATAGAGTTTGTACATCTTTTATAAGTTGTTGAGACTGGCGATGATAAGAGTGTATAGCCGTACCTAAGCCAGCTGTACCTGTGTCCACAGCAGCTGTTATTCCAAGGCTGACAAGGAGTGGTAAGGTCTGTATTGCCCACCTTTGTCTTATGACTATGGTTTCTAGGCTAGGAATGGGTAGAGGATTGTCTCCTGGGACAATAGTTATATCAGGGAGTAATAAGGCAAGAACACAGCCACTGGGCCAATTCGCTGGAAGCCTGGGGAAGGCCAAGTTTCCTTCATACATAAAAACTTTGCCATTGGGGGAACAAAAAGATGGGGTGGGTGAGGAATAATTTTATACTGTTGAGCAATTTCCAAAGGATGTAACTCCAACATCAATATCATAGGTATTATTCTGCATCGCACCTAAAAGACACAATGTAAAAGTGCCTATAGGCTGTACTTTTAAAAGAAATCCGGGTTGGCATGTATTGTCATTGTCCATGATATAATTAATAGGAACTGCCATAGGCATGATTGCCCCTGTTGTCATGAAGAGCCAGCAATCACCAGCAAGGGTGGGGTTGGAATTATTAAGCAAATAGGAGGTACTTTCCAAAATATCTAATGTATTGGTATCTAAACCTGGGAGCTGGGATTTAGGCTACAATAAGGGATGATATATGAGCTCAGAGATTTGGGGTTTCAAAAGTTTGATTATCTGAGGATGCTTGACAGCATCAGTGGGTCCTCCACCATCAGAGACCCCTGAAGGTGCCTTAATGAGCCAGCAGGAAGGTTAACCAACAGTGCCTTGGCACCCGCTGACTGTAGCTTGGTGTATTTGCGTTATCCTCCCCAGTCAAAGAGAATGGGGGTATAATGAATAGTGGTCCCCCCTGCTGCATGAGTTTTAGTTAGGGAGGCTTCAAAAAATTATTCTCCCTGCTTGTTAACACAAATTGAGGCTGATGCATAACAAAAGACATGCATCTCCTGGGTATGCATACAAGTTGCAAAACAATTTTGGAGTGCTTTACTTGTACTAGGGGGAATAATCTTTATCTTGTTAACACATACCCATTTAGGCTGATGAACTCCTCCGAATTTATGGTCAACCTCGGCATGGAGGTAAGCCACCTTAGTCACGCAGTCAGCAGTCTGGGTCCAACTAGTGGGAGCCTGAGTCCAAGATCCTCCCTTGCATTAGCGGGGGGGGGGGGCAAAAAGGTACTCCATAATGTTGGAAGGTGGAGGGCCATGGCCTCCGTGTACAAACATGTTCAGCAGAAGTACCTTAAGCAGGATTCTCACACAGATTGTTGGCTGAATCTGAAAAAAAAGGAAAATTTGTCCTCAGGGGGAGGGCCTCCATCGCTGGGTTGAGGTAAGTCATTAACCTGTTTAACCAGGCGTTCTGGTAACCATCTTGGAGATGCTTGCTCTTGGTCCAAAACACAAGCTGAGCCTCATCCCCAGATGAGGACAGGATCTGGGCCTTTCCATTTATTTGTAAGGGTAAGAAAATTAAGGGCAAAAAATGCATGGTTAAAGTGATCCCTGGGATTGGTAAATACAAGGTTGGAAGCCTTAAGGCGGGTTAGCCAAGTCTTTAAAGTAAGGTGCGCACCTTCCACAATGCCTTGGCCCTGAGGGTTGTATGGAATTCCAGTAGTATGACAAATTTGCAAGGTAGCACAAAAGTGTTTAAACTTGGCACTGGTATATGCTGGATAATTATCTGTTTTAATATGTATTGGTTTACCCATTGTGGAAAATGCTGAAACAAGATGAGAAAGGACATCTTTGGTAGCCTCTCCAGAATGTGGTGATGCAAAAATAAAGTCGCTGAAGGTATCTATAGAAACGTTTATATATTTGGTTTTTCCAAATTCAGGAAAATGAGTAACATCCATTTGCCAAACCTGATTGGGTAGTAATCCTCGGAGGTTAACTCCCAAATGTTGAATGGGGAGGGAGACTGTGCAACCAGGGCATGCTTTTACTATTTCTCGTGCATGTTGCCTGGTAATTTTACAATGCAATCGAAGGCTCTGGGAATTTAGATGGTGAAGATTGTGTAAATCCGTGGCCTTTTGAATGGAGCCAACAAAAATTTGAAAGATGGAACGAGTTGCTGCATCAGCTTCTGCATTACCTTGTGTTAGAGGGCCAGGAATCACAGTGTGCCCTGATGTGTCCTAAGGAAAATGGGTGTTGTCTGGCCTGAATTCATTGCTGAAGCTGGTGAAACAGAAAGGTCACATTGGAAGAAGCCTTAATGGCGGGTGAAATCTCCAGCAGGGGTACAGAATTAGCTATGTAGGCACTGTCTTTATAAATATTAACAGGATTATCAAAAAATGTTATAAAAACTTGTGTTATGGCAAACAATTCCACAAACTGTGCTGACTGATAGACAGTATCAAAGGTGGTAAGCTGGTTATTGACAACAAAGACCACACGGCCATTACTGGAACTGTCTGTAAAGACAGTAAAGGCTTGAGGAATGGGAGCCTTTTGAGTAATTTTGGGAAAAATAAATGGATGCAACTTGACAAAATGTAAAAGGGGGTCATTGGGGAGGTGGTTATCAATTGTTCTCGAAAAGCCTGATATGGAAATACCCCATTCATCCCCTGTCTGTAGTAAAAATTGGGTTTGGTCCTTAGTATATGGAATTAAAATATAATCAGGGTCTTTGCCAAAAAGTTGTCGTGAAAGCAAACGATCTTTGATAATAATAGAAGCTACCCGAGCAAGGTAAACAGTAATAACCTTGGGCGATGTGTTGGCTGAATGGACCCAAAGCAAAGGGCAGCCTTTATTTTTAAAATGTGGATCCCACTACGAAAATATTCCTGTGGGTGTATGAGAAGTGTGTAAAATAACCAGAACCAGAGGAAGGTTATAAGAAATGTGTGTAACAAACTGTTGGGCAATGGCTTCTGTGACTTTGTTTAATGCCTGTCATGCCTCAGGTGTAAGATTTTGAGGGGAGGAGGGGTGGGAATCACCTCTCAAAAAATCATTAAGTGGCAAAAGTACACAAGTGGGTAATTTTAAATATGTTCTTAGCCATTGAATATCCCCCAGTAATTTTTGAAAATCATTAGGAGTGTGAAGATGGTCCACACCTAGTTGTATTTTAGGAATTTGGATATGATTATCTTGAAGTTTCAGACCCAAATAGGTATAAGGGTCCTGTGTTTGAAACTTATCAGGAGCTATCTGTAGTCCCAAGGTAGTGAGGGTTTTGTAAAGGTCCAGGTAACAATTATTAAGGTCATGGGTATTAGTTGCAGCAATTAACAAATCATCCAAATAATGTAAAATATAAATTTGTGGACATTGATCTCTCACAGGGTCTACTGCTTGAGCAACGTATTTTTGGCAAAGACTAGGACTGTTGGCCATACCTTGGGGAAGAACCTTCCATTGAAATCTCTGCATAGGGTCCTGAAAACTAATGTGAGGGAGACTAAAGGCAAAACATGGTCAATCCTCAGGATGTTAAGGAATGTTAAAAAAGCAATCTTTTAAGTCAATAACCATTTTACAATAGTTTTTGGGAATAGCCACTGGTGTGGGAATGCCTGGCTGTTGTGCTCCCATTGGGCATATAACTTTATTAATGACACACAAATCTTGTAAAAGGTGCCACATGCCTGATTTTGTCTTGATAACAAAAATATGTGTATTCCATGGTGAGCTTGATGGCTCTACATGGCCGGCTGCCAGCTGTTCCTGCACTAACATGGAGGCAGCCTCCAATTTTTCTTGGGTAAGGGGCCACTGATCCACCCACACAAGAGTCTGAGTCTCCCAAATAATTTTATCTGCATGGGGTACAGGAGAGTTAGGGACAAACACTCAAAATCCGAATACCCAAGTCTATATGTATTTGTTTTTTGTATGGGTTGTATAGGCAAAACCAGTCCTTGTCTCAGTCTCCCCAGGCCTGTACCAGGGACAAAATTCATATGAAGCATTTGATGAGTCACCATGGAATTGGGACTGGACAGAATAACTGACATTTGACTCAAAATATCTCGGACCTATAGGTTAACAGGGAGGTCTGGAACAATGAAAGGAGTGACAGTTGACTTATTAACATCTTTATCAGTCCAGCTAATAGACCTAGAGCTGACCAGAGTATTTTTTGATTTTTCTATCTCTTTAAGGTCAGTCGAGATTGGGGTAAGGGGCCAACCTGATTGCCAGTATTTTTGAGAAATAATTGTGGCATCAGCTCCAATATCTAGAACTCCTTGGAATTCCTTTCCTTCAATAAGTAAGGTAAGGGTGGGTGTATTGTGAGAAATGGGCTGAACTCAATACACATCAGAGGAGCCTAAGGAGGCAGTCCCCCGCTTTCAGATTGGATGGTGGAAGTGCCTCCTGAATCCAAGGGAAGGAGTATTAATTGTGCAAGTCTTGTTCCTGCTGGGATGGACGCAACTCCTTTAATAGCTGTGGCCAGTATTTTTATTTCTCTAGTGAAATCATTATCAATAATGCCAGGGAAGACCTGAACACCTTATAAGGTAGTAGAGGCTCTTCCAAGAATCAGTGCACACGTATGAGATGGAGGGGGACCCATAATTCCAGTGGGTATTAGCTGGGGCCCTTGCATTGAGTCTAATATTGTATTGGTGGTGGCACAGAGGTCCAATCCTGTGCTGCCTGGGGTGGCTCGTTGGAGAGAGGTGATTGTGGAGAAGGATTTTGAGGTAGGTTGGGAGTTTGGGAGGGAAAAAACCTTATTGCCCCTGGGTTTGTACTGGGGGATGTCGGGGCCAGGGGCTGGACCCACAGGGAGTTTCACAAGAAGCAGGAAGAAATAGGCTGCTGAGGGCATTTGTCTTAGATCTACACTCACTGGCCCAGTGATAAGCTTTACCACATCTAGGGCAAAGAGTTGCTGGGGACGGTTTAGCCCCAGTTTGAGGAGACGCTATTCCTAGGCTTTGTTTGCCTGTCGAACAATCGTGTGTAAAATGGTCAGGTTGTTTTCAAGTAAAGCAAGTACGTGAGCCAGGATTGTGAAAGGCCTTGGTAAAGGTTGCACATAGGGCAAGACCCATGGCATGGCCTGCACCCACCCCTGCACAGAGTCTAATAAAGTCAGAAAGTTTCCCTTTATCCTTATGTGGTAGAAGAACATCCTGACATGCTGGCTTGGCATTTTCAAAGGAAAGATCTTTTACAAAGGAGCTTTCACTTTCGCTTGGTCGAACCAAGCATTCCGTGGCTAGGTTAAGCCAGGGAACAAAGTCGCTATAAGGCTCGTCGGGCCCTTGTCGAATTTTTGCCAGGAAGTGGTAGCTGAGGTCTTTTGAGGGACACCTCTCCAAGCATGTAAGCCAGCCGTCTTAATCTGCGCCAAAAGTCCAGCAGGAAACGTGCCTGTTTAGGGTTAGTGTCAAAAAGCGCATTGCCCACTAGCTTAACATAAATCCAGGATTTAGAGTTGGCCTTAGTTAAATTTTATTGAGCAGTTTCCCGACAGTGCTCTTTGAAATCTGCATTCCATAACAGGAAGTCTCTGGCACTCAGGGTACCTCGGACTAGAAATTTCCAATCATTGGGAGTAAGCCATTTTGCGCTCTGGCTTTCTAATAAAGCCACTGTGTAGGGTGCAGTGGGGCCATAGTGAGCACAAGCCTTTTTAAGTTTTTCAAGAAAACGCAGGCTAATGTTTTTGTAGACACTCTGGGTTCCTTCCTGCCTAGGTGTGAACTCCTCATCCTCTGAGTCCTAATCTCCTTGATCCATTTCCCCCACTTCCCCCTCTTGATCCTCATTTAAGCCTTTGACCTCAGCCTGGGCAAGAATATCTATCTAACTGCGGGTGACTGGGAAGGTGATAACAGGCTGATGGAGCGGCTTAACCTTTGTATTAGACTGCCACGGGCCAGCTTGCATTGACTCCGTGCCTAAGGCTAATGAGCAGAGCTCAGAATCAAGGGATCTTAATTCTTTTAAAAGTTGGATCTGTTCCCGCCAATGCTGGAGAGAGTCTCGCAAGGCAGCCAGGTTAGGAAAGGGAAGTGGGGAAAAAATATCTGGGGCGGGGGCAGTCGGCTCCTGAAGGGCCGGAGCACAGAAGGCAGGAGGGATGTAGGAGGGAGGTGGATGTGTATGTCCTATAGGTTGTGGCTGGGTCCTGAGAGGTGGTGGGTCTTCTGAATGGTAGCATGCTGCTTCCTTCTCCGAGGTAGCCTCCTCCCCAGGTGTCAATGTGTCTCTGGGATTTAAAACTGGATAAAGGCGGTTGGTAACCATTGGAGCCTTATTCATTAGGGTGGTATTTTGAGGGGGACCAGGAAGGTTTCCAGGGTCCTGGGGAGGCTGAGAAGGGTCTATGTCTATACTAACTGATGGGCATTCCAAGCGGGGACGAGAGGTCGTTTGCCTAGTCTCTTCCCCAATTCTGACAAGTATTAAGGTACCATTGTCAAAGGGTGAACTTTTAAGAATTTCATTAATTAAGTTCCAGTAAGAAAAGGTGAGAACAGGCACCTTTTCTGGGCCAAAGGATTCATTAAAATCTTTTAAACAATCTTCTACTCTAAGCCATCGTTTACCATCAATGATCCCTTCAAGGGGAAACCATGGACACAATTCTCCTATGTATGAAAAAAAAATTTTAAGTCATTTTTCGTAACACGCGCCCCCCCATGTCTTGAGGGACTCATTGAGGCCTGACCAAAAAAAAAATCATGTGATGAAACTGCTTGTCCCATAGTGGGTCACTCACCATGCATCATCACTACTCTCCTCCCAGATCTGTCTCTCGGTGGTATCTGCTGAGGCAATCGCGAGCTCCGCTAGACCAAGTCTTCCAGGAGGATGGGTTTCCCAATTAGTCAAAGTCTCAAGCCCCAGTCGGTGGGCGCTAGATGTCCCAGCAGGCAGGACAAATCAACGTGGGCAGTGAACGTAGATGGGGAGGAATGAAGGGACAAGAGACACTAGAGATGACACCAAGACAGGAGTTCTGATCAAGCTCCAGTCTTTTATTATTCACACAGGGGATTAATATGCTGGAGATGGGAAAGATCTCTTATCGGCAGTTACTGGATGTCTTCACAAGGTGAGATAACCTCAGGATGTTTCAGGAAGACAGATGGCTTTAGGAAGTCTCAGCGAGACAGATGGCTACAGGATGTCTCCCAGGCAGGATGTCTCCCAGGGGGCTGTTTCTTGTAAGTGTCAGGCTATTCTATGAAGGAGAATTTCTTCTACCCCTGAAACACAGGGATTCAGTATTTCGAAAGGAAAATTGGGAAATGAAACCAATGTGTTTGCAAATATGTGCTACACAAAAATCTTCCCACTCTCATTCTGAACAATGCCTTGACATTACCTTCACCCCAATTAAGACACAATTAGAAAATCTGTGAACACACATTTGAAATGGAAAATGCTCAATAGTTCACAACCTTGGAGGTGGGAGAGTAGTTTCCAAAAGTAAGAGACAGGATAAAAACTCCACAAACATGGAGCTCTGCCAGCCTAAAGACTTCTTGATAAACTGCCTCTGAGGTTGGGCACTTGAAATATATGTTGTTGTCAGGAGCTTTAGCTTCCTTTGTAGTGAGACCATTAAAGCTGGGTCTGCATCTATGTGACCTTGAGTACATTGTTTTTTATTTTCCAGTGAACATGATGCAGCAGTGCTGAATTCTCTCTTTGTAGGTAAACTGTTGCCACTGGGGGCTAAGTGTCTCCAGTTTAGACTGTGAAGACATTTGGTCATCCTCCAGTTTTCGTGGTGTTTCTTGCAGCTGCACTGGGAGTTTACTATTTGCTTCACGAAATTCGAGGAGTTCAACTGGGACACAGTGCTGGAGGGAGTTCTGTCACATGTGGGGCGTCAGGGTCTGCAGGAGAATTCACAAACCAGGCTTAAATCCAACATAGATTGCCCCCTTGACCATAGCAATCTGATTCTGAACATTGCCCTGAAACCTCTCCATATAACAAGATGCCTTTACATACAAGGGTCTTGGGGCTGCACCATGTCAGTCACAAACCATGTGGAAGCCAATGGCAGATCCACATGATCCCACCACAGATGTTTAAAGACACACCTGCACACCCCTGCTCTAGGCCCACTACTCAGCAGGCTCCAAATTACTGGCATCTCTGTTCTACACCATTTTCATAAAACCCAGTCAATCAAGGCACTGTCTGGTACACTCATGATCATCAATAGGACATCCAAAGATTCTCCAGTGCCAACTGGTCATGGGAATTTTAAAAAATTCATGATATTTATCTAGCCATTTTTCAATGATGAAGTTGGAGGCACTGTGGGTTTCAATTCATTCAGGCACCATTAAATGGAGAGGAAGCTCATTTCAATGAAAGCTCTTGAGAAATCTAACAGGCAAGGTTTCCCAAAGTCAGGCCAAAAGGTCACATGAAGTCAGGCCCATTGAGGTCCACAATGTGAGGTCCATGTGTGTTTTGACTTGCAACTATGGCTGCCAAGTATTTAAGAATAAAATCATGAGATATCCTTCCTGAGATTCCCAGTGCTGTGTGCAAGCCACAATCGGCCTAGATCTCAGTTTCCAAGGGCGACTCTCATGCGTGCCCTCATAAAATCCGAACACAATTCATGGCAATAACTCTTTGAGTTCAGTTCCAGAACTCAGTCTCTAAGGGGAATCACACCAGTGTTCAAGCCGAGGTGGACCCAGTCATCTCTTCCAATGGCCACACAACTGTCCACAATTAAAACCAAAACACTCCCACATGGCCCTCATCTTCTTCCATATAGACACTCATTATAACCTCTGGCTACATGTTTCCATAAGGGGCGGAGCCAAAGACAGTGTCCAAAATAAGCTCCCTTGCCCCCATTTGCTAAAATCAGTGTGGCAGGGGAAGCCTTCCCGTGAACCAGGAGTGATCAAAGAGGCCTACCATTAATACTGCTCTGATTCTCCATTATGAGGCCTACTGACTCTGGGGTTTAGATTCTTTATGTTAATAGGAGTCATGAGAAAACCCAAGCACCAATGATCTAGCGTCTGCAGGGCTTTGAAGAACTCCTTTGACCCAAAGGATCCCTAATCTCAATGATGGAGGTCAGGAACCTTACAGAGGAAGGAGAGAGACTTCATCTACAATGACTGCTCTTTTGGCTATTTTGGTTTTGAATGCACACTTGGGATTTTTCTATATATCGATCATGTGGTGAGAATCTAAGCCACAGCCTCACACAGGGCCAAGAGGCTGATTCAGACACATCCCTTTCCAAAGCAATTAAGCAAAGGGCAACAGGTGATGCCCATTCATTTCCATTTCAAAATTGTTTTCTGTAGGCTTCACAAAGGGATGGCCTGAGGCAAAGACCTTCCTGAGATTCAGGGCAACAGAAATATAAAGAAGCAAAGGGCCCAAAGCAGGGTTTCTCCACTGAGACTTTCCTGGTCACACTGATATTTGATTTTTCAGAGATGCTCATCATTTCCTTCAGCTATCCAGTACATGGCCATGTCACAGAACTTGGAGATGGTACATATCTTGGACACAAAACCATGAACCTATTCTTGAGATTGGCTAGAATTCAGGAAGAATACCGGAACTTAGGAAGGTACTAGGTGTTTCCCATCCATAAGGCAAGCCGCAAAAAATTCATAAATTGGGCAAGATGAATGCTGGGAAGCTTTCTATTAGACAGGACACATCTATTGATGCATTCTCTTTTTTAATGTCTGCCACCACGGACACAGTGAGATTCACAGACATAGAAACACTCTTCTTGTCAAATGACTTACTATAAACAATTCACAGCAAACCAAACAATCCAACTTTCCTACCAATTCTCAGAACATGAGACAAAACCACAAACCCACACGCACAGCCACACCCACACAGACCCCCAAGTAGGTCTGTGACTATCTGGAGTGTCCTCTGACTAATTGGCCATAATATATTAACCCATAATGGGCATTCCTGGCTCAGTTCTGGTCTCCGTCGCCAACTCTGTGATGCTGTCAGGAGCCAGCGGTGAGCCACTGCCTGCTTTCTCAGGAAAGGCCCCATTTCAGACCTTCCTGGATTTGGCCATCCTCACATCAGTAGTTACCAAGAAAGACTGACTCTGTCCTTGGTTAATCCAAACAAGTTTGACCACTGGGACTTGGACTGGGACTGTCTCTGGGTGCCTGGATTCCTGGATCCCAAGTTCAGAGAGTTCGATCACCAAGGAAGTGAGGTGAGGTTACTTCCTTCAGAAACTGAATAAGGTCACTACCTTGCTAACCACTTCGTCCTAACAGTTGCTTCCAAGGGTTCCATGATATGGAGGCTGCACCTACTTCCTGTGACATTTTAACAAGTTAGAATGGTATATCAACCTTAGGCACTCGGGAACAGTTCTCCACACAATCATGGTTTGGTCCATCTTCTCTATATTAAGAAGAGAGAGGCTTATTCAGACACATCATTTCATCCTGACTGGGTTGTTTGCCATGTAAGAGGACTTTTGCTCTCTCAGGTCCTTCATAGCTGCCTACATCTTCTCAAGAGATTATTTCTGCATGGACTTTTGAAATTCTCAGCTGGTGGACTATCCCCTACCTTCCTGTATTGTAAGACCAACTGTGACCCTGCTCTTCTGAAAAGTGAGATTGAGCGAAAAGTGTATGGTTAGGGTGAATAGCATTTTCGATTTGGGTTTGGAATCATTCTGCTTTATGAATAATGGTATTGGGAACCTCTGATATTTATAAGAATATAAACGTGAAATATATGTATGAGAACAGAGATCTAGGAAAGATTTGAAGCCCAGAAAGGCATTGGACCCTTGATTGTTATACTTAGCTTGAATTATGTTCTGCACCGAGGTCTCAGATAAATTGATTTACAATGGCATAGGACCGTGTACCTCGGATGATTGAATGTAGAAGAGAACATCCAGTCAAAAAGAGATAGTCCCTATGATTAGGAAGATAGTCCGTATGTTTAGGAAGAATAGTGAGTCTAGGAGTTGGTCCAAAAGTTCTTTAGCAATAGGGTTTCAGTTAGAGAGTGAATATAAATGTCAGCACATGTGAAGAGGCAGTCACAATGATGAACTGGGGAAAATATGTAGGAAAGCAGATATCAATAGGGACATTAGAAAATCAGGCAAAGTATACAGTGAGTGATAGGATTGGATATTTTCAACAGGCTTGAGGTTGAATATATAATCTTGGAAGAAACACATTTGTAGTCAACAATAGGATTGACATTTGAGAGCATTAGGCAACCTGGACATGGATGTTTTTAGTAATCCATGCTCACTTTCCATTTAGGCTTTGGTACAATCATATGTGTGACCTTTGCATTTTGTGTCCAGAATACTACTGTGGTAAAATGTATATGTAGAACAGGTGACATGAGTATTTCTTCCACCATTACCGGGAGCAATATTCTGAAAACTTACACATTAGTACTGGGGATACAAACAGGTGTACCCTGTTTTGATGATTATAGAGATGATGCATGAATAGACCATATTGTGAATAAAGTATATAACTGGTTCCAACTTTAAATAATAGATTGAATTTACATCTGAAAATATTTTGGATATCTTATATTGATATATATACATTCATTCCAACCGGTTATATATCTAATGATAATATTAGGGTTACTGTTTATCATGAAGAGTGTGTGAGTTTCGCATCAAAAATGATTATGGAATCGAAAATAATGTGTTTAGAAAGAAGTCTAGTTAAAGGACCAGTAAAGTATCATGGAGGAATACATGTGTTCTGAAGAAGGAAGTAATTGAAAGTGAACCAAATGCCTATAAATTTGTGAAATTGTGCATCAAAATATATCCTATGATGTCCAAAACCTGAAGAAATTGTAATGTACCAGTGTTGAATAAAAATGAACTTCAAAATACACATCATGTCCCATAGGAATCTACTTGCATTGATGTTAAACTGGGTGAGTTACTGTAGAAATATTATGATTTGAAAGCACTATTCATTGATGTTAGTTTTCAGTACTAGGAAACCAATATGTATTTCAGGTGGTTGAGTATTTCTGAGAATAATCTTGTGAAATGTTGTTCATAAATACACATGAAGGAACATGAATGAATTTAGGGAGTGTTTAATAAGACACATATATTTCATATTTTGGAAAATCTGGAGAACATATTTATACACACACACACACATGAATATGTAGCAATATATATGCCAATCAAAATTCATCATGAAATATAATTCATCCACATATCCAAAAATATTCATTTTACTGAACATGGATTTATTTATACTGTTTTTCACTAGGAAGCTCACCCATAGGTTGAATTTTCAGTTCCATCAGTATTAAGGAGGAGTCATCTCTTCTCCACAATTATTATATTCCAAAGTCAGTAAGCTCACATGAATGTACTTGTGATACCATGTAGGATAATATATGCATAAAAAATGCATGTGCTTAAAAGGCTACGGAGAAAGGGAGACAGGAATTTACATATATGGTAACTTTAAAAACTCATGGAGAAATATTACAACGAAAAGTTGACTAGATTTATAGCACATACTTTTGATAAACCAGAAGGCAAATCCAAGTATACACCATGCTTCCTATGAAAGGCCTGGATTTCTATTCAGTTAGTTTTTTTTTTCTCCATGATATTAGGATTAGTAGTCAGAGTCTAGTAGGGTATGGGTTACTGTCAGAGATTTAGCATTTCAAATGGAAAATAGGAAAATTAATCTAATGTGTATGCAAACATGTACTACACAAAAAACTTCCCACTCTCATCCAGAACAATGCCTTTACATAACCATCGCTCCATGTAAGACACAATTAGAAGAGAGGAGTTAGAAAATCTGTGAATACATATGTGGAATGAAAAATACTCAGAAGTTCACAACATTGGAGGTCGTAGAACAGTTTCCAAAAGTAAGGGAGAGGGTAAACATTCCACAAACATGGAGCTCTGCTGGCCTAAAGACTTCTTGAGAAACTTCCTCTGAGGTTGGGCACATGAAATATATTTAATTGTCAGGAGATTTAGCTTTGTTTGTAGTGACACCATTAATGCTGGGTCTGCATCTATGTGACCTGGATGACATGCTTCTTTGTTTTCTAATGAACATGAGGCAGTAGTTCTGAATTCTGTCTGTGTAGGTAAACTGTGGGCACTGGGAGCTAAGTGTCTTCCTGTGTGGTCTGTGAAGCCATTTGATCATCCTCCACTTTTCGTGGTGTTTCTTACTGCTGCACTGGGAGTTTGGTATTGGCTTCACGAAATACAAGCAGTTCAACTGGGACACAATGCTATAGAGAGTTCTGTCTCGTGTGGTTGTTCAGGGTCTCCAAGAGAATGTACGAACAAGGCTTCTATCCCACATAGCTTTCCCCCTTGACTATAGTAACGTGATTCTGAACATTGCCTTGAAACCTCTCCATATAAATAGATTCCTTTACATATAAGGGTCTGCTGCCTGAACCATATCAGTCACAAGGCTTTTGGAAGCCAATGGCAGATCCAGGTGGTCCTAACAAAAATATTTTTAACACACCTACAGTCCACTACTCAGCAGGCTCCAGCTTACTGGCATCTCTGTTCTACACCATTTTCACGAAACCCAGTCAATCAAGGCACTATTTGGTACAATCATGATCAGCAACAGGACATTCAAATTTCTCAAGTGCCACCTGGTCATGGGAATTTCAAATATTTCATGGTATTTATCGAGCCATTTTTCAAGAATGAAGTTGGAGGCACTGCGGGTTTCAATTATTTCAGGAACCTTTACATGGTGAGGAAGCTCATTTCAATGAAATCTCTGGAGAACACTCACAGTCAAACCTTCCCAAAGAGTGGCCAAAAGGTCACATGAATCCAGGCTCATTGAGGTGTACAATGTGAGGTCCATGTGTGTTTTGACTCTCAATTATGGCTGCCAAGTCTTTAAGAATTAAATAATTTGATATCCTGGCTTAGAAAACGCGAGCTCTGTGGAAAGCCATCCTGGGCCTAGATCTCAGTTTCCAACGGCGACTCTCATGCGTGGCCTCCTAAAATCCCAACACTATTTTATGCAATACTTCTCTGAGGTCAGTTCCAGAACTCAGTCTCTAAGGGGAATCACACTCCCATATGGCCCTCATCTTCTTCCATATAGACGCTCACCATAACCTCTAGCTGGAGAATTCCATGAGTGGCGTAGAACAAGAGAGTGTCCAAAATAAGCTCCCTTACCCCTCATTTGTCTAAGACAGCGTGGCCTGGACACCCTTCCTATGAACCTCGAGTGATCAAATAGGCCTGCCATTAATACTGCTCCGCTTCTTCAACTTGAGGCCTACTGACAGTGGGGTTTAGATTCTTTATGTGAATTGGAGTCATGAGAATACCCAAGCACCTATGGGTAGCCTCTGCAGTTTTGAAGAACTCATTTGACCCAAAGGATCCCTATTCTCACTTGATGGAGGTTAGGAACCCTACAGAGGAAGTCTGGAGACTTCATCCCAATGACTGCTCTTTTGTCCATTTTGGTTTGGATGCACACATGGGAATTTCTTTAGATCCATCAGGTGCTGAGAATCTAAGCCACAGCCTCACACAGGGCCAAGGGGCTAATTCAGACACATCCCTTTCCAAAGCAAGTAAGCAAAGAGTCACAGGTATGCCCATTCATTTACATTTGAAAACTGTTTTCTTGAGGCTTCAGAAAGGGGTGGCCTGAGTCAAAGACCTTCGTGACATTCAGTACATCAGAACGATAGGTAAGCAAAAGGCTCCAAGCAGGGTTTCTCCAATGAGAGTTTTCAGGTCACACAGATATCTGAGTTTTCTGAGATGCTCGCAATTCCCTTCAGCTATCCAGTACATGGCCATGTCACAGAGCTTGGAGGTGGTACATATCTTGGACACAAATCCATGGGCATATTCTGGAGAGTGGCCTGAATTCAGGAAGAAAACAGGAACTTTGGAAGATAGCAGGTGTTGGCCATCGATAACGCAAGCTACAGTCCATTCATAAATGGAGCAATATGAATGTTGAAAAGCTTTCTACTAGACACAACACATCTATTGAAGCATTCTCTTTTCTAATGTCTACAACCACGGACACAGTGAGATACACAGACATAGAAATTCCCGCCATGTCAAATGACTTACTAGAAACAGTCCACTCCAAACAAAACAAACTGACTTTCCTACTTATTCTCAGAAAATGAGACAAAACCACAATCCCAAAATCACACCCACAAAGCCACTTCCTTCCCCCAAGTGGGTCTGTGACTATCTGGAGTGTCCTCTGACTTGTGGGCCATAATATTTTCCCCCGAAATGCCCTGTCCTGTCTCAGATCTGGTCTCCTTGGCCAACTCTCTGAAGTTCTCAGGAGCCAGCGGTGAGCCACTACCTGCTTTCTCAGGAAAAGCCCTGCTTCAGAACTTTCCTGGCATTTGGCCTTCCTCATATCTGTAGGTACCAAGAAAGACTGACTCTGTCCTTGGTAAATCCAAACAAGTGAGACCACTGAGACAGGGACTGGGACTGGCTCGGGGTGCCTGGCTTCCTGGATTCCATGTTCAGAGAGTTCCATCACCTAGGAAGTGAGATGAGGCCACTTTCTTCAGGAACTGAATGAGGTCACTGCTTTGGCAACCACTTTGTTCTAACAGTTGCTTCCAAGGGTCCCATGAAATTGAGGCTGTCCCTACTTCTTGTGACACTTTCACAAGTTATAATGGTATATCAACCATAGGCACCCAGGAACAGATCTTCACACAGGCCTGTTTTGGTACATCTTCTCTACATTAAGAAGAGAAGCTGATTCAGACACAACCCTTTATTCTAACCAGGTTGTTTGCCATGGAAGATGACTTTTTCTCTCTCAGGTCTTTCATAGCTTCCTACATCTTTTCCAGGGATCATTTCTGCATGGACCTTTGAGGTTCTCAGCAGGTGGAAGATTCCCTACATTCCTGTATTGTAAGATCAACTCTTTCCCTGCTCTTCTGTGAAGTTAGATTGAGGGAAGAGTGTATGGTTATAGTTAATAACATGTTCGGTTTGGGTTAGAAATCATTCTGCTGGATGAATAATGGTATTGGGAACCTGCTATGTGTATAAGAATATATAGGTGAAATATATGTATGAAAACAGAAATCTAAGAAAGATTTGAAGCCCAGAATGGCATTCGGTCCTTGATTGGGATACACAGTTTTGAATTACCTTCTGCAGAGATGTCTCAGATAAATCGATATACAATGGCATAGGACCTTGTACATTGGATGATTGAATATAGAAGAGAACATCAAGTCTAAAAGGGATAGTCGGTAGTTGAAGATTAGTAAAATAGGTACTTGTCACTTCCTGTTTTTCTGTATGCTTAACAAACACTGTTGAAATCGTGGGAAATGTTTGCTAATCTTGTTTTCAGAATGTACTGTTCCCAACTGCCAAACTGCAGAATGTACTCCCTCACTCGGTGTCAAATAAACTGCCCACTCGCCCTTACCCATCAGTAAACTTCTCTCCCTTCCCTCTCCAAGGAAAGTATATAAGCTCTGCTTAAGCTGTTCTCAGGGCTCTCTGCTCTATTCAAATGAGCTCTGAGCCCCAGCATGCTGGACCCCAAATAAACCCTTTGCTGTTGCATGAGACAGTTCTCTTCCTCCAACACTCACCCGACCTTTACATATTGAGGTTCCACGGAGTTCCAGCAGCGGCGGACAAGAGACCCCATTGGGCTCCTCTAGGGGCAAGTAAGGTGCATCTTTCTGGTTTCAGATTTCAGGTTAGGGCTTGGCAAAGTCACTGGCGATGAAGTGCCTGAGCTCTCTCGGAAGGTGGCTGAGAGACATGTCACAGAGACACAGGGCACGTCCCTGGGGGCCGCCCCAGAGGACTCGGGAAATCAAGGAACAATAGTCTCCTGGACTCAGTGATATTTTGTTTCAGATTCGGTATTGCCATCCCATCGGGTTTAGCCTGCTACTCATTCCTGGTCTCAGTGTTGGACATCCATTTCTTGTCTTTATTGTCTTGTCTTGTCTGTGTCAGGTGTCCTTGCTTTTACTGTTTGTATACCTTTCATTATTCGACAGAGCACTTGAATGCCTCTGTCCCTGACCCTTGATCACTGGGCCAAAGTCCGCTTAAGTGCTCAGAATCTTTTTTTTTTTTTAATAAAACGCTGGACCTGGCAGACTCTCTGTGCCAAAGAATGTCCCACCTTTGAAGTCAGATGGCCCCTAGTAGGATATTTCTACTTCCCACTAATTTAAAAAGTCAGAGATATTGTCTTTCAGCCAGGTCCACATAGCCATTCGGATCAACAGCCATACATCTTAACTTCACAGGACCTCTGCAAATCTCCTCCTCCATGGATGAAGCCTTTCCTCGCCCCTGTCTCCGCTCCTACTCCTTCCCCCTGATCTCTCAAACCCTCTCCTCCTCCTCCTCCTCCACCCTCTGTTCTCCCTGAGTCACAAGATTTGACTCTACTGGACTCTCCTCCCGCTCCTTATCCCCTGTCCTCGTCCCCTAACACAAAACACTCTCTAAGTGATTCCCCTGCAGCTGACTCAGCCTCTCTACCATTGGAGGAAGCTAATCCGTAATAGGTTCTGATAATGGTCTGGAGTTCCTGGACCAGGTAAGTCAAGGGTTAGCCAGGAACCTTGAGATTAATTGGAAGTTATATTTTGCTTATAGACTCCAGAGTTCAGGACAGGTAGAAAGAATGAATAGAACCATTAAAGAAACTTTAACAAAATTAAGCTTAGAGACCATCATAAAAGATTGGACTATGCTCCTGCCTTATGCAATGGTTCATGCAAGAAATTCTCCCTCTGTTTCTTTGAGTAACTTTACCCCCTGCGAAATTCTCTATGGTGCCCCTCCTCCAGCAAGGGACCTAACCACAACTCTAAGACCTAACCATCCCTTCCACACCCCCTTGTTTGACAGACTTAAAGCTCTTGAAAGAACTCAGCGATACCTGTGAAAACAGCTCGCCACTGCCTACCAAACTGGGGACGAGGGGACTCCACATCAATATCAAGTAAGAGACTTTATCTACGTAACACGACATCAGCTGTCATCCCTGGAACCCTGCTGGAAAGGACCAGACCAGGTGCTACTTGTAACACCTACATTGGTGAAGGTAGACGGAATCACATCCTGCATCCATGCCTCTCATCTCAAGCCTACGCCCTGTCCAGATTCTGGCTGGAAACTGGAAAAGACTGATAACACTTTCAAATTGCGTATTTGCCATGTGGATAAGGCTATAGACTCTCCCCTTGGTCTCATCAGCCCATTCAGAAGTGATGGGTGAACACATATCCTACTGGAAAAGAAGTATAATCTATCTCACATACAGACACCTTAGGGATCTGGTGGCCATCTCTCCACCCAGACAATGGTCAGCTGGCTATAGGTCTTTCCTATTGGTATATTCCTGATGAAGAGGATACCAGTAAAATTCCATTAAATCCCTTCCATATCATAGATAATTGAAACAAACATTATGGATGTAGGGACACGCGAGCCAGATGCAGGTTGGCTAGCCTAGATTACTATGTTGCCCGACAGACTATCAAAGCCACAAAGAGTCATGGCAGTGTGGGGGAAAAGCCGACTTCTTCTGTATGTCATGGGGATGTGAGCATACAGGGGCTGCCTGATGGAACCCAAACTCCTCATCAAATTCAGTACACATCATTGGCCATATTACCAATTAGATAACCAAAACCGATGGCCCACAGAGGGGTCTCTACATCCTCAAATTCTGCGTGACCTTTTTAACTTCTGCAAGTGCTCAAAAGGGTGAAAGGAGATTCCCCTATGTGGAAGCCTTTTCCCTTCTTCACTCACATCCTGAACTATGCTTCTCCAATAGATCCTCACCCTCAGCCTTCTGCTCCAGACTCTCTGCTGTCACTCCCACCTCAGCAACCTGATTTCTCCCCTCCAATTACTAGATAAAAAACCCAAACCTTCGCCAGTTCTCAGACCATTGCCCCCTTGCTGAGGTAGTAGGTACTGAGGTACCCGTCCACCCACTCATTCCTCTATTCTCCTGTCAGTGCCCACACCGGGTCCCACCAGTTCCTGTTACCAGTTAACCCAAAGCTCAAACCAGCTGAGGAGGGCCCTCAGACCCTTATCTATGATGTAATGAAAATGGCCTTTAAAGTTGCTTTGTCATCACTGAAAACAAGTTACTAAGAATTTAAAGTCCCTAACAGGATTTTGGGATACTCACTCCCATCTTCCCCTCTGCTCTACCTGTTCCACTGCTCAAGTTTTGTTGCTAGGAAAATCCAAAACTCCTTTCCCATTATTCTTTTACATCTCTCCTTCCTCATTCTCAGATCCTCGGAGCTGCTCTCAGCCCCACCTACCCCGTCTTCCCCCTGTGTACAAGGCCCACAAAAAAGTCTTAACTAACTTTCTCCAGAAGTCTTCACCATGACTGAATTTAGGACTTTCAGCAAAAGAGTCCCTACAAAAGAGTTCAATGTAGACAATCTTTCTCTTTTCATGTTGCCCTGTTCTACTTGGCCACTGGCTAAAAAACTCAGCACTTCTAAGCTAGACACCCCCTTACTAGTTTTTCACAAAATATGTAAACAAGGCCTCTGGCCTTGAGCTGGGGTTTCACAGAGATGGCTATATTTTTAAGATAAAGAAGTTACCAACTGGGCTCCATGGCAACAGCTGGCAGGGGGAAAATTAGAAAGGGAAGAAAAATCTCTCCCCCACTCAGGTGTCCTTGAAAAGTTAACTTGCCCAGAACAGAGGAAAAAACAGAAACAAAAGCTGCTTTTTGTGAACTTCTGCAAAATTTGATCTTCTGAGACCCTTCTCTTACATGTTGGGTACAAAATTCTGAAACTATCTAAACTTGGGGTTCAGGGAATTAATTGATTACAACAGAAGCAATGCCCTCTGACTCTGGTTGCAACCAAATAGGACTGATTCCCTGTCTTCAGTGCTATCTTTGATGCCTATTCTTGTCCGTCCCTACAACAGTATTATTCTATATACTTAAACATTGTTTATGTTTTTATGAAATGATCAACAGATGTGATTAATTGTGTAATGGTGCAGATGTTTCCCAGAGTGCACTATCATGATGCACATTAATTTGAAGAGCAAATAGGGGGGCACACAACCCGATTCTGCTGGGAACATATACCCTCACTTTAGGCAGTCTATTAAGAATAGGATTTGCTGAAGGGGTGGGCACAGGAACCACTGCCCTGGTCTATGGGACACAACAAATGACCCAATTAGAAGCAGCAATTGACCAAAACTTAAATATATTAGAAACCTCCATCAGAGCTTTGCAGGAATCTTTTACCTCTCTATCTGTAGTTGTTTTACAGAACAGTCGAGGGTTGGACCTCCTCTTCATGAGAGAAGGGGGCCTTTGTGCTGCATCGAGGGAAGAATGTTGTTTTTATGCCGACCATACTGGAGTTGTAAAAAAATCTATGAGTAAATTAAAAAGACGCCTTGAAGAGCATCAATGAGAGAGAGAGGCCCCAAAAGGGTGGTTTGAGTCTTGGTTCACACAGTCCGCCTGGTTAACTATGCTTTTATCAACCCTGGCCGGTCCAATAATAATCCTCAAATTATTGCTAAATATAAAACCCTGTTTGCTCAACCATGTAATTTCTTTTCTCCAAGCTCAAGTTGGACAAGTTAAATTAATGGCAATACCCCAAGAGCAGACATAGAATGTACATCCTCCAATGATCACTTTTATGATTAAAAGTAGCAAGAATTAGAAGTGGGGAATGAAAGGTTAATAAAATAGGTATTCGTAACTTCCTATTTTTCTGTATGCTTAACAAAACACTGTTGAAATATTGACAACTGTTTGCTAATCATGTTCCGAGAATGTGCTGTCCCCAACTGCCAAACTGCAGAATGTACTCCCTCACCCAGTTGCATGCAAACCCCCCACTTGCCCTGAACTATCAATAAACGTCCCTCCCTGCCATCTCCAAGGAAAGTAATATAAGATCTGCTTAAGCGGTTTCTCAGGCCTCTTTGCTCTATTCAAGTGAGCTCTGAGCCCCAGCATGCTGGACCCCCAATTAACCCTTAGCTGTTGCATGAGACAGTCTCTTGGTGGTCTCTTCCTCCAACCTCACCCAACCTTTATTAGATGATTGAATGTAGAAGAGAACTTCAAGTCAATAAGGGATAGTCGGTAGCATTAGGAAGATAGTAGGTAGGTTTAGAAAAAAGAGTGAGTGTAAGATTTGGAACAAAAGTTCTTTAGCAATAGGGTTTTGGTTAGAAAATGAATTTAAATATGAGCACATGTGGAGAGTCAGTAACAATGATGAACTGGGGAAATATGTAGGAAAGCAAATATCAATAGAGACATTATGAAATCAGACAAAGTATAAAGTGAATAATACGATTAGACATTTTCAAGAGGTTTGAGGTTGAATATATAATCTTAGGAAGAAAAGAAATATGTAGTCACCAATAGGATTGACATTTGAGAGCATCAGGCAACATGGACGCGGATGTTTTTAGTAATCCATGTTCACTTTCCATTTAAGCTTTGGTACAATCATAAGCGTGGCATTTGCATTTTGTGTCCAGAATATTACTGTGACTGAATGTATATGTAGATCAGGTGACATGAGTATTTCTTCCACCATTTCTGGGAGCAATATTTTGAAGACATATAAATTATTTTTGGGGAAACAAAGAGGTGTACCCTGTGTCTATGAAAATAAAGGTAATGCATGGATAGACATTACTGTGAATAAATAATGTAACTGGATCCAGTTTAAATAATGTTTTGAATTGTTATCTGAAAACTTATAAGAAATCTTATATTGATATACAATCATTCATTCCAACCAGTTATCCAAGTAATGGTAATATTAGGGTTATGGTTTATCATGAAAGTGTGTGAGTTTTGCTACAAAAGTGATTATGGAAATCAAAAATAATGTGTGTGTAAAGAAGTCTCATGAAAAGGCATGCCAAAAAACATGGAGGAATACATGTGTTCGAAAGCAGGAAGTGATTGAAAGTGAAACAAATGCCTATAAATTTGCTAACTTGTGCATGAAATATATGTATCCTTTGATGTTCATAAACTGGAGAAATAGTAGTGTACCAGTGTTGAATAAAAATGAACGTCAAACTACACATCATGTCCCATAGGAATCTACTTGCATTGATTTTAAACTGGGTCAGTAACTGTAGAAATATTAGGATTTGTATGCACCATTCACTGAAGTTTCTTTTCACTACTAGGAAACAAATATGTATTTCAGGTGGATGAATATTTCTGAGAATTATCTTGTGTAAAGTTGATTATAAATCCACATACCTGAATATGAATGAATTTAGGGAGTGTATAATAAGACCCATTATTAATATTTTGAAAAATCTGGAGAGTATATATATATATATATATATATATATATATATATATATATATATATATATATATATACACACACACACACAGAGTGACAAAAAATAGCAATATATATTCCAATGGAAATTCACCATGAAATAAATATCATCCACAGATCCAAAAATATCCTTTTTGCTGAACATGGATTTATGTATAATGTTGTTCAACTAGAAAGCTCACCCATACGTTGAATTTTCAGTTGAAACAGTGTTTATGAGGAGTGGTTTCTTCTCACAATTTGTATCAGCCAAATCTGCCACCTAACAAGAATGTACATGTGATACCAGGTAGGATTCTATTTTTGCATATAAAAATACGTGTGCTGAATAGGCTACAGAGAAACGGAGACAGGAATTCATATATTTGTTAACTTTTAATACACATAGAGAACTATTTCAACAAAGAATTTACTAGATTTATAACTCCTACCCTATATAATGCAAAAGGCAAGTGCAAAAATACAATATGCCTCCTCTGAACTTCTTGTATTTCTATTCTCTTTGGGTTAATTTTCTCCATCATATTAGGATTAGTAGTCAGAGTCTAGTAGGTAATGTGTTTGTGTCAGGGATTCAGTATTTCGAGTGGAAAATTGGAAAATGAATCCAATGTGTATGTAAATATATACTACAAAAAATCTTCCCACTCTCATCCAGAACAATTCCTTGACATTAACTTCACCCCAAGTAAGACACAATTAGAGGAGAAGAGTTAGAAAATCTGTGAATACATATATGTAATGTAAAATGCTGAGGAGTTCACAACCTTCGAGGTGGTAGAAGAGTTTCCAAAAGTAAGGGACAGGGTAAACACTCCAGAAACATGGAGTTCTGCGGGCCTAAAGACTTCTAGAGAAACTGCCTCTGAGGTTGGGGACTTGAAATATATGTTGCTGTCAGGAGCTTTAGCTTACTTTGTAATGAGACCATCAAGGTGGGTCTGCATCTTTGTGATCTGGAGGACATGGTATCTTATTTTCCAATGTACCTGAGACAGCAGTGCTGAATTCTCTCTTTATAGGTAAACTGTGGACACTCGGAGCTAAGGTATCCCTGTGTGGACTGTGAAGCCATTTGGTCATCCTCCACTTTTCATGGTTTTTCTTGCTTCTGCACTGGGCATTTGGTATTTGCTTCACGAAATACAAGGAGTTCAATTGGGACACAGTTCTAGAAGGAGGTCTGTCTCGTGTGGTGGGTCGGCGTCTGCAGAGAAAGCACCAACCAGGCTTCTATCTCACATAGCTTGTCCCCTTGACCATAGCAACCTGATTCTGAACATTGCCCTGAATCCTCTCCATATAACAAGATGCCTTTACATAGAAGGGTCTGCTGGCTGCACCATGTCAGTCACAAGCCATTTGGAAGCCAATGGCAGATCCACATGGCCACACCACAGATGTTTTATCACACTACTGCCCACCAATTCTTTAGTCCCACTACTCAACAGGATCCATGTTACTGGCATCTCGGTTCTACACCATTTTCATGAAACCCAGTCAATCAAGGCACTGTCTGATATACTCATGATAGGCAACAGGACATCCAAAGGTTCTCCAGTGCCACCTGGTTATGGGAATATCAAAAATTTCATGGTATTTATGTAGCCATTTTCAATGATGAAGTTGGAGGCACTGTGGATTTTATTTCATTCAGGAACCATTAAATGGTGAGGAAGCTAATTTCAATGAAAGCTCTGGAGAACTCTCACAGGCAAGGGGTCAAAAAGAGTGGCCAAAAGGTCACATGAAACCAGGTGCATTGAGGTCTACAATGTGAGGTCCATGTGTGTTCTGAGTCTCAACTATGGCTGCCAAGTCTCTAAGAAAAAAATATGTGATATCCTGGCTGAGATTCGCAGTGCTATATGCAAAGCCACCCTGGACCTAGATCTCAGTTTCCAAGGGTGACTCTCATGTGTGGCCTCCTAAGTCCCAACACAATTCATGGCATTACTTCACTGAGGTCAGTTCCAGAACTAAGTGTCTAAAGGGAATCACAGCAGAGTTCAAGCCCAGGTGGACCCAGCCATCTCTTCACACCACCACACAAATGACTACAAATGAAATCAAAACACTTCCACATGGCCCTCATGTTCTTCCATATAGACACTCATCATAAACTCTGGCTGGAGTTTTGCATGAGAGGAGCAGCCCAAGTCAGTGCCCAAAATAAGCTCCCTTGCCCTCATTTGCCAAAACTCAGGGTGGCCTGGACACCCTTCTTATGAACCAGGAATGATCAAATGGGCCTGCCGTTAATACTGCTCGGCTTCTCCAAATTGAGGACTTCCGACTGTGGGGTTTAGATTCTTTATGTGAATTGGTGTGATGAGAAAACCCTAGCCCCTATGGGCTAGCCTCTGCAGGGCTTTGAAGGACTCATTTGACCCAAAGATGACGCTTCTCACTTAATGGAGGTCAGGAATCTTACAGAGGAAGGCGAGAGACTTCATCCACAATGACTGCTCTTTTGGCCATTTTGGTTTTCGATGCACACATGGGATCTTTCTTTAGATCCATCAGGTGCTTAAAATCTAAGCCATAGCCTCACACAGGGCCAAGAGGCTGATTCAGACACATCCCTTTCCAAACAATTAAGCAAAGAGCCACAGATGATGCCCATTCATTTCCATTTGAAAACTGTTTTCTGCAGGCTTCACAAAGGGTTGGACTGAGGCAAAGAACTTCCTGATCTTCAGGGCAACAGAACCATAGGTAATCAGAAGTCCCAAAGCAGGGTTTCCTCACTGAGACTTGTCAGAAGCCAGTGGTGAGCCACTACCTGCTTTCTCATGAAAGGCCCCTCTTCAGAGCTTTCCTGGCAATTGGCCATCCTCACATATGTAGGTACCAAGAAAGACTGACTCTGTCCTTGGTAAATCCAAAAAGTGACACCACTGGGAGTGGGACTGGGCTAGCTCTGTGCATCTGGCTTTCTGGATCCCAAGTTCTGATAGTTCCATCACCAAGGAAGTGAGGTGAGGTCACTTCCTTCAGGAACTGAATGAAGTCACTGCCTTGGCAACCACTTTGTCCTAACAGTTCCTTCCAAGGATCCCTTGAGTTGGAGGCTTCCCCTACTTCATGTGACACTTCCACAAGTTAGAATGGTATATCAATCATAGGCACCTTGAACCAGCTCTCCACACAGGCTTGGTTTGATCCATCTTCTCTACATTGAGAAGGGAGAGGCTGATTAAGACACAATCCTTCATCCTGACCAGGTTGTTTGCCATGGAAGATGACTTTTG